>NC_136488.1:25353115-25575615 GCF_053919585.1 Euprymna scolopes
CTCTCGGGAGCTGGTCCCCTTTTCCCCTTCCCCTCCCTTCACTCCTCACATTAAAAATCGGCCTTGTGCCTAATTTGCTCGGTGGGGGAGCAAATAAATACCATCTGTTCCGACAGATACTGCAAGCTATGACTAGCTATGACTAGCAAAGACCAGATGTGGGGACAACCTCACATGCTTGACCTTTAACCAGCTCCCATTTCCCTCCTCTCGGGAGCTGGTCCCCTTTTTCCCTTCCCCCTCCCTTGACTCCTCACGTTAAAAATTGGCCTTGTGCCTAATTTGCTCGGTGGGGGAGCAAATAAATACCATCTGTTCCGGCAGATACTGCAAGCAAAGACCATATGTGGGGGCTACCCCGCATATAAGACCTTGGTCAATGTAGGGGAAACCCTTCATACCAATTGTCAATATCCAGCTCCCCTACTCTCCGGGGAGGTGGTCCCCATTTCCCCTTCACTCCTCACATTAAAAATCGGCCTTGTGCCTAATTTGCTCAGTGGGGGAGCAAATGAATACCATCTGTTCCGGCAGATGCTGCAAGCTATGACTAGCTATGACTAGCAAAGACCAGATGTGGGGGCAACCCCACATGTCTGACCATTAACCAGCTCCCATTTCCCACCTCTCGGGAGCTGGTACCCTTTTTCCCTTCCCCCTCCCTTCACTCCTCACATTAAAAATCGGCCTTGTGCCTAATTTGCTCGGTGGGGGAGCAAATAAATGCCATCTGTTCCGGCAGATACTACAAGCAAAGACCATATGTGTGGGCAACCTCACATATAAGACCTTGGTCAATGTAGGGGCAACCCTTCATACCAATTGTCACTATCCAACTCCCCTACTCCCCGGGGAGTTGGTCCCCATTTCCCCTTCACTCCTCACATTAAAAATCGGCCTTGTGCCTAATTTGCTCAGTGGGGGAGCAAATAAATACCTGAAAATGTAGTATCTGTTCTTCAGATGCGGCACTTCCATTTCTTGTTCTCTTTCAGTAAAGGAGAAATCCTTCATGACTGAGACAATTTTTATTTTTGTACCTTTACTCCACGTTAAAAAACGACCCTGGTGTCTAACTCTGTCCCGTGGGGGGGCATTGTAAATAGGTACTATATATATATATATATATATATATATATATATATATATATATATATATATAACTCCACGGATTAAGGACTATCCACTTATTAGGTGTTTCCTTTCAGATTAAATATGTTTTTAACTCTTTTTCAAAGTGTTTTTTTTTTTTTTTAACTATTTGCTCATATATATATATATATATATATATATATATATATATATATATATATATATATATATATATACATACTTACTTACTTTTAAAACAAGCCAATTTTTATAGCATTATTATTAAACAACAAAGAAAACTATGACAAGATAAATCGTACACGCGAACAGACTGTTCGCCGAACAGTGTAAGTAAAACTTGGTTATGTTTTAGAAAAATAAAGGACAACCAGGGACCAACAATAACATTTGAGAAGAAATGTGGTTTACGGTTGCTCAGTGGTTAATGAAACAGACAGACAAAATGGGTGTGTTAAGTTGGAGCACAGTTCGTTTGACAGAAACACTTTCATCAAACCAGCAACTTGTGTAAAACTTTCTAAAGAGGAAAGAAATAAAACAATATTCGAGCGAGAGACACAAATACACAGGGAGATAACTCTAAATTCATAATGTTAGAATGGGAGATAACTCTCAAGTTTATTTAAACATTTTAAACTTTAAATTTTGTATTCGCATTCTAGTGTTACGTAAGTGGGTGTGCAGAAGCTGCGTGTTACTTTTGTAGTGGGGGTTACCAATGTTGGACTATGTAAAGTAGTCACTAATATGTAAGGGTGTGTGTCGGCGTTCATCAATTCATTATCGGGATCTATCAATTTTTAAGACCGAGGTTGCAGAGGAATTTCTAGAAGTCGAAAGAAATCGAGTATCCGTGGAACAACAGTTAAAGGTAAATCTAACGAGCTATCCGATTTACAGAAGGTTTCAATCAAACCACAGTCTCACACTTATAAAAATAAAGGCGCCGGTTTACAGTTTGCCACTGTGCAGGGGGAGACAACTCCCGTTTACTAAAAGATTCGTTCATTTTTCATCTCATAATTTAGGACGTGATATTTTTTTTTTATTAAATCAAAAGGGTTTGTATTACTGTGCACATAGATTCGAAAAAGTTGTCAAAAAAACAAATATATAAGAAATAAATATTATCAAAGGCAAGATAAGTTACTTTTCTACCAAACTGGATACATTTTTTTTTTGTTTTTATTCAAGGTAACATGTTTATTCAGCTCGAAAAACATGCAGTGTTTACCGATGTATTGGAAAATTCAAAATGGCGCCCGACACTCTCTTTAACATGGTAAGTTTGGGAAAAGGTGTTATAAATAATAAACTAGACAAAACACTATTAAAAAAACACCGAATATATATCAACTTGTGTTACGGTAACATATAATGAGCGAATTTCTAACAGTATTTTGTCTAGTTTATTATTAGGTAGAAAAGTAACTTATCTTGCCTTTGATAATATTTATTTGTTATATATTTGTTTTTTGATAACTTTTTCGAATCTATGTCTACAGTAATACAAACCCACATTCATAATACAAAATGTAGCCTTTACGCGACTATTAATAGCTTTTCACATAATTTACGAACAAATGATATATACATTAGTTGAAAACATTTTTAAAAAGAAGCTGCGGCAACTTTTTTTTTTTCTTTAATTAAAAAGTAAATGTCATGGTAAGGGTTTTAAAAAAAAGTTTTTAAAAAAAAAGTCTTTAACCTTAAAAAATACAAAGGATGAAACTTTTAACGATGCGGCGACGTTTTTATTGTAACAATGAAAAAAGTCGATAACATTAATAAAACAAAATGTAGTCTTTACGCAACTATTAAGAGAAAACCAACGAACCAACGATATTTTCATTAGATGAAAACATTTTTTTTACAACTTTTTGTAATGTTATTAATATTATAAGCTTCATTCAGTAAAAAAAAAAGACACCCTTTATATATATATATATATATATATATATATATATATATATATATATATATATATATATATATATATATATATTAGTTTCATCCCTGTTTTATTAAAAAGTTTTGTTTGAAAAAAATATATCCTATTGTTGCATTTCAAAAAATATAATATCATATTGTTGCATTTCATTTCTTAGTAAGTGGTAAAAAATGTAGAAAAAAGTTGTAAAAACTACAGTTTGTATTATTAATGTTATCAACTTTGTTTACAATTCCTCTACAACTAGCGTCGTATTTTTTTTAATTTTATTTTATTTTATTTTTTTTTTTTTGCAAGATGTTGGTATTATTAATATTATGAGCTTTGTTACAGTAAGAAAAAAATTATTAAAGAGTTTCATTCTTTGTATTTTTTAAAGGTTAAAGACTAAATTTTTAAAAACCTTACCACAATAATTACTTTTTAATTAAAAGAAAAAAAGTTGCCGCAGCTTCTTTTTTTAAATGTTTTCATTTAATGAAAATATTAGTTCGTTAGTTTTGTTTTTTTTTTTCTTTATAGTTGCCTAAAGACTACATTTTGTATAGATAATGTTATCAACTTTGTTTACAATTCCTACACTAGCAGTGTCAGATGTCGCCATTTAAAATGAGTGATAAAAATTTGAATAATTAGACTCCCTATCTTTCGGAGCTTATAACTACTTGAAAAATGTAATTTAACCCCTTTTTTTTTACCTGTAAAGTCAAAAGTGTAAAACCTCTTTAAAAAAAAACAAAAAAAAAAACAAGCTGATTTTTTTTTTAAGTAAAACCTCATATTTTTAAAATATTGTCCTGTGAAAATTGGACACCTACATCAATTTTTCTATTTCATTCAATGTTGTTTTTTTTTTTGTTTTTTTCATTGCATAAAGAAGGGCAAAGAACAAATGTTAAAATAATAAAAGGTTTAATAGAAAAATATGCAATATTTTTTATCGGTTTTCTTTAAAAGAAAGATTTCAAGAAATTCAACAAATTTTTACTTACTTCGAATATAAAAATATATATAAATTCAAAAAAATCACTTACCTATAAAAAAATAATAATCAATGGGTGCTTCCATTCTTCATTGTTAAGAATTTATCCATATTTATATTTTATATTTCATGTACTTTTTAAATAAAATAATTTTTTAAGCAAGGATTCAAAAAGACCGTGATTTTAAATTGTCATATGAGAGGTTCACAAACGGAGTTGTCTATCTTTCTTCCAGTTGAGAAATACAAAGGCCGAAAACTGACATAATTAATTATTTCAAAAACGTAAAAATAACACATTAGACCAATTATATTTCAAAAATAATTCCGGTAGTAACTCTATAAAGAAACAAACATTTGAAGTGCTGATATGTGTCTTATCTCCCCTTTGAATTTCTGACATATGTTTGCTGTCAAAAACCAAATTAGTCAATATGGGTCACTGTATTTGAAAAATGATCACATTTCACTCATCAGTTGAATAATTAAGTTTACTTTTATACACAAACCCGCTGACAAATTTTCCATGTTTTTTCTTATTCTCTTAAAGAATTACATGATTTTTTGATTTAAAATATTTTATTTCTTCTTCATGCAATGAAAAAAAAAACAACATTGAATGGAATAGAAAAATTGATGTAGGTGTCCAATTTTTACAGGACAATATTTTAAAAATATGAGGTTTTACTTAAAAAAAAATCAGCTTGTTTTTTTTTTGTTTTTTTTAAGAGGTTTTAAACTTTTGACTTTACAGGTAAATTTGCACATAACTATTCTTTTGTTTTTGTTTTGAATTAGATTATTTTATTTATTGATCTTTTATCTTAAATTTGTAAGGTGAGAAAATTAATTTTTTAATAGACATTTCAAAATGAGGGGAGGTGAATTTGAAAAAAAAAAACTTTGTCTAGAATATTATATCCGGTTTATTGTAAAGAGGATAAAATTTCACATTAAACCTGAAAATATCTTAAAAATGGAACCAATAGAAAAGTTTTGATAGATTTTTTTAATTGAAAAAAATTGAAAAAAATTTAACTCGTAATTTTGTATATTTTATTCAGTTTTGTGTTAAGGATGTCAAAAATTTTGTATATTTTATTCGCAGTTTTGTGTTAAGGGTGTCAAAAATTTTGTATATTTTATTCGCAGTTTTGTGTTAAGGATGTCAAAAATTTTGTGTATTTTATTCGCAGTTTTGTGTTAAGTGTGTCAAAAATTTTGTGTATTTTATTCGCAGTTTTGTGTTAAGGGTGTCAAAAATTTTGTGTATTTTATTCGCAGTTTTGTGTTAAGAGTGTCAAAAATTTTGTATATTTTATTCGCAGTTTTGTGTTAAGGATGTCAAAAATTTTGTGTATTTTATTTGCAGTTTTGTGTTAAGGATGTCAAAAATTTTGTGTATTTTATTCGCAGTTTTGTGTTAAGGGTGTCAAAAATTTTGTATATTTTATGCGCAGTTTTGTGTTAAGGGTGTCAAAAATTTTGTATATTTTATTCGCAGTTTTGTGTTAAGGATGTCAAAAATTTTGTATATTTTATGCGCAGATTTTGTGTTAAGGGTGTCAAAAATTTTGCGTATTTTATTTGCAGTTTTGTGTTAAGGGTGTCAAAAATTTTGTATATTTTATTCGCAGTTTTGTGTTAAGGCCAAGGGTGTCAAAAATTTTGTGTATTTTATTCGCAGTTTTGTGTTAAGGGTGTCAAAAATTTTGTATATTTTATTCGCAGTTTTGTGTTAAGGGTGTCAAAAATTTTGTATATTTTATTCGCAGTTTTGTGTTAAGGGTGTCAAAAATTTTGCGTATTTTATTTGCAGTTTTGTGTTAAGGGTGTCAAAAATTTTGTGTCAAAAGTTTTGTGTCAAAAATTCCCCAAAATTTGGACACACCTATTCCTCTGCAACTATGTTCATTGTTACAGTAAAAGAAAAAAAAAAGTCGCCACATCTTTATTTTTTATGAAACCATTTACTTTTTAATAAAAAAAAAGTTGCAGCAGCTTTATTTTCAAATGTTGTCATCTAATGCAAATATTGTGTATTCGTTGGTTTTAGCATCGTAAATTATGATATGAAGACAAAAACGATTCTCTTATTTGTCGTGCAAAAACTGCATTTTGTATTATTAATGTTATCAATTTTGTTACATTAAAAAAAATCGTTGCAGCCTTTTTTTTTTTTTTTTTAATGTTTTGATTTAATAAAAAATGTCGCGTCCGAAATTATGAGATGAAAAAATGAATCTTTTAGTAAGCGAGAGTTGTCTCCCTTTGCACAGTGACAAACTGTAAAACATGTGAATAACTTCGGAAAAACAACGACACCTGGCAAAGAACTTGTTTGAAATGAAATAACATTTATTTACGTTTTTAAGAAACATTAATTCAAATCTTTCCAACGTTAAGGTTTTTGCAACGAGTGTTCATTAGGCTGGCTTAGCTAAATGAGTATCTCGTGAAAAGGGCTTGAAGCTTAAGATTACTGATTTTTATAGACGGAGTGTCATACATTATTTTCTTAGGAAAAGAAAAACAGTCATTAAACCATGTAAGCGGAGTGCTCGCATGTGTGTGTGTGTGTTCATCACATAAGAAAACAGTAGTTTGAAATAAAATTTGCTTAAGAAGAATGAATTCTCGTTCGATATGGTAACTTTCCATAATGAGAATTTAGCCGCATGTCGTGCGCAAAGTCATGTTATATGATTTAACGTCTCACAAGGATAGAGTACAGCATATGTGCTGAGGATGGGCAGCAGTGATGTTTACTTGTAGAACTGCATCCTGGACTGTTTAAATTTTGGCGGTTAAAACGTTATATATGGGTGTTCTGGAATATTTTAGTATGTTGTATCACTGCGCGTGAAGCGCAAAATAGTTTCTTTGTCTCATGTGTTCAGATGGGCAAGTTACGACATTGTAGTTCTGCACATTCTAATATCCGTGGGCATTGAAACGATGATTGCTATGAAAATGTCTCTGCCAAAGATTTGTTCTGGTCATATGTAGCGGTTGCTACCGCATTATTTGAATTATTTGGACAACTGTTCTTATCTTAAATGTTATTTCCATAATGTTTCAGTTGATGTAACATTCCAAATTTTTTGTAGATGTGTCTTGTCAAACTTGGGAATCATAAATTTTTCTAGTTAGGACAATGACTTTTTTCTTTATTCATAATAAGTAATATATTCAATAACTAATGAGACTGACTACTTTATGTAGCTGCATGGACCCTAACTTGTGATGTTAATTTTAGTTAAAGAAAATGCTAAAATCCATGCTGACAATTAAATTGCTATTAAAATATTGAAAACAGAAAAACACATGAATGTTGAATGAAGGAGGAAAACATTGCTGAACAAACAAAAGATATGTACAACATTTAAAAGACATTTCATGTAATTGTTCATTTGAAATGTTCAGCCTCCATAGAAAGTCCAGTTAAAAATATTACGAACAATAAAATGAATTTGTTTATGCCTGTTTGTTATAAATGTGAATGTGCATGAAGCAGTATAGGCTATTTGTGAGTGTGTTAGCGTGTGTTGCTTTTTGCCAGAGTACTTTAACATATTACTGTGTGTGTGAGTTGAGAAATGAATATTAACTTCTCAAGCCCAAAGGGGCGGAGGAAGCGAAATTGTAATGATCTTATTTACACAGTGCTGATTGTCCTATTAAATTCAACAGGGGCTAGGGACCCAAAACTAACTCAACCCATGGTTCAAGACACTCCCAGCATCTGAACTAGGAATAGGTTAACCAAGTCTAATGAAAGAAATGTCCAATTTTTAACTACAGAATATTCCAGAAAGTAACCAGACTGAGGGCATCTTTAAAGTAGATGATCAATGTAAGAATGAATGAATTGTTTGCAGTCGATAATCTTTGTAAAGTGACTATTTTCTTCAAAGTTGATTAACGTTGTAAACATGAATTCTTGAAAGCGAGAAAACATGAATTAACAAACACAATATATTTATATGAACAATTTTATAAAAATGTAAAATATACTTTGAAAGACCAACGTTCGTTGAAAAGTTTTAAAGTTCTTGAATAAGAAGTAGAGAAAAGCATCAGAAAGTTCACTTGAAAGTTCGTTGTGTGCATGTGTGTGTTTATCTTCTGGATGTCTAGTTTCACTGGAGATATAGTAACAGGTTTAAAGAAATTTCAGTGTGGAGCATTTCAGTCTTTCAGGATGTGTGTTGTTGATGTGGGAAGTCAAGGCGTGTTACAAGTGTCTCGAGAGAACTCTGATTTGAGTCACTGTTTTATAGGAGTTTATTAAGTTCGTCTCGACCTGTTATTTTGACATAGACTTGTTACTTTTGGAGTTTTAAACGATTTTCATTGATTGAAAATAATTTGAGTTAACACGTTCCTGTGAAAACTTACTTGCTTTTAGGGGTGAAGAGGAAAGCAAACTCCAATGATGCAGAGAAAGCAAAAGGATAACAATTCAATCCATTTGCTTTTTAGCATTCGTCCAAATCACATCTCAATGTAAAAATCCGACGCCAGATTACCATGAAAGAAGTGAAAAAGAAAGAAGAGGAAAGAGTAAGCCAATTGAATAAAGAAAGAAAAGGAGTAGCGTATATTAGCTCCTAACTTCCCTATGCTCCTTCGTCACGCACATCAATTTCTAATCTACCACAGTATCCAATAATTCGTTATGGAACAATCCAAACTTCAAACAACCCCCCTGAGATCCCACACCTACCTTACTAACAATATATTCATTTATTTCAAGTTAAAATTCATAAACTTGCAATGTATCAATCCATATTTTTATCGATGTTTTACAACCACCTTAACGAGCTAAAATGTTTTAAGCTTTACTATAAGATATTACCCTCTCTCTCTCTCTCTCTCTCTCTCTCTCTCTCTCTCTCTCTCTCTCTCTCTCTCTCTCTCTCTCCTCCAACCAGTCCTACGTCACCGGTCCACAAAGAAAGATAAAAAACGGAATGATTTACGTCACATCTTATTAAATGTCATTTAACAAAACACACAAAATAAACCAATAACAAAAATAGCGTAATAAAACAAAATAAAATTGTCCGCTTGAGTTATTTTTTTTTTCTTTCGTTTATAACTAATTGTTCTTTCTTTCTTTCTTTCTTTCTTTTTAATCATGTTTTCCCAGAAACGTTAAGTCACATTCAACAAAGCACAAAACAACAAACAAAACAATAAAACCTAATCAAATTTTCCAACGTCCACCTGTGTGTGCGCATGCGTGTGATATAGCTAGTGTTTCTTTCTTTTGATGTAACTACGCGTTCTTTCGCTTCTTTTTATACTATTTCTTTTTTTTTCTATCTTTTATCTGTTTTTTACCATTTTTCTTTCTGTATTATGTTTTTGTTCACATTGAAATCAGCTTTCTTTTTTTTACTCTATATTATTTCCTTTCCTCTCTCTCTCTCTCTCTCTCTCTCTCTATTTCGATTTGTTACTTTTTTAAATTGTACATTTACAAAGTTTATTCTGAAATATAATTAATACTTCCAAATATAGATCTAAACAGCAAATTAACAGATGCTAATAAACTAAAGTGTTGCCTACGGTATCAGTAGCATTTTCTAAGAAAAGTAGAAAAGTAGAAAGGTGGTTGTGGTTAATGTTAGGGTTAATGGTTGTTAATAGTATTTTAGATACAAAAAGATAGATGTCATATTTCTCTGAAAAAAAAAATGATTAAAAGATTTGAAAATCTATGTAAAAGGTTATGAGGTTTGTTTATTGCCAGGTTAAAAAGTATCCTGGAATTTCTGAAAAGGAACAAACGGAAGTTTAGATTAAAATGAATTGAGAACAATGCAGGAAAATTGCTCTGCGATTTTGGTAGATATTAAATTGAATATGTCCTTTGAATTTCCCATCTTAACACGATGTTAAAATAAAAATGTCTGGACTGACCGGAGTAGATATCTTCCAGCTTATAAGATATATGAAGTTAACATAGTTTGCGTGAAGTGTTATCAAGTGTGTATATACACAAAATTTATAGAAGATAATAAAATGCAGAGGTGCAATGGATAAAATGGTTAACCCTTTACCACCAATTGTTTTTCATGCAATAAATAAATTTTTAATCATGAATTTATATTTTTCTTGACTCAAGAAATAGGATAAAGGAAAAATATCACCAAAATGTTGAACCATGCGTAGACTTGTAATTTGAAGACCAGTTGAACTGACAAGCCATAATAGTAAGAAATATTTCCTATACAGGTGTTTTTTGAAAGACAACTTGAAAAGTACAATTTGGCGGTAATGTTGGAACAAACTATGCAGATTCACTTTTTATATATACGATATATATGTATTTTTTTATCTTATATTTTATAATTGCATTGTATACTTACTTGCTGTGTTGTATAATATTTCGGGGAAATTTTCCTCCGTCTGATATGTGTCCAACTTTAGTTTAAACGTGCATCATACTCAACATGTCTATCCAAGACATCTCTGAATTATATTGCCTTCTATAAATTTCCTTTACACACACATGCACACACACACACCACACACACATACATACATATACATTTATATATATATATATATATATATTTATATATATATATATATATATATATATATATATATATATATATATATATATATATATATAAAGATATGAAAATAATAACTGGTAAAGCATGGCAGACTCCAGACGAAATAGTAGCATTTGGAAATTATTTCGAATTTCTTTATAAGGACAAACAAATTCTGTTTAAGATCAAACAAATCCAAAATTATCTAATTGTTAAATAGTGAACAGGTAGACACACTAGTATATAATTTGGTTAATTGAAAATAACAGAAAATGAAGTTCAGTGAATTGAATTTATAACATTATCGTGGTAAATAGTTTAAAGAATTGCACTGAAATTGTGAAATGAAGGAAACCTACGCACATAAATACCAAAAACAAGTCACGTGATAGTTTTGCAAAGTTTAAGATTCTTAAAACAATTGTGCCTGATAATGAAACTCCATTTTTGACAACAGTTCCATTTTGTTAATACATAATTTAGTTAAAAAATTTACTAATATATAATTTAGTTGAAAAATTAGCTAATATAAAGTTTACTTGAAAAATTTGCTAATATATAATTTAGTTAAAAAATTTGCTATTATATAATTTAGTTAAAAAATTTGCTATTATATAATTTAGTTAAAAAATTTGCTATTATATAATTTAGTTAAAAAATTTGCTATTATATAATTTAGTTAAAAAATTTGCTAATATATTATTTAGCTGAAACTTTTGCTAATATATAATTTAATTAAAAAATTTGCTGATATATGATTTAATTAAGAAATTTCTTAATATAATTTAATTTAGTTGAAAAATTTGCTAATATACAATTTAGTTAAAAAAATTTGTTAATACATAATTTAGTTAAAATTTTGCTAATATATTATCTAGCTGAAAATGTTGCTAATATATCATTTAGTTAAAAAATTTGCTAATATATAATTTAATTAAAATTGCAAATATATAATTTTATTAAAATATTTGCTAATATATAATTTAGTGGACAAATTTGATAATTTAGTTAAACAATTTGCTAATACATAATTTAATTAAAAAATTTGCGAACATATAATTTAATTAAAAGATTGGCTAATATATAATTTAATTAAATGAGTTGCTAATATATAATTTAGCTGAAAAATTTGCTAATATATAATTTAATTTAAAAATTTGATATATAATTTAATTTTAAAAAAATTCTAATACATAACTAAATTTTAAAATTTGCTAATATATGATTTAGTTGAAAGATTTGCTAATATATAATTCAATTAAAAAATTTGCTAATATGTAATTTAGAAAAAAAATTGCTAATATATAATTTAGTTGAAAAATTTGCTAATATATTATTTAGTTGAAAACTTTGCTAATATATAATTTATTTAAAATACTTTCTTATTAAATTCAGTTAAAAATTTGCTCATATTTTATTTAATTGAAATATTTGCTAATATATAATTTAATTGAAAAATTTGCTCATATACCATTTATTTAAAAAAAAAATTGCTGATATATAATTAAATTAAACAATTTGCTAATATATAATTTAGTTAAAAAATTGGCTTCTATAAAATTTAGTTGAAAAATTTGCTAACATAAAATTTAGTTAAAATATTTGCTAACATAAAATTTAATTAAAATATTTGCTAACATAAAATTTAGTTAAAATATTTGCTAACATAAAATTTAGTTAAAATATTTGCTAACATAAAATTTAGTTAAAATATTTGCTAACATAAAATTTAGTTAAAATATTTGCTAACATAAAATTTAGTTAAAATATTTGCTAACATAAAATTTAGTTAAAATATTTGCTAACATAAAATTTAGTTAAAATATTTGCTAACATAAAATTTAGTTAAAAAAATTTGCTAATACATAATTTAGTAAAAAGATTTTCAAATATATTATTAAGTTGAAAATCTGCCTAATATATAATTTAATTATAAAATTTGCTAATATATAATTTAGCTGAAAATTTTTCTAATATATATATAATTTAAATTAAAAAATTGCTAATATATAATTTAATGAAAAAATTTGCTAGTATATTATTTAATTGAAACGTTTGCTAATATATAATTTAGTTAAAAATTGGCTAATATAAAATTTATGTTGAAAAATTTTCTAACATAAAATTTTGTTAAAAAGTTTGCTAATATAAAATTTAGATAAAAAATTTGCTAATGTATAATGTAGTTGACGAATTTGCTAACGTATAATTTAGTTCTAAAAATTTCTAATTTCTAATTAAGTTAAAAAAAATTTGCTAATATATAATTAAGTTAAAAAATTTGCTAATATATAATTTATTGAAAATTTGCTATTATATAATTTAGTTAAAAAATTGCTGATATATAATTTAATTAAGAAATTTCCTATTATATAATTTAATTTAAAAATTTGCTAATTCATAATTTAATAAAAAAAATTACTAATATATAATTTAGTTCAAAGATTTGCTAATAAATAATTTAATTTAAAAATTACTATTATATAATTTAATAAAAAAATTTGCTAATATATAATTTAATGAAAACAATTTGCTAATATATAATTTAATGAAAACAATTTGCTAATATATAATTTAATTAAAAAAATTTGCTAATATATAATTTAATTATAAAATTTGCTAATATATAATTTAGCTGAAAACTTTTCTAATATATATAATTTAATTAAGAAATTTGCTAGTATTTTATTTAATTGAAACGTTTTCTAAGATTTTATTTAATTAGAAACGTTTGCTAATATATAATTTAGTTTAAAAAATTTCTTATATACAATTTATGTTGAAAAATTTTCTAACATAAAATTTTGTTAAAAAGTTTGCTAATATAAAATTTAGATAAAAATTTGCTAATGTATAATGTAGCTGACGAATTTGCTAATATATAATTTAGTTCTAAAAATTTCTAATATATAATTAAGCAAAAAAATTGTTAACATAAAATTTAATAAAAGAATTTGCTAATTTCGTATATAATTTAATTAAAAAATTAGCTAATATATAATTTAGTAGAAAAATTTTCTAATATATAATTAAATTAAAATATTAGCTAATATATCATTTAGTTAAAAAATTTGCTAGTATGTAATTAATAAAAAGATTGGCTAATATATAATCCAATTTAAAAATTTGCTAATATATAATTAAGTTAAAAAATTTGCGAATATATAATTAAGTTAAAAAATTTGCGAATATATAATTAAGTTAAAAAATTTGCTAATATATAATTTATTAAAATATTTGCTATATAATTTAGTTAAAAAATGCTCATATATAATTTAATTAAAAAATTTCCTATTATATAATTTAATTTAAAAATTACTATTATATAATTTAATTTAAAAATTTGCTAATACATAATTCAATAAACAAAATTACTAATATATAATTTAGTTAAAATATTTGCTAATATATAATTTAATTAAAAAATTTGCTAATATATAATTAATTAAAACATTTGCTAATATATAATTTAATTTAAAAATTTGCTAATATATAATTTAGTTTAAAAATTTGCTATTATATAATTTAGTTAATAAATTTGCTAATATATAATTTAATTAAAAAATTTGCTTATATGTAATTTAGAAAAATAATTGCTAATACATAAATTTGTTGAAAAATTTGCTAATATATAATTTATTTAAAATATTTTCTCATATATAATTTACTTAAAAAATTTGCTTATATTTTATTTAGTTGGAAAATTTGCTAATATATAATTTAATTAAAAGATTGCCTAATATATGATTTTGTTTAAACATTTGCTAATATATAATTTAATAAGAAAATTGCTAATATATAATTTAATTTAAAAATTTGCTAATATATAATTTAATTTAAAAATTTGCTAATATATAATTTAATTTAAAAATTTGCTAATATATAATTTAATTTAAAAATTTGCTAATATATAATTTAATTTAAAAATTTGCTAATATATAATTTAATTAAAAAATTGGCTAATATATAATTAAGTTCAAAAAGTTGCTATTATATTTGCTATTATATAATTTAGTTGAAAAATTTGCTAATATATAATTTAATTTAAAAATTTGCTATTATATAATTTCAAAAATTGCTAATATATAATTTAATTAAAAAAATTTTAATATATAATGTAATCAAAAAATTTGCTAATATATAATTTAATGAAAGAATTTGCTAATATATAATTTAATTAAAAAATTTGCTAATATATAATTTAATTAAAAAATTTGTTAATATATAATTTAATTAAAAAATTTGCTAATATATAATTTAATTAAAAAATTTGCTAATATATAATTTAATTAAAAAATTTGCTAATATATAGTTTAGTTGAAAAATTTGCTAACATATATTTAGTTATAAAATTTACTTATATATAATTTAGTTGAAAAATTTGCTGATATATAATTCAGTCAAAAAATTTGCTGATATATAATTCAGTCAAAAAATTTGCTAATAGATAATTTAGTTAGTTGAAAATAACAGAAAATTAAAGTTCAATCATAGTCAAGTTGATGAACCTGAAGGTTAGTTTTATGCAACTGTGGGGATCGATGGAAATTTAATGTGACATCACGCGGCTCAAAGAGAGAGCGTGGGAGATAAGTTAGTAATTTGTTGAAAGCGGTTAATGTGTAAACATATTATTTAAAAATGCTCTGAGAATATATGATTAAATAGCGATTAGTGATCTCTCCCCTCTCTCTCCCTCTCTCTTTGCCCCCCCCCCACTGCACTGGTCAGCGATTTGGATTGAAGATCAAGTTGAATAAATATTTTCTATTAAAACAGAATTTATGTTGAACCATGTCGACTATTTGTTTTACATGAGAACAGTTCGTTTGAACTAAAATATATTCCTCAAAAGATTTCTCACTCGTTGCTAAAATTTTTTTCCTTCAATATAAATTAAAGCCATTAAAGTAATTCGATGATAGCACTAAACGTGTAAACATGTTATTTGAAAATGTTTCGAGAATATTTGATTAAATAATGATTAACGACATCCCCCACCTCTGATGACATCGAGGTCAGCATCATGTTATTTTAAAATGCTCTAAGAATATATGATTAGATAGTGATTATCGATCATTTCTCTGCCCCCCCCCCCACTGCACTGGTCAGCGATTTGGATTGAAGATCAAGTTGAATAAATATTTTCTGCAGCAAATTGGGTTAGAAACAGAATTTATGTTGAACCTCATTTACAATTTGTTTTCCATGAGAACAGTTCGTTTGAACAAGAGTAAATTCTTGATGACATGAGATTCAAACAAAACATTACTATAAAATATGATCACACCCAATGTTCATGAAAAATGTGTTGATTTTATTTTAAATGATGAAGTTACCTACTCAGTCAATTATTAAATACTAGCAGGGTCATCCAACGTTAAAAGTAAGAAATATATTTTTATCAATAACAGTTGATTTCCTACTGGATATGATGTCTGCTATATAAGGTATCAAAAGAACCCATTCGATCGAGTGAGGAGCTCTTCACTGAAGAGGAGGAAGAGACAGTAAACTACCGTTGTCACATTCATGGTAAACCATTGTAAAAACTGAAAAAACAATCAACCAAAAAAAATAAATAAATCTTAAGCACTAATATGCAAATAAAATTTGACAAAAAAAATAGGTATTGAGATAAGTTTTACTTGCAAAAATAAACTAATCCGTTTACTCTCTCTCTCTCTTCTGAATCTGCAAATAAATTACCTGTTTGCCCGTAGATTAATTCCTATTTTAGCTACAAAAATATTAAGAACAAGGAAATATTGTTTTTGTGTTTTTATAAAAGTGAAATAAATTCTTTATTTTTATTATCAGTTATTAAGATTAAGCCTCCTCTACTTTGCCCCAAAAATAAATTTGCAAACGTGATTATTCTTCATTTTTTATTACTATTAGTCATCAAGCCTCCTCTTCTTTGCTTATAAAATTGAATTTGCATAAGTAACCATTCTTTTCTTTTTTATTATTATTATCAAGATTAAGATTAAGCCTCCACTTCTTTACCCATAAAAATTAAATTTGCATAAGTTATTATTCTTACTTATATTTATTATTATCAGTTATTACCAAGATTCAGATTAAGCCTCCTCTTTTTTGCTTATCCTATTATAAATTTCTGTACTGTCTGTGGGTGTGTGTGTGACGCAGTTTAAGTCAGCCTACAGGCAACCCACCCAGGTAATTTAGGTACCAAAATGAAGCTTATGACCCAGCGGATGTTTTAGTGTTATTTATATCCATGTTTGGTGTATGGAAATGCAAAATAAATGCAAAGAAATGCAAAGTAGTAGTGGTGATAGGAGTTAAATCGGTGGGAGTAGCATCAGAGACAAGAATAGTAGTGGTAATAGGAGTTAAATTGGTAGGAGTAGCATCAGCAGCCGTTAGGCAAAGTGATGGTGAGAGACATTAAATCGGTGGGAGTAGCAGCAGCAATGATTAATGTTGGTTGAAAAATACAAGATTTTTTTTTTTATTTAAAAAAAATTACTTCCATTTTCTCCGTCTGATTAACAAAACAAAACAAAAAAAGGATTTTCTCTGATTTGCAACCAAAAAAAAGAAAGTAAGTAAAAAGGTTTCTATTAATATTGGTTGAAAAATACAAGATTTTTTTTTCTTTACTTTTTAAAAAAGATTACTTCCATTTTCTCCGTCTGATTAAAAAAACAAAAAAATGGGACTTTCTCTGGTTTGACCAGGGTGGTCAGTTAAGACCACCGGTCATTAAATAAAATAATACTTTTACCCATGTATCTCATATTTTTTTTTCATTAATATTGGCTGAAAAAAATACAAGATTTCTTTTTGTTTACTTTTAAAAAATAAATACTTCTATTTTCTCTGTCTGATTACAAAAAAAAATTGAACATTCTCTGATTTGACCAGGGTGGTCAATTTAGACCACCAGTCATTAAATAATATAATACTTTTGCCCATGTATCTAATTTTTTTTTTTTTCGTTAATATTGGTTGAAAATACAATATTTTTTTGTTAAAGTAGTTCAAGGAGACATCTTCTAGAGGAGAACCGAAGAAAAAATAAGTAATTGCTAACTTTAGTTTCGTAAATATTGATTGTGTAAATACACTGTACTTACTTGCTTTTCTTTCACAATATGCAGCCATCTGGCTGCAACGGGGTTACTTGTAAAAATAAATTTGTATTAGTGATTATTGAAACGAGTCAGGCATGCATACATTCACTATTATGTAGATATCTCAGACCGACAAAAAGTATGTTTTCTGTAGACTTAACTTTATCAAATTTCTATCATGAAGATGCTAGTAAATATGATGAAATCAGTATAGTTAAAGACGATAGCGTTTAAGAATAATTGTAACCATGTGGGGCAGGCCTTTATGTGCTTCAGACTAAATATGCAACACAATATTAGCTACTTGTATTTTCTCTACCGCTCTCCCTCAAACCAAGACTGTACCCTAATAAACAAAGTCTCAGACAGCATAGATATAGCACTCTCCCTCGATACTAGCGCACAAATACATGTATTTGGTGACTTCAATGTCCACCACAGTAACTGGCTAGGATTCTCAAATCACACAGACGTAGCTGGTAGCGCAACACATAGCTTCTCTATATCTCATTCCCTATCTCAGTTGGTTACATTTCCGACACGTTTCCCAGACCAGCACGATCAACATGCCTCACTTCTAGATCTCTTTCTGACAACGGTTCCCAATGACTGTACAACAAATGCCCACAGCCCACTCGGGAATGCTGATCACGCTGTGATAATGGTAGAAATCAGCCTAAATTCTCGCCCTAAAACTGAAGACCCACTACTCAAAACAACGAGGTATTACAAAAAGGCTGATTGGGAAGCCATCAGGGAGCTCATCAGAGATGCCCCATGGCAAAATATCTTTACTCTTCCAGCGGAACAGTGTGCAAATGAGACAACTGAATGGTTCAAAACTGCTATTGAAGCACATGTTCCCGCACGGAAATACTATAGCAAGCCCCACTCTCCCCAATGGTTTACTTCTGCTTGTGCAGCTGCCATTTGTCAAAGGCAGCATGCATTTCCCAGATTCAACCGACATAAGTCCAGCTCAAATAAACAGAAGTTTATAGAAGCTAGAAATAATTGTAAGAGAGTGATAGAGACAGCTAAGACAGATTACTCTGAAACCACCAGAAAGCGCATCGAAGCACAGAAATTAGGAACCCGGGATTTTTGGAAAATCTACAACAGCGTAGTTAATAATGGACAGTTAATTATTACCCCACTAACAAACAATCATGAGGTTGCTTGCACGGCAACTGACAAGGCTAATCTGCTTGCCAGTCGGTTTGCCTCAAACTCCACACTGAATTCGGTACACCACTCACTCCCTGATTTTCCTCTGCGAACAGACGCCACACTTGACGATTTGAAAATCACCCCTTCTCAGGTACATGCTATTATAAAAAACCTAGACACCTCAAAAGCATGTGGACCAGATCTCATCCCGGCTGTGCTATTAAAAAAATGCTCTGCCGAGGTTGCTCCAGTTCTGTCCAAACTTTACAATAAATGCCTTAACGAATCTTGTTTTCCCGACTGCTGGAAAACCGCCTCTGTGGTACCAGTCTTCAAGAATTCTGGTGAAAGAACTGACCCACTAAATTATCGCCCCATTAGCCTCCTCCCGCTTTTCGCCAAAATATTTGAGTCCTTAGTTAATCAAGCCCTAGTCCAGCACCTAACAGCTGCTAAACTCTTGACTGACAAACAATATGGATTCAGGCAAGCCCGTTCAACAGCAGATATCTTAACTGTAGTTTCTGAACGTATATACCGTTCATTGGATAAAACAGGGGAGGGTAGAGCGGTGGCCCTTGATATATCTAAGGCTTTTGACAGGGTATGGCACGATGGTCTTCTAAGGAAAATTAGATCATATGGAATCACTGGAAGAATTCATAATGTAATTAAATCCTTCTTAAGTAATAGAAAAATCAAAGTTGTCCTCGACGGACGTACATCCAAACAATATGACATAAATGCGGGAGTACCTCAGGGGTCTATCCTTGGACCTCTATTATTCCTGATATTCATAAACGACCTCCCTGATAATATTGTTTCGGAGATGGGTATATTTGCCGATGACACCACTCTCTATAACAGATATGAGGGGAAAACAAATGAACACATATCCAAGAAAATGGCAGAAACACTAGAGGATGACCTCCAATCCGTAGTGGAATGGGGACAAAAATGGTTGGTCACATTCAATGCTGCTAAGACTAAGCTTGTTTCCTTCAATAACTACAAGATACCTTCTCTACCACCAATAGCAATGGCCAAGAACACATTGCCTGAAAGTACTTCTTTTAAACTCCTCGGCCTAACGTTTACAGGGAATATGAACTGGAATAGATACATTGAGAGCATTGCCAAGGCTGCTGCAAGGAAGGTTGGCTCCCTCTACCGTGCTAGAAAACTACTTATGCCTGCCAGTATCCTATACCTCTATAAGGCAATCATTCGCCCATGTATGGAGTACTGTTGTCACATCTGGGCTGGTGCATCTGCTGCTTGTCTCTCGCTCCTGGACAGGGTTCAAAAAAGAGTCGCCAACCTGATAGGTCCTGAACTGTCATCTAGGCTTCAACCTCTGTCCCATCGACGAGATGTTGCATCCCTCTGCCTGTTCTACAAATACTTTAATGGTGAATGCTCTGACGAACTGCAAACACTTGTACCTCCCCAACGTAACTACCCCCGACAAACCGGACAAGCTACTAAGTCTCATCCCTTTACAGTAGAGATCCCTAGGTGCAAGAAAGCCTTTTACTCCAATAGTTTCTTCCCCAGAACTGCGGGTCTTTGGAACTCCCTTCCGGGATTCTGCTTTCCCAACTGCAATGATATGCAGAAGTTCAAGTGTAATGTTAACAAACATCTTTCTACTCTTCTCCCGTCATAATGACCCCGCTAATTAATTCCCTAATAGTACCCCCCTGCTTCAAAGTGGCACTGTGCCTTGTTTGGGGTGAAAATTGAATTAAAAAAAAAAAAAAAAAATGTGGTATGAGGAGGGAAATCAGTGTACCTTTTAATTTCTGTATGGCACTGAATTCACTAGAGGTATAATTCACTGCAAAAGGTATACAATAAAATATTCTTCTAATAAGAAGAGGTTTATTCTACTTGGGCTTCGTTCCAAATCACTGACCAGTGAGGTGGGTAGAGATAGATCAAGAGAGAGTGTTTGTGTGAGAGAGAGAGTGGAGGGAGATCAGGATAGAAGTGAGTCTTAAAGCTTTTTCTTAATATATTTCGATTCCCTACCTACCAATTTTAAAGACTAATAAACAGGTCATGACCCCAATTCAACTGCCCCCTAAAACGGGGGATAATTATTCTTTGAATGAGGCAGCATACCCTGGCATCTGTTTGATGACTATAATACAATATAATTTTGACAGTAATGAATTGAGCAGAACCTTTATCAACAACACCATTTAACATATTAAAATTCCACTGTATTTCCCATGGATGGGAGGTATGTGTGAAAAGATGATTAAATGTAAAAAATGAGTAAAAACTGAACATCATTACTACTTTCAACTTTGAACACAGATTACTGATAGTCAGAAAGCCAAAAATTCTGAAATTGAATTGACACTCTTAATGCCTAATGCTATTTTTGCATCCTAACTTAAATGTTGAAGTTTCGATAAAGACTAATTCAAGTATGAGAGAGCTGTGTTTCAGGGCTATGGCAATGCAGTGTATGGAAACAGCCACTATATACGATGTCCTCCACTCTCTATCTATAAATATTATTATATAAATATGCCAATATTATTGGAAAAATGGTCGGATCACTCCACCACTCCCATAGGTATCTCACTGCCGATACAATACTCTATCTGTATAAGAGCCAGGCACACTCTAAAATGGAGCACTGTCTAAGCAGGAGCTGCTCAGTGCGCCGTATCCAGCCTTGATAGAATTCAAAACCAACTTCAAAACCTGATAGGTGATGCCCTTTTCTCTTCTCTAGAACCTCTTCCCCACAGAAGAGATGTTGCAAGCCTGCCTCTGCTTTATTGTTATTTTCATGGCAAGTGCTCGACTGAACTCCAATCTATGGTCCCCCCTTGCCAAACTTTCACAAAAAACACTCGACTTTTTACAACCATTATATACGATTTCCTCCACTCTGTCTGTGCTTAAGTCTACATGTAGATTCCATGAACAAAGTTATTTTCCCAGAACTGCCCACCTGTGGAACACTGTTCCACTGGCTTGCTTTCTGGTTGAATACAACATAGTAGCCTTCAAATCCAATGTAAACAAGTTCTTGTTGAGCCGTCCTCATAAATAATCAAATTTTACCCAATTTACACGATTATCACTACCACCTTATCCTTGAGTGGCCTTTGGGCTTTGATAAGTGGTGACTCCCAAGTAAAAAAAAAAAGGTCTATGTAGTAAAATAAATAACAATGACAATAATGAATATGTATTACATCAACCGTATCCATACACTGCATTGCCATAGCCCTCAAACACAGCCTTCTCACACTTCACATAATGTTTCAAACAAACTACAAAATCCTTCCCTAATTCGAGTAATTTTTTTCTAACAATGAAACAACAATTTCTGGATGCTCTTACATACTTTTCATAGTATCTATTTTTTATTATCTAAAGCCACGAGTTATCAATAATTTTTTTATTTATTTTTACAGCATTAAAAGGAAAGGATCCAAGGGAGACAATTCTAAGTAGAAATTAAGAAATTGCAAATAATATTTTTTTAAATCAGCCATTATTTTTTTTTTTTATCAACATCGTTAATTTTTGAATGCAAGACGTATAAACAAAGAGATAAATTTTACTTACCTCTCCCAATAACTCTACACTCGAAATCCAACAGAGGATTTACTAAATAATTTTTAAAATACTTGACATGAACAATACCACTTAAGCTTGATGAGGAGGCTGTAAAGAAGTGTATAATATAAATTTTAATAATAAAATATAAGTGAATGGTGTTGATAAAAACCAGTAAAAATTGCAGCATTTGGCAATTCAGCAAAGTATTGGAATCTTTCATCGAAATTTAGGAGCCTCTCCCATCTATGTAACAAAGGAAAATGGTTTCTTTGGAAAATTATGACATTCAACATTTGAGATTTTTTTTAGAAAATTAAAACACAATGTAAAAACAAATTCTCCACTAGAAAAAAAGCTTTTGAAGTGTAAAAGACAAATTGCATTTAAGCTAATAAATCAAAATTTGCTTCTGACTAGTCAATTTTCATTTGTTATTATTGTACCATGTTATTGGCAATATAATAATGTACTGAGCTATAATTAATTTTTAAAATTAATGTAGTCTGGCCCAGACGACTGCTAATATGAAACATTTTTAAATAATATAAATACAATAGAAGTTGTCTACTTTAAATTCTAAAATGAGCAAACAAACAAAAATAAAAAATTTAAATGACTGTTCTGCATGCCGGCTATAAGCCAACAAAGATCCTAGTGGGTGTTCACTGATATAAGAGTTCGAATCCAGGTGTATCCGAAATTATGGAACACCTGGACTGAGTTTAACAGCTATCTGACCACCCAAATAGCTCATTTTCCATCAAGGAATTTCTCACGCCAGTAGGTTTTGTGAAGGGTGACTAAGGACCATCGTCACCCAAAGCCCAATCCAAAACAATATTTCGATACCATTCCCTGGTGTATAATTGATTGCAAAATAGTATTAGTATTCAATTATTACTATTAAGTCACGTCCGTTCAGCTGCAGTTATTTTTCCCTTGTGGTTTGAGTTGCATCACCAACTAACAGGGGGCAAGCCAGCGAGGCAATTGGAAATTGCTCTGTATTCTTTCACATAATAAAAGCTTTGACTAAGTTTTGTTATAACAATTATTACTGTTAAATCCGTTCTCACAGGGGTTGAGTCACAGGGCAATGCCAGATGGATACAGCTAGTTTATAATCTTATAGGGATGCACACAAAAAAATATTCAACAGTACGAGAGGTTAAATTCAATAAACTTATGTCATTTTTACTTTTAATTTCTGTTTAATGAATGTCAATGCCGGTGTACATCAAGAAAAAGTCCCTTCTGATCAATTTTTATGTAATTTCAGTTTAATTGTAAATTTAACATAAAACGTAGTCGTTTACTTTAAACTAATTCTGTTTCGGAAAAATATGTTATAATGAAAGAATATTTTTTAGTTTTTACTTTGAAATGTTTTTGTTTTGTTTTTTTTTTTTTGTTTTTTTTTTTTTTTTCAGAATAGTTTTATATAATAAAAATATATTTTAAAAGTTTACATAAAAAACTTTGAAATATATTTTTAATATAAAAATATACTTTTTTAGTATTTACTTTGAAATATTTTTTTAGAATGGTTTATTTAATAAAAAGTATATTTTAAAAGTTTACATAAAAAAGTATTTTCCGTTAAATATTTTCTTTTTTTTTTTTTTTGCAGAATGGTTTTATCCGTGTTTGAATAAATGATTAAGCGTCAGTTTTAGTCATTTAGAACTGCTTTAAAGCTTCACCACTCACTCATTTTTCGACCACATTTCAAACAATTATTAAAGTTTATCAATCAATATTTTAAGTTATAAATTTATGATATTTTTTACTAGAATATCTTGTCGTTTTCTTTTCCATGTTTAAGCTTAACCATATTGCTTTTTATGCTCGCATTTTTCTATTTTAATATAAAAAATATATCCTTTTAGAAGTTTACATAAAAATACTTTTTACTTAAAACGTTTCCTTTTATTTTCAGAACTGTTTTATATAATAAAAATGTATTTTAAAAGTTTGCATTAAAAAAGTATTTTCTTTGATTTTTTTATCATTACACATTGTAACAAAAAACGCATCCAATAAAGAAAAATTGACTGTTTATTTACTTTATTAAAGTAAATTAAGTACATACATACATGTGCATAAAAATAAATATAAATAAAAAATAAATTAAATGAAATGAATCTATAAATAAAAAGGAAAAAAAAAATTTTTTAAAAGTAAAAATAAAATAAAGTATTGATAAATTAACAAAGTAAAATGTTATATATCATCACACACCAGATTTAATTAGAACTTAAAACCCATCACTATTAATTTGACTTTGTTTTCTGCGTGGTAGTTCCAAATTTATCTTCCTGTTCCCATCACCATGGCGGCTTCTCTCTTTTGAAACACTCATCGGTTTTTTACACCTTTTTCTTTTTTTTCTTTTTTTTTGACAAAGGGATGTTATCCCGAAATATCAAAGATATTAGCCATCCCAGTCCCCCCAAAAACAGTAAGTCCCCATTTTCTGATTTTATATGTGATGTTATATGTGTCTTTGAAAAATAAACATATAGCATCTCACTATTCTACAAGATTTCCACTTGTTTGTTTTTGTTCATTTTCCACACCAATTCTCACACCGGTAACCCACATTGCTATAGCCTTCTAATATGTGTGTGTGTGTGTGTGTGTGTGTGTGTGTGTGTGTGTGTGTGTGTGTGTGTGTGGCTCAGAGGCTAAAGAATGAGGGTAGAGGGTTGTAAGTTTTGGTTTCGATTCTAGCTGATGGCACCCAAGTCATATATTTATATTTTTTAGTTTTGATTTCACTACTTTATATTAATATAATAATCGATAGAAAATTGTCTCTATAATAATGAATATGTAATCTGCATGAATTAAAATATCATATTTAAGTGTATCTTACAAATGGGTAACGCCGGGCAGTCTGACAGTAAATGATAAAACTACGCAAGTTATCCATCATAAATTTAAAAATGGGCAAACAAATAAAAATGAAAACTGTTTACATTGGAATTAATAAGGACTCCTTTGTATTCCTAATTCCCTAAATTATCATTTTTATTCTTATTTTTTAATTTCCATAATTTTCCACTTAAATTGGTTTAGGAAAAATAACTTTAAAAACTAGTTTTACAATTATTTCCCTTTATTTCTTAAACATACTTTTTCTGACTCCTTAATATTACAGTATTGTTTTATCATTACCTGTCCATGGTCATACTAAATAAGAATATGTAAAGTTTGTAAGTATATATTTTTGGTAGTTTCTGAATTTTATCTGGACAGAAAGACAACTTTTTTATATAATAGATACCTTTATGTGAAATAAGCTTTATATGATATTTCGGTCAAATATATGCTTTCTTCAGATACCTATTATAAGCGGAAATAAAGGGAAATAATTCTTAACTAAAATTCTCCCCTAAACTGAAGAAACAAAACGAAAGTAAGATGACGGACTGACATAAAATACGTTATCGTTTTTCGATTGTTAAGAAACAGTTCCATGCTCATACGAAGTGTTCTTGCTAATTCTTATAACCAGCAACAAATGAAATTATTCTCATGACAACTATAAAAAAATAAACAGTTATTATTTAAAAAAAAAAAAAAAAAAAAAAAAAAGCAGCATATTAGACAAAGGAATCAGGTAAAAACGAAAGGGAGCGTTTTCCTTCTTTTTTTTCTTTGGGTCCTTCTTCTTTTTTTTTTTTTTTTTTACTCTAACTTATTCATTTTGAAATCGATCATTTTAAATGGTATTAACAAAATTACAAACAAGACACAAAGTTCACTAAGGAAAAAAAATTGGAAGATTTTGAGTGTGTTATGTGGGAAGTTTTAAACCAATAAGAAAACTAATATAGTCAAGACATAGAAAAATAAGAAAAAACATTGTAGGCAAGATATGGAAGAACTTTACAGAAAGACACTAAAACGGCATAGCTAGAACATGGCACGACTCAAAAAACACTTGAGAAACAATATGTCAAAACTCAAAAACTCAAAAAGAGTATCAAGAAAACTTTGAACGACAAAAAATATCTGTTTCAAGATTCTTAGAGACGTTCTCAAGTAAAAATGATCAAAATAACTGATTCTTTTCTTGGTATTCTGTAATCAACCCAATTGGAGAATTTAATTGCAGTCTTGAAAAAAAGGGCACATTTACAGCATATTTTCAAAGATACATAGTCAGACGAGAAAAAATTTGACTGTTGATTGGAAAATTCGAAGCTATTGTGGTTGAAAAGTATGTTAAATAATATACTACAAAAAAAATCCAAGAGATATTTTGTTTAAGGATATCATTTTTCTATTTACAAAATTTTATGATAAAAAAAAGTTCGCTTTTTAATATATATGGGCCATATCTTAATTTAATCAAAAAGGAATCAGATTATAGTTCATTTACAGAAGTAGTAAATAAGGAATGTAAAATATTTAAATGGAAAACTTACTCTAGACATGTTCAAAAGTCTAATATTTGTGTAAGATCTTTCATCCCAAGAGATGTTGTTATAAGATCACGTCCATTATCAAAATTCAGAATAAATATTACAAAATACAGTGCAAGAATATAAATGAATAATAAATCTATACCAGGACACTACAAAAATTGAAGAAAGAGCTATTTTATACACACTTTCAAAAGAAACAAACAAAAACAGAAAATTCACGATAAAAGGAACATTTGTAACTGTAAATATTAATGTTTAATTTCAGTTTGCCACAGGATCTGAATTGATTCTAATGGATAATTTAACATTAAAAAAAAATGACGAATCAAAGCTAATTACTTTTTTTAATGCCAGTGGAATAACAGATAAAAACTTATATGTTTACATGAATGCTAATGTATAATTATGAACAAAACAATGAAAATGAAAACATTTATTATGGATCGATCTCGAAGCCTATTCAGAATGGATTCATTTAATTTAAGGAACCTACCAATGAATATGTTTTGTAATTGTGCAAAGACAGATTCGAATATTATAGAAAAATTTTAAAAAGAGAACTTAAATCAAATTTTCATGATATTTTTCTGAAGCCTTAAAAAGGTGCTCAAAGACAAAAGTGACATTCAAATAAAAAAATAATGCACAACCAATTTTTAGACCAAAAAGACCAGTTTATGTAACAAATAATTCTAGTTTGTGCTGATTACTCAACTGAACTAAACGATTGTTTAAGATCCTATAATTACCCATTATATAGTCCTGATGATATATTTGCAAAATTAAATGGAGGAAAAAATATTCTCAAAACTCGATTTATTAGATGCACATCTGAAAATATTAAAGGAAGAAAACTTACAAAATTATTAAGTATAAATTCAATTAACTGTATAAAGGTGTGAAAGATTGTCTATAGTTTTTCATAACCGAACGATGTTTTTTTTTTTTTTTTTCGGAAATTAATTCCTAATTCAGCCACATAAATTCTTTCGAGTTTAGAAAAAACAAAGTCAAAATTTTGTTCATGTTTTTTTCCATTATGAAACGTTCCCTTATTCTCTCCCCCCCCTCTATCTATCTATCTATCTATCTATCTATTTCAATCCCAATTGATCGTGAACTTGCATGTTCTTTTTCCCGTTAATTTGTTCCTTTCATCGACAACATGTCACCTCATATGCAAATTACTGGCACGTGTGTAACTATTTGAAAATATCAATCTATAAAATTTCTTTTTTTCTCCTTTTCCCTCCAAATCCCGTCACCTGACAGGCCAAACAGAGGCACGATTGCTTACGCGAATAATACTTTCTATTTCAAGATGGAACTAGAAATATTTCAACAAATGATAGATGCCTATGTGCAAATGCGCTATTAACGTTTTGTATTACATCTCCACAAGATTTGCTGTTCTTGATACAATTGTTTTTGATAATGGATCACGTGATGTATTAACAGATCCTGATCCCATTTTAATATATTTGATTTTGATAATAGAAGTCATTTTACGGTTAAAGATTAAAGAATTTAGATATTTCTGCAACTGCTTCATACCAACCAATATTTTGTAGATATGTTTAAGCAAGCATTAAAGACATCAGATGGAAGTGAATATGAATTTTACAGCTGCATATCACGTGATGTATTAACAGATCCTGATCTTATTTAATGGATTGGTTCAGTGTCTTGCAGTCTGTTAAAGAGATTTTACAAGAATACCAGTCAAGGACCTTGCTAGTTACTTGCCATTTTTTATGTTCAGTACTGGATATTTATTTTTTTTTATTTTCAGTATATTTTCCTTATCATTTTACTTTTGTATTTTTCCTTTTTATTTTAATCCTTGGTTTCGTATTTATATGTTGTATACGAAATTGCAAACAGAAGAAAACTTTGAGGCTAGCTCTGTGAGTTGCCATTTTATTCTCTGTCTCGTTATTATTTGATTTACGAAGGGAAGACAATCATGTCAAATCAAAATATTTGTGTAAATAACAAATATTCATATATCAAATTTCATGATATTTGGGACGTATGTTAGTGTCTATAATATTGCATTCAGAAAAATAATTTACCATACATAAACGAACCATACACCTAGGAAGGCTCGTAAGCACATCTGCCGAGAGAGAAGAATATTTAAAAGCAAAAAGAAATGTAAATATTGCAAAGAGAAATAATTCCAAACGTTTTCATGAAAAAAAAGACTAAATTTGTATTTTGTGTTCGTTCTTATAAAAAATGATTGTGTGACAGAAAGTTGAATGGACAACATTCCTATGGAACAATGTCTTTCCAACAAGGAATTTACAAAGCTTTATTGAGATCAGATGTTTCTTCCTATGTTCCTTTGTTTTCATTATGGAATGCTGTAAGTTTTTTGTTTGTTTGTTTGTTTGTTTTTTCAGCAATTTCCTAAAAAATAAGTTACGTCCCGACTGAATGCATTTGAAGCAAGTAGGTACTCATGTAAGGAATAGAATTTCTTCCAGCAGAAAAGAAAAAGATATCTCTCTGTGATCCTATAAAGTAAAAAGGCGAAGCCTCATTCTAACATTTAAAACAACTTTATTAAGTCGTCTTCGTTGTAGTGATAATAAAAGGAAATGATAGAGAACGGTGTTAGAAAACAAATACATTTACGAGTATGCACAAAGACATACACTTAGAAGGTCCACGTGGTGTTAAATAAATATGCTATTAGCAGGCAAGAGAGAAGATTAAATGATAGGATGAATGTCATGTTTGAAAGGAAAAGAAGAGTTCACAGATGAGAATGTTTTGTGTACATAGGTGGTGTGTGTGTGTGTGTGTGTTACATTATTAAGTCTGTGTGCATAGTAGTAAGATCTTGGATTCTTCAATCTTCTTTTCAAAGTCGAAAATTCAGTAGGATCATGTTGGATTCTTGGATCTTCTTGCTGAAGTTGAACCCAAGGCCAAGCGGCACAACAAAATTTTGGTTGCATTCAAAGATAGAAATTTGGAGGCTGGTCCAAACAATGTGATGAGATGGGAGTCACGTCTTTTGGTTTAGAAAGAGGAAGTAAACTCGCTTGAGATATGGCATTTGATTGGACAAGCCAGAAAAGAAGCTAAATGCTTGCACGAATCAGTGTTGAGTTAAGCATAGATTCAAAATTGTTAACCAATACCTGCTGTTGTCAGTGCTACTACTGATACTGACGTTACTTAGTGGCTTGTTCTGTCGGCAACTCAAAAACAAAACTCACCATGTTACATGAGAGTAAATGGCGAACTTCAACTAACTTAGTCTTTCTGAGGATGCAGACGAAGTGACATGGCTTAAATACAGTGGATTTATGGTGTGCATTTTGATGACAGAGACTTCCTATTATTGAGTCAGCTCTGTGTTGTAACTGTTTATAGTGGTCTGGACATATTCAAAGAAATTGCTGCTGGATAAACAGGTGTAAACACATTTCAATTAAGGAAGACAAGGAAGCAGGAGACTGATAGACTAGTTGTAGAGAAAAAACAAGTTGAGAAATTTGACTGGTACCAAATTAGATCTTTTTTTAACAGTTATTTCACCTCTAACAAGGCACAGTTCCACTTAAATGAGCAACGAGATGTCTGTTCACATTACAATTCTGCATGTCAGTACAGTCAAGGAAGCAGGGGCCCGGGAGAGAATTCCAAAGTCTAGCAGTTCGAAAAAATTCATAGAGAAGAAAGCTTTCCAGCATCTAGAGATTTTCAGAGTGCAGAGGTGGGATTTTGCTGCTTGTTGAGTTAGTCAGGGTTATTTACGTTGAGGGAGTAAAAGTGCTTCAAGTTTATCGGAGCACATTCTATTAAAATACTTGTAAAACAGGCACAAGGATGCAATATTTTGGCAATGGGACAGATTAAAAACTTTACTTCTTGGTTTTGTGACTCAACCACCTGTGATGATCAAAAATTACATCAGTAACAGTTAAATTAAAGCTGAATTGGAGCTTTTTATTGTGAACAATCCCTGGTTGTCTTGCTGATTCAATTTGTTTGTTGGTGATGCAATCCAAAAGAAGGAAAAATAACTTCAGCGGAATTAGGAGATTGATAATAATATTTAATAATAATATTGTTTTGTGAAGGAAACCATGACAAGGTGTAGAATTGTAGCCATAATTGTTTTGTCTTGGATATGTTCCTGAGGTCGAGGTTTTAGAGTTGACTGTGTCAGGAACTTCTGGTGGAAAGTTACTTAATTAATATGCACAGGTTATTTTACCAATTTAGCCAATCAGGGCAAATTCAATTTTGACATGATGAAGAAATTAGCTGAATTAAACCCTCAGACCTCGTCCGCCCTCACCCATTACCCTACTATAAGATGTGCAGAGCATTTTTCACCAGTTTTGAGCAGTTGAGAGTTGAGTCTAGACACCTCTCCACCCACGCTACACCTACCCCGCTCACTGACTGCAAGAGAGAGGAAATGGAGACAATCAGTCCTCGCAAAAGCTATTTTGAGCAACTGTTCACACACGCTGTGTTGTTGAAAATAAAGAGAAATCACAAAGATCTTTTTTTACATATCTGTAAAATAATAGTATTGCATCCAGAGTTTATTTAATAATTAATCTTTATAAAAAAAACAAGGACTTTCAATTGGAGTTATTTTATTTTTGCCTACATAATTTGTGGCTCAATAACAAACGAATGCCATCCATTGTTGAAATAATATTGGAGTTGATTTCTTCCAAGAGACAACAAGCAGGAAAAGAAGGTCAGCTAACCTAACGCTGGTGGATAGTGGCCTACAGCACGCATATTTTCCTGGAGACTTTGAGTTGTTCACTTTTTTTTTCAATATTTTTTATAATTTCTTTTATTTTTTAAAATTTTTGTTCTTTTTCCTATGGACCACTGATGAGGCAAGGAATACAGAATTCACGCACGAACCCCATCATTGTATAAGTGACCAAGACCATGCTATTGAACTTTCTTGGGTGTTCTGAAATCAGAACCACCTAGAACTACACTTTTGTACTGGTGAACACTACGGTCTTCATCTTGTTACAAATGGTTACCATTTGTTGACATATATCAAACATGGCAGGTACACCCTTGTGGGGTGTAAATCTGCCAATATAAATTGTTTTTTTTTTTTTTTTTTAAATCTTAATAATTCTGTTAAATGCAAAGAAATAATTTGTCATTTACACCCAAATAAAATAACCTTTTAAAACCATGATTTAACAAAATTTAGACTAACTGGATCTCTTTACCGTTAAATATTCTTACATCTTCTAAATTTAATAAGTTTAATATTGTAAGTCAAATTTATCCACATTTAATACAACTGTATTTTAATTCCTTTTTCATTCTCTACTCCACTCATGCTGCCTCCGCCGTTTTGATTTTCTATAAGTTCCAATAAAGAAATAAAGAAGAAATGAATTAAAATACTGCAGTATTAACAAATGTGGATAAATTTATTAGGTTAACTTACAATATTAAGCTCATTAAGAAAAAAAAAGGTGAGGAAGAATATTTTTATTCATTTATTTATTTATTTATTGCCCTTTCTCTGTTCATCCACTACTATTAAAGTAACAATCAGCAGTTGGTACAAAAAAAAAAAAAAAAAAAACAGGTACAGATTTTCGTGTTTTTTTATTCTCCTCTGTTAAATATTTCAGTAAAATTCTAAGCCACATACATATTTTTTTCTTTAATAAAAAAAAAAACTAGCAGGGGTGGCCAGCGTTGCCCAGGTGTTTGGAAGTGTGGTAGTAGGCAGGCAGTACTGCAAAGGAGGAAAAGAATGTGAAAAAAAAAAGATAGTGAATTAAATGAGTTGGTAATTAACTTTTGCCCAGGTGGAGGATATTAGCAGAAAGACGAAATAAAAAATTTTAAAAAAAGATAGAGAGAGGTGGAATCAAACTCGAAAATGTAGAGTAATTAGTCTTTCTTGCTAACCATTACGTCATAGTGGATAGTGAATTCAATGAGTGAGGAAATCACTGAAGAATCAAAGAAGTCAGTGCAAAAATGAAAGTTGCTTTAAAACCTGGCCTGGAGCCAGTTAAGCTTTCCACTTTCTTTTGTGGTATTTTTTGCTTCCCCACGAAAGCAAATTAGACATAAAGGTCGTTTTTAATGTGGAGGAAAACCAAGAACCAATTACAGAACAGATACTACCCGACTCAAATGCCGGGAGTTGGCTGTTGCATTCGATTAGTTTCACTTTATTTATATGAAAAAGACAAACACTTGAAACAACAAGGGAATTTTTTAAAACACAATCAAAAAAATCTAGGAAGTATAAGAAAACTTCTCCCGGAATCTAACCGACACGAGAACCCCAACGCAAAAAGGCTTTCGTGGACATAAACAAATGCGCTACCCATTTTTCCCTTAATATAATAGATATATTTTGCTTTGGAGGAAAAGATATGCCCAGCGTTTTTTTTTTTTATTTTTTAGTGCAAAACTGGTTGAAAATGAGTTACTGTTTTGTTCCCCTTTCAGTTTTTCTAAAAAACCTAAACCTTTGTAAAATCAAACACGGTTTTAAAAAGAAAGAGCAACTGTGAATTCTTTATTTTTACCAACCATAAAAAAATGGACGTGCTTCAGGGAGTGTTAAAATAATTAGTGAAATTACAAATACCACAACAACAATTATACGAACACCAGAAATGCACAAATGAAAAAGAACAACAAATACAAGAACAATTGGTACAACAACAACAACAACAACTACTAATAAAACTACAGGTCTAACAACATAAACATTAACAGCATATGGAGGAGTTACATGTCGTAAAAAATAATGCATCAACTGAGAATTTTCACAAGATTCCAAATGGAATGCGGTTGACAACTTCTGCTATGTACGAGAAGATAATTCATTTTCAGCTTGCAATAGAAGATACAAAGACTTCTTTAATATAGACTGTCAGCATTGGTCAGACCAGAAAAAAGTTTGTTTTCCATTCTGGAAATTGGAGATTGCTGGGCATAATGAATTTGTGGATTTTATTTCACCACAAAAAACTTTGCAGCTATCTATTTTTTTAGCACGAAAATCTCTTTCATCCATAAACGATGGAAATACTTGAATCTGGTAAAAAACGATGAAGATGACTTCAAACATATGTGGCCATGGTTAATAAACATTTCAACAAATTTACACCATCAGATCTCTATGCGGACAATTTTGAATGTCTAGTATTTGCACAAGGAATGACATCAAACTGAGATGTTGAAATCAAAAGGCATGTTCTAACAAAATTAAAAAACGAACCAAGTTTAACACTATCACAATTCACAGATGACTCTCAGAAGATAGAATTTATTTAAAAAGACTCAAAATCTATCGAATCTGGTATCACACATATAAAAAAAGTAGCCAAACCTAAAACGCATGTAACAAATAAAATGCAGGCTACTAAAAATGGCCACACATATCCACACACTTCTAAAATAGAATTTTCAGAAAGAAAAATTCCGTCCCCTTGTAATCGATGTGGAAAGACTGCATACATCTGTCAAAAAATGTTTGACATGTAAAAACATAGGACACGAAAGTTTCCATTGCAGGAATAAAAGTAAAAGTAAAATGAAAACTGAAAATAAGGAGAGAAGGTTTATGCAAATATGTCTAGCGATTCTGAATAAAGAAATCAAAATACAATTAGACTCAGGTTCAGATATTAAATTTAAATACATGGAAAAAAATTGAATAGATCCACAATTTTAAGATCACACAAAACAGCAAATACCATTAACGGTTCACAAATCAAGTTTGAAGGAGAATTTTTGATCGTCACTATTGGAAAAAACTAAAAAAAACTAAACGTCTATGTACTAATGAATGCCACGAATGTATGCGGTTCAGACAGGATGTATGAATTTAATTTATGGGACCTGCCAATTTCCACGTTCTATAAAAAGCAAAATCAGAAGCAAAAAGGCCAGACAGAATAAAACAGAATGAGAAAACGAACTGAATTTAACTATGCAAAAATTAACAGAAAAGTGTCAGAAAACAGAAATTATTAAAAGACTCAAAGGATATTAAATCTGGCATTGCACATATACAATAAAGCAACCAAATAATCTGAAACTGCTAATATCTATATTTTACAGAAAAGTAGAATCAGTTTCATCAAAAACAAAAAGGCCAAACAGAATAAAAATTATGGCTTAGTCTAAGTCTGCTGACCCAAATTCTCTTAACATTCGACCAAATCAGCTTCAGGAATCCGAAGCAAAGGGGAAAAATATTAGAAACCAAATGGTACCCATTTTTTAAAAAAATGGTAAAATCTCATCAAGTTGAAATTTCAAAGGTAAATGAAAAATTCTCCGGGCAAAGTAATGACTCCCAATAAAACCTTTAAAAATACTAAACTGAAGAAAACCTTAAAGTTAAGTGGGGAAGGTATCCCTGCTCTTAAAAATGTTAGTCCAAAAAATACTTATTCGCAAAATTACCAAAAAGTCACAATTATTTAAGAGAAGTGAACTATCGGCAGTTAAATGTAAAACAAGGAAATAAAACTTAATAAAAAATAAAGAAATTTACTGAAAAGTAGGAATTTTTATGCTGATGTATTAAAATCGAAACACTTAGAAATTCAAGTCATTGGCAGAAAGGAATTCGGCCTTTTACTAAATTACTTTACAAATATTTTTAAATGCTTCTAACTCATCTTGCGAAACTACCAAAACTCAAATTTTTTAATGTCATTAGTATCATTATTCTGTATTATCTTTACTAGTATGATAATTATTATAATTAGTATTATTAAATTTATTACATTTTATTAATTTAATTAATGTTCAGTATAATTGCAATCTTTAGTATTTCTCATTATTGCTGGTAGCAACTTTATAACCATTGCTTCGATCGGCAGTAATAGTATTGTTGCTTATTTAATAGTATTATTGTCTTACTATTCTTTTACTTTATTAATGACAATGGTACCCCAAATTTTTAATTTATGGTAACAATACCTCTATTATCTCCATATTTCATTTTCATTAATCATTTCATTTAACTTTTTACTACAATATTTATCTTAATTTTATTATTATTATTATTATTATTATTATTATTATTATTATTATTATTATTATTGAAATTGTTGATATTGTTATTACTTTATAATGGCTATGATTTTATCATTTTTTAATTTAGTTTTTCGTTATTAATGTTAGGATTAGAATGATCTAGAAAACACCTATTGTATCATGCATTTCTTTCCATCTGGATCATTTATGCTGTCTGTATAAATGCCTACACATTTGCACGTTCAACTTGATTTGACGTAATTTTTAAATATAACGTTTGTTTTGCCAGTAGACGCCTGACCAACAATAGAAGTAAATGAATTGATTGATTTTAAGTGATTGAAATTTGATCTAACTTTATGCTTTTTAGACATTTTCGGCAATTGCACATAGATTTTTATATTCCTTTAAGTTATATTGGATTTCTTTTCCAGCTAAATTAGATTATTTTTCACTCGGAAATTATTTGCACATTTTGGCTGACATTGAAATTTTGAAAAAAAAAAACAAACAAACTTTTCTTTGCTTCTTGGATTTATAATTGAGTGCATGCATTCTGGACCGCTTGTATTCAGTCTGTCTTTCCATTTTTCACATATTTTAACCGATATGAACATATTTTTTTGCATTTCATGACAAACCATCATAAAGTGCTGTTTCATTTAATGCTATAACCAGCAAATTCTTAGCTCGGCTATGCTAATAATTTGCTAATTTCTTTCTTTCCTCCAAAGAAAACCATTCTTTGAAACTCAGTGAAATAAGAATATCTAAAATATTGCTTTTGGAGTATTCTGTCGAACGATAAATTTCCTTGTAAATTTTAATTTATAGTTTTGATTTCTTTTCATATATATATATATATATATATATATATATATATATATATACACAGGTTATTAAGGTAAATGAGAAGATGGAGGGGGTATCTGTTGGGGCAAATAAATGGACCTATTTCAATTTTGTCCTATGTTTGCAATGGAAAATTACTTCACTCTTGGAGTTTATAACATTAATATTTTTATTTTTATAAGAGAATATTATTAGAGCTGCCTCTGAGGTGCAAAGTTGGCAGAATCTAGAGCAGGGGGAATAAGGGTTATTTGTTTTTTAATCGCATATTTTAAGAAGAAAAGTATTCGATTAGATCTAACTAAAGTTGTTAGGGAAGTGTGATTATTATTATTATTGTCTATACTTTTAAAAGAATATATGTGAGATGAGATATGTTTTTAATTGGAAAAGATGATGCATATATGTAAGTGTAGGTTTTAAATTAAAAGTGGTAGATTGAGTCATCAGATTTACAGAGGGGACATCATTATTAATAGATTCTGGGGGAGGAGTAACATTAGATGGGTTATGTTCCTGATTGTTATCAATAAAATTTTGATTTAATAAAGAGTGGGGTATGAAATACGGTTTATATTATTGCTGTTAAGGTTAGTATGAGGCAACTCAGTCACAGTGTATGAATAAATAATGCCACTGTATATGCAATCATTATTTAATGGACATTTGTGGGAAACTTGGCTGTTGCAATTCAAGGAAATGGTGTTTTGTGTATTAATATTTTATGCATAATTAATTTTCCTATTGTTGTAATTTATTATAATTTGTGCTAAATTCGGCATGGTAGAGAAAGAAATTTTCACAGTATTTTTTATTTAGTATAAAATGATATTTATTGGGTATTTTAAAGAATTTTCCAAAAATCTTTAAAATTCTTTGGGGATGTTGGTTTTAAAGTTATTATTGTAATGTTGAATCATAAAGTATTTTTCCCCTTGGTTTCCTAGATTTATTGGTATCTTTATTGCGTCTTAAATTAGTCAGAGTTATATATGTTTATTGTTTATATCATTACTGTCAGTGGCTAGGTTTTTATATTTATTTTATTTTTTTATTTATTTATTTATTTTTTTTTTTTTACAAAGGCATCACCATATTATCAAGGCCCAGAGGCCACTCAAGGATAAGGGTTAAAGAGTGTACAGTAGAAATTGGTCAATATAATAATCATTAGTAATGAAAATTTGGTAAATTTAATAACTTATATGGAACGGCTCATCAAGAACTTATTTACTTTAGACTTGAACACAACCATATTGTAGTCAGCCGGAAAGCAGGAAAACGGAAGACAATTCCACAGGCGTGCAGTTCTAAGAAAGAAGCTTTGTTCATGGAATCTACATTTAGGTTTAGGCACAGATAAAGAGTGGGGGAAATTATTGATAGTGTTTACAGCTAGACGAGTGTTTCTTGTGAAAGTTTGGCGAGGGAGGACCATAGATTGAAGCTCAGTTGAACACTTACGATATTTAGGGTTACAAGAGTTATTATTAGAATATGAAATCCCTTGTGAGTATCCTGAGATATGGAGGGCATTGTTATGAAATTGGAGTTTTCTTCTAAAATAGATTTATTATCTGAGCATTTAGAAATTCTGTTAGATATAGATGGAATAATGGATTTAATGATAAATTTGACGTGGTTAAAGAATTTATGAATATAAAACAGGGATAAATTTTAAAAAGGCCAAAATGTATGTTAAGTGTAATGTCTAGAAAATTGGAGGTTTTTTTCTTATTGTCAAAAGTAAGAGTGAGTCTAAAGTCTTTGAAGAAATCACGGATCTGATTTATATTTCTGTTATATAATCTATTTCTTGCCCTAGTGATGAAAACGGAATGGCGTCATCTCTAAATAGACCTTCTTTTCAGTTTCTACCATTGAATTTGATTTTAAGTTCACTTGTGAAGAAAAAGCCAACTAAATCAGTAATTTAACTGAGGCAGAGACCCGTAATAATATCAAAATTGTAAAGGGTATCTTTCCTCATCCAAAGTTTGTTATTAAAAAGTGAGGAGAGATTTTCTGGCAAATAGTATAAGTTTACTTTCCTGGTTAATAAAATCAGAATTATTTTTAGTTAAAATTACAGCTTTCTTAAGTAGTACTGTAGAAATTGACTGATAATAGTTATCTCTATCGAAGGTATTAAAATTTAAATGGGATTTATGTTTAAGATTAGAAAACCAATTGATTACTTTGCCAGAGAGGTGAGTAAATTTTCTTTTTGGAAGCTAGGAATAATTCTATCTAAAAATTTTTACTAATTTTACCTAGATCAGATTTAGAGGGACAAATCAATCTAATCGAAGGGTTGTTGAAAAAAATTTTGTTCTGGTCTTTAAGAGAAACCCTTGGAGTAACAGGAACTAAAATCTCTGTATAATTACTTAAGGATTCAAATAAAGACTTTGCTTCATTTTTTATCTGATGGATAGAATGAGGAAGAGCAACTCTATAAAATTTGTAAAGTTCTTTGCAAATTACACAGGTAAAGTAATTTAATTTATAGTAGTTTTTAGTTTTGTCAGCAAGTACAAAAATCTTTGGTAACGCATTCTTTTTTTAATGAAATTATTGATTTTGTGTATTAGCAGGGTAAGGGTATTTAATTTTGTTTCCAAATTTTGATTCTCTTAGCTAAATTAATTAAAGCCTCTTTAAAATCATCTAAAAGGTTATTCTATTTGGGAAAGAAATTTATTTTAAACCATAGAAGGGGCCAGGTAGTCTTTTGGCTGTCTTCGTTTCTCTATAGGAGTTTCATGAAAGGCTAGAGTTAAGTAGGTCATAGTTATTGAGAGAGTTATTGGAATTTATGCGAGAGGATTTATCATTGATAGATTTTAATTCTAAATCATAATGATATGTTTTCCATCTTACATTAATCATGGCCTTTTTTAAAGTTTAGATAAATTTATTTTAGGCCTCATTAGGAGTCAGTATATTTTTAGAGGAAAGGAGAATAAATTCCTTATTAAACGTACGGAGATAAGTTAAAGAAACTCAATCCTAGAGGAATAGAGCTAGTAAAGAAAATATTTTTAACAAAGTAAACTTATCATGATAGAGAAACGTCAACACTGTTAAGAGGAACAATTAAAATTGTGCCAGTTGGCACAGTTTAATATTCAAATTTAAAATCGTTAAATACAATTTAGGCGCGCAGTGCAATTGATTGTTTTGGCGCGTTAAAAAAATGAAAAATGACACCCACGCAAATTCCGGCGTGACCTTTATATACCAAAGGTGCGGACCTAGTTGAAAGCACCCCATGTGATGTCTTCCGTCCAATGGAATTCCTCCTAGGACACATTTTAAAACTAATTTTCTAGAGCTCGTTTGGAGCCGATCAAATCAAATATAAACATGCACAAACACAAAATCTATCTCTTTAGTCTCTTAGCCTTTCGAGCATTCTTTCGTCTCTTTAAACTCTTCCGACTCATTCAACGCTTTCTCATTAGGACTTACCACGCGTGCAAACATCAATTATTTCATTTCCACTGCTCCGTGCATTAATACTCTCTTTTAAAGACGAACATTAATATTGTCTCTGTTACAAATTTGAACATTCAAAGAACACAAAAAAAGAGACTCTCCATCTTTCATATGAACTCAAAAAAAGGAACTCTGAAATATTGAGAACTATGTTTTAACTTGTTATTGTTTGTTATTTCTATTCCAGAAATAAACCTCCGTTTGTGTTGCACATAAGATTTCTTATTTTTATTTTTATTATTTGTGGAGGAAGTCAGTTCCAAAAAAAAGGCCAGGCGACCCCCACAAAATATATTAAATAAAAGATGAAGAATAACTTTATTATATCATCAGATCAATGCGAATAGAATAGGATAGAAAAATCGAGTTTGTATTACAATCCACAGAGGTATAAAGAAGTGGTCAAAATTTTTTAAATATAACAAATAAATGTTATCAAAGGCGAGATAAGTTACTCTGGAGAAGTTTTTAGTGGTTTTGCTTACTTTAAAACGTTTAATGGGTTCGAAAATCATACAGTGTTTAACGATATATGTGAACAAGACAAATAGCGATGAGCTGACTGTTAAATACATGAAGTTTGGAAAAATGTGTTAAAACTAAAAAATTATACAAATTACTGTTAAAAACACACCCAACATATGTCACGGTAACATGTAATCTAGGGATTGTCCGCTTATGAATAGTAGGATAGGGCTGGAGTAGGAAACAAATTGAAAAATGCTGATAAGGGAACGTTGGATTATGGCCTGGGCAACGTCTGATTTCCCAGGTAGAGGTGTGAGTGACGGACAATCGAACTGGTATGAATGTTATAAGAATAGCAAAATATTTCTATAGCAGAAGAATGTTTAAGAATAATTAAACCAGATAAATATGTAAAACAATAAAAATGTTTACATAGATTTTAAATAATATAGGATTGGAATGTTTTGTTTACATAAACAAATACATTTTATAGTTTTACCAAAACAATAATGACTGACCTGGATCTGACGTTAGAGAATGAAACGAAGAGATCGTTTTTTTTATATATACACGTAATCATTTAGTCAGAGAGATTCAGTCAAATGGAGACAGACCAGGCAATTAGTTGGAGAGAGAGTCTGTGTCAAGACTGATGGGCGCCAATCTCTTGATATTCACAGGAAGCATCCGAGTAGGCAGTAGGTAGAGATGTAAGAAATAACTTTAACTTCATTCCACTCTGATCTTGAGCACGTAGTACAATGGGGAAAGGAGTGGCTGGTTACTTTTAATGCATTTAAAACCAAGCTTCTCTCTTTACATCATCAACATTCTAATCCACATTTGTCATCAATTGAAATGAATGGCTCTCGTCTTCAGGAGGCCTCAAGTTTTGACAAGCTTCTGGGCTTGACCATTACTCCTGATCTTAAATGGAACACGTATATCAAATCTGTTGCCAAGGCCGCTGGAAAAATGGTGGGATCTTTCTATCGACCCGGTAGATATCTCACTGCTGATGCTATTCTCTATCTATATAAGAGCCAGGTACGTCCAAGGATGGAATACTGTTGCCACATCTGGGCAGGAGCTGCTAGAAAGGACTTGTCCTGCCTTGATAGAGTTCAAAATAGACTTCGTAGCCTCGTAGGAGATGTCCTTTTCTCCTCCTTGCAACTTCTATCTCACAGAAGAGATGTTGCGAGTTTGTCTCTGATGTATCGTTATTTTCATGGAAAGTGTTCAACTGAGCTTCAATCTATGGTCCCCCCTCGCAAAACTTTCACAAGAAACACTTGTCTAGCTGTAAACACTATCAATAATTTCCCCCACTCTTTATCTGTGCCTAAACCTAAATGTAGATTCCATGAGCAAAGCTTCTTTCTTAGAACTGCACGCCTGTGGAATTGTCTTCCGTTTTCCTGCTTTCCGGCTGACTACAATATGGTTGTGTTCAAGTCTAAAGTAAATAAGTTCTTGATGAGCCGTTCCATATAAGTTATTAAATTTACCAAATTTTCATTACTAATGATTACTATATTGACCAATTTCTACTGTACACTCTTTAACCCTTATCCTTGAGTGGCCTCTGGGCCTTGATAATGTGGTGATGCCTTTGTAAAAAAAAAAAAAAAAAAAAAAATTCTAGCGTTTACAGATCCTTAAGAGTCAGTGAAAAAGATATGTGCCCACCAGAAACATGTTATTCATCATTTGTTAAAGAAATGTCCTTTTTGTCCCGTTCATGAACTGTATTTGAAAATGTAGTAAATGTGTATATACACTAGCACACACTCAACTATCCACTTGAGGAACATTTACAGGTATAAGAAAGGGAATACTACTCAAGAACAAATTGATAAGTATATACAGACACAATTACAAACAACACACTAGATGACACAAGTTTATACACATAAATATTTATATAGACATTCGTTAAACTATATAACATAGGCCATGGCATTTCAAAGCTAAATACTTCTCATCAGAAGAGAAGAGCCAAAATATAATATTTTTCTATTGTATTTTTTCTTTATTGGTTTGATGATGCAATAAAGTTATATATAACTTTTATTCCTTATCTTTTATTTAAAATTATATATATATATATATATATATATATATATATATATATATAAGAGAGAGAGAGAGAGAGAGAGAGAGAGAGAGAGGAAGAGACTTTTCAGACAATTAAAAACGGGCAAAAAATATAAATAAAAAGTTATAATAAAATTTTTTGCCAAATTGATGATTGAATATGATTAAATTTGTGCTCATTTTTGTCATTAAATACTAATCCCAATTAATCACTATTAATCCCTAACCATACATTGAATGGATACCATAATACTTACTTTGTGGCACTTTATCATAAAAAAGGTTCTTACAAAATTTCAGCCAGATCAGATAAATAGTTTTGTTGTTGGTGGCAATCGACCCTACAACTAATAGATGACACAGGCAAGAAAAAGACAAAAAAACGAAGAGATGACAAACACAGTAGGTATTATCGGGAATGAATATAAATCCATTTAGGTTTATTTTCTAAAAAGAAACTGAATGGTGGTAGGAGGTCTTAGACTGAGGGTTGGAGTCCAGCTGGTGTTTAAACTGGTACAGCTACAAGGTCATCGCCAGTGGCTACAGGAAATATGGACTGTTGGAAATCGAGTGAGTCGACGGCGAGTGCCTGCTGCTGCTACTGGGTTTGCCTGCTGTTGGGGAAGTAGTCTAACCCGTTCTGTGTGGGCATGGCTGCTGCTGCTACATTGGGTTAGGCCGCTGACGGGCCCAATCTTACCATTCGGTGATCCAGCCTCAACTGACTGCTCGTCCAGCAGACGTAGTTGTAGACAAAGCGGCTTGCAGTGCTGGTTGTCGTTTTTGTTTTTGATTTGTGTTTGTTTTTGTGTTTTTAACCTACTATAGGGAGTCATCCGTTTGAGGTTTATATTCACGTGTCATATCAAATTGAAGTTGAGAAAGTTGTGAATATTATTCTAGTGGGAATTGTACTATTACAGTGTTGCACAGGATAATTATTCATGTCGATGTACTTGCCGAAGGGTTGTTGGCTGTAATGTTTATGTTTTGAATTGGGACCTGTTTTTGATGAGCGGTTTCTTTTGGTTGAAATCGCAACAGTTTCCTCCAAAAATGGAACAGACAAAATAAGACAAACATATATATATATATATATATATATATATATATATATATATTGTGGGGAGCTTGGTCGACATTCACTGATGCCTTGTATCACGGTCGTGATGTGAGCATAGGTAAATGTTTCCCAATCCCCAACAAGAATGTGAAAATAAAAGGGTTGTCAGAAATGACACCAAGACAAAGGCGAATTTTAAAAGTTCAATATGACTTTTATTTAACAATATAAGAAAGGCGAATAATGTTACTGTATTGATGTATTTTTATGTGTGCATGTGCTGATTTAGCATGAGAGTCATGAAAGTAATAAAGCTAAAATGTTCAGGAAAGGAATATTTTGACAATAAAGTTAATGTTTGTAACTTCTTGTATGGTCGCTAGGACTCTATAAATTGTCGGTGAGAAGGGTATGTATGCTGACGACACCCTGCTCTATAACAGACGACGGGAAAACAAATGAACACATATCTAAAGAAATGGCAGAAACACTAGAGGATGACCTCCGATCCATAGTGGAATGGGGATAAAAATGGATGATCACCTTCAATGCTGCCAAGACTAAACTTGTTTCCTTCAATAATTACAAGAAACCTTCCCTACCGCCAATAGCAATGGCCAATGACTCTTTATCTGAAAGTACATCTTTTAAACTCCTTGGCCTAACGTTCACAGGAAACAGGAGTTGGAACAATTACATTGAGAACATTGCCAGGGCCGCTGCAAAGAAGGTGGGTTCTCTCTACTGTGCTAGAAAGTTACTAACACCTGAAAGTATCCTATACCTCTATAAGGCCACCATTCGCCCATGTATGGAGTATTGTTGTCATATTTGGGCTGGTACATCTGCCACTAGTCTCTCGCTCCTAAATAAAGTTCAAAAGAGAGTCGCATATCTGATAGGTCCTGAACTGTCAGCTAAACTTCAGCCCCTGTCCCATCAACGAAATGTTGCATCCCTCTGTCTTTTCTACAATTACTTTAACGGAGAATGCTCTGACGAACTGCAAGCACTTGTGCCTTCACAACGTAAATACCCCCGACAAACCCGACAAGCAGCTAAATCCCACCCCATCACAGTAGAGATCCCCAGATGCAAGAGAGCCTTCTACTCCAGTAGTTTCTTCCCCAGAACCGCTAGACTTTGGAATTCCCTTCCAGATCTCTGCTTCCCCGACTGCACTGACATGCAGAAGTTCAAGTGCAACGTGAACCGATATCTTGCTGCCCAACTTCCTACACAGTACCCCTGATGCTTATGTCCCCGATAGTACCCCCCTACAACAAAGTGGCAATGTGCCTTGTTTGGGGTGAAAATGTAATAATATATATATATATATATATATATATTTGTCTGATAGGTTTTGAATTAAATGTGTAAAGCAAAGTAAAGAGAGAAAGAAATCTTACTCTGACTGAGGCAAAATGAAAACAGAAGGGTAAATGTTAATTCTCGCTGCTTTGTGTTAACGATATTGAAATTTAACGGTTAAAATTCCAAGACGCAAAGGAGTTAGAACGATCAAGTGAACCGTTACTATGACAACAATGATGGCGACAGCGAAGAGAAAAATAACAAAAAAAAGAAAGAAACGGAAAAACGCTGATATATTTAAAATTCAGAAAAATGTGTCCAGCGTCTCTTTCAAAAAAGTTGACTGTTAAGAATTTGAAATGCAAACCAGTTGCAGAAAAGATCACGAATGATAGACATCTATGCGACTCCGCTGGTAAAAGGAAGACAACACAAAAAGACAACTAAAAGAAAACACCCCAGAAACAAATGAAGGTTTATCGTTTCATTACAATACCTCCCAAAAAACAAATAAAAAGTAATAAAACTTTTTGAATTCTAAAAAGAAATAACTAAAAAAATGGAGAAAAACACAAAAGTTATACATATTTATCGCAAGGCGTAACCCTGTTTAAATGTTAAAACTTCAAACATAAAAAACATTGCATAGGTGCAAATGTGCAACCCGTTAATTGCAACGCAGATCCGATATGGACTACTCCACCATGACCGCATCAAAATAACATCAATGTTTTTTTAAGTTAAACAAAATAACTGGACGCAGTAATGTAATGGAGTCAATCTGTGACAATGATTTTCTCTTTCTTTCTCCCTCTACTGTTATGATAATTTTCTCTCTCTCTCTCTCTCTCTCTCTCTCTCTCATTCTGGTACAGTGGTCGAATGTAAACAAAACAGATATAACTCTCACTCTGATCTGTCTTTGTCTATCTCTCTCTCTCTCCCTCTAAACTCATTTAGAGAGAGAGAAAGAGGAGAAGGGAGGGATAGAGAAAGGGATGGGGAGGGAGGGAGAAGCAAATACCTTTATGCTGTTCAGTAATCGCTTTATTTAATGTAAAACGCCAGCCTCCTTTACCAGTAGACACCATGTTGGATAATGGCTTGCATGTTCGGTTAAGTTAACAAAATTGTAATCTGGAATAAGGGATCGGTCTATCTAAGCCAATCAGAATAGCAGAAATGTTATAAGGGAGAATTTATTATTTTTCAAATCGACGGACAGGAATTTAACGCTTGGGCTATTAGTTTATGAATCAGTTACAAAGGGTGTAACCACAATATACATACCATGTGCATAAATTCCTGCAGTGTTTTTGGGGATCAGTAACAAGACTTCAGCAATAGGGGAAAAATTGGAACTACTTCCTCTGTAGATTAATGCGATAGTGTTGGTGTAGCTCCTCGGAAGGAATCTAGGATTTTATTTCAACACCTGGATGTGTCAAAAAAGTATTTATAAAGTTACATAAGATAGTGGCTAATAGGCAAGAAAATAAGAAATTTGTATGTGGCATCTGTTGTTCTAAACCTAAAGTATTTAAGTCCAGAGAGGAAAAACTGAGCCTCTTTTATTATATATAGGGATAATTCATCCAATTCTTACCCTGACCATAACAACTATAGAATCCACAATACCAGTAAGAGTAACCAAATTGCACTCAAAACATACACATACATTGGATCCACTTCCACTTTAATAAAGCTGAGAATTTCTAACCACATATCATCATCTATATATAAAAATCATAATGTGTATGAATTGTGAATGTGCATCATGGCTAGATTTATTTATGTCAACTTTTACAAAATTATTGCTATTTCGGCTTCTCACATGATGGTTGGGTTTTTTCATATAAAAACAAAACTGATGTGAAAGGGCCAGGAGCGTCCAGAAAGCAATGGACGTTAGGTCAATGTCAGTGAAAACCGTCATATCAGACAATTGCTTTCATTTGGACACTCCCCTAATAAAGGGGAGCTGGTTTTCCCCAACACGTTGAAGAAACAAAACCAGACAAAGTTGGGTAAAAAAACAAACCCAAAAGAACTACCTCACAGTTAAAATTAAGTGTGGAATTTAATTTCCTTTGAACTAATTAAATTTGCTGCGCACCTGTCACTTATGCGTTTATAAACGTTAAATTGAAATTGTTTTCAGTTACTTTCCTTTTGTGGGCAAGTGGTAAGTTATCAAGTTTTTCACCTCAACGTTCTGGGTTCGATCCTACCTACCTACCAAAACTTAAAAAAAATTTTTTTTTTTCGATTTTTTAAACAAGTTTTTTATTTTACTTTTTCTTCTTTTTACACTATGTTCACTGTTTTTTTTTTCCGATTTTTTAAAAGAAATGTAACATAGGGTTTGGATCTACTCCCCCCCAAACACACACCTACAAACACCCGAGCAATGCCGGGTACCCCCACTAGTTGATAATATAAATCTCATCTGTCTGTTTAAATGTATGTATGTATGTATGTATGTCTAGCAAAATCTTTTGACAGAGGCGATGGATTTTCATGATATCAGCATTATTTTAAAGCTCACCCCTTTGGACGACAAATATTAAAAAATTGGCCAAAAACATTAATTCCTTCATCCTCAACTGGGCAATTTTTTACAGGAAGGGATCGCTTTTTTGCCGATTTTTTCGAAAGTCATTGCCGCTTTTCGATTGTTTAGCCTCAATTTGAACCAACGTCATTTCCGGTTTGGCGATGGGCACAGCAGCTAACGCGTCACGTTTTTTATTTTTTTTACTCTTTTTTCCTCCTTCGCGGTACGGGTTCAAGCCTGTCTGCTTACTACTATGTTTTTCTTTCTTTTTGTTCAACACATATCTACAAACATCCGGGGAACGCCGGGCACCCAGCCTAGTCTATAATATAAATCTCACTCGTCTGTTTAAATGTATGTATGCATGTATGTATGTCTGCCTAAAACTTTCGACAGAGGCGACATATTTTCACGAGATCAGTATCGTTTTGAAGCTAACTCCTTCAGACGGCATATATCAAAAGATTGGCTAAAAACATTAATTCCTTCACCCTCAACTGGGCAATTTTCTAAAGGGTGGGGTCGCTTTTTTGCCGATATTTTAAAATGTCATCGCCTCTTTTCGATTGTCTAGCCTTAATTGAAAACTTTGTTACTTCTGGTTTGGCGATGGATGCAACAGCAAAGACATTCTGCTTTTCTTCTCATGTTCTTTTTCTCCTTCGCGGTACGGGTTCGAGCCTGCCTGCCTATTACCATTTATTTTTTTTTCTTTTGCTCAACGCACACCTTCAAAGATTTGGACAATGCCGGGCACCCAGGCTAGTCTATAACATAAAGGGCAAAAATCTGTTTAAATGTATGTATGTATGTATGTATGTATGTATGTATGTATGTATGTATGTATGTATGTTTGAATGTCTAGCAAAAACTTTTACAAGATTGGTATCATTTGGAAGCTCGACCCTTCGGATGACAAATATTGAAAAATTAGCCAAAAACATTAATTGCTTTACCTTCAACTGGGCACTTTTCTAAAGGGAGGGGTTGCTTTTTTAGCCGATATTTTCAAAAGTCATTGCATCTTTTTGATTGTCTAGCCTTAATTGAAACCTATGTTACTTCCAGTTTGGCGATGGAAGCAACAGCTAACACGTCACTTTTTTTTTCACTTATTTTTCCTCCTGGGTTAGAGCCTGCCTGCCTACTACCATTTTTTTTGTGCTCGCAATTTTCCTTCTTTTTTTTTTTTTTACCCAACCAATACTCTTACACACACCTCCACTTTCTTTTCTGCCTTCACGTCATGGGTTCGAGCCTGCTTGCCTACTACAACTTTCTTTTCTTTCTTTTTTTGCTCAATACGCATCTCCAAACAATGTGGCAACGCCAGGCACCCAGGCTAGTCTATAATATAAATCTCACCTGTCTGTTTAAATGTATGTATGTATGTATGCCTAAAATTTTCGACAGAGGCGATGGATTTTCGCAGGATCAGTATCATTTTGAAGCTCGTCCCTTTGGACGACAAATATCGAAAAATTGGCCAAAGACATTAATTCCTTCACCCTCAACTGGGCATTTTTCTACTGGGAGGATTCACTTCTTTCGCCGATATTCTCGAAAGTTATCCCCTCTTTTCGATTTACTAGCCTTAATTTAAAACCTATGTCGCTTTCGGTTTGGCAATGGACACAACAGCAAAGACGTCATGTTTTTTTTTTACTTTCTTTTCCTCCTTTGCGGTACGGGTTTGAGCCTGCCTTCCTACTACAACTTTTTTTTTTTTTTGCTCAACACACACCTCCAAATACCCTGGCAACGCCGGGCAATGCCGGGCACCCAGGCTAGTTTAATAATATAAACCTAAATAGTAACCAAGGAACTTCTTTAACTTATAAAAAAAAAAACTTAGATCTAAGAATATCCTTTTCTCAATTAATTGGGATATTATCAGTAAATCCAAGTTATATGCCCCTGGCTCCAAATTATCTGAGGTAATTAGGATAATAACTTCTCAATGTAAAAATGTAATCAATGCTAAAAGTGAGCTGAGTTTCCAGTGCAAACATAAAGCAAAATACAAGCATCAAAATTTGGAAATCACTTAGCCTCCTCTGAAACATTAACTATCTAATAAACCACTTTTCTTTTGTTTTTGCAGATCTTTAAAAAGATTATAAATAATTATTACCCAGATATATCTTTCTTGACTCTCCCAAATGCCTCTAAGAGTTTGATTTTCTTACTTCCTATAACTTCTAATCACATAGCATTCATATTATTCTAATTTTACATTATATGATCTCGTCATTAACATTCTTGTTATTATTATTAACGTTATTTTTACTTTTTTATTATCATCTTGTTATTTTTACTAGGGCTAGCAATGGTACCAATAGAGATGCTACCATTATATGTATATCTCACCATTAGTATTTTTTATTATTAATTTTATTTTTTATTTTTTCATTCAATTTCACTATTTTAATTATTTTCATTATTAAAATCATTATTAAAATTATAATCATATAACTTTTTATTACTTAAAATATTTTATCTCATTATTATTTTTATCCATTTTATCTTTAGTATTCTGATAATAATTATAATTAGCACTCTTACTAAATTTATTGCATTTTATTAAGTTTAATTACTGTTCTATATAATTACAACCATTACTACGTCTTATTACTGCTGGTAGCAACTTTATGACCATTGCTTCGATTGGCAGTAATTGTATTGTTTCTTATTTATTAGTACTATTTTTTTTTTTTTTTTTTACAAAGGCATCACCACATTATCAAGGCCCAGAGGCCACTCAAGGATAAGGGTTAAAGAGTGTACAGTAGAAATTGGACAATATAGTAATCATTAGTAATGAAAATTCGGTAAATTTGATAACTTATATGGAACGGCTCATCAAGAACTTATTTACTTTAGACTTGAAGACAACCATATTATAGTCAGCCGGAAAGCAGGAAAACAGAAGACAATTCCACAGGCGTGCAGTTCTAAGAAAGAAGCTTTGCTCATGGAATCTACGTTTAGGTTTAGGCACAGATAAAGAGTGGGGGGAATTATTGATAGTGTTTACAGCTAGACGAGTGTTTCTTGTGAAAGTTTGGCGAGGGAGGACCATAGATTGAAGCTCAGTCGAACACTTTCCATGAAAATAACGATACATCAGAGACAAACTCGCAACATCTCTTCTGTGAGATAGAGGTTGCAAGGAAGAGAAAAGGACATCTCCTACGAGGCTACGAAGTCTATTTTGAACTCTATCAAGGCAGGCCAAGTCCTTTCTAGCAGCTCCTGCCCAGATGTGGCAACAGTATTCCATCCTTGGACGTACTATTGTCTTATTATTCTTTTTTCTTTAATTTTATCAATAACAATGGTACTCAAAAATTTTAATTTTAATTTATAGCATAAATACCAATATTATCTCCATATTTCATTTTCATTAATCATTTCATTGAAATTTTTTCTACAATATTACATTATTATTGGCTCACATGGAGCTTTCACACAAGTCAACAAACGATCTGATTGGAAACCTGTGGTATTCTCTGGAAGCTGAGTGACAACAAGTCTCCCCAGACGTCCAGCCCTCTCCACTTCCTTCGATAGCATTTGCAAATGAATTTGCATCATCGCAACAGCCGCTTACCATTGATTTCTCGCTGGTAGTGGCCATTGGTTTATACTGGAATTTGAGTGGCACTCAGCCTCCCCAAGGTCCCAGTTCGCTTTGCGCTTGTCCAGCCAAGGTCTGGTTGGCGCTCGCTCTTCGGTCTTTCAGTCCTTATTGACCCTTCTCGGCCCTTTGGTATTATTTTTTTTGGGGGGGGGGTCGGTCATGAAACAATGGGGGTAATGCATGATGGGGGGTGTAGAACTTGTAAATATGCAGTTTCGGTGTTCTTCATTCCCTGTAACGCTTATTCGTTATATTGTCTTGTATTATTCTCCGCATTCAAGGGTTTTCCTTATTATTTCAGTCGTTTTCATTATCGTTAGTCGTTGTACTTTTGCAGTTATTCCTCTGATTCCAATTTCTGACATTCTTTTTTCGAAGTTTTTCAGGATTGTTCCTAGTAATCCTACTATTATTGGTACTATTTGAACTTTCTTCATCATCCAAATCCCTTTTAACTCTCTGGCTAGCTCTGTGTATTTGCTTCGTTTCTCCTTTTCTTTCATACTCACCCTGTGATCAGCTGGGACTGCAAAGTCCACGATTTGGCAGGATTTTTCTTTCTTGTTAATTATTACGACACCTGGTCTTCTTGCTTGGATGGGTTTGTCCGTCTGTATGTCCATGTCCCATAGGATTTTGTGGTTCTCGTTTTCGAGTGCTGTTGCAGATTTATGCTTGTACTATTTGTCTGTATGCTCAAAATGCAGTCGTTTACACAATTCCCAGTGTACCACCCTCCCCACTTGGTCATGCCTGTTTTTGTATTCCTTTTGGGCAAGTTTGCTGCATTCACTTACTATATGGTTTATCGTTTCATCTCTTTGTCCACAGAGTCTGCATTTTCTGTTTTCTTGTGTTTTATCGATCCTTGCTTTGATATGGTTGGTTCTTATCGAGTTATCTTGTGCTGCAGTTATTAGAGATTCAGTTTCTCGGTTCATATGTCCTTTTCGCATCCATGTCCAGGTGTGTTCATTATTCTCATCTTTTGTCATTCTTATGAATCTTCCGTGGAGTTGTTTCTCTTCCCACTTCTCTTTTCTCGTTTTGTCGTTTGTCTCTCTGTTTTCTGTTTTGTTTTTTTCAGTGTCTCTCTCGCTGCCATAATTATTCTTTCAGTGTTTTGCATTATGTATTTTTCTAGTTCTTTTGTTGTGTCCTTCACACAGTCTTCTATAGAGATCAGTCCCCTCCCACCATCTTCCCTTTTCATGTAGAGTCTGTCAATATCGTCCTTTGGGTGTAGTGCATTATGCATGGTCATGAGTTTCCTGGTTTTCTGGTCGAGTTGTCTCAGTTCTTCTTTTTTCCACCCTATAAATGGTCCAGAGTATCTTACTAGTGATACTGCCCATGTATTAATACCTTTTATTAGGTTTCTACTATATAATTTAGTTTCCAGGAGTTTTCTTGTTCTCCTGAGGTATTCCTTTCCAACTTTCTCTTTCATTTCTGTTGCTCTGATGGTGTCCGTTTCCAGAATTCCCAAGTATTTATAGTTGTCTTGTTTCCCTAGTGCCCTCATTTCTGTTTGGTTGGGTAGTTCCATGCCTTCTATCGTTTCCAGTTTTCCCTTTCTTATAACTTGTTGTGCGCACTTTTCTATTCCAAATTCCATTTGGATATCTTGGCTGAAGATTCTGGTAGTGTTAATTAGTGTCTCTTGCTCCTTTTCGGTCCTTGCAAAAAGTTTCAGATCGTCCATGTACATCAGGTGGTTCATTTTTTCCTCTGTATTGGAGAACTTGTATCCGGCTTGGCACTTTCTCAGAATACTGTTCAAGGGCATCATGGCTATGATGAACAGTAGTGGTGATAGCGAATCTCCTTGGAAGGTGCCTCTTTGTATGTTAATTTCTGTTATGTGTTGTCCATCAGCTGTCAATTCCAGTCTCCATGTTTTCATTGCATTTTCTATTACGTTGGTGATCCTGCTTGGTATTTTATACATTTTTAGGCATTCTATTATCCATGCTTGGGGGATCCTGTTGTACGCTTTTTTCTAGTCGATCCATGCCATGGCTAAATTCTTTCTCCTCCTGTTTACCTCCTTTAAGATCTTTTAATCTATATATAACAGGTCATGTGTTCCTCTTTTTCCTTTTTGGCATCCTTTCTGCTCCTCGGGGATGAGTCCACGGTTATTCAGGGAGTGGTAGATTTGTTCTCTCAGTTGTGCTATCAGTATCTTCCACATTGTTGGTAAGCACGTGATTGGCCTATAGTTGCTAGGGACGGTTCCTTTCTCCATGTCCTTCTGTAGCAGTGTGGTTCTACCTTTTGTCATCCAGTCTGGTACGCTTGCTTCCTGTATACATCTTCTCAGGTTTTGGGCTAGCCTTTTGTGTAAGGTTGTGAATTTTTTGAACCAGTATGCATGTATCCCGTCGTCGCCATTCTTAATACTCTTATTATTAATATAGCTATGTTTTTATTACTTTTAAATTAAATTTAGCCTTCTTTCCTTATTAATGTTAGGATTGTATGACCTTGTAGCGTTTTTAACATGCATCACATCATTGCGATTTTGGAGTATTTTCTGCAACTGCAAGAGAAATTTTATATTTTTTTAAGCTACATTGAACTTCTTTTCCAAGCGGATTATTTCTCACTCTGAAATTGCTTTTCCAATTGAATTATTTTTTACTCTACAACTCACTTGCATGTTCCACTGACTTTGAACTTCTGACTATTTGTTTTTTTTATTTTTAAATTTCCTTCGCTTTTTGGATTTACCACTGAGTGAGTCTTCATGTTCTCTGGAATTTCTACTGCCAGTTCGTTTTTTTCCTCATTTTCTCCCTATCTTCACATGTTTTTAACTGACAAGAACACATTTTTTTTTGCAATTTATGATTAACCATCATAAAAAGCTGTTTCATTTAATGCCATAACCAGCAAATTTTGACTATAATAATAATTTGCTAATTTCTTTCTTTCCTCTGAAGAGAAAAATAGCATTCTTTGAAACTCCGTGAAATAAGGATTTTTGAAAATTCGCTTTGGAGTATTCTGTTGAACAATAAAGTTACTTGTAAATTTTAATTTACAGTCTTATATATATATATATATATATATATATATATATATATATATATATATTAATGGCCTGGCAAGGTCACATGGGAGACAAACAAGCAAAAAAAACCCTAAGCAAAATTCATTCAAAGCAGCAAGACTGAAGCTGGCCTGCCAGGACACTATATATACAAATGTAGGCAAAGTTAGCATATTTTATTGGTTTTAAAATATACGTTCTTTTTACCAATTGTCATACTTTCGTCCCATAGAACGAAGATATGAGCATTTAAATATTCAATTTGACTAACACTATATATATATATATATATATATATATATATATATATATATATATAAAGCTGAATTGTGTGTGTGTGTGTGTTTGTGTGTGTGCGTATGGTCACGAATAGGCTCCTATATGGTTGACTATTTTAAAAAAATTAATTACATATAATGATAGAAGATGTATAGAGACACAGGAATGGGTATGTTTGATCTGGCAGAACGGTGATTCATTAAAATTGTGGGGTCTGCGTTCGCGCCTGGTCCACAAAGTATGGAAATAAAAAATTAAAAAAAACGTTTACATGTGTTTTTGATATATATGTACATAAGGATACTTTGATAAGTATGTTTTAACTTAAATAGGGATGGTATAATAAAATTGTGGGGACTGCGTTCGTGCCTGGCCTCCATAGAATGGAAAAAGGCACAAACTTTAATAAAGACTTTTCATATCTATCTGTGTAAGTATACTTTGATAATTATGTTTCAGTTTGAAGAAATATGGCATAATAAAATTATGGGGTGTTCGTTCGCACCTGACGTCCATAGAATGGAAATATGTCACAAAGTTTAACAAGGTTTTTTAAGATAAATCCACAGAATATTGTGATAAGTGTTTCAGTGTGAACAAGTATGGTATAATAAATAATGGGGTTTATCTATTTTATTTTTACTTTCATCTTATTTTGCTTTGGTTTTGATACCCCCAAATTCAACCCAAATTTACAACCATTCCTTTTCATAACCTATCATACTTTCATAAATCAGAGTCCATTTTCTGTAGGCTGTTTTTGAACCCAGTCAACGACGGGTACTTTTGCTAGTATATATATATATATATATATATATATATATATATATATATATATATATATATATATATATATATGATGACAGCAAATTCGCTTTCGAACATTGCCATTACTCGATATAAAAGTGTATCTAATTTATATCGAGCAATGCCTGTGCATGAGGATTGTTATAGTGGGGAAAGACTTTGCACCGAGACAATCCCACTCTCTGAACAACTGCCACATTGATCCAAAAAGAAGAGCAAGTTTACATCATTGGATGCAGCAGTCATCGCAGGTTTTATATCAGAGTTTTCCTTCTCCTAGGGAGGTTGCTTTCACTACGGCTTACAGAGTCCTCTCCACCCACCATGCCATTTGATCCATGACTGGAACTTAAGTTGCTGGGCACCAGAGCATATTTCACACGCCGGTGGGTCATATATGCCGCATCTTGCAGGGCCTAAGCTCCTCTGGAGGTTTCTGTCAGAGTTACCTCACCCTTAGCCTTTGATTAAATAACCTTGGCCCCACAAGGCAGTGGAGCATATATATATATATATATATATATATATATATATATATATATATATATATATAGGCGCATAAGCCTGAAGAGTCCTAGAGTGGATGAAACGCAGAATATTCAGTGTAGCTTAATCGCCATATATATTTTATAACTTACTAACTAGCTCTACCTATATATTGAGCACTTTTGAAGTAAATACTTAAAGTTTACGCATAAATTTATACTTTCGTATATTAATTTTATGTGAGTAAATGAAGTAGTTATATATATATATATATATATATATATATATATACCACCATTTTTTGGCATTATTATTATTATTATTATTATGATTGTCCCCATTCCAATTCCAAATCACAGTGACTATTAATCAGAATTTGACAAATGAATGCTCGTTAGAAAGATAATGATGTTAATTGTGTAGTGGGCTATGTAATATTTGCCCTAAAGATCGCACATTAAGAAGATCATCCAGAGCCTATTTTTGGCACTTTTTTACAGCCATAAAATGTTTCAACCATAGTCATTTCTTTTCCTAGTTTTGCATATGAATTACAAAATATCTGATATTTCCCCAAAACCTCTGGCTTTGGTGGAAGGGAGATTAAAACTTGCTGCTATAGTTTCAAATGATCTTAAATAACAACAAGGGGAGACTTGATTCCAAATATTTTTCATGTTATATCTCCCTTCTTTGGTTTTCATACATAAAGTAAATTTCACAGTGTATAAGGATTATTTGATACTGGAGATATTCATAATCGCACCCTATTTCTAAAAGAGGGGAGATATAACATATGAGAAATATTTTAAATCAAGTCTCCCCTTGCTGCTATTTCAGATCATTTGAAACCATCATCAAGACCAGAGGTTTTGAGGAAATATATATATATATATATATATATATATATATATATATATATATATATATATATATATATATATATATATATATATATTCATCATCAGCCGATATATATATATATATATATATATATATATATATATATATATATATATATATATATATATATATATATGAACAAATGATTAATAAAATATGTTAAAAGACATCTTGAAAAAGAGTTAAAAACATATTTAATTTTAAAAAAGGAAGCACAAGATAAGTGGATAGTCCTTAATCCGCGACTATCCACTTATCTTGTGCTTCCTTTTTTAAAATTAAATATGTTTTTAACTCTTTTTCAAGATGTCTTTTAACATATTTTATTAATCATTTGTTCATATTATAAGCTCTATTTCCTTTTCGGTTTTATTGAGCTTTTTATATCTGGCTGAGTTTATTTTACTTGTAAATATTAACTCTTTAATATTTATAATATATTTTAAGTTTACCATTTTGATTACCTTAGTAAACTTATAGTAACTTTTATTTTATATATATATATATATATATATATATATATATATATATATATATATATATATATATATATATATATATATATATATATATATATATATACACATTTCATGCTCAGAAAAAAAAACTGTCAAGAAAATTGATATATGACATCATTTTTTTAGCTGCAAGGTATAATCGTTTTTTTCTTTTTTACTTGGGGGGAGGGATCACCACTTATCAAGGCCCGAAGGCCACTCGAGGATAAGGGTTAATGCGTGTAAGCTGATAGTGTAGTAATCGTTATATTATTATAGTATTCTAATATTACACTACATATTTTCTGTCCTCGGTCAGAGAAATAGAAATCATTCTAGACTGAGGCAATTTTCATTTTCGTTCCAATACAGAAATGCCCATTTCAGAAGGTTTGATTTTAATTTTGTTCGGATTAAAAAACGGCATTATTAAAGAGATAAGTAATTTTAACGTAAGCATTAAAGCTATAACTGTAATTTACCGCTCTCTCCACGAGACCATGATGTGATACAAGATCGAATTTAATATGGGGTGTGGTCATCAGAACACGACACGGAAGTGCATGGCCAATAACGAAGTACCTACAAAAAATTACCCGGCGTTGACGATTCACGTGACAAATGACCACACACCCTTTTCGGGGGAGGTAGCGCCTGGGAGAATAGCCGCCTGAAAACAGAGCAAATACTACACATTGATCCTAGATAATAAAATAATATAATATTGTTGGTTTGTTTGTCCATAAATAAATTATAATTAATACATTTAATATAATTAGAGTTAATTAAAAAAAAAAAAAAAAAAAGTTGGGACAAAAAGTTTGTTTTCCTTATGTTTTTTTTTCCCAGAATGCAATTCTTTGATTATTTATTTCAATCTTTACTAACGCGTGTCCGATAAAACAGCGATTCTAACTTGAATATTTCTGCGATTCGCTCCCTAATTCAGGTAATTTCTTCTCTCCTTTTTTTTTTTTATCATTAGATAGGTTTATTTTTATTGCATATCAAATCATAATTCCACACTTTTTGTACTCGGAAATCGTCTACAAACGATAAAAATATGTCTCTTCTGAACAAACTTACTACAATAATGGCGACTAAACTACTACTTGAGGGGAAAAATTGTAACTATTCGACATTATTTACAACAATTTTAATGTTTTCTTTCGGTTTAAATTGTATTCAGCAATCATTTAATTTTTAAATATTCGACAATTTAAAACATTATGTAATCCTTTTATTTTATTATTTGCCCTTTTTATGACTTTATTATTTATTTAAATAACTTGTCGTGAAACTGATATTCGAAAAACGACTTTTTTTGTCCATTTTTAAAAAGACATGAAAAATACCTTAAAAAATTATATTTTAAATGTTTAAATTAAATTTTCTGAAATTTTAATCTTTTTGTTATCCATGTCATAAAAATATATTTAAATATGTTTCAGAAAATTGAATTTCTTTGTGTTTGTTTTACGTAAATATGGCCTTTTTTTTTAGCTATAAATCGCATTAAGATAGTAAAAGAATAAAATACATTTTTCATCTTGTTTTAATAAAGATTACGCTTAAAATTTAAATATTTACGCGTTTATTTATTTAATAAAAGTTTTAAATGAAAAAATGAGTTAATTTATAAATACGAAATATTATCTTATACCCTTTTTTGTTAATATAAGAAAAAAAAGTTCACTTTTCTTATTTTGTCGTTTTTTTTAATTTTTTTTTCATTTTTAGTTTTATATTTTTATTTTGTATAACCATTTAAACCTTTTTTTCAATAAAAGATTGATATTTAGTTTAAAGTAAACGTTTTTTTTTACTAGAAATACAATTTTGTTACTTTTATAAAATTTTAACAGAACCGGTTATTTTTGTTTGTTTTATTAATTTTTATTTATTTATTTTTTAACCTTAACTTAACTATAAACTAATTCTTATCTAAAACTTAGGTTTTGTTCAGAAAATATCTTTTTGGTTCGGTTCAAATTCTGTAGAAGCACACAATTTCTATCATCCTACAAATGGCGGTTTTCTCAATCAACCATTTTGAAAATGGTCGATTAAGAAAACTGCAAAAATGGTATTTTCTTGTTTTCACTAATGTTTATTTGATATTTTAAATTTTATTTAAATCGAAATGATTTAAAACTCTTAAGAAATTACTGACATTTTAATCTTTATATTAATGTTTATATTTAATGCACAAGTGCACAACCTATTTACCTCGTGTTTCGTGGAAAAAGGGGAAAAAGTCACATTTTCATCCGGGAATGTTTTAGGAAAGAAAATGGTATTTAATTAAAGGTTTTCTTTATTATTTCATTAAATTGGTAAACATTTTTTTAGTACTAAATACGAAGAACAGAAATATTTACAAATTATTTTAAAAAAATAATACTAACAGTAAATTTCGAGTGCAATGTTTTTTTGGGGTTTTTTTGGGGTTTTTTTTTTTATTTAAATATATATGAAATAAAGTCTTTTATTTAAAAAAAAAAGTTAAAATATATTTTTTAAAATTAGATGTGAATGATGACAATGTTTTTTTTTCTTTTTTTTTTTTAATGCAATTATTTAATAGAATAGAAAAAAAAAACCGTTTTTGTTTTTTGCAATTAAATTATTGCATTTTGCTTTCTAAACAAAATGAAAGGCATTTTTATTTGTTTTAAATTATGCAAAAAATTACTTTATTTTATATTTTTAATAGAAATAAATAAAATCTTAGGAAATCGTAGGCGGAGTTGTACATTTCTACTTGTGAACAAAACGAGGGTCCACCCCTCTTTTGGGTCACCTCAGTTTATGATACATGGCAGTAATTAACTGATTATGAAATAATTTCGATACTTGTGCACTTATGTTACCGTGCTGAAATAATAACGTTATTATTCAGAAAACTATTCTTAACGAGGAGAGGGTGTTTTGTAACTATTCTGTACTTTCACCTAACAATTTAAAAACTTTAATTTGAAAATATTTTTTTTTTAAATATTTTTTTTTAAATAGCACGGTAACATAAGTGCATGAGCACCATAATTTTAAATGGAAAAGTGCTATCTTTTAAAATAACTTGAGGATTCCAATTAAAAAGATTTTTTTTTCCTTTCTTCACATCACTTAAATTTTTCTTATTAATGAAAATTGTCGAAATTACCTATAAAAATTAGTATTTTTAATTATGCTTTAAAATTTAAATGATTATTTTGAAGGTTTACAAGAAGTCTTATATTTTTTAATTTAAAAATTTTAGCTTATTTCATGCATTTGCCAAAAAGTTCATGGAGGGGGCCTTTTCTTCATTTTTTTTTTTTTTTTTTTTTTTTTTTTTCGAAAAGTTACATAATGATTATAATTTCAAGTTTAAGTTTAGTGTGATTTTTATTTGTAACCCATTGTCCACGTTTTGATATTTATTTTCCGAACTTTTAATTTTTTTAGCAATAATTTAGTAAAAACTTGGTACTCATCATGCACTATGCAGAGAGTGATCCGTGCTAAAATAATAAGGTTATTATTTTAAAAGCCATTTTTAACATGGGGAGGGAAGGGTGTTTTGTACCTATTCTGTACTTTAACCTTACAATTGAATAATAAAAAAAAAAAACTTTAATTAAACCTGGAAATACGATTTAAAAAATAGCGCGGATCAGTGCAGAGTGCACTCTCTGCATTAGCACCAAAAACTTAACTAATATTTTAAAAAGCCCAACTATTTATGAAATGTAAATAACATGGAAAACGTTAATAATAGAAAAATATTTTTGAATAATTTTTCATAGTCGCAATATTTCCTCTAGCTTTTATTTAAAGCAAACAAACAAAATTTTTAATCCAATTTTAACTTCAATTTAGAAAAGATGCAACTGAAGAAGGTCTGTGGTTACATCAGCCGAAACGGTGTAAATAACCAAAACTGAGAATAGTAATCATGTTCGAAATAATACAAATTGTGGCACTGGTGCTTATGAATCTGTTACCGTGGTATTTTTTAATAGTATTTTCAAGTTAAATTTAATTGTTACGATATATTTGTTTGTTAAATTGTTATGTGAAAGTACAGAATAGTTTAAAAAAAAAAAAAAATTTTTTTAAATAACACTCCTTCTGTTAATAGTTTTCTAAATAGTAGTGTTATTTTTTAGCGCGGTAACATAGATGCAGAAGTATTTAAATTGTACATTTTGTATTTTGTTTCATTTTTAATTTTCGATTTAAAATTTTTCTATTTCCGAGGGGGGGGGCGGATGTAAACAAAATTTGCAAATGAATTTATTTATTTTATATCTTTTCTTAACTGAAAAAGCGTAAAAAGGAATATATATTATATTTTAATGTTTTTTTTTTCTTTCACTTAATTTCGACGAAACTGAGCAAAATTGATGTATTGTAACTTTACTTCAAATTCGATTATTTACTTCAATAAATAGAATTATTACTGAAATTTGATATTTTAAAATTAGATTACATTTTTTTTTTTTTTTGTAATTAAATAGCCAGCTTACATTTTTATTCGTTTTGTTGAAATTCGATTAAATATTTTTAAACGCGATGTGAATAACTATATTTTTGACAAGAAAAAACAAACAAAACTTCGAACATTTTCTTTTTTACACATGGAAGTTAAAAAGCAAAAATGAGAAATTAAAAAAAAAGTTGATAATTTAAAATAAGTGTAAGAAAAAGTGAATAACAAGAAATAAATGGCTTTCATCGAAAAAAAAATGAATAACAATTCAAATTTATAGACGTTAAAAAGCAATTTATTTTGGAGAAAGAAATACAAATACTAATCAATTTTATCCAAAATTTTAGTGGAAACCCAACAACATGGGTGAGATTTAATAGTTTCGAAACTACAATTGAATCTTTTTTAATGGACATCGAGAATTTTTTGTATAGAATTTAAAACGTGCATTTTTCAGAAAGAAAAAAAAAAAGAAAACTAACCAAATTGTTTTTAAATGGGAAAATTGATTTCTTTTATTTTAGGCATATTTGTATTCAATGACTTTTTTATTCATTTATGTATAAAATTACTTTGTTTTTCTTAAGATTTTAGAGTTATATATATATATTTAATTCAACAATATAGATTGTTTTTAATGCTTAACAAATGGATAATCTGTTTTTTAAAAGAAAGTCTGTTCTGGTATATATTCAATAAATTTACTTAAAATTAACACTGGTTTTAGTTTTGTGCATATAATTTTTTATCAATTGTTCCAGACAGTAAAGTAGTTATTTGACAAATAAAAAAAATCAATATTTAATTTCTTGTTTTAAGTGTTTTTCTTTATATTTTAGACATTTCTATTTCATTTTATTGATCTGAAAAGTTGCATTTTACAGTTACACAATTTTATCAAGTGAATTTGGTAGAGTTATATATGTCTACACAACAAACCAAACTGTTTTTTTAGTTCATATTGTGGAGAAGCACAGTTATTTTTAAGTTAATTCGTTGAAATTTTCTTTTAATATATAAATAAATTAAAGATATTTTTAAAATTGTTCGTTGAAAAATAAGATTTTGTTTTGTGATAAATTTATTTATAAAATCCTCTTGTTTGTCTTTTATAATTTGAATTTATTTTTTCTATTGATAAAATCAGACTTGATATTTTTTTGTTTATGATAGATCACATGATCTAAATTTTTCCGGTGCCTGAAATTTGGTACTGCTCAAATGCACCAGAACCTGTTATTTCTTTTTCTGCACTCTTTTACTGCTCCTCTTTAGGCATATGAGATCAGCAACTTGATTGATTTGTGTTTTCGTATGTTTTCTGGGTTAATTACAGAACTGAGATGATCAAACTGTAATAATGAGTAAAATAATCAAAGTAAAAAGTACTTGGGAATCGAACAAAATATGAATAGTAGTTGTATATTTTTTAATAAAAAATATTTTAAAAACTTGCTCATCAGCAACTAAAATATTAAATTAAAAGAATCTCAATTCTTTAAAAAGTTAGAATTTTATTTAAAGGCAAAAATAACTGTTTTAAATCGAGCAAAATAAATATTCAACTGTCTTTTTTATACGATTGGGCTAAAATTTTCGTAAATTTTGACGTTGGATATTTTATTTATTATTAATTAGATACGTGCAATTTAATGGTGAAAAATGATCAGGTGAAACAAGGTTTTGAAAGGCGGCTTATAATTTTTTTATAGGTTTCCGATTACTTTTTAAAATGGTATTTGAAAAATTAGAGCTTAAAGTTAATCTCTAAAAGAAAAAAACATTTTTACACGTGAAAAAAGAGTTATAATGAAAACTGATTTTATCGGAAACTGATAAGTTGAGCTAAATTTTGAAGTTAAATAAATTGTAAAAATTCCCTGATCTATAAATATTAGTTTTCTGGTAGTATTTCAAAAATAATTAGTAAAGTTTTATGATATTGGATTTGAAAAAAAAAACACCTCGTTTGTATAAAAAATAGCTTATTAGCACCCCCCCCCCCAAAAAAAGCAAAAGTTTTAAGTAACAGGTCCGACTTTTTCAGTCAAAACAAATGAAAAGGCGTCGTGCATTAGTTCTATGGAAGCCCGAAATGTCAGAAAGTCAATTTTATTTTAAAATTTATAGAATAATTTAAACATTATTATACATTAATTTCTGTATTTTTGAAGACTATAAAAAATATTAATTTAGGTACCTCTGTTGGAATAAAAAAAATGGTTATTTAAAATATTTATTTTTTTTACATGACTCGATTTATTTTCAAACGTGTTGTAATGATAAATTAATCCTTTTCAAATTAAAGTAAAAGTGCATTTTAAGTGTGAAAAAAAAGTCAATTAAAATCACTGGTAATTATTGAAAAAATAAGCAAAAATAATTTATTTATAATTAAAGAGAATACGGTGGTTAGGATGCAATGATTTTTTTTTTTACAATTTTGCCGATCCGTATTTGTCTAAATTAATCGTTATTAAAAATAATACCACTTTCTTTTTTTTTTTTCTTAGTGATCCTGGATCTCAATTTTTTTCTTTTTATTTTCATTTTCAGGATTATAAAATAAATTTCTTCTGCTAATGTTTAAAGATCATCATGCGTACAAGAAAAATATATTACATTTGAAATTTTTCTGAGAATTATCATTAAAATCACATGAAATATTTTTTCAATTATTTTTGGTGAAAATATTGAACAAACAATGCCAAATCCAATGATAATATCAATAGTCTGAGAAATTAATTTTTCATCGTTATATTGATTTCATTAACACACTTTAGATTTTTTTTTTTGTTAACGTTCTCGAAATATGCCTTTTTTTTTTTTAATTAACATCTGCAATGCTTTAAAAAAAATTTCTTTTAGAGATTAAATATATATATATAAAGAAAAAAGGCAAATAGAATTTGTCTTTTTATTAGTACTTAAAATTTTAACTTGAGCAAAAGTGTTTTTTTGTTTACAAAAAATAATAAATTTTCACTAAAATTAAAAACAAAATAATAGGTTCGTTATATTCTGTGATTGTTAATTAATAAATACTGAAAATTTCATTCAAATTAGTGGATTTGCTGAATTTTTAAATGAAAGTGGGTCAAAACGTTCATGCAGTTTAAGGATCGGCTGTTCATTTTACTTTACTATGAAAAAGACGCATTAATTTCTGTTTTTATTTTTTATAAAAATAAAGCATTGTAGATGTTAATAATAAAAAAATTGTTTTAATATTTCAAAAAAGCTAAAGTCCATGTTAATGAAATCAATATAACTGGAAGAAAAATTAATTTCTCTTAACTAACAATATTATCATTGAATTAAGCATTGTTTATTCAATATTTTTACCCCTGAAATAATAATAATTGCAAAAAGTATTTCACGTGATGTTAATGATAACAATTCTTTAAAAATTTTTAAATGTAATATATGTTACACATGATGGTGTAAACATCAGTGTAAGAATTTTTAATTTTTTTAATTTTTTTTTATAATCCTGGAAAAGAAAAAAGTTGAAGAAATTGAGATCCAGGATCACTAAAAGAAGAAATGAATTTAAACAATGGTATTATTTTTAATAACGATTATTTGAAATACAGATGGGCAAAATTTTAAAATAATAAATACAAATGAAGCAGACCAAATTTGCATCATATCCGCCATATTCTCTTTAATTAATTTTTTTTAGCTTATTTTTTCAATGCATAAATTATCAGTGTAATCAATCATTTTAAGTGACTTTTTTTTTCACACTTAAAACGCACTTTTACTTTTATTAAAAAAGGATTAATTCAATTTATCGTTACAACATAATTAAGAATAAATCAAATCATGTAAAAATGTAACTAAATATTCTAATTAAATATGCACTTCCTTTTTTTTCTTACAACAAAATAGGATTACCTAAATTAATATTTTTATAATCTTCAACAATACAGAAATGAAGTTATAACTATTTTGATAAATTGTCAGTGTAATCAGTGATTTTAATTGACTTTTTTTCACACTTAAAATGTACTTTTAATTTTAAAAACGGTTAATTTATCATAAACACATTTGAGAATACATCGAGTCATCATGTAAAAATGTAAAAAAATATTCTAAATAACCACTTTTTTTTACAACAAATAGTATCACCTAAATTAATGAATATTTTTTATATTATATCTTCAAAAATACAGAAATAAAGTTATAACTATGTCCCAATTCTGTAAATTTAAAAATAAAATTGACTTTAAGACATTTTGGACTTCCATAGAACTTATACACAATGTCTTAAACTCTTGCTTTTTTTTTTGGGGGGGGGGGTAATTTAACTATTTTTTTCTACAAACAAGGTTTTTTTTTTAAATTTAATATCTTAAGACTTTACTTCACTAATTATCTTTGAAATAGTTTTAGAAAACTAATATTTATCTTTCGAGGGAATTTTGCAATGAATTTATTCAACTTCCAGTTTTTGCTGCCAGCGTGAAAACATTTTTCATTATAATTTTTTCTTTTTTTTCTTTTAGAGATTAATCTATTAATCTATCAAATACAATAAAAAAAATAAAAAAAAGTAACCGGAAACGTATAAAAAATTATAAGCATGCTTTCAAAACCATGTACCTAGTAAATAGTTTTAAATAAGTTAAAATTAAATATCCATTTAACAATTTTAGTTACTGTAAAAATATTTTTTTTTTAAATCCAGATTTTTATTTATTTTTTTAACAATAATGGAATAAACCATTTTTTAACCGTAAAATATTTTATAAATTGTTTTCACAAGTTAGGACTAGGTGAGTTGAGTAGAAAATTTTCATCCAAATTTATTACATATTATGAGAGGCATTCCAAAAGTAAGGTCTCCTATTTTTTTTTATTCCACCTTAATGTTTTTTTGTTTTTTTTTACACAGTTATCACCACTTATCAAGGCTCGGAAGCCACTCGGGGATAAGGATTATTGCAAGTACATTACGTTAGTGTGGAGATTTGATGAAGTGTTTACTTAAGGGGGCGGTTCATTAGGAATTTGTTAACGTTGGACTTGAAGTTGTAGTCCCGTGGGAAGCAGGCAGATGGAACAGTTCCACTGGCGTGCAGTTCTAAGAAAGAAATGTATCGAAGGGGATTGCAAATTGCATTGTTATGATGGCCGAACAGGGCTCTACGGACAAACTTATCTTTAGTTGACCTTTGACAACTAAATATTTTCGTTTACTAGACAAATAGAAAAGTCACAAGCCAAACTCATATGATTTTTTTAGAATATGACATGTTCATTCTGTGATGAGTTCGTTCATCATAAAGATTATTCTGTGTGTGTGTTTTTTAATAAGTGTAATTCTAAATATACAGCAAATTTTATGTGGATACTTGAAGGTATAAACGTTCTAATTTCTTCAGATATTTTTTTTAAACAGACTTCGTTAAAAAAAAAGGAGTATATTGTTCTATTAAAGTGTTATTGTTTAAATAATTTAACTTTGTTCGTTTTATAAAAAAAAAAGTTGAAAAGATATTTTTTATTCAGTAGTGAGCGTTGGAAGATTGTTGGTGAAAGAAATACAATCGCCAAAAGATAAGCGTTTCATTATTTCTAGTCGCCACTTTGAAAAATCACTCGCAAATGCGAATGTAGAGCGCTGCCGAACATGCATTCATAACCTGAAAGTTTCATCTTGGGTATTGATGGTATGAGTCTCTAAGAAAGTAAGCCCTGTCATGGACGTGCGTCAAAAGCAGAGTTACGTCATTGAATTCCTGGCAAAAGTGCATTGAGAATGGTGATGATTATATAGAAAAATAAATTCTGGAGCAAAGAAAGGTTGTTCATTTTAATGGTATCACTCGTTTTCGTAGTTCTTTAACTTTTTTAATTGAAAAAAAAAATGTGGTTTTACTTTTGAAACAACCCTCTTTTTATGTAAAATCGTATTTAAAAAACAAAAAGAATAATTGTGAGCATGACTATATATTGTGAATTATTTTTCTCTAAGCCTTTCGCATGGGCAATACAGGATAAACACCATTTGCTCATGCATGGAGTATTGTTGCCACATTTGCGCTGGTGTATCTACCACAAGCCTCTCCCTCTTGGATAGGGTCCAAAAAAGAATTTTCAATCTAATAGGTCCCAATTTGTCAACTAGGCTCTGACCTCTGTCCCATCGCTGCAATATTGCATCTCTGTATCTGTTTTACAAATATTTAATGAGGTGTGTTCTGATGAACTTGTTGCCTTTGTGTCTCCTCGACGTATATATCCCTGACAAACCTGCTTAGCAACAAAATCACACCTCTTCATTGTTGAGGTTCCTAAATGCCAGTAAGCTTTCTACTCTAATAGTTTTTTCCCTTGAACAGCTAATTTGGAATTCCCTTCCTGTTACCTGCTTCCCTGACTGTACTGATATGCAGAAGTTTAAATGTAATGTAAACCAACATATTGTTGATCCTTCCTCGGCATCCTTCTAACTAGTAGCCCTTTTACGTACAAATGGTGATATGCCTTGTTAGGGATGAACGCTATTTAAAAAAAAAAAAAATAAAAATAATAATAATAATAATACTGTTACTTTAAAAAAGAAAACAGATTGCAGTTTTAACTCTAGAATCACCCCCCCCCCGCCTGCATTAAATGATTTCTATTATTGAATAAAAAAATTAGTTTCTAAATGGAACCAGAATGGTTAATTCTGTTCTTCAAAATGGACTGATTTTCTGTTAGCAGGATTCATTCTTATCAGAAGCCATTTTAAGAAAGAAACAAAAAAGATCTGTCACAGGATTAACAATGTTTGGATTTACTTGGAAATGATTTGCTATTTTCTTTGCAAATCAACTTAATAGAATAAGACGTGATTTCTTTTTTGTTTTTTGTTTTTTTAACACAATGTGTTTCCTTCTACAGAATGGCTTCGTTATGAAAATAGCATTTCTTAACTTCTGAGATTATCATTTAATTTTTAGTGAACCGAATCAAGAATTTTTTTTTTTTTTTTTTTTTTGTCATTTCACACAAATTTTTATTTTTACCTTTTAATTTTTTTAATCAAAATTAACAGACTTGTTAGTTTTAATGCAGTAAATGTTGGTCTTAAAACTCTTTAAAACATTTAAAGATTTTTAAGATTATTTTAAGGATTAAATGTGAGAATATTAAATGTCTAAAGGAAACTTTCTTATTGAATACAAGATTAATTGTGTCTACAAATGAAAGATCTAAATATAATCATTTTTTCACTGATATTGCTACTAATTATGGCATAGATTTTCAAATAAGATTGTAATCGACCTTACTGCAAATTGTACTGACGTTTGGTCATGTAACACGTGGCCACAATATAGAATAACTTTTTTTTATCATTTTGCCTTCCTTTCCTCATTTTGCCTTATTTTCTTTTCTGCCTTTTTTCTATTCTTTGTTTCACCACCTTTTCACCTTTTTTGCCTTTTTTTTTTTTGCCTTTTTTTCTTTTCCTCTTTTTCCCTTTCCCAATTTTTTTCAACTTTCAGAGGAGGTAACGTCTGGTAGAGAAGCCTCATGAGAACAAAACAGATACTACACTACACTTTGTTTATCAATAAATTATTACAATTTAATTCCAGTTAGCTATAACACTTTTATGAACAAACAAATAAAATACGGAAATCAAATTAATTATTTGCATAGATTAAGTTTGAAATATAAATTTAAACATAATTTTGTATGCAATCTATGTATCTATTGTGTCTGTGTGTACATTTCCCTACCAAACTACTCTGTCAATTTTCAGTCTATAGACTCGTGATTTGACATAAAGTGTATTAAGATTTGAGAAAATCTTTTTAATCAGTTTTCTGACAGAAATTTGGCTGTCAAGGGGTCAAAGTTCAACAATTTGACCTTTGAAAACTATCAAACTCCTCCACCAATTTTGGGTCTAAAATTTTAGATGTAGGTTACTTGGATATGGATCAAACTTTTTAATTTGATTTGAGCCCAAAACAAATGTTAAGGGGTCAACATTGGGGTTAAAGTTTTAAAAAAAAATGATCTCTGTGGTCTCTACGAAATTACTCGGCCAATTTTTGGTTTAAACATTTGAACTTCTACATAAAGTGTATTCAGACATAGGGCAAGCTTTTTAATCAGTTTTTGGCCGCGCATTTGGTTGCCAAAGGGTCAAAGTTCAAAAGATTTGACGTTTGCAGTCTCTAGCAAACTATTCAGCCAATTTTGGGTCTAACCATTTGAAATTTTACATAAAAATTCAGCCATGCAGCAAGCTTTTTAATCAATTTTTGGGTGAAAATTTGGCTGCCAAGAGGTCAAAATTGAAAGTTGCAGACTCTACTAAACTCCTCCTCCAATTTTAAGTCTAAACACGTGAAATTTTACATGTAGGTTACCTGAACATGAGTCAAATTTTTTAATATGTATATACTAGGTGTGGGCAAAAATAAACGAATAAGGATAGGGGGACCTAGTTTTGAAAGCCTATTTATCACAATTTTTTGTAGGTTTCCGAATACTTTTTGATTGTATTTGAAAGATTAAGGACTAACCTTAATTTCACAAAGAAAAAAAATATTTGTACACTTGAAAAAAAAAAAGTTATGAAAAATGTTTTCACGGCGAGCTAACCAATTCGGCTAAATTTTGAAGTTAAATAAATTCATTGTAAAAATCCTTTTAGAGATAAATATTAGTTTTCTGTGTCTATTTCAAAGATAATTAGTACAGTAAAATCCTAAGATATTGAATTAAATTTAAAAAAAAAAAAACACCTTGTTTGCACAAAAAATAGCTGAATTAGACCCAAAACCGAGTGTTTTTGTCGTTCACAAAACCACAACAAACTATACTTTTGGAAATACGGAATATACGGAGGCCCACAATCTGAGACAGCCAAAAAGCTGTCTGAGAATGATGTCATGTAATTAAAAGGAAGGAGGGATGCTGGGTTTCTTTTTTTTTTTTTTTCCTCTGACGGGCATCCGTACATTTCTATTCTAAATGTTTGTATACATTTTTTTCATTTTTTAATTTAATTATTTTTCTATGTTCCTGTTTCTAAATTTATTATTTTTTAAAAATTATTGGCCAATATTATATCAAAATTATGTTACGCTGAAAGTTTCACATTCTTGCGAGCAAGGAAATTAAAATCTTGCATATAAAAATTATGCGAAATCTGTAAATTAAAAACAAAGTAGAATATTCTTGCTATTATAAATTTTTTTTGTGTGTGAAAATATTAAATAAACAACACTTAATTCAATGGTAATATCGGTAGTTCGAAAAATTCATTTCTCTTTGAGTTATATCGAATTCATTAAGACGGACTTTAGGGGCTTTTTTTGTAATGTTCCTGTAAAAATTATTTTATTTTTATTGTTACAAATTACGATTTATATTTATATAAAAAAAGCAAAAATAAATTCTTGCGTTTTTTATTTACTACTGAAAACCATAACTTTAGTAAAGGTATGTTTTGTTTAAACAAAAAAATACATTTCCACTAAGATTTAAATAAAAATAAAGTTATGAACAATATATAGGCCCTAAGCAAAGCTAGGTTGAAATGTTAGTATAAAAATATGTGGTAAAAAGTTTTTTAATTATTTATTTCATTGCTATGCATGTCTGACAAATTATTTATTTCACTTTTCTGTATATCTGTTAAAATAATGATACTAACAAATATATCTATGATTCGTTTCCTAATTCGGATAATTTCATTTTTTTTATTTTTTTATTATTATTACATTTTCACCCCAAACAAACTTTAGTATAGGGGCTACTAACAGGGGCAACAGCTACTGGGGTACTATGTAGGGAGTTGAGCAGCAAGATATCAGTTCACATTATACTTGAACTTCTGCATGTCAGTACAGTTGGGGAAGCAGGGACCTGGAATGGAATTCCAAAGTCTAGCGGTTCTGGGGAAGAAACTACTGGAGTAGAAAGCTCTCTTACATCTAGGGATCTCTACTGTGTGGGGGTGGGATTTAGCTGTCTATCTGGTTTGTCAAGGATGTTTACAGTGTGGGGGCACAAGTGCTTGCAGTTCGTCAGAGCTTTCACCATTAAAATACTTGTAGAACAGGCAGAGGGATGCAACATTTCGTCAATGGGACAGAGGCTGAAGCTTAGATGACAGTTCAGGACCTATCAGATTGGCGACTCTCTTTTGAACCTTGTCTAGGAGCGAGAGACTAGTAGCAAATGCACCAGCCCAAATATGACAACAATACTCCATACATGGGCGAATGGTGGCCTTATAGAGGTACAGGATACTTTCGGGTGTTAGTAGTTTTCTAGCACGGTAGAGAGAGCCTACCTTCTTCGCAGCGGTCCTGGCAATGCTTTCAATGTAATTTTTCCAACTCCTGTTTCCTGTGACCGTTAGGCCAAGGAGTTTAAAAGATGTACTTTTAGTCATTGGCCATTGCTATTGGTGGTAGAGAAGGTTTCTTGTAATTATTGAAGGAAACAAGTTTAGTCTTGGCAGCATTGAATGTGACCATCCATTTTTGTCCCCATTCCACTACAGATTGAAGGTCATACTCTAGTGTTTTTGCCATTTCTTTAGATAGTGTTCATTTGTTTTCCTGTCGTGTCTGTTATAGAGTGTAGTGTCATCAGCATATATACCCATCTCGGAGGCAATTTTGTCGGGGGAGGACATTTATGAATATTAGGAATAATAGAGGTCCAAGGATAGATCCTTGAGGCACTCCCACATTTATATCATATTGTTTAGATATACGACTGGATTTTTCTCTTATCTAAGAAGGATTTAATTATGTTAAGTATTCTTCCAGTGATACCATATGATCTAACTTTCCTGAGGAGACCCTCATGCCATATCCTGTCAAAAGCCTTAGATATACCGCTCTACCCTCCCCCGCGTTGTCCAGTGGCTGGTATATACGTTCAGAGATTAGTTAGGATGTCTGCTGTGGAACGGGCTAGCCTAAATCCATATTGTTGGTCAGTCAGATTAAATTTGTATTTATTGTATATCAAATGATTAAACAAAAATGGTAAGATCTCTTATGAGAACAAACGTATTACATTAATGGCAACAAAAATTCAATATTATTTATAATTTTAACCTTTGTTTAAATTAAATTAAGCAGTCATTAATTTAAATCTATTTTGATCTCTTTTAAAAAATGTTTGGCACTTTTCTTTTTTTTTTCTCCTTTTCATTTTCTCTTAATGTTTTTCCTGTTCATTTTTCACCTGTTATGATTTTTTCATTTTTCACCTGTTATGATTTTTTCATTTTTCACCTGTTATGATTTTTTCATTTTTCACCTGTTATGATTTTTTCATTTTTCACCTGTTATGATTTTTTCATTTTTCACCTGTTATGATTTTTTCATTTTTCACCTGTTATGATTTTTTCATTTTTCACCTGTTATGATTTTTTCATTTTTCACCTGTTATGATTTTTTCATTTTTCACCTGTTATGATTTTTTCATTTTTCACCTGTTATGATTTTTTCATTTTTCACCTGTTATGATTTTTTTCATTTTTCACCTGTTATGATTTCTTCATTTTTCACCTGTTATGATTTCTTCATTTTTCACCTGTTTATGATTTCTTCATTTTTCACCTGTTTATGATTTCTTCATTTTTCACCTGTTTATGATTTCTTCATTTTTCACCTGTTTATGATTTCTTCATTTTTCACCTGTTTATGATTTCTTCATTTTTCACCTGTTTATGATTTCTTCATTTTTCACCTGTTTATGATTTTTTCATTTTTCACCTGTTTATGATTTCTTCATTTTTCACCTGTTTATGATTTCTTCATTTTTCACCTGTTTATGATTTCTTCATTTTTCACCTGTTTATGATTTCTTCATTTTTCACCTGTTTATGATTTCTTCATTTTTCACCTGTTTATGATTTCTTCATTTTTCACCTGTTTATGATTTTTTCATTTTTCACCTGTTTATGATTTCTTCATTTTTCACCTGTTTATGATTTCTTCATTTTTCACCTGTTTATGATTTCTTCATTTTTCACCTGTTTATGATTTCTTCATTTTTCACCTGTTTATGATTTCTTCATTTTTCTCATCATTTTTACTCACGTTAGATTTTTTTGTCCCCCAAGAATTTTTCTCAGATTTTTTTCGTTATTTTCTTTCTCTTACTTTATTTTCATTTTCCATTTAGCCTTTATCTCATTTTCTTTTTCTCTTTTCTTTCTCACGCATATTTGCTTTTTTTTGTCGTCTTTTCCTTTTTGTTTTTAACTTTTTTCGTTTTTTTTTTTTTGTTTGGGCGTTTTTCTGTTGTTGTTTGCTCATTTTTTTTTTTTTTTGTTGTTTGCTCATTTTTTTTTTTTTTTGTTGTTTGCTCATTTTTTTTGTTGTTGTTTGCTCATTTTTTTGTTGTTGTTTGCTCATTTTTTTTGTTGTTGTTTGCTCATTTTTTTGTTGTTGTTTGCTCATTTTTTTGTTGTTGTTTGCTCATTTTTTTGTTGTTGTTTGCTCATTTTTGTTGTTGTTGTTTGCTCATTTTTTTTTGTTGTTTGCTCATTTTTTTGTTGTTGTTTGCTCATTTTTTTTTTTTGTTGTTTGCTCATTTTTTTTTTTTTTTTTTTGCTCGTTTTTTTTGTGTTAGCTCGCTTTTTTTTGTGTTAGCTCATTTTTTTTGTTGTTTTTTTTCATTTTTGTTGTTTGCTGGGTTTTTTGTTTGTTGTTTGCTCGTTTTTTTTTTGTTTGTTGTTTGCTCGTTTTTTTGTTTGTTGTTTGCTCGTTTTTTTTTTGTTGTTTGCTCGTTTTTTTTTGTTTGCTGTTTGCTCGTTTTTTTTTGTTTGCTCGTTTTTTTTGTTTTTTGTTGTTTGCTCGTTTTTTTTGTTTGTTGTTTGCTCGTTTTTTTTTGTTTGTTGTTTGCTCGTTTTTTTTTGTTTGTTGTTTGCTCGTTTTTTTTTGTTTGTTGTTTGCTCGTTTTTTTTTGTTTGTTGTTTGCTCGTTTTTTTTTGTTTGTTGTTTGCTCGTTTTTTTGTTTGTTGTTTGCTAGTTTTTTTGTTTGTTGTTTGCTCGTTTTTTTTGTTGTTTGCTCGTTTTTTTTGTTGTTTGCTCGTTTTTTTTTGTTTGTTGTTTGCTCGTTTTTTTTTGTTGTTTGCTCGTTTTTTTTGTTGTTTGCTCGTTTTTTTTGTTGTTTGCTCGTTTTTTTTTGTTTGTTGTTTGCTCGTTTTTTTTGTTTGTTGTTTGCTCGGTTTTTTTTTGTTTGTTGTTTGCTCGGTTTTTTTTTATTTGGTGTTAGCTCATTTTTTTTTATTAGCTCATTTTTTTATTTGCTCGTTTTGTTTTTGTTTGCTCGTTTTGTTTTTGTTTGCTCATTTTTTTGTTTTTTGTTTTTTTTGGTGTTAGCTCATTTTTTGTTGTTGTTTGCATGTTTTTCTGTTTGCTCGTTTTTTTTTTGTTTGTTCTTTGCTCGTTTTTTTTGTTTGTTTGCTCATTTTTTTTTTGTTGTTTGCTCGTTTTTTTTTGTTTGTTGTTTTTTTTTGTTTGTTTGCTCATTTTTTTTTTGTTGTTTGCTCGTTTTTTTTGTTTGTTGTTTGCTCGTTTTTTTTTTGTTTGTTGTTTGCTTGGTTTTTTGTTTTGTTTGTCGTTTGCTCTCTTTTTTTGGTGTTAGCTCATTTTTTGTTGTTTGCATGTTTTTCTGTTTGCTCGTTTTTTTTTTGTTTGTTGTTTGCATGTTTTTCTGTTTGCTCGTTTTTTTTTTGTTTGTTGTTTGCTCATTTTTTTTTGTTGTTTGCTCGTTTTTTTTTTGTTTGTTGTTTGCTTTTTTTTTTGTTTGTTTGCTCATTTTTTTTGTTGTTTGCTCGTTTTTTTTGTTTGTTGTTTGCTTGGTTTTTTGTTTTGTTTGTCGTTTGCTCTCTTTTTTTGGTGTTAGCTCATTTTTTGTTGTTTGCATGTTTTTCTGTTTGCTCGTTTTTTTTTGTTTGTTGTTTTTTTTTGTTTGTTTGCTCATTTTTTTTTTTGTTGTTTGCTCGTTTTTTTTTTTGTTGTTTGCTCGTTTTTTTTGTTTGTTGTTTGCTTGGTTTTTTTTGTTTGTCGTTTGCTCTCTTTTTTTGGTGTTAGCTCATTTTTTGTTGTTTGCATGTTTTTCTGTTTGCTCGTTTTTTTTTTGTTTGTTGTTTGCTCATTTTTTTTTGTTGTTTGCTCGTTTTTTTTTTTTTTTGTTTGTTGTTTTTTTTTTGTTTGTTTGCTCATTTTTTTTGTTGTTTGCTCGTTTTTTTTGTTTGTTTGCTCGTTTTTTTTGTTTGTTTGCTCGTTTTTTTTTGTTTGTTTGCTCGTTTTTTTTTGTTTGTTGTTTGCTCGTGTTTTTTTTTATGTTAGCTCATTTTTTTTTAGCTCATTTTTTTGTTAGCTCATTTTTTTGTTAGCTCATTTTTTTGTTTGCTCGTTTTGTTTTTATTTGCTCATTTTTTTTGTTTTGGTGTTAGCTCATTTTTTGTTGTTGTTTGCATGTTTTTCTGTTGTTTGCTCGTTTTTTTATTGTTTGCTTGTTTTATTTGTTAGCTCATTTTTTTTGTTAGCTCATTTTTTTTGTTAGCTCATTTTTTTTGTTAGCTCGTTTTTTTTGTGTTTGCTCGGTTTTTGTTGTTGTTTGCTCGTTTTTTGTTGTTGTTTGCTCGTTTTTTGTTGTTGTTTGCTCTTTTTTTGTTGTTTGCTCGTTTTTTGTTGTTGTTTGCTCTTGTTTGTTTTCTCATTTTTTTTTTTTTGTGTTAACTCATTTTTGTTTCTACCCCTCCCTCGTCCTCTTCTGTTTCTTTTTCCTCGCACTTTTCTGTTTTTCCCCTTTTTTTCATCTTTTTTATTTTTCTTTCCCATTTTTTTTTTTTTTTTTTTTTTTTTTTTTGCCTGGCCAGTCTCAGTGTTTTTTCAGTTCTCAATTTTTTTCTGAATTTTTTTTTTTTTTTTTACTTTTTCCCTTTCATTTCTTATTCAGCATCTTTTCTTTTTAAGGGATCTTTTTTTTACCTTTTATTGCTATTGGTTTTTCACTTTCTTTTTCTCTCCTGTTTTTCGTTTTCTGGCACCACTATTTTTTCAACTTTTTTATCGGCATTTTTCACTTTTGTTTCATATCGTCTTTTTTCCTTAACATTTTCTACACTTTTTTCTTTTTCTCATTTTTTCTTTTAATTTTTGAATTTCTTTTCCTTGCTCTTGGATTTAGTCATTTTTTTTTTTTTCACCCTTTTCTATTTTTTCCCCCCATTTTTTTTTTTTTTTTTTTTTTTTTTTCAATCTTTTTTCGCTTTTCTATTTCTTTGCCTTCTAATTTTTTTTCCAGATTTAAATTTTTTTTTGCTTTTCGCATTTTCATCTTTTACTTCATTCACCTCTTTATTATTTCTTGCTTTTTTTTTTCTGTCTTCTCCATTTTTCTCATTTTGTGTTGTTTCTCGATTTTTCACCTTGGTTTTCAATTTCCAGGATTTTTTTCTCTTTGCTTCTAAGTTTCCCTTTCTTTTTCTCATTTTTCTTTTTTGCTCTTGTTTACCGTGTTCTCTTTTTTGTTTTCTTTTATTTTTCTTTGTTTTATTCTCCACGCATTTGTGTTTCTTTTGTCTTTTTCCCTCTTCCCACTATGAAATAAGAATCATTTTTTGTTGAAATTATACACTAAATTTTCATCTTTTTGTCGCTTTATTTTTTGTTTAAAATTGTTTGTTTTTTTTTATATACAAATGTACACCCTCTGTAAAAAAAAAAAAAAAAAAAAAAGCTTCATATAAAATAGTCTCAATTTATGGAATTAAAAAAAAAAAAAAAGATGAAAGAAATCGTACGAAACTGGAATGTTTCATAAACAAAAAAAAATCATTCTCCCCTTTTTTCTCATTTCCCTTTTTTTTTCCTCTTTTTTTTTCATTCTTTTTTCTCCCTTTTTAGTTACTTTATCTTATTTTTCTTCTTTTTTTTTACTTGTTTTTCCTGTCATTTTCTTGTTTTTTTTTTTTTTCTGATTGTTGCCTTTCATTTTTTTCTTTTTTCTCTTCATTTTCACAACAATTTAAAAAAATTCAATTTTCAATTTTACTCAAACAATATTATTTTACTCAACTTCAGGTGAACATATACGAAATTACTTCTCTTTATGTTACCTGCAAAGAGATGGCTATTTATACATAGACATTAAAATAGACACAATGCATAATTATTACATTAGTGACTAGCTGTACCTGTCAACATGCAGTAAAGTTATTTTTTATTTGTGAAGATGTGAAGATAGACAACTCATATTCAGTTTAAAAGAAGTTATTCCTCTTGTTTTTATCTGTCCTTTGAGAAAACTTTTTTTTTTTTTGAGATTTTACGTATTAAATAATATTTGAATAGTCTAGGGTATGGATGACCAAGCAAAAGAGAAAGTCGTTGGTCATATCAGACGAAATTTAGCTGAAAAATAGCAACAATAAAAATAATCTAGAGAAAAGAACAATGAAAATAATATAATTTTACTTGTAATAGCCATCACCCTGGTCAATTTGGGTCTGCTTCTGCATTACCTGATTGTTGCTCACCGTCTTGTTTGTGTCAATTCATTGTACAGTGAATAAAAATATTCTTTACAAGCAGGCCGCTCAGTGTTGTCCGGTTGTAAAATTATAATAATTATTATATTTTGATTCATGCGGATGTCTTATTTCTAATCATAAAGCCAATTATCTGCCGAATACCAAGAGCTTCCATTACAGGATTTAGCATACACTTTCGATTTTAAGTTGAATATCTTTTTTTTTTTTTTTTTTTTTTATACAGCATCAATATCTCATTTCCCTTATTCTATGTAACTAAAATGATTTAAAAACTTTAAAAATATGTAATTTAATTTTCTATGTTTATTACCTTTAGCAAATCAGGTGCAAATCTTTTATAATATTTGCTAATATTTTTCCTCAGAGGAGATGTATAAACATCGAAAACTCGTAGGTTAAGGAAATATATTTTACTATACTGTATTCTTTGTCTTGCATACAATAAAATTTCTATATTTAAAATTTAGCTTTTTCAAATCACAAATTTTAAATTCCTAAATTATTATTTATTTGCTCTATCTAGTATATTGAGCAATTTTATTTAGCTGGGATAGTCTTATATAAAATATTACATCTAATAATATTTTGTAAGACCGATAATCACTGGATTTGCACACCAATAGATTTATTGTATTTCATTATTCTGAATAATTATATATATAATAAAATGTGCACACTATTTGAAGACACTTGTTTTGAATAGGAATTTGAATATTTTGAAAACTTTAGGTGTCAGGAAAATGATAAAATCATTTTTATCTCCTTTTGTTGGTGTTGAAAGTCCAGTATTTCGCTAAAAATAGCTTCATCAGGGTAGTTAGTCAGATCGTAGTTTTTTTTTTTTTTTTTTTTTTTTTTCATTTTGTTGTTATAGAGGAAGAAAGTTTTGTTTTTTTTAACTATATATATATGTTATAGAGGAAGTAAGTATTTAACTCTATATATATATGTTATAGAGGAAGAAAGTATTTAACTCTATATATATATGTTATAAGAGGAAGAAAGTATTTAACTCTATATATATATGTTATAGAGGAAGAAAGTATTTAACTATATATATATATGTTATAGAGGAAGAAAGTATTTAACTCTATATATGTTATAGAGGAAGTAAGTATTTAACTCTATATATATATATGTTAGAGGAAGAAAGTATTTAACTCTCTCTCTATATATATATATGTTATAGAGGAAGTAAGCATTTAACTCTATATATGTTATAGAGGAAGAAAGTCCTGGAGAAGAAATTTAAAAGTATGAGCTGTACATTTTTGACATGTGCGTTCGCTCCAGTTTCGAGCAGGATTCCTGACACCTAAAGTTTTCAAAATTATTCAAATTTCTATTCAAAACAAATGTCTTCAAATAGTGTGCAACTATTTTCTTATTTCATATTCCTGCTCGAAACTAGAGCGAACACACGTCAAAAATGTACAGCTCATATTTTTTTATTTCTTCTCCAGGACTTACTTCCTCTATAACAACAAAATGAAGAAAGAAAAAAAACTACGAACTAACTACCCTGATGAAGCTATTTTTAGCAAAATATTGTCCTTACAACACCAACAAAAGGACATAAAAATGATTTTATCATTTTCCTGACACCTAAAGTTTTCAAAATATTCAAATATATATATATGGGGCGTGCAATAAGTAATGCCCCTGACCCACTTCCCATAGCACTAGAGCAACGAAACTTAGCACATTTATTAGCCTTTCCCTACATAGGAATCACCCAGAGTTATGCATTTCTGCCATCGTTTGATGCAGCTCTGGAGACCGTTTTTGTAGAACAGCCCAGGTTGGTCCTTCAACCACGACGTGACTTCAGAAATCAAGGCTGCATCATCTGGGAAACGCTTTCCTTTCAAAAACAACTTAATGGCTGGGAAGAGGTGAAAGTCAGAGGGTACAAGGTCAGGAGAGTAGGGAGCTTCTGATCTGGCGACATGCGAGTTATGGACCGGAGCGTTGTCCTGCAGGAGGAGGGTACCTTTGCTGATCTTGCCCTGCCTCTTGATTTTGATAGCTTCCCTTAATTTCCTCAAAAGTGAAGCATAATAGGCTCCTGTAATTGTGGTACCCTTTACGAGGAAATCTGTCATCACTACTCCGTCCTGGTCCCAGAAGACTGAGCATGACCTTGCCAGCAGAGGGCTGCACCCTTGCCTTCTTTGGAGGTGGTTAGTCCAAGTGCTTCCACTGCATTGACTTGGCTTTGGTCTCTGGATCATAGTGATGGACCCAGGTTTCATCCTGTGTAATCAGTCTTTTGAAAAACTTTGACTCATCTTCTTGGCACATCTCTAAATTCATCCTCGAGCACTCGGCGCATTCTCACTTCTGGAATGGTGTGAGCAATATGGGAATCCATATGGCAGATACCTTATGCATATGCAAATAGTCATGAATGATAGTTTCCACAGACCCTGTACTAATCTTGACATCTTGGGCTATTTGGCGAATAGTAATGCACCGATCTTCCAAAATGGCAGCCTCAACTTGACGGACAGATGCCTCATCAATAGCAGAAGGGGGGGGCAGGTCTGGGAGCTGTTTCCACAGACTTCCGGCCATGTTTGAATTCACGATGCCAGCATTTTACAAGGTCATATGATGGGGCATTATCACCATAAGTTTCTTTCATTTCATCAAAAGTCTCCTGTGGTGTGCGTCCTTTCAAATACAAAAAGCAGATCACTGCTCGACATTCAACAGGCTCCATTTCACACCTGACTCAGTTCAAACACCTGTAAAACAGAAACCACAATTAGTTCAGAGCTGTAATTTGCCACATAACCCGTAGAGATATAAATCATTGCACATGCAAAATTTCAGCTAGATCAGACAACTGGAAGTGAGTCAGGGGCATTACTTATTGCACGCCCCTCGTATATAATCTCAAATTTTTACTTTGTAGATTCAGAAGAGTTTGCTAGAGACTTTTCGCACACACTGACAAATATATATAAATATTTCACTAAATGTGCTAAAATGTTTTCATTTAAAATCTATGCAATTATGCAGAATGTAGAAACTATGCATAAATAGAATTCAGCATAATAGTGAAATGAAACCATCAGAAATGTAATTAATGCTAGTTTTACAAAGGAATATGCAAATTAGTTAACCGTAATGTCATTGCTTGCATCTCCATGACTTAATATATTAAGTTTGTTTTAATTTTTAAATAGAAATAGACATTTTAATATCAATGTCAGAGCGAGAAAATACTCCCAACTTTGTAGATTAAAAATAAAAAAGGACCCTCTAACGTTTATTTTTTGTTTGTTTGCAGGCTCAACAATGGAAGCAACGTCTGAAGGGGATAACGTTTTGGGCCTGAGGAAGAAAGATTTAAGCTTGATACGTCATTCCTTGGAGGCTGGGGGGAAACTGATCCATCAGGTTATTGACGGTTTGAAACATGGAACTTCAGAAGTACAGCACTTGATCCTGCAACAGTCGGATGTCATTCTCGAGTGTAGAGTATGCCGTAATTTGTTCAGATCTTTGCCAAACTACTTGGATCACAAGCGTTTTTATTGTCGCGAACTCTTCCCTAATGAGAGCCTTTCTTTATTGGCCAGCCCCTTTGCTGACGAAGTTCCCATTATTTATCCAGAACCGCCAGATGATGCAAAGGAGTTTGTTGAAATGTCTGATTTTATGTCTCAATTAAACAAAAACAAAAATTTTGAATCAATAAACACAACACCAGGCACCTCACCAAAGTCTAAACTTTATGTCCCAAGTCTTAGACAGAGTATTGGTGGTATTCTAGAAAAGTCGAAAACAAGAAAACCAAAGCCTCATTATCTGAAACCAATGAAGGAAACTAAAGTTGCTATGCAGTTGGTGCCGGTGAGCACAAATGATGCGAATAGAAATAAAAATCCATCCGTATTTGCAAGTAACGAAAAGATTAGGGCTCGTGAAAAGGTGAAGAAACTGTGTACAGGTGAGCACAGGACTGTTGATCTTTCGTTGATCAAATTGGCCGATTTCAGTAAGCTCCTTTGCCTCAAGTGCAATTATACCTACAAGAACAAAAAGAGACTAACCCATCACATTAAAAAGTTTCATATAAAGAGGTGTCACAGTTGTAAAGAGGACGAAATGTGCGTCGATAAGACGAAAGCAGAGAACAACGATTACAGCAGCAACCGGAGATCCAAACAAAGTAAAAAATTTGGAGGCAAAAAGATTGACCTCGAAAGGTTCTCCACGAAGAGTGGGCATCCGTCCTTAAAAAAGTTCTCCTACCTTGCCAAAAAGTCGACGTTGGTCAAAAACGCTGACCTCAAAAGTGGCTGGTGTCGCATTTGCAATCACTCCTATTCCGGTAAACGTGGACTCATCTTTCACATGTTTAGAATGCACAGCGGAAGCAGAAAGATTTACCCTTGTCCTCTTTGCAATGTGAAATTCCCCTCGTTTGCCTCTGCATTACGCCACACACAAATCGTGCACAATTGTAAGGGAAAGGACATGAAAAGCGTCGTTAGACAGCTGAAGAAGAGTGGACACGTTGAGAACCAACAGTTGAACAATATGCTTGAGCCAGAGGTCAAAGTTGAAAAATGTGACTCCCAATTTAACCAAGTGGTTGTTGAACCTTCACTTGAATCCGTTTCCGATCCAGTGGAGGTGAAGAAAGAGTATAACAATAATGAAAACTCTGCAGACTCTAAGGATTCCATAGAAAATTCCAAGTTTAAATGTCAAGAGTGTTATCAAGAATTTGGAGCTGTTCGTGGTCTCCACCTTCACATGACCCGAAAGCATCCTGACGTAAAAAATGAAATTAAGCTCTATTACACCTGTCATATTTGTCTCCTATCATTTTTCACAAATTTCAGTCTGAATAAACATCTTGAGCTAAAACATAATATTCACGAGAATGTCCAGGAAAACACAACACAAGTAGAATCTAAATCTGATGTTAATGTCGCAACTGAGCAACCTGATGCTCATGAAGGAACTTCAGAATATTTGGTAGATAAAAACATCATCATTTACAACAATAAAAAATATCGGATCCCCATAAAGTATTATAAAACTGTGTGTAAACTTGCAAGCTTCCCTTCACTCTGTTTGGAATGCAATCAGAAATTTGTGGATGCCCGCGAGTTGATCCGACACATTATAAGGCTTCACTGTACTTATAAAAATGCCTTCCCCTGTCCCTTTTGTCATCTGCGGTTCATCTCATCGCTGGCGATTCTGCGTCATACTAAAGTTCAGCATAGTTGTAGTGTCAGAGAGATAGCGGAACTGAATAGAAAGCTTCAAATATGGGAACAGCAGAAAAATGAGAACACAGATTCGAAAATAAAAAAAGAGCCAGAAGAAAATGATGTTCCGCCCGAAGAGGGAGACAATGACGAGACGCAAAACGAAGGTAGCTTCCCAGAAGCTTTAACAATTCATGATGTGACAGACTTCCAAACACCAAGGTGTTTACAATGCAAGAAAAGACTTTCGGGCTTTCAGGGACTAGCACAACATATCAGCAAGGCACATGCAATGCTTCAAAATAAAAAGCACAAATGCCTTAAATGTAATGAAAGTTTTGATAAGTTTGTTAGCATTTTGAAACATATGAAAACTATTCACAAACCAAATATTCTGTTCCAACGAAAGATAGCTACATCCTCCGAGGTTGATGAATCTGCTGGAACATCTACTCTTGTTCCTTCAGAGGTGGTAGCTCCTCAAACGGAAGAAATCGGACTAGATTCTTGTAAGTTCAAGTATGATGGAGAAGACGCTTCAAACTCCCAACTCGTGATGCAGTGCGCTGACTTTACAAAGTCTAGTTGTCTGCGGTGCTCAGAGATATTTACCGGAAACCGAAGCCTCATTGCACACATCTATAAGGCGCATGCACATCACAAGCAGACATATTCCTGTTATATCTGCTTACAGACCTTTAAGTCATATGCCATTGCATCTCAGCACACACGGAACAGTCACATTTATAAAGGTAGTGCTATGATGTACGTGAAAATTGATAGTATCAATGAAGAAACCTCAGCAGAGAAATAATGATGGTTGAATGTACTTGTTCTTGCTAAAAACAAACAAAAGAATTTTTTGTTGATAAAAAGAAATTCTACAAAAATGTTTAAAAAAAAAAAAAAAAAAAAAAAATGAATCTTCGTTAAAACAAAACAGTTATTAAAAGGTTCTGAAAATTTTTGTTCTATTTTCGTAGATTTTGTTTTTATTTTATTAGGTTTTGTTTTTTTTATTCTATTATTTTTCTCATGATGACTTATCCTCAAAACGTTTCAGCCGATATAACCTCTAACCTTTTTCAGATGAGTCTTCTCAATCTTAGGAATTGGTTATTTAATCCACTGTTCTCTTTCCATCAACCATGATCGAGTAAAAGTTGTATTTTTTTTTTATTCAACCTTTAGAAGACTCAGAGGTTATCACTGCATCTGTTGCATCATAGGTCCATGGTTCGCTAAGACTCACTTAAAGGAGATTGTTGCAAGAAAAGTACTCCAAATGACCAAACTTATAAATCTTCATCTTAATAATAGTCATTTTTTATATATGTATATACATATACTGTTTTAACAAAAACCAAGACTTCAAGAAATGGGTTGATAGCAACAAAAAGTGTATTTCATTGTTAGTTACAATTGTTTCAAGACCATTTCGGCAAATTCAAACAATATGTCGTTTGAAAATTTTCACAAGAACAGCCTTTCTTCAGTCTTATTAAATAAACAACATTTTAACAATGAAACATTAAGGAAAAGAAACAAACGGTAACACTTTACCTCTGTTGCATCCTTTGTAAAGTATTATTTTGAAAAAAATAATTTACAGAGGTAAAGTGTTACCGTTTGTTTCTTTTCCTTAATGTTTCATTGTTAAAATGTTGTTTATTTAATAAGACTGAAGAAAGGCTGTTCTTGTGAAAATTTTCAAACGACATATTGTTTGAATTTGCCGAAATGGTCTTGAAACAATTGTAACTAACAATGAAATACACTTTTTGTTGCTATCAACCCATTTCTTGAAGTCTTGGTTTTTATTAAAACAGTATATGTATGCTCAATTATGAAATATGATAATTTTGTAGCTTACTTTTTAAGTCCTCTCTCCTTTTTGACTTAAATTTATTGGTATATGAACAATTACTGAATTATATTAACCCAGTATAATTCGGAATACTGCAAATTTGTGTGTATATATATATATATATATATATATATATATATATATATAAATTCCAGGTTAATATTTTCAAGAGGTAAAGCAATCAAAGAAGTTTTAACAAGGTTAATAATAGAGTGCTCAATACCAAAGTAGGGCAAGATATACTTTTTATTTGTTTTACATGAGCATTAATGTCACTACACATTCATGACAAACATGCTCATTAATAATGTAAAACATAAAAAGTATATATATATATATATATATATATTCAAGTTGATAGCTTTTATTACTTTTGTTAATACTTAGAGATTTGCTTTGCTAATGTTAAATTACATTTTAATAGTAAGAAGATGCTCATTGCTCCCACTTTTTTCCATGACCAGCACTGTACTCATTACTGAAATCATTTTAAAGAGGATGAAAACCGTTTAAATTTAAACTAACTATATGGGAACCATTCGTCTTGAGTATGAACTGTCATCATGGGGTCAATTTGTTAACTACCCTCAAATAACATTGGAATAATAATTCTAAACTTCAACAACATACTAACAATATTTCTAATTACAAAGCCTATAGCATTTTGTACTTCATAAAAAATTATACTAAAATATCAATTCTCTATTAAAAAAAAAATAGACCCTGTAACAATCCGTAATTAAATTACTGGTAACAACTTACAATCTCCATCTGATGCTAGACTAAATATGCAGATTAATGATGCTTTAAAGCAATATATTTTAGGTGTAAACAATATTGCATACTTATGTGTCATGTCAAAATTAGAATACTTTTTAAAAATTACCACAATTTAATTTTGTGTTAAAAATGTCAAAATTATTACATTGTTGGATTTTGCGAACTCAACATTAAAACTCAATAAATTTCAGGTTTATATTTTTCTACTGGATATTTTAATTTTTAAAAATTTATACTAATTCTGACATGACATGTAAGTACATAATGCGTTGATTTAAAGCATCACTTATCTACACAAGATCCTTAAGACACCATTCTTGTTTAGACTAATGTGGTGTTGTGCAGACGAATTTAATAAACTTTGTATAAATCTTCAATACTCTCAATATTTACTCTATAAAGAATTTGGTGCTAATGCACTTACTGATCCGCGCTATTTTTTAAATCCTATTTCCAAGTTTAAAGTTTTTTTGTTTTTTTTATTCAATTGTAAGGTATAGGTACAGAATAGGTACAAAAAAACCCCTCCCCTCCCCATATTAAGAATGGCTTTTTAAATAACGTTATTATTTCAGCACGAATCAATAAGTGCATGAGTACCAAGAAAGAAAAAGGAAATATTAAGACTTTCTTGACAACCTAATATGGATCATTAAGAAATTTTAATGAAAAACAAATATCTATTGAGTAGTTGCACGTTATTTTATTTATTTTTTATTTGTTTTTTTTGTTTTTTTACTAATGTATCTCTACTTAAGATAATAGTATGGTATGGTCCTCCAGATTGGAAAACTCATCTTCAATTTCAGGGGTTTTTTTGTTAACATTCTTGGTATATTCCCTCCCCTAATTGTTTCTTGTCAAAACCAACATTTAAATATAGACAATTTCAGCATATACTTCTAACCGGTGACCCAAGTTTTGCTCAAGGTGGCTTTTATAGTCCAACAGTTTTTTTGTTTTTTTATTATTAATTGAATGTGACACTGAAAACATTTCCAAGCAGTAAATTAAACTCACAATCTTAAAACTGGTAAAATAACGTTGAAGTATGTGAAAAGTATCAGACTTTTGCTAAAAAGAAAAACATTTTTCTTTTCTTTACAATTTTTAAGATAAGAGCGATGATTTGGATTATTAGTCCGAGATTACATTAGCCAAAATATTCAAACTGCAGTTCTCATGTTATTTTCATAATACAGATTATCAATTTTGTCATTGATTTTTTTTTTTTTTTTTGTTAATTTATTTTTTGCTATCAACTCCACAAATTTACCTAACATTAGATCAATTGACTAAGCTAGGAAATAAATTTCAATTATACTTACTTTATATACTATACTAGCATGGCCATGCTGTCTTTCACTGCATAATTGATTGTTTGTTTATAAAACAATTTTTTTTTTTTTTTTTTTCAATGTTAATACTTGAGGTTAGCTTGGTATCAGATAAATTTTTTTGCCATTACACACAATTTGTTTTATAGCATAAAACAATTTTTGGTTCTCAATCTTATCAGTTCAATTAAAAACAAAGATTCACATTACAAACCATGCTGACACTCGGTAACTTTATGTTCATTTCTTTTTTTATAACTTTGTATTGCTGTTGGAGTATTTAAAAAAAATACTTCTAACATTGCATTTTGACTTTTAAACAGTAAATGTTAATTTACTTTAATAACTTAACAAAAAGACAAGCAAAAATCGTAACACCTCCAATTAAGTAAAATTGTGAATTCAAAATAAATGTTGCTATTGAAACAGTTATGATTGGATTTTTTATTTTAATTCTTTCTGCTAAGCAATTTTATCACACTGGAAGTACTAAACTGCATTGGATTAATTATGAAGTGTTTGGCATTAGGTTTAAAGACGACCAATTTGTAATCAGCAGGGAAGCAGCTGTTTGTTTGTTTGTTTTTTTTTTTGTTTTTTTTAATTATTAATGAAAATCACTTAAGTCAAGGCATCAAGCTACTTTAAGTAAGGAGCTAAAAACTAAAAGAAAAAAAATGCTTCAAGGTTAAAAACTATCCAACAAGTGTTAGCTGGATAGATTACGACTCAGAAAACAGCAATTCTTTTCCCTTTTTCATAAACATCATTCATGGAATGTGAGGACAAAATAAGGGAATTGTGAGTTATTTGATATTAGATTTGAAGGTAATAATCTGGAGGAAAGCAGTAATGTGTTCGACATGTAAGAAGTCTTTGCAAAGAAGCATCAAATGTTTTTTTTTATTTCACAGAACGTTAGTTTAATAATTAAGTTCTAATTAAAATATAATCTGCATGAATGTAAATATTAAGCTCCTCAAAGAAAAAAAACCAGGTTATTAATAGAGGGGAGTATTATTATTTTATTTTCTTTCATAGTTTTGCAGGAAAAAAGAAAATGTTTAAATTCTAAACATCTTTATTTCCAAATTTAGTTTGTGTTAAATTAATTTTATTTTAGATCAATTTAAGTAAAAGGGTGCTTGTGTAGATTGATCTTTTTAATGCAATGCATTTCAGGTGAAAACATTAATCGCCCCAACACTAAATACTGAAAAACGATTCTTTTGTCTTTTTTATTTGATTTTGTTTAAAGCAAAATCTTCCACTGTTGGTAGTAATGTTAAATATTTATTGATTTTAAATCACCAATAAAATAAAAATCTATTGATCATTCCCAACCGGTGTATTTTTATGTTGGAGAAAATATCTGCACATTTAACATTTGTTTTTATGGTAATCAGGGGAGGGGGGGGTAATAACTCTATAGTTAAATATTAAGAGATCTATAAAGAATTGGCATCGGGAATTTAGTAAGAAAAAAATATCCTCCACGATTATGTTCTGACATATTGTGTTTAAAAAATGGTGGATCCTTAATTTATGTTGAGGGAGATAAGTCAGTTTATCATGCTGAATTGGTTGCACAACTCTTCCACATTAAAACAATATTATTTGTAATAATTTTTGCACTGGATCATTTTTATAATTTCACCATGACAAGTATACTTGAAATGCATTAGTTTAAAAACGAATCTGCACAAGCCTCAGTAAAAAAGTTAATGAACCTGTTCTCATCATGTCACCAAAAAGTTAAATGGTTGAGCAATTTTGGAATATTAGGTGCTGTAAGCAGACTACCTCACCCAAGGGTATAAAATGGGTATTAGCTTTGTTGGTACATATAACGGATGATTATCATCTTGTTATATATAGGGTTGATTTAAGCCATCCATTACGCCCGCCCCTCCACGAGTCATCAAAAGATTTACATAATTATAAAACCAACAAAATTTGTTTTTATGAATTTGTTAGACAAAAAAAATTTATTTACAAGCCATTCCAAAAATGTGAAACGCTGTCAGCTCTTCACTTCTTCTGGCCGATAAATTCTAATATGAACAGCAGAATTAATTCTGGTTAAGGTCTCGTAATCTAGTTCATCGTTTTCTGGTTCAAGATCATCTGTAAGCGTCACAGTTGAGGTGTTTACTGCAATTTCTACAGAGCCAAACCCATTGGCTTTCAGCTGAAGCGCTAAATTAATGGCACGATTGATGGCAGCTCCAAGAGCATGGACAAATACTTCATTGCCATTGTCCAGAATCTTTTGGCATCGAACAAGCTGTGCCTTAAAGTTAGTTTTCTTACTGACATAAACATCGTTGGGTCTTTTGGGTAAGGTTTGTGGTAGTCGCTTCTTTAAGGTGTACTCTTCCTTGTCAAGAAGTTCTTTCAACTGCTTCTGAGGAGTTGCAGCCTTTTTGGGAAATTCAGGTGTTGCCATTCTTCAACTTGTTTTAAATATGGAGATGAACGGTTCAAAACTGAAAAGAAACAAATATTAAACTATAGTAAAATCAAAAAGTTTTCTAAAGACATTCAAAACATTTGATTAAAAAATATTTGAGAAAATCTTTAAGTTGTCATTGTAGATTATATAAATCTATATTATTAATAAAATTTTATTTTTATTCGTCTTTCAAATATATGACCTGAAGAGCTTTCAACAGTCAGAAGTAAAACTATTTCACAGTTTTACATTGTTTTCTATACCAACCAGTTGTTCCCTCAAAGAAGTATGAGATTTTTTTTTTTTTTACAAGGATCATCTACATATTATACAAGGTCACTACCTATTTTTTTTTTTTTTTTTTTTTTTTTTTGTGATAAAGCCTTCCACTAAGAACCATGAAGAAATTTAGCCAAGTACAAGTTCAAAGAAATATTTCCGGTGAAAAATAATTTTGGCAATCTAATGTATTTACCGATTCCAGCATCCTTTGCTCTTGAAACTCCTTGAAAGTAAAACAGTATTACTTAATCTGAAGACCCCCAACCAAAAAGTAGGTCAAAACATAATATGGAAATATTTTTTAAATGAATATTTAGTTACAAAAAAAAAAAAAAACTTTTACAGAAATAGAAGTTGAATATGTTTTTCTTTTTAAAATTAAATTAAAATGAATGTTTATTACACATATTTAAAAAAAAAAAAAGAAAATGACTTTCACATAATAAACTAGCAGATCACCTGGTGTTGCCTAGTTGTAAATATACTTTAATTCCTGTAGATTTTGTATTTATTATTATAGAGCAAATTATCTAATTATATTGTACCCAATACATAGTGATTTCTAAAGTAAAAAAAAAAAAATGACTTGGCTGCCATCAATCAAAACCAAAACATACAGCTTTCCAGCCTTGTCCGTTAACGTATGACCTAAATATATATTTATACAAAAGCAGCAATAAGACATTTAACTTATAACTTGGCACATGCATAAAAAGAAATGGGGATAGTCGACTTATGCCAGGCCACAGTCAATGTTTTTTTGCTTTGTTTTGTTTTTATTTTGACCCATTTAGTAGTTACTTTTACCAGCTAAAACCCAAATCGAAAGTGTTTCACATATTCAAATACCTTATATATCAAGTTTCAAGTCTGGAGACCACAAAATCAGAGAGGTTTAGTAGAGAATTTATACACGCACAAGGCCACTTTTTTTTTATGTGTGTTTGCTAGAACCTTTTCATCCAAAATGCTACACAATTTATGCACGATGTAGAAAATATGTATAAATAAAAATGGATGTAATAGTTAAATGAAACCAATAATCCAATAAGAAACCATAAAAACCTAATATATAAAAGGTATTATGTTTGTCTCCATATTTTCAAACTATCTCCTCTGAAACTAAAAGTCACAGAGTGACGCTAGGGGCCTCAAATCATTAGATTTTTATGGACCGTTCTTTAGCCAGTTAAAATAGTTTTTAAGGTCAAAATTTAAAAAATCGTTTATACATTTTGTACATTCATCTTAGTTTATTTTTAATCAGTTCATATGCGTGTCATGTTGGTACAGCTTTAAATGCTACAGTTTGGGGTTTTGATTCTAGTTGATGGCACTCAAATACTTTTTTTTTTTTTTTTACTTTTGAAATCACGGCTATAATAGTATATACAAAATCTGAACAAATTAAAATATATTTAAGCATACTTTATGACCCGGCAAAGCCAGGCACCCCTCCACTAGTAAATAATTAATTAAAGCTCATTTTGAAAGAATATGCAAATTAGTTAATCTTTAGTCTCTCACTTATAAACGACTGAGTATATTAAGTTTGTTTTAATTTTTAAATAAAAAAAGCAGGCTTTTAACATCAATATCAGAGCGAACAAAATAAAAAAACTTTATTAGGTATATAGATTAAATAAAAGATTTTTTTAAATTCAATTTTCACCCAAAACAAGGCACAGTGCCATGTTGAAGTAGGGGCTACTATTGGGGACATAAGTTGCAGGGGCATTATGAAGGGAGATGAGTAGCAAGATGTTTGTTCACATTACACTTGAACTTCTGCATATCAGTACAATTGGGAAAGCAGAATCCCGGAAGGGAGTTCCAAAGTTGCAGTTCTGGGGAAGAAACTATTGGAGTAAAAGGCTTTCTTACACCTAGGGATCGCTACTGTTAAGGGGTGGGACTTAGTTGCTTGTCGAGGGGGTGCAAGTGCTTGTAGTTCGTCAGAGCATTCACCATTAAAGTATTTGTCAAACAGGCAGAGGCTGAAGCCTAGGTGACAGTTCAGGACCTATCAGGTTGGCGACTCTCTTCTGAACCCTGTCCAGGAGTGAGAGATGAAAACAAGATGCACATGTTCCAATATAATTAAACGACATAATACAAATCCAGGAACGTAATACAGCAAGGTCTTCTTCTGATGAGCTTTGCAAAGATCAGTAAACTAAATTGTCAAAATTCTGGCACAAATGATTTCAAATCTATTTTTTTATCGACATTGAGAAAGATGATATTGCATTTTTTTACTGTTAATCTGAAATAAATTTCAAATACATTTTTGTGGTGCAAAATTTAAGAACCTTTACAAATTATATATACATATTAACCGTACACATCAGTATAATCTGGGTTCAGAAAGATTTTTATGACTAACGTCCAAAATATTTGATCAAATGATTTTAGTGTACAAAAGTTTACAAAATCTCAGATGTCATCAACTTTCCTTCATATTATATGTAAAGCATTTTATTCAGGATTTTTTTTTTTTTTGATGGTTTAGACAAAACTGAAATATTTCAGAGAGAATGTGTTTGGAGAACAGTTTTCTTTTGCTGTTCAATACATTTGTCATAAAGGTAAGCTTGACTTGTATATCAGAAACTGTAAACTTCTTTAAAATGTTTCAGAGTTTTTAAGATGACTGATGATTAATCGGACGACTCTTCTCATTGTGTTATTCACACAACATTTTGATCAATATAATTTCCAACCTCCTTCAGGTGAGTCTTGTCAAACTTGGGAATTTGAATGGGATCCTTTGGGGATAGTTGCTCTTGTTCCATCAGCTATGATCTGGGAAGAAGTCTTAAGTTAATTTGCAATTGTATTCTTACATTGGCCAAAACATTGTGGAAATAATACTCAAGATGAGAATCGAAATAATACAGCTTCCACCCATTTCTCATGATCAAAAGAATAGGTTTTATATGATACCACATCTAGTGTCACACATTCATTCAAATACATTTTTGCAATTGATTTGGTCAACGTATTACATTTTTACGATTAACGACATAAAAAAAAAAATTCCTTAAAAAAGAAGTTTCAACAACATATTTTATCAAAACTTTTTCTCACAATCATAAAAAGTATATTGTAAAAACAAGAACATTTTTTCTATTAAGAAAGATATATCTATCTATATATATATATATAGAGAGAGAGAGATATTGAAATTAAAATCAATAACTGTAAAATAGTTTTTAAACATGTCTCTGCCGAATGAAAATCAGCCAAGAAAAAATGTCAGAATATTTGTGGAAAAAATTTCTTACATCATTCAGACTTATTTATCCTAAAGAAAGAGACACTTTTAGGGAAAGTACTTTTTTTTCTTCTACATTCAATCAACTTAATACGTAAGTTGGTTACAAATTTGCATACTGACATAGGATGAAAAACGAATGAAAGTAAAAACTTGTTTTAGAAGGTGCGATGTGTTCTTTTCACCTGCCCTGATTAAGTCGGATATTCAGAGATATAGTTTCATTGTAGCCAGGAAAAGTTAAAAGAAATTTTTTTTCAATTGGCCCACTCTCCCATCATATACACACACACTTAAATAATTTTTACAATTTTGTTTCAAAATGTTTAAAACAAAAACCTGATAATGACTTATCAACGGTCATGTCTATAAAACACTTTTTTTCCTTCCTTTTCTGAGTTTAAATAAAAAGAACTTCCAAGAATGATTCATGGAATTGATTTGAAGTGGTGAAGTGAATAAAATTTTTATCAGCTTAAAAAATTGTTGATCTTTTTTCTTTTTTAAAAATTCTTACATATTAGTGTTTGCAATTGTTAACTCATTACTTAATGCTTTGCTTATAAAATGGGTAAATATTTGAACATCTTTTTCACAAAAAGTGTTAAATTGGAGTTTCTTAAATCTTTTTTGTACAATATTTTTTATCTAATGTAGGATGAAGTTTTGAAAAACATTTACATCAGTAAACAAAAAAAAAAAAAAAGATGGTCAACATTTATTTATGCATGTAAACTTTTAACTTAAATATGAAATCCCATGCTATTTGATGGACTTATCTAGGATCCTCTGCAAGTCGTTTGATTTCCATATAACAGATGAGAATTTTTCACTTTTTTTTATCCAGAAAATGTGAATTTCTGCTTAAATTAGGAGAGCCTCGCATGAATGTAAGTTCTCCAGTTTTTAGTCAAAATGTACATTTATTTTAAAATCTATTCGATACGATCGAAATAATTTTAGCAAAAAAAAAATCCCCTTTATAGCATATAATATAAATCATTTTATCGAAAAACAAGTGCCAACTTGCAATCACAAAATTTTTATAATGCATTCTTTTAATAAAAACAAAAAATATAATTAAATGTGAAATATGCAATAGAGAGAGGGTAAACATGGAAGTCGTAACAATTTATTTTTGAATAAATATTGACAATTTCATTAAAACCTGGTAGTTTCTTAGTTTTTTGTGTTTTAAAACATAAGTAGGGTGGGTATATATTTACATGCTAATCTTTATATATATATATATATAATAATTTATTGGATGATTAATGACTATAGACAGAAAGGAGAGGGGGCAAGAGAGTTTGTGTTCATTTACATAGCTTACAAACCAGGTTTGTACATTTGTTTGAAAAAAAAGTACATAGAAATTGGATTTCCTTACTTTTGGTTAAAAAAAACAAAAAAAAACTCGAAAAATTAATCTGCGGTCATGGTGAAAAGTACTTGCTGTTGGCTAAATAAAAGTGACGATAAATGCAAAGATTAAGCAACGTTGAACCTGGTCAATTCTAAATGGGTGACCATTTGAGACTTCCAGATGCTGTATATGCTCTCTGTTTATCTCGGTATTGTTTCCAGTCGCCCTGAACTTTTCCTTGCCACTGGACTCAAACAGTGCTGATTCAGGAGAGATGTGGTTGTATATTGTGCAACCCTTGCCTCACAATTACACGCGCAGCTGCCCCTACAAGGAGTATCCTGTTTCTTTTTAAACTGAACGGAGGCATCAGAAATGCAAAGATAAACCTTACAATCAGTTTTGACGCTTGAAATTTTGATAAATTAACCTCTTCTCAAAGAGAAGATAAAGCCCAAGATGCTAAATGATCAACTATAGTTGAGGACAACCTTAAGGTTCCTTTTTCATTAGTTGTTATATTGAGGTGTAGAAGAGGGCATCACTCCATTCCTAGGATTACTCCACTTGCCCTTGATCCTTCCTTTTTAATGAGTGTTTTAGCCAAGTGGCATCAAGTACCATTTTTTTAATAAAGTCTTTGGTATGATTTGCCCAAAGATTGAATCCAGCTCATTAGCAAACATGCTTAGCTTCATGTTAAATGCGCCTCAGACTGAGCAGGTCACTTGACATCAACATTATCAGATTAATTGTTAAGGACGCATTGTTTTTTTCTATAAAGTTTTTTTTCCTTGGCAGCATTTGATTATTATTTGTGTTGTAAACGTGGTTACATTTATTTTAAGTTTGACATTGTCTTTCATTGTCGTCTGCCAGAAATTTATTTTGTGGCTGATTGGTTCTGGAAATTTGCTATGGTAAATGACGAGATCACCGTTCCAAACAAAATTTGATTAAAAAAAAAAAAAGAAAAAAAAGAAAAGTGTACAGGCGATAAAGTAAAAGGAGTATAACACCTGAGAATCATAACTTTCAACTAAAAATTAATTTAAAAAAACAAAAACGTGAACAGCTAAAATTGGTATATTACAGTCAACAATTATAGATAAATTTGTTGAGCAAATAATTACAGCAATTTTAACCATACAGTGCTTTCTTTCTTCACGATTCAGGGATTTTATATGATAAAAATGGTTTTATGTTTTTGTTTTGTTTTTAGATTATTATAGGCACGGCCAAAACGGAAGGAAAGAGTAAGTATCTTTGGACAATAGAATCAATACGAAATTTTCACTGATTATTAAGTGATGAATTAACTTTATAATGGTGTACTTTTTTTCATAATCGATATATATATATATATATATATATTTATTTTGCCAACCCCCCCCCCTTCTTTATTTCTGGGTACAAATATGCCTATAATAATTAGCTGAAACTGAACAAAATATATTGTATTGTGGGGAGGCTGAGGATTGTAGATAAAACAAACAAATAATAAAAAACAACTGTGCACGTATCAAATTTTAAGGTTGAAAATCCGAATTTTGAATGTGTTTTATTTTTCATCTTATGTTTTGAAGTGTGAAATTCGTTGAACATGTTATTAATAATTATCTTTCTTAAAAAAAAAAAAAAAAAAAAAAAAAAAAAAATTAAACACTACTTTTAAATCTTTGAAAAAGAAATTAATAATTTTCTTTTAGCGAGTCCAATATTACTAATATACCATTAAATAGGAAATGCTTGGAAGAATTGGATACAACCCCCCCCCCCCCAAAAAAAAAAAACCTGTGCATTTTGCTAAAAGTATGATCATTTCTTTCCATCTTTATTCACCTATGGTGGACCAACCGTGATACTAGATGCAGGAGTTGTCTTCAACACATACAATGCCTAGCATACCCAAAATGGTCACCCATCTTGTGCTGGCCAGCCTCATCATTGCTTAACTTCAGGGGTTATGTAGGCAACAAATATATATATATATATATCGCTTATGAAAAAAGAATTAAACTCTTCACTTAATCGTCAAATCAAACGTTAAAAATACATGTTTATTTAGTCGTATCCAGGCCTGCGTAGATTATTTTAAACTATCATTAAATTTTGGTTGTTTTAATTTCGCTGCGCAAATCTATAGAGTGAGATAAAAAGTTGGAATTATTTGAATTTCAGGTAATTATAATATTCTTTACATATTCTTATAGCAAATCATACTAAATCTTATTTAGACAAAAAAAAAAAAAAAAATTGGTTCAAAAATCTGTTAAAAAATATTTAAATGTTTTATCGACAAAAAATGGTGTGCTTTTGGAAAATTTTAATTTCTACTAAAAGTAGTAGAAAAAAGTTTTATATTATTATGCTTTTCATATGATAAAATTCAAGCTTTTATCTTTCTGGAAAAAAAGTTGCTCAAGAATAATGGATTTTAATAAATTTTAGTTCGTTTAAAAAAAAAACAACTACTTGTTTATTTTTCCATTAGATTATTGCATGAACTACTTCAAGTTAACATCTATGCAGTATTACGCATGTAATATGAAGAAAATCATTAAAAACGTGTAATGCTAACAATCACTGTTTTTACAAGATGGCGTCCTATTAAGTCCGGAAGTAGATTATTATGGATATAATAAATCTCACCTGTCTGTTTAAATGTATATATGTATGTTTGTATGTCTGCCTAAAACTTTTGACAGAGGCGACGGATTTTCACGAGATCAGTATCGTTTTGAAGCTCGACCCTTCGGACGACAAATACTGAAAAATTGGCTAAAAACATTTACCTTCAACTGGGCACTTTTCTACAAGGAGAGGTCGCTTTTTTCGCCGATATTTTCGAAAAATCATCTCCGCTTTTCGATTGACTAGCCTTAACCACTTCCAGTTTGGCGATGGACGCAACGACAAAGACGTCACTTCTTTTTCATGGTCTTTTCCTCCTTCGTAGTACAGGTTTGAGCTTGCCTGCCTACTACCACTTGTTTCTTTTTTTTCTCTCAACACACACCTCCAAACATCCGGGCAACCAGCCTAGTTATGTGTGTGTGTGTATATATATATATATATATATATATATATATATATATATAATTTAAAGGAGATTAGAACAATAGTCTAAAGAGCTGAGTGTATTTTAATGTAACAGTGAAATTACTAGTTTAATTAAAATACAGGAAATAGAAAGTGCTCGTTGTAATTTAGATATATAATAAGCTCGATAGTTAAATGTCCTAGAGCTAATTCAATATTAAGTAATGTGATTTATAATTTAAAATTTTTAAATTTAAAAATCAAATTTTAATTAAATTAAAAATCAGTTTCATAAGAAGGAACAACAAAATCAATTATCTGTACGATCGTTTCGGAAATCAGTGCTTTTTATTGTGGTATACATCAAGTTATGTAGAACAATTATATATAGTTTTTTGGTAAGCAAGGTCTCCTCATCAGCAAATTTAGGAGGGTTTTTATTGAATTTAAAAGACACCATAAATAAACCTAGCATTAAAAGTAAGGCAGATGAATCTTTTAATTTTTCTTTTTTGAAATCAGGAACTGTGTTTAAAGTATGTTTAGATGTTTGCTATAGCTTTTTATTTTATTGAATAAATTTATTGAATTCAATAAAATAAAAAGCTATAGCAAACATCTAAATGACTACTTTAAACACAGTTCCTGATTTCAAAAAAGAAAAATTAAAAGATTCATCTGCCTTACTTTTAATGCTAGGTTTATTTATGGTGTCTTTTAAATTCAATAAAAACCCTCCTAAATTTGCTGATGAGGAGACCTTGCTTACCAAAAAACTATATATAATTGTTCTACATAACTTGATGTATACCACAATAAAAAGCATTGATTTCCGAAACGATCGTACAGATAATTGATTTTGTTGTTGTTCCTTCTTATGAAACTGATTTTTAATTTAATTAAAATTTGATTTTTAAATTTAAAAATTTTTTAAATTTTAAATTATAAATCACATTACTTTATATATATATATATATATATATATATATATATATATATATATATATATATATATATTAAGTTTACGTCTCCTGAAACGAAGCATTTTCATAATATCAGAAAGCAATTTTAATAATTCCCAGATGGCTAACAAATAATAAAAGAAATGTATACAAATTATTTATATAAAAAAAAGAAATTGTGAAACATATATGTATTAATTTTCTTTATTATTATAATTTTCTACTTCGTTTCATAATACAATGTGCCATGATTGTTTTTTGGGTGCGCTTTTTGGTTCTTCATTATTGTACCTATTTACTATGCCTCCCCACGGGACAGAGTTAGACACCAGGGTCGTTTTTTAACGTGGAGAAAAGGTACAAAAATAAAAATTGTCTCAGTCGTAAAGGATTTCTCCTCCACCGAAAGAGAACAAGAAAATAAACTGCAGCATCTGAAGAACAGATACTACACTTTGATCTTGACCAAAAGGCCAAGAAAGGTTCTTCATTATTGTAGCAAAATTCAAAAATTGAAATATTAAATTTCAAGTGAAATTAATGGTATCTACTGAATTGTCACGTCACAGTAATGAACATATCCAAAATTTAAGAAAAACGATAAAGTAGAATATTAATAATAAATGAAAATAATTTTCGTAGACATTTAGCGAAAATTGAGTTTTGCCAAAAATGAAACCGGAGAGTTCTAATTGTAACAAAAAGGAGGTAAATCTTTTCTGAAAACTGAAAATCTTTGGCCAATTAAAAGTAAAAACTTAATTTTCTCTAATTGTCTTCGAAAACTGTTTTGACTAATAATTAATTTTCTTCCTATTGCTTTTCATAATTTTTGGAAATTTTCATTATCATAACATGACAATTCAGTAGACACTACTGGTTTTACTAGAAATTCAATATTTCAATCATCGAATTCCGCTCCAATAAGACTCTATTTTTAAAATGCATGACGAATGTAAGGGAAATAACTCAGTTTGACTAAATCCATTTTTTTTTTTTTTAAGAATTTTCAATTCCTCTGTAACTATCGTCGCATTTTAATTTTTTTTTTTTTAACTCAAATATCGCCTAATAAATTTCGCACGTTTTCATTTTCCTAAATTAACTTAAAAATAGCGATGAATGGCACTTGTATCAACAGAAACTCAAATCTAGGGGAGATAATCAGCATAGACATAGCAAAAATAAACATATTTTCTAAGGTATAATTTGGGACGCTTATTAATTAACGTACACAAAACAAAAGTAAACAACCTGTTACAAACAATATTAATTTTTTTTTTTTTTTTTTTTTTTACATTTTCACCCCAAACAAGGCAAATTGCCACTTTGGTGTAGGGGGCTACTATCAGGGGCAACAACTACTGGGGTGCTATGTAGGGATTTGGGCAGCAAGATGTCGATTCACGTTACACTTGAACTTCTGCACGTCAGTACTGTTGGGGAAGCAGGGACCTGGAATGGAATTCCAGAGTCTAGCGGTTCTGGGGAAGAAACTATTGGAGTAAAAAGATCTTTTACATCTAGGGATCTCTACAGTGTGGGGGTGGGATTTAGCAGCCTGTCGGGTTTGTCGAGGGTGCTCACGTCGTGGGGGCACAAGTGATTGCAGTTCGTCAGAGCATTCACCACTAAAATACTTGTAGAAAAGGCAGAGGGATGCAACATTTCGTCGATGGGACAGAGGCTGAAGCTTAGATGCCAGTTCAGGGCCTATCAGGTTTGCGACTCTCTTTTGAACTTTGTCAAGAAGCGAGAGACTAGTAGCAGATGCACAAGCCCAGATGTGGCAGCAATACTCCATACATGAATTAATCAACAAAAACTAAATAAACTTGTTAATTTTTAAAAATAAAAAATATCATATCACATACTTCTCCCTTTTCCGCCAAAGAAACCCTATAAGATGAATTTTCAAATGTGTGTGTGTTTTTTTTTGTTTTTGTTTTTTTTCCATAAAACCAAAAAACCTTCATTTAAAAATAAGAAATTTGTTTTTCATTATTTTAGTGCGTCAGGAGATTTTGAAGTATTTAAACTGTCAAATTCTGTTAATCAGTCAGCGTCAGGCTTTTTTTTTTTTTTTTTTTTTGTCTAAAAAGTTACATTTAAACCAGGACCAAACTCTAAGAAAACCAACCTGCCTTTGAGTCATTTCTCGTTGTAAACACCCCGGATACCTTAGCATTAAGTGAAACTAACCTTCACTCCTCTATTCCCTCTAACCACTTTAACATGCCTGGTTATCTCCCACGCTACCGTAAGGACTCGGACAGACATATGCATGGGCTTGGAGTCTATATTCGTAACACCCTCCCCCTGACTAGAGAAATAAAACTAGAATCAGAGGACCAGGCCTTTATGTGCTTCAGACTAAATATGCAACACAATATTAGCTACTTGTATTTTCTCTACCGCTCTCCCTCAAACCAAGACTGTACCCTAATAAACAAAGTCTCAGACAGCATAGATATAGCACTCTCCCTCGATACTAGTGCACAAATACATGTATTTGGTGACTTCAATGTCCACCACAGTAACTGGCTAGGATTCTCTAATCACACAGGCGTAGCTGGTAGCGCAACACATAGCTTCTCTATATTCCATTCCCTATCTCAGTTGGTTACATTTCCGACACGTTTCCCAGACCAGCAAGATCAACATGCCTCACTTCTAGATCTCTTTCTGACAACGGTTCCCAATGACTGTGCAACAAATGCCCACAGCCCACTCGGGAATGCTGATCACACTGTGATAATGGTAGAAATCAGCCTAAATTCTCGCCCTAAAACCGAAGACCCACTACTCAAAACAACGAGGTATTACAAAAAGGCTGATTGGGAAACCATCAGGGAGCTCATCAAAGATGCCCCATGGCAAAATATCTTTACTCTTCCAGCGGAACAGTGTGCAAATGAGACCACTGAATGGTTCAAAACTGCAATTGAAGCACATGTTCCCGCACGGAAATTCTATAGCAAGCCCCACTCTCCCCAATGGTTTATTTCTGCTTGTGCAGCTGCCATTTGTCAACGGCAGCATGCGTTCCGCAGATTCAACCGACATAAGTACAGCTCAAATAAACAGAAGTTTATAGAAGCTAGAAATAATTGTAAGAGAGTGATAGAGACAGCTAAGACAGATTACTCTGAAACCACCAGAAAACACATCGAAGCACAGAAATTAGGAACCCGGGATTTTTGGAAAATCTACAACAGCGTAGTAAATAATGGACAGTCAACTATTCCCCCACTATCAAACAATCATGAGGTTGCTTGCACGGCAACTGACAAGGCTAATCTGCTTGCCAGTCAGTTTGCCTCAAACTCCACACTGAACTCGGTACACCACTCACTCCCTGATTTTCCTCTGCGAACAGACGTCACACTAGACGATTTGAAAATCACCCCTTCCCAGGTACATGCTCTTATAAAAAACCTAGACACCTCAAAAGCATGTGGACCAGATCTCATCCCGGCTGTGCTATTAAAAAAGTGCTCTGCCAAGGTTGCTCCAGTTCTCTCCAAACTTTACAATAAATGCCTTAACGAATCTTGCTTTCCCGACTGCTGGAAAACCGCCTCTGTGGTACCAGTCTTCAAGAATTCTGGTGAAAGAACTGACCCACTAAATTATCGCCCCATTAGCCTCCTCCCGCTTTTCGACAAAATATTTGAGTCCTTAGTTAATCAAGCCCTAGTCCAGCACCTAACAGCTGCTAAACTCCTGACTGATAAACAATATGGATTCAGGCAAGCCCGTTCAACAGCAGATATCTTAACTGTAGTTTCTGAACGTATATACCGTTCATTGGACAAAACAGGGGAGGGTAGAGCGGTGGCCCTTGATATATCTAAGGCTTTTGACAGGGTATGGCACGATGGTCTTCTAAGGAAAATTAGATCATATGGAATCACTGGAAGAATTTATAATGTAATTAAATCCTTCTTAAGTAATAGAAAAATCAAAGTTGTCCTCGACGGTCGTACATCTAAACAATATGACATAAATGCGGGAGTACCTCAGGGGTCTATCCTTGGACCTCTATTATTCCTGATATTCATAAATGACCTCCCTGATAAAATTGTTTCGGAGATGGGTATATTTGCCGATGACACCACTCTCTATAACAGATATGAGGGGAAAACAAATGAACGCATATCCAAGGAAATGGCAGAAACACTAGAGGATGACCTCCAATCTGTAGTGGAATGGGGACAAAAATGGTTGGTCACATTCAATGCTGCTAAGACTAAGCTTGTTTCCTTCAATAACTACAAGAAACCTTCTCTACCACCAATAGCAATGGCCAAGAACACATTGCCTGAAAGTACTTCTTTTAAACTCCTCGGCCTAACGTTTACAGATGTTGGTGTTATTAATATTATAAGCTTTGTTACACTAAAAAAAGTTGCCACAGCTTTAAAAGTTCCATTCTTGGCATTTTTTTTTAAGGTTAAAGACTAATTTCTTAAAAACTTTACCATAACATTTAATTTTTAATAATAAAAAAAAGTTGCGAAACTTCTTTTTTAAATGTTTTCATCTAATAAAAATATTGTGGGTTTGTTGGTTTTCTATTAATAGTCACGTAGAGACTACATTTTGTATTAATAGTGTTATCAATTTTGTTACATTTAAAAAAAAAATTGTTGCAGTTTTCTTTTTTTAATGTTTTGATTTTTAAAAAAATATTGCGTTCTAAATCATGAGATGAAAAAATGAACAAATCTTTTAGTAAACGAGAGTGGTGTCCCTCTGCACAGTGACAAATTGTAAAACAGCACCGGAGTTTCTTCGCAAATGCAAATAAAATTAGTGTAAAAGCTATTACATGTAAGAACGTTTTAGGGAGAAAAAAAGTTTTAATGCTTTTTCGCATTGAGCGATACAGAGATATATGATACTACTTCCAGCTCCATTTTGTTAAAATCTTTGGTACTTCTTCATTATTAGGACAAAAATCAAATATCGAAAAAATGAATTTTCATTAAAAAGCAATGTTATCTACTTATTTTTTATGTCAATTTCAACTAAAAAGCAATGTTATCTATTTAATTGTCATGTCGCAATTAGTTAAATATTACTGCATTATTACTTAAAATGCATATTTTCTTTAGCTTCACGGCTGAAGAGATATGAAAATATGAAAAAAGAAATTATCACACATGGCAGTACAACTGCGACAACCGTCAAGTCAACTGGACAAAAGAATGTAATTCCCCCACTATCCAACAACTATATGATTGCATGCACAACAACCGAAAAGGCGGAACTGCTTGCTCTGTGATTCACCTCTAATTCCACTTTAGAACCAACAAACAACTGCCTCACAAATTTCCCTATGCAGACGGAAGCCACCATAGATGATCTGAAAATCACCCCACCTCATGTCCACAACCTCCAAGGCGTGTGGTCCTGATCTCATCTCTGCTATACTAATTAAATGCTCAGCTGAACTAGCCCCCAAAAGTTCCAAACTTTCCAACAAATACCTTGCTGAATCTTGCTTCTCTAATAGCTGGAAGATGTGTCTCTATGGTACCAGTGTACAAGAATTCTGGTGAAAGGACCGACCCTCTCAATTATTGCCCTATCAGTCTCCTCCCCCTCTTCACTAAAATCTTTGAGACACTAATTAATCAAGCACTAGTCCACCACTTTGCAAAAGCTAATCTTCTTTCTGACAAACAGTATGGATTTAGGCAATGTTGTTCTACTGTAGATATTTTAACAGTCATCTCTGAATGCACTGGTGAAGCCGGGGCTGTAACCCTCAATATATTTAGGGCCTCTGACAAAGTCTGGCATGAAGGGCTGCTAATAAAAATTAAATCATACGGTATAACTTGATGGATACTAAATATAATTAGATCCTTAGACAATAGGACCATATTTGCTGATGAACAGATGTACACAAATCCAAGACAATGGCTGAATCCTTAGAAAATGACCTCCAAACCATAGTGGAATGGGGACATAAATGGATGGTAACATTTAATGCTAGTAAGCTGCTCTTCTTTAAAAATTACAAGACGCCTCTCCAACCCCCTATATCCTGACAAATAACTCCTTACCTGAGAATTCTTCCTTCAAACTCCTCAGCTTAACATTCACAGGAAATATGAACTGGAATAAATACATTGAGGACACTGCGAAAGCTGCTGTAGAGAAGGTGGGTTTCCTCTATTGTGCTAGAAAACTACTCACACCTGAGAGTATCCCGGACCTCTACAAGGCCACCATTCGCCCATGCATGGAGTATTGTTGTCACAACTGGGCAGGTGCATCTACCACTTGTCTCTTCCTTTTAGATAGGGTCCAAAAAAGGGTCTCCATTCCAACACGTCCCACTTTGTCAACTAGGCTCCAACCCCTGTCCCATCGCTGCAAAGTTTCATCGCTGTGTCTGTTTTACAAGTATTTTAATAGAATGTGCTCTGATGAACTCATTGCACTTGTGTCCCCTCGACCTACATATCTCCGACAAACTCACTTAGCAGCAAAATTACACTCCTTCCCTGTTGAAGTCCTTAAATGCCCTAAATTTCTACTCTAATAGCTTATTCTCTAGATCAGCTAGACTTTGCAATTCCCTTCCTGCTACCTGCTCCCGGGCCCCTAACTAAACTGATATGCAGACGTTCAGATGTAACGTAAACCAACATCTTAACCCTCTTAGGCATGGTCCCAATTAGTAGTCCCTTACGTTCAAGTGGCAACATGCCTTGTTTGGGGATGAAGGTGAATAAAAAAAATGAAAAACAAAACCGAGTTGAAAGCAAAATTTAAAGAAAATAACTTTCAACATTTTGGATACAAATGAAATTGTCCAAAAATTGCAGCTTACGGTTTTAGTGCGCTTCCCAACAACTTATCTTTGTGAAGAAAAAAAAATCCCCTTGAATGCAGCAACTAAAACTAAATATAGAAATAGGCTGAATACAGAAAATGATATGAAACTAAGTTACATCGATCGTGCCTGACTTCGAAAATCTGGGCTAGTGCACTTACTGATCCGCGCTCTTTTTAAATCGTATTTCCAAGTTTAATTAAAGTTTTATATGTTTTTTTGGTACTAGTGCAGAGAGTGATCCGGACGTAAATAATAACGTTATCATTTAAAAAAAAAACATTCTTAAAATGGGGAGGGTGTTTTGTACCTATTCTATACTTCAACCTTACAATTGAATAAAAGGTACTAGTGCAGAGTTTTCCTGGCGTAAATAATAACGTTATTATTTAAAAAGCCATTCTTAACATGGGGCGGGGGTTATGCCTATTGTATAATTCAACCTTACAATTGAATAAAAAAACATATCATAAAACTTTAATTAAACTTGGAAATACGATTTAAAAAATAGCGCGGATCACTCTCTGCACTAACACCGAATAAAAAAAAAACAACATATAATAAAACTTTAATTAAACTTAGAAATACGATTTCAAAAATAGCACCGTTTTTTTTTTTTTATTATTCAATTGTAAGGTTAAAGTATAGAATAGGTACAAAACACCATGTTAAGAATGGCTTTTTAAATAATACCGTTATTATTTCAGCACGGATCATTAAGTGCACTAGTACCGAAAATCTTTGCAATGCTAAACAACAGCTGTAGCTGTTAGGGTTGGATCAAATACAATTGTATTTGTATTTCAATTGTATTTAAATACAATTTTAATGTATTTGTATTTTTAGACTTAGGAGTAAAAGTATTTGTATTTGTATTTTTAGACTTAGGAGTAAAAGTATTTGTATTTGTATTTGTATTTCTGGTAACCTAAACGAAAGTATTTGCATTTCAATTGTTAAAAGTCAGTATTTGATCCAACCCTGTTCACATACATGTTGCATACGTGTACCAGTCTACCAGCCCTGTCCACTTCCAGTCACACACGCTGCTGCTAGTTGAGTGACGATAAGTCTGTGAGTCAAGTAGCTTCAATTCAGGGTTGCCAGCTTGGCTTTTTTAAGGCTAAATTTCGCGAATTTGGCTTTTTTTTAAGCAGTTTGGCTTTCAAAATTTTTGTTTGTTTTTTTTTTCAAATTTATGCTTCAAATTTGGCCTTTTTCGGATAATTTTATATAAATATTTATTAAATATGGATTATTAAAGAAAAAGTTATAATAAAGTAATTTAAACAGTTGTTTGGATGTCTAAACTTGTAGATTTAAAAAAAACAACTTTTGACCTCCCACTCCCATTCATGGATTTACACCCTCTCGCACTAAGCGAATCTCACACCTAAATGTTTAATCCGGTTTCACAGTTACTTACTAAATGTCTATATGGACCCTTTCAAAGAGTTCACAGTTGAGTATGAAACCATTTTAGGGACATTTTTTAGTGCTGGCGCCTTGTCCCTGCCAATTAGGTCACTGAGTATATTTCCTCTGAAATAATTAATTCTTGTATTTTTCGTTTGAAATTCTTTAAAAGTAGTGTTTTGAAATTAATTGAATTAATTTATTTTCAATTTATAGAAATTTGAAAACTTATAACTATAGCTATTTAAAGTTGTATTTAAAATGAATATTTTTAAGTATTCATATACTTTTTCCTGAGTAGTCCCAAAAGTTTAATTAAAAGTCAATAATTATAGATTTTCTAACTATCTTGGATTAATAGACACATTTGCCTTAATAATGACGCATAGATTGTTCTTGGAAACAAAGTCTAGTTTGCCTTTGAGTATTGTGGAAAGTAACACTTTTAGAGCTCTTCTACATGAAGCAGAACCACGCTTCGTGTTCCCAAGCAGAACCACACTTAGAAGCAGTTTACTCCTGCAGAGAGCAAATGACATTAAGTCGCAATTGATAAACGAATTTGAAAACCTCAGTCTTATTTACCTGACACTAGACCTCTGGACAAATCGGAAAATGGTATCTTTTCTTGGTGTCACCGTACACATCAACTCATCATGGGAGCTGAAGTCGCGGGTCATTGCTTGTGATAAGTTTGAGAGGCGACACACAGCTGTAAATATTGCTACAGCATATGAGGATGTAGTGACTAAATTTGGAATTCGTGGCAAAGTGAGGAAAGTGGTTGCAGACAATGCTTCGTCTATGGTGAGAGCATTTGATATATGTCTACCAGGATTATATGGAAATGAAGTGAAAAATGAAAGTATCAAGGAAAATGGAGACATAGATAACATTGATATTTTGGAAGAAGAACTTGATATTTTGGAAGAAGAACTTGATCTGAATGAAGTCCTTGCCCTTCTTCCACCGGATCGGTCCAGTTGCTTTGCACACACACAACAAATCTGCATACGAGATGCCTTCAATGATCCCAGTGTCAGATGCAGCGCAATTGCAACTGTGATACACAAGTGCTGTAGTATTGTAGCTGCAATACGGCGATCTACTGTGGCAGCACCGTTCTTGGAAAATATTGGGATTTCACTGCAGGCTGCTAATGCTACTAGATGGAACTCTCAACTGACTATGCTTAAGTCAGTTCTCAAAGATGTCAATGGTGTCAACTCAGCTATTTGTCTCCTAGGATCGTGCAAGAACATACGAGAATTGAACGTAGTGGAAATAGCAATGCTAAAAGAAGTGGTGCAAATTTTGGACCCATTCCAAGAGGCAATGTTGCAAGTGGAAGGAGAAAACATGGTGACACTTTCTTGCGTTGCACCAGTTGTATTTGGCCTTGAACACAGCCTCAAACTATTCATGGAAAGTAAACCAACCTACTGCTTAAACTTGGCTAATGCACTACAGTCTTCTATCAAAAAGAGACTGCATCCGTTTCTTGATAGTACTGATGTCATTGCTGCAGCTGTCATGGACCCCAGGTTTAAGCTGTCATGGCTGTCATGTGAAAAAATGAAAAATAAAAATATTTCGAAGATTGTGGACCTAATTATTTCGCAGTCAACTCAGTTGTCTTTGAAGAACACAGTTCAAGAGAGGAAGTTTTTCATGACCGTGAACACAAATCAAGACGAGGCTGACATGAATGCAAAATGCCCTCGTCTTTTTGCCTACATGCCACCAGCTGGGAAGCTAAATGTAAGTCCATCAATAAGCGACACTACAGCGGTAAAGGCAGAACTCGATTCCTACTTAGAAGAATGTGTTCTGGCTTTTGACGTCAACCCACTGAGGTACTGGCGGGAAAACAAGAGCTTCAAGATTTTGAAGCCTTTCGCCAGAAATATTCTAGGGTGCTGTGCAACATCGGCACCATCTGAAAGAGTTTTCAGCAAGGCTGGTAATTTTTATACCCCAGAGCGAGCCAAACTTGGCCCGGAAACTTTCAGAGCTCTAATGATGATAAAATGCAATGAGGACATGATATAGAGTGTAATGTAGATGTCAAATTTGGAAGGAAATATTTCTTCTTTTTTCTTCTTTTCTTCGCATATTTTCAGATTGTTTAAATCAGTTATTGTATTTTTATTTGTATTTTGGGATTGAGGAATAAAAGTATTTGTATTTGTATTTGTAGCGTTAGTATTTGTATTTGTATTTTTAGAGTTAGGAATAAAAGTATTTGTATTTGTATTTCTGGTAACCTTAACGAAAGTATTTGTATTTCAATTGTTAAAAGTCAGTATTTGATCCAACCCTGGTAGCTGTACTAGTCATAAGTTTTTGTTTTATTCTGAATTGATTATTTCCCCATATCGAATTCCATTGCTTTTTTGTTTTTTTAACTTCTGAGTTTTGGATATTTTGTACTGAACAGCTCTCTCTGTTATTAACTGGCATAATTTTTGGCTATCGATTTAAGAAAAAAAAAAAAAATAATAACCTTCTTTACTTGTGTTTTTCTTCGAACTATTCATTTTCATTATCATTCATAGTTTATTCTCATATACATCCATCATGAGCATTCTTTACCTGGTATACATTTTTATGATTCATATCTCCAACATCCCAAAGAAACAAATTTGTCGATGCTTTTGTGTTTTGTTTGTTTTTTAATTTTATATTTATTTTAGAAATCATCTTGTTAGAGCTCCATGAAAAACCTTTACTCTGCTCACGGGCTCCATGGTGTCTTGAAGTTTGGGAACCTTGTCCATAATAAAATACGGGCCCAAAATGAATTTTATCTAAAATGTGGATAAAACCCAACCATAAAATAGGCGAGATATTTCGATGGTCCCTATGGTACAAGTCAATCGCCAATTCAGCCCACGTTTAACATTTAAAATACAAGTTTTATTGGGTGAAGAGGAGTAGTTAAAGCTATAGTGTTGAATTGACGTTGCTAAAAACACGTGTCACGATGTTCGGATTTATATTAGTTGCACTGCACATGTAAATAAATAAACACAACATAATTACAATAAAGATAAATAAAAATATACACTTACCTTTAAAATATCACGAATACAAGTCTTTAAAATGTTTTAAAATTAGGGGAAATATGTGTTTTCTTAAGGTGTACTGGATACTATATTGTAAATAAACTCCATATTGGAATAAAGTTATATAAACCACGAGCGTCATTCAGTGTAGAAAAATATTTGCGGTCCTCAAACGAACAAACTCTACAGACAATAATTTAATTTTTTTATCATAATTTAATAGAACAAAAAAGCTTAAGAGATTTGATGAAATTCTACCATGGAGAATTTTTTTTAATAAGTAAAATATTTTAGCGATGTTTTTGACAAAGAGGGAAGAATTTAAAACTATCAATGATATTATTAACCACTCTATCCTCAACTGTTTTTGTTTATTTACTTGTTTTATTTATTGCTTTGATAAGTAGGAATTCATTAGTTAAAAAACAATATAATCTTGGTGCTTTGACTGCTTTGTTTCTTGTGCATGTTCATGATCTTTTAAACCAACGCATTTCAGGTGAAAACATTATGCACTTACATTTCATATCGAAATTAAATCACGAAAAATGATTCAGTAGAAAAATAATTTCAAATAAAATTAGAATTTATCGAATTAACAAATTTTATTGTCTGTTTTAATATGGAAGAATTGTGCGACCAATTCAGTATGATAAACTAACTTACCTCCCTTGACTTAAATCAAAGATGCGACATTTTTAAACAGAGCATAATTGTGGATGATTTTTTTGTTGTTAAAAATACATCTAACACCGTTTTACTAAAACTGTACAACTAAAAATTACTGTAGTCACTGCACAACTTGTGGGAGTGTATTCACGGGACTATTAAAGATAAATTTAACGGGATTGCCAACTAATATAAAGGTTTCACCAATCTACATCCTTACATAAAGAAACAAAAATGAAATCCGGAAAATAACGGCACTCGTCAAAGAACATGAAAACGCTGAATTAATATAAAAGAAACAACATTTATTTACATGTTATTGTTAGGAATATTAAATTTTCTTTTTTTTCTTTTTACACAGTGATCAGCACTTATCAAGGCCCGGAAGCCACTCAGGGATAAGGGTTATTGCAAGTACATTACGTTAGTGGGGAGATTTGATGAGTGTTTACTTAAGGGGGTGGTTCATTAGGAATTTGTTAACGTTGGACTTGAACACATCCAAGTTGTAGTCAGGAGGGAAGCAGGCAGACAGAACAGAGTTCCACAGGCGTGCAGTTCTAAGAAAGAAGCTTTGTTCATGGAATCCACGTTTTGATTTAGGCACAGATAAAGAATGGGGGAAATTTTTCACAGTGGATTCAGCTAGACGGGTGTTTTTCGTGAAAGATTGGCGAGGGGGGACCAGAGATTGGAGTTCAGACGAGCACCTGCCATGGAAATAACGATAAAACAAGGATAGGCTCGCAACGTCTCTTCTGTGGGAGAGAGGTTGCAGGGTAGAGAAAAGAGCATCCCCCACTAAGCCACAAAGTCTATTTTGTACTCTGTCAAGGCAGGATAGGCTGTTTTTAGCAGCTCCTGCCCAGATATGGCAGCAGTATTCCATCCTTGGACGTACTTGGCTTTTATATAGATAGAGTTCCAACATAAGTGTTTTCTTGTGTTGAATGTTCATAATGAAGGATTTATGAAGTGAGGATTTTGTGAGATGGCACGAGGCTTGAAATTACTTATTTTTTATGACAAGAGTGCCGCACAAGGGCTTAAAGTTCATGTGGCTATTTTTTAGAGAAACAGTCCATAAATCATATCAGCGAATACGTGTGTGTGCGTGTGTGTGTGTGTGTGTGTGCGTTCATGTCATAAGAACAGTAGTTCGAAATAAAATTGTTTAAAAGGGGATTTAAATCCTCGCTCGATGTGGTAAATTTCCACGCTGAGTATTAAGGTTCACCTGTCGCACGTAAAATCATGACAGGGGTTTTAACGTCTCCCGTAGATGGAGTCTCTTCCTACATATGTTGAAATAGAGAAATTGGAGAGAAAACTGATTTGATTTTAGTGGCTAAATCTTTATACACAGGCTTTCTCGAATGTTCCAGCCTATTTACTCTATTCATACGCGAGGGAGCATAACATAGTTCCTTTCTTTTATGTGTATGGTGGTCATATCACAACATCATGTTCCTATGCGTGATCACCGCTTTGAAACACCATGGGTGTTTCAAAGCGGTGATCACTGTGAAGTGTTCCTGCCAAGCATTTCTTCCAGTCGGGCTACAAACTAATTGCTGATGATGATGATGATTAAAGCAACTTTGACACAGGCATAAAATATCATAAAAATCTTTTAATAAGTAATAAAACGATTTTACTCAGAAGTTTTGAGAGATTATTTTTGGCAAATATCTTTTTAAGAAGATATTACTAAAGAAAACTGATTTTTATTAAATATTCCCTCTAAAGAGTTGAAATTGATGTTTTAAATTGGTGAATACAGTTTTGTGCACAAAAAAAAAAAAAAATCCGTCGTTTTTTTTTTTCTTCCCCACTGACGTGTACAAAAAATAACTCTGAGTGAGCAAAACAATCTTCTCCTCTCTTTTTCTTCTTCTTCTTCTTCTTCTTCTTCTTCTTCTTTTTCACAAAATCACAATTAAGTCTTGTTGCTCTCGCAAAAAGACTCGTCTTTATATGCAGACTTTTAATTGCGACAGTACCAAACTTTTTATATCTTTCTTTTCTTTGTACTGGATGGATTCCGGGTTCAAATGACGGTGGTTCTTGTGCATATCATATTTTGTAACCTCAATAGAACCAACGGAGTGTTGTTCAGTTTCACTACACCCTCTTACACGAGCGATCTACTAGGTTAGTTAGTGCAAAAAATGTTGCACACATAAAACAAAAGGAACTATATTATAATCCCTTGCGTATGAATACAGTAAACAGACTGGAACATTCAAGAAAGCCTGTATATAAAGATTTGCCTGCCAAAATCAAATCAGTTTTCCCTCCAAATTCTCAATAACAGTACATGCTCAAGGAAACATCATCGCCAAGGATGCCACAGAACAACCACTTTTCTCTTCTATACTCAGCATGGAAAGTTACCACATATAACGAGGACTCGAACCTCATTTTGAATAAGTGGGTCTGCATGGTTAAAATTAATTTTTAACCATGCAGACCCACTTATACACAGGTCTTAGACTCTGCAGACACACTTGCGGACTAAGAACACAAACAATCGTGTAGACCCACTTGCACTTAAACCAGAGGAATGACAAGGAATTATATAACTTACGACATTCTGCTTCTCTATCACTCAGCTCCTCAATATACTCCAAATGGACACGAACGTCCATAATGTATCTCTCAAACACAGGCGGCTCATTTCCTTTGAAATTGCACTATTTATCTCAGCAGATAACCGCACAACACAGAAGTTAGTGACGTCACTTTTCTTTCGGACTGCCATCAACCAAAATATACCCTTCAAACAGGATCAACTAAGCCATGCCTAAGGTTACTATGCTACCTAGTGCTACAACTTCCACCAAATCCATCAGACACATAAACCAGCCACTCCGATTTACTATCTACACCCAGTGAAATACTTGCAGTATTTTTATTCTTTCTTCTTAGACCAACTTCTCATCTAAGAGGAGAGTGTTGTAGCAACTACTATGCCCAGCCAGAACAAATGACTAGCAGGAACATTTCACAGTGATCACAGCTTTGATACGCCCATGTGTATATAAAATGTATAGACATATGATCGTCATGCGACCACCGCACACATAAAACAAAAAGAACTATGTTATGCTCCCTTGCTTATGAATACAGTAAACAGGTTGGAATGTTCGAAAAAGCCTGTATATAAAGATTTGCCACCAAAATCGAATCAGTTTTCCCTCCAAATTCTTAACAACAGCACGTGCTCGAGGAAACTCTGTTTATTTAAACATAAAACAGCGTTAATTCTCCATTATAAACATTCCACACAAAAAAACACTTATGTTGAAACAATGTAAACTAATATTCCTAACACATTAGTAAATGTTGTTTATTTTGTATTAATTTTCTGATTTTGTGTTCTCTGTCGAGTGTCATCTTTTCCTAAATTTATTTTTATTTTTTATTATGTAGGTTGGTAATCCTTTCTATGGGTTGACGACCCCATTAAATTTACCTTTAATGGACCCGAAAATCAATCCTATAAATTGGTGACTTCGCTGTGAATTCGAAAACTTGCATCCCATTGTACTACTTGTTTTTTAGGGATATGGTTAGAGTTTAAGTCTTTTTTTTTTTTTTCACATATTTTTTTCAAGTATTTTCTGGTAAAAATATTAAAACAAAGTGGGGTTTTTTTCCGAGATTTAACAAAGAAGGTCCGGATTGCTGTTCATTGTCGACACTTCACATTCGCACATCTCCAGCCATAGCCGTCGGTAATGCTCCCTCTTTTGGTAGGCTGCACTTGTGGCCATATGTTGCACATTGTAGTGTTTTTATCATTCTAAGAAAAAGCAGCGGTTTCTTTTAATTTTTGATGTTGGATTTTGTTAAGTTTGCAGGTTGAAACAAGTAACGTAGAAAGCAATACAAATGACGACTCAACAAACAAAGGTAGATCAAATAAGAAGTGTATTAGGAAAAGGTATATTTACAGGATATTTACATAATGGTGTCAAATAAGAGAGTCTTTGCTGGAGAAACATATCTGCTCTTGGCGGCCTTCGGTGGCTTCTGGTGAACACACACTCAGAATAACTGAATCTTCCTATTTATGTGTAATTACTATCCACATATGCAAATGAATGTGTGCCACCACAACATTACCCTCCTCCCAAGATTTGAAGTTGCACAGATTTCAATATCTTTTTCTATTCGGATTTAACATTAATGGTTCATTAAACTTTCTTTTTCTACCTGATCTTCGGGGTTCAGGTGTATATTGAGGCGGTTCCAAATTAAAGGATTTGTATATGATGTCCATGGTGTGCGAGCCTTTTCTAGTCTCGCACAAAAACACACATTCACATTTCAAGCTATGTCATATACATACGCACACACAAACATACGCACCCACGTCCACACACGTACATATATTCACGTTCGCGTACATACACTAACATTCACGTATATATACACACACGCTAACGTATACACATGTACTCACACATGCGCACATGAACACACACATGGACGATGTCACTTCCGCTTTCTATTCGCAAAAGACACTCCGGAAACGAGTATAAAAGAGAGAGCAACAAGCGGCTCCTTCTTTTAGGACCAGCTCTCAACCAGAGAGGTTGGGCTAACCAGCCGCCTCCCAAAAGGGAGGCGCACGCTCGCGCGCATCAACACCCCTGTGACTATGTATGGGGCACGAGCTAACAGACCGTATGTACACATTCACACTCTTTCTCTCTCTATCTACTACTGGTCCCTGAGAACACCTTCGCATAGCTGACTACTAACTGATGTCAACTCTCATATCCTCTCCTTTGTTTACATGCTGAACTAACATTCCAATTTCCACTACAACACTTATTTCTCTTCCCACGCGCGAACAAACGATAGTGACCCGAACTTGAGATGAACACACATTTCCTAGTCTTGCTACAACACCAGTCCTGCAACGAACATTGGTTACACACGCGCGGACATGAACACATGTTATAACTAAAACGTTCATTCTTTCAACAGCAAATAAACAACGTTTATCTTATCCATCAATTGAGTCTTTGTTTCCTTCAATTCGATTCGTTTCATTATTTTTCTTGTGGCGAGCTAGGGTATTATATCCTGGTCCGCAACAAGGGTTTCCTTCTCTTCGACTGCTGTTGTATAATCATCATCTTGAATGTGGCGTTTTTTTATTTGGTTCAGGTGCCTTTTATGTATATTTTGTGGACCTTTAATCATTTATGTACAATCACCAATGCGTTTATCCACTACTCGACATTCCCAGTAAGAAGTGTTATTCCTGTAGCACTTGAAATATACTCGCTCTCCCGAGTTATATTTCTTTCTTATCACGTGTGTAGTGTTTGGGACAATTGCCTGTCGTGGCAATAGTTTATCAAACGCTGATTTCACCTTTCTGGCAAACATTAAATCAGCTGGTGATATGTTTGACGGGGTATTAGGGTGCGGTGTTATCCTATATATTTGCAAAAATTGTTGCAAAGCTTTTTTCTTTGGTATCCCAATGGATTTTTTCAACGCTCGTTTTAACGTGTCCACGAACCTCTCCGCGAGGCTGTTCGATCTTGGATGATACGGCGGAATAGTGATATGCTTTACTTGGAACGTGTCACAAAATTCCTTAAAGTCTGTGGATGTGAATTGAGTTCCATTGTCAGTGACCAGTGTGTCTGGTACACCAAATCGTGCAAATAACTCGTGTAGGAATCCTATTGAGTTGTTCGCTGTTGGATTCCTGCAACGCATTACCTCAGGCCATTTTGTATAACTATCTACTACAATTAAGTAGTAATTTTCTCCTACTGGACCAGCGAAGTCCATGTGGATTCTCGACCATGGGTGGTCGGTTTTTGGCCAAGGTTTGTGTACTATAGGTGGGGATTTTGCTGCTAACTTGCATCCTTCACATCTATTTATTGTTGTAGCTATGTCGACGTCCATGTTACGCCAGTATACGTAGCTTCTCATTAGAGACTTCATTTGATTTATCCCCGGATGTCCTGTGTGGAAGTCTCTCAAAATCCTCTTCTGCAACGTTTTAGGTATTACTACTCTCTCACTATATAATAACACATCGTTACATATGGAAAAAATTTCCTGAACCTTTTTGTCATTTATAATTTTTTCTTTTATATCATTTATATATTCATCTTTATCGGCTTCTCTTTTAATGTCCGACAATGTTACCGGTAGTTCTTTAATGATGTTTGCTACCATATTTTTCACTTCGACGTTTGTTCGAATTGCTGCAATCACTGATTCTTCCAAATTATGTTTCTGTGGTATCAGTCTTGAAAGTCCATCCGCATGGCAAATCTTTTTCGATGCTAGATGTTGTAGTTGGAAATCGTAATTCAGTAGGATCGTACCCCAGCACAGCAATCTATTTGCGGTGTATACAGGTAATCCTTTTTTTGATCCGTAGATTGTGACTAATGGTTTATGGTCGGTTTCAAGTATGAATTGTCTACCATATAAATATCGGTGGAATTTAGTCACTGCAAAGATTATACTCAACGCTTCTTTTTCAATCTGTGAATACACCTTCTCTGCTGGAAGCAGCGTTCTTGAAGCGTCAGCTATTGGCTTTCTAGATCCATTAGGCATGATATGTTGAATGCATGCTCCTATGCCATAGGAACTAGCGTCACTAGCGACGACTATATTTAATTTTGTGTTGTAGTGAGTTAGAAATAATTCAGATGTTAGTGCGCTCTTTATTTTGTCAAAAGCGGTTTGACATCCTTGCGTCCAGTTCCAAGGTGTGTCCTTTTTTAGCAGCTCATTTAAGGAAGCTCGCAAATTATGCATCCTTTCAATAAAAGATTGGTAATAATTTGCGAGTCCTAAGAAACTTTGCAAGGTTGTTACGTTATTAGGTGCTGGCATGTTTTTTATTGCCGCAGATCTTTCTGGGTCTGGACGTCGCCCATGTTTATTTATTATATATCCAAGATACTAAATTTCGCTCATACAAAAGTCGCATTTATTTTCTTTTACTTTAAACCCGAATTTTTGTATTCGAGTGAATACTTGTTTTAAATGCTCCTTATGTTCTTCTAGGGATTTGCTCCTGATAACAATGTCGTCCAGGTATTCACATGCGCACTCAATACCACTTAGCATGGTGTCCATCGCTTGTTGAAAAATGGCAGGCGCTACTTTGATGCCAAAGGGCAACCGGTTGTATTTGTACAATCCCTTATGCGTGTTGATGCATAGTATTTTTGAGCAATTCTCCTCGACCAGTATTTGTAAATATGCGTCGCTCAAATTTATCTTGGAGAAGATATTACCACCATTCAACTTTGTGAATATTTCCTTTGGGCTTGGTAGAGGGTAATGGTAATCTTGTAATATGGAGTTTAGACCTGTCGAAAAGTCTGCACAAACTCTGATTTCATCATTCTTTTTCTTTACATATACGGCGGGGGCTGCCCAGTCGCTATGTTCTATTTTTGATAGTATTCCTGTCTGTTCCAATCTGTCTAATTCTTTATTAATCTTTTCCAACTCAGCGAACGGAACGTTTCACTTTTTTCTAAAAATTGGGCTGGTGTTTTCTTTAAGTTCAAACGAGGCCTTAAATTTATTGCAACGACCTAATTTAGTCATAAATACATCAGGGAATAATCTTTTTAAGTCCTCTTTTATATTTTCTGTTGTTGGAGTAGTACATTCTATTTTTTTACAGAATGTATTAATTGGCTTATCCCAGAGTCCAAATTTCTCAATTAAATCTATTCCAAACAGGTTTTCGCTATTTTTCAATATGAACATTTTTAATTTCTTCATAATCCCTTTTAATTTTATTGGAAGGATAACTTCTCCTTCAAATTTTATCTCACCACCAGTTACCGTCCGAGCTGATTTACTTGTTTTCATCATGGTTGGTTTACCCAACTTTTTCCATATATTCAAGTTTATTATAGAAATATCGGATCCTGAATCCAGTTGTAATTTTATTGGCATTTTAAATATTTCCGCTTTTATGTATTTTCGCCGATTTTTGTCTAATTTTTCATTTGATTTTGTTTGCTGTACTCTCTTTCTGGTGAAATCTTTATATCTGCAACAATCGCTTTTGTGTCCGACTTTCTTGCAAATGTAGCATTTTTTCTTCTTATAAGGGCAATCTGATTCCCATTGTCTTTCTGCGCATCTCTTACTGGCTATTTGGCCAACTTTTGCAGTCCAGTTGAAAGACATCCTCGTATCTTGTATAGTATGCTTCAAAAGTCTTTTCTTCCTCTGGCACATAATTAAATGTGTCCATGCTATTAAATATAGTTGTATGCAAGAAATTAGTACTGTCGACATTTTCTCGATTAGTCTTTAATAGTTCCAGTGTTTTAGCAAAACGTTCATTTTGCCTTTCTTCATATTCAAATTGTAATTTCTTCTGCCTTTCCTCTTGTTCAAGTTGTAATTTCTTCTGCCTTTCCTCTTGTTCAAGTTGTAATTTCTTCTGCCTTTCTTCTTGTTCAAATTGTAATTTCTTCTGCCTTTCTTCTTGTTCCATTTGCCATTTCAATAATTTTTCCTCTCTACGTGCATCTAGCTCGGATTGCGCCTTTTGTTGTGTCTGCAAAAATTGCATTAACATTCTAGATAAATCTTCCTTTTTTTTTTTCTTTTTTTTTTCCTTCAGTAGCAGTAATGCAGTTACGAAGAAAAATTGTACAATTTCACATGCAACACAATATCCGTACCATATAAAATAGCTTGTGTTACAAAAAAAAAATTGTTCATAGTTCCTGTTTTCAATAGTAATATCGCTGCTCGAATAATATTTTCTCACTTCGTTAGCAAGTCAAGCTCATCCAACCTCAACATAAGAACTGAGGCTTTTGCTGAAACCACAAAATACGATTTACTTTTCCGTTTTAGGCATTTCCTAATAAATAACAGCCGAACTTAAGTACAACTCTTTCCATAGAAAAAAAAAAAGTTTTTCAACTCGAGTCACAATTGAAAAAAATAAAATGTATGGACTACATTTAAATTTTTTTTTTTTTTTTTTTTTGCGTGACGTTTTACTGTCTTATATCCGTTATCCAGTGACAACTTTAGTTTAAAAAAAAAAATCTTTCCTTGATTTTAGTTTAACTGTGGTATTTTTTTTTTTTTTTTTAAATACCGAAGAGAAAAATTTGGTTTACCAAAAAGTCTTTAGTTGGTATTTACAGCAATTTAGGAAATCCACTGGTGAACTTTTTTTTTCTTCGTATGTTACTTCCTTGTAATTTAGTAATACGAATCTGTTCTTCGTAATTTAGTAATACGAATCTGTTTGTCGTTTTACAAAAATTCACTTTTACAGTTTGTTATTTTTTTTTTAAGATGGATTCCACGGGAAACGGCGTAAATCGTCACTTTTATTTTTTTTTTGCCACGTTTGAGTTTTTTTTTTTCTTTGAGATTGCAATTAAAGGTTTTGGTTTGTCTCTTTTTTTTCCGACTAGTATTTTAGTAAATAAAATACTATTAATCGAGGTTGCTTTTTTTATTCTTTTTTTTTAACCTGAATGTAGTTTTTGTTCTCGGAATTTGGGAAACAACCGTTTCTTTCTTTTAGTGTTGTACTTCGTGAGGAAAATATTTTACAGTTTTCCAGTGTTCGCTGAATTATTCATTTTTTCCGCTTGAGTCGAACTTCTCTTTAGTGTAAAATCCGTTTTTACGACTATTTCGTTCGTCAAAACTTGTATTCCTTAGAAAATCAACCGTTGCGTTGTACTTTTTTTTTTTTTAGTGAGTTCTTCCCATTATTCCGTCAACCTGTTATATTTGACGTTCATCCTCGTCGTCACTGTTAAGTTTGCAGGTTGAAACAAGTAACGTAGAAAGCAATACAAATGACGACTCAACAAACAAAGGTAGATCAAATAAGAAGTGTATTAGGAAAAGGTATATTTACAGGATATTTACATAATGGTGTCAAATAAGAGAGTCTTTACTGGAGAAACATATCTGCTCTCGGCGGCCTTCAGTGGCTTCTGGTGAACACACACTCAGACTAACTGAGTCTTCCTATTTATGTGTAATTACTATCCACATATGCAAATGAATGTGTGCCACCACAACAGATTTATTGTTGGAAATTATACTTTGCTCATTTTAAAGTAAGTAGGTGGAGTGGTCCCTGGCCTTTGTAGAGGCAATCTTGGGGCGTCTTTGTTTATAACCAAGAATCACATCAACATTTATATGAATCGTAGTCACAAAAGTCACAAAAATCACTTTGATCTACCTATATGTGTGTATTTATTTTATATGATCTATTTTGTTCCTATTTATTTCCCTACAATATGATGCCCTCATCCCTAATCTATTCTCAAAGCAGATTATCATGTTGAAAGTACCTAAAGCCTATATCTAATTTAGGGAAATTATAACATACAAAACTAATAAAATCCTATATGACTTTATAAAAGTTAATAAATACCTATAATTTTTTTTTAAATTTATAAGAAACTTATAAACCTGCAGTAGTCCTCAATAAGTAAATATAGTTATAAATATGATTAGTGAACAAAATTCTTAATTTCTATTAATTATCCTGGATACCAAGAATCTAATTCAAAAATTCAAAATTACATCTTAGAATTCACACTTCATTTTATCCCAGAAATTGCTTCTCTTAAAATGTTAAGTTAATACAAATACACCTTGGTTTGTACATAAGGTATTAATATATATATATCTACAATTATATAAATGCAACTGTGTGTGTGTGTGTGTGTGTGTGTGTGTGTGTGTGTGCGTGTGTGTATGTGTGAGAGAGAGAGAGAGAGAGAGAGAGTTCCTTATAGACTCGGAAATGGCTGAACAGATTTTCTTTAAAATTTACTGAACTTTGGTGCATAAGTCTGGGAGTAATCTTAGTTTGGTTTTGTCTCAGAATACCCCCCCCCCCGATAATTACCGATAATCGATAATCGAAACTGTTATTTTAATTTCTCTATCATCGGTAAAGCCATTTTTCCATGTTGCTTAGCAACAATGATAGAACAACGGGCCATGAAAATTCTACTGTGAGTAAGTTGATAGCGTGCTTTTTTTTTTTTTTTTTTTTTTTTTGCATGACCTGGTCTGTAGGTTCAAACTCCAGTCGTAAATTTCTTAATTTTTTTTCATTAACTGCAAAGAATATAAAATTCTTTGCAGTTAATGAAAAAAAATTAAGAAATTTACGACTGGAGTTTGAACCTACAGACTTGAAAATTTACGTGTTTTTTGTTTTTTTGATTTTTTTTGGTTTGTTTTTGTTTGCATGACATGGTCTGTAGGTTCAAACCCCGCACGTAAATTTCTTAATGTTTTTTTTTTTTTTTTTGGTAACTGGAAAGAAGTTTGTATAAAATAATTTTATAAAAGAAACAGTAGGTTCTCTAGAGTGCAATGTAGAATAACATATATTTTGGACTAAGTTACTGCATGGAGGCATGTGAAGCTTCTTCCGAGGCGATTTCACGGATTTCGATAACAATAAAAATATAGGAGTGTGAAATAGTCATTGATCATCATTCAATCCCAGGCAACGTCGGGTCTTCCTGCCAGTATATATATATATATATATATATATATATATATATATATGTATTAAGTATATAGAATGAATCGCCGGTGGTCAATTTCTCGTATCTGAGAATTTCAGTTTCCTCTTCTCTCAGTGTTTGGATCACAGATAGCTTCTCAGACCAATCTGCACATGGAATTTGTGTGGGCAGAGAAGGCAAGCAATGCTTGGCAGGGGGCGTTGTTGTTCAGCACGATTTTTTCTTGCCTGCCCTTTGATCTACACCAGTCTTTTTCTTTCTGCTTCGTATCCTTTGGTACCGTGTATGATGGATTGGCACCATAGACACTGATCCAGAATGAATAATATACACAGAATTAGGTTTTTAAAAATACATCACACACCACATTTAATTATTTCAAATGGTTTGTATAGGTATTGCTTATTCATTTTCTTTATATTACACTACTCTTTCCCACTTTTTTCTTTTATATAACGACTAGCGGGGGTACCCGGCATTGTCCGGGTGTTTGTAGGTGTGTGTGGTGTTAAATAAAGAAGCCCTGAGGCGAAGTTTGAAAATAAAATCAGCCAGCCAGAATGAGTTAGTGAAAGATGTTTGAATTTATTTAAGTAAGAACCAAATTGACAGGTGCACGCTCGGAAGTCATCGAGCATTACGACGACGACGATGACGATGACAATGACCAGGTTTGTTTGTTATAAGCGAAGTAAAAAAAGAAAACAACGTTAAAACTTAAGCAGAAAAAAAAACACAAAAAAAACTAACATAAGGCAAACGAACGATGAAAACAGAAAACGAAGATGTGAAAAATGGCTTAAATAAGCCTGTTTCGATATTAAAATTTAAAAAATCGGTGAGTACCCGGGTGTTTTTGGGTGTGTGGTCGGGGATGGATAAGCGAAGTAAAAAAATAAAACAGAAAATCGAACGTTACATGAAAACTGGCTTAAATAACACTGGTTCAATATTTAAATTTAAAAAATCGAAAAAAAAAAAGATGACATCTCACACCACGATTCGAACCCAAAACGTTTAGATAACAAACCAACATGCTAATCAACTGAGCTAACGTGACGTACATGAAATTTGTTCAGTTTTTCAACTATTTAAAGTAAATGAGGTCATGACGTCATCTGGCGCATGCGTAGAACCACTCATCGTCACGAGAAGACCGTTTTTGTTGACTCCCCCCATGTCGAAAATTGTAGATTTCGGGTTAAAAAAATGAACGTTTTTGGCCAATTTTTCGAGCGAAGGATGGGGCTTCGATATGATACTGAGTTTGTGAATTTTCGCTGTGTCTGTCGAAAGTTTTTAGCAGACACACAAACATACACACATACATACATACATACATTTTTCGTTTTTATATATATAGATTTTCCTTTTATTACTTCTTATCAATTCCCTTTATTATTGTTAGCCACAGTTTAATATAAGCATAAAATCTTTATTAGACCTGATTTATATTAATTGCAGTTATATTCTATCAATAATATTAAGTCATTACTCTGATATATTTCTAACTCTGTATTTATATAGGAAATTATAGTTAAAATTATTCCCCTACGATATTTATACATTTGAAATAGGCTAGCATATATCTTATTCTATGCATACAGCTTTGTATGATGTCCTGTTTTCTATTTAGCAAATTATCATTTGATGTGACTATGTGGAAGGATTCCAAGGTACATAAATTACACCTTTCTTCTTATTAGATAAAAATTTATTTACCTTACCTAAAATTGACCATTTTAATGTATAATAAAATATTCTTTATTTTTTTTTTTCCAAAGAATTGATATATGTCTCTGAAGATTTGTTTGGTATATTCATGCCATTCAATGAAACATGGGTAAGATGCAACATAATATGAATGTGAAATAAATAAATTTTTCTGTAACTTTGGAATATATATATATATATATATTTATATATATATATATATATATTGTTGTTATTTTTAGCGATAAGTATATTCGGTATGAGTTATCTACCCCTATGAGTTAGGAAGTGTTGTCTTTCTTAGAATTAAATAGTCGCCCCATAATTTTGAACATGCACACACACACACACACAAACACACCACACACACACACACACACACACACACACACACACACACACACACACACACACACACACACACACACATATTAATAATGGGACAATTCCAATATTTTTCCCGATTCCTATACAATTACCGATTCTGTACTAAATTCTTGATTCCGATACAATTACCGATTCCGATTCTTGATAAATCTCTAAATATTTAACTATATAGTTGTATTATTTCTCTGATTACCGTAAAAACACACATGTTAAATGTGCAAATATTTTCCTAAACATAAAAAACACTTGCAGGGTGGGGGTGGGGAGATCTATCGATTTTAGCTTCACTGGTGGTTTAAAACCAATAAATATTTATTATTTTATCATCATTACCAGCAATAGAAGATTTAGCTTTAAACAAAATCAAATAAAAAAGACAATTAAAACAATTGTTTTGATATCGGAAAATCAGTACACATTTTTCCGATTTCGATACCGATTCCGATACCCTTAAATATTCTGATTTTTCCAATTTTCCCGATTCCGATTAATTGTCCCAACATTAATATATATATATATATATATATATATATATATATACCGGTTGTAATTCGAACTCCTTGCACTGATCATTCCTGAAATGATGAAACACTAGTGTCGGTAGGTATTAAAAAATGATTAGAATAATAATTATGTTATCCCTTTAAGAACTCAGTTATTATTGTTGAGCACTCTAAGTTGAAATCAAAGTCGATCACTTAAGTTCGCACAAATCGTGATGTTATAACCATAAGATCATTCTACCCATCTAGACATTGATACAAATGTTAATTTCAACTGTATTTCTTACGGTTAACGTTGGCCGTGTGGTTTGTTCCTTGCTAATAGTCAAAGATTGCTTTATGGCCGGGCTTGAATCTCCCGACCAGCTGTAATCGTAACTCCTTGCACTGATGATTCCCAAAAGGATGAAACACTAGTGTCTGTAGGATTTAAAAAATAATTACAGTAATAAATATATATATATATATATATATATATATATATATATATATATATATATATATACACACACACAAATGCACATACATTCATTGTTTATTTATTTACTTGTATGCTTAAGCTTTTTGAGTTAAAAAAATAGAAGGCTTTACTTTTGGAATAATCCTTGTATGACAAAGTGCACTTCAGACACCCATGCTTAGCCATAGCTGGCAAAATCTTGCACGGTCCATTAAGTATATTTGTAAGGTCATTTTGAAATTCTTTTTCATGGATCCAGTTGCTCCTTTTATTACTGGAATGATGTAGATCTTCTTATGATTTCAGTTTCTTTTCATGCCGTACATAAGGCCTTGATATTTCGTTATCTTTTCCCTCTCAGCTCTGTTTAACCCAGCATCATTGAGGACACTAACTTCCAATAAGGTTGCTTTTTTCTCCTTCATGTCCCATATCACTATATCAGGTTTACTGGCATCGTTTTCTAGGTACATAGCTGTAGCAATTGCATAGTCATAGTGGATGCTGTATGACTTTTTTCCAACTGTTTTTTCTGGTAAACATGTTCCCATGACTTGCTGCTGCATTCGATATTCAACTTTTTACTGCGGATACATTTACACACTCCATTGTGTCGTATTGTATAGTAGCCCCCCCCCCCAGCAGAATCTTTCAGCTAGATGTCAGGTGACTCATACTCTCTACTTCGGTGTAACAGAACGTGCACTTACTGAGGTCACTCATCTTATTAAAAGCGTTGATCTTGGGCAGCCATTATAATCCTCTCATGATCACGGTGAAGCGATCCTTTTTTTAACCAGTCTATAGAACCTTCCTCATCTATATAATTCTGGGTGAATTCATCCAGAAAATACTTTGCCTACTGTTGATTGGCTCATTTTTCCAGTTTTTTTTTTTTTTTTTTTTGCTACAAAAAGTCTTGGTGTACTTTTGGCAACTCTTGGACTATTTTCGTAGCAGACTTGTTTGTGTTTCTGCCTCATTTATAAAACAGTCGCGTGCAAAATGTTTGTCCAGTTTCATGATGGAGATTATTCTGTTGGCTCTTAAGCATGTGACAGTGTTTGCATGTTAAGAATTGTGATTAGCTCTCTTTCGCATCATTGGAGCAAGAGAAGTAATGCATAATATAGTTTTAGTATTGTCTCGGTTTTGACTTAACTGCGTATTTACTTCATTTCTACTACGAGAAAAGGTAGCATAAGGCCGGAAGGTAAGGAGCATTAAGCCAGTGCCTCTAAAAAGGGAACACTCTTACCTATTAAAATCTGCCTGGGCAACCTCGTCAGCATTTTCAGTCAAAGCACATCAGGCAGTTAGCAATAAACTAACTCCTCTCCAAATTGGGGAGGCAAGGCCTAGAAGAGTGGATCTCCTAGGACTACCTAGATCCAATACCGCAGTCAGACAAATAAAAGGCCATCGAAATGACCCAGTTTCTACCTGATTGCTTGTCTAGAATGGATCCTCAACTGATATATTCCAGTGAAGAGTTCCTGAGCAACTGTTCGACTGCTGAAAGTTTGGATCCTTAAATACTGAGTCATCAGCACGAGAAGAATGATTTTTAATTTGAGACAATAAGTGATTTGAAACGCAACAGATTTGATTGAGTTATCTTTCTTGACTTAATGTGCAACCGACGTAGGTGAAAGTTAAGTCATGTGACCAGTATTTTTTATTTCTTTGTAAATATTTCTGTGGGAAGCGATTTTCTATGAAAAATATAATTTCTTTTGGTGAATTAATCTATACATTAATACTGTAGTACCTTTAATGTGCGTATGTATGTAACGGTTTCCAGATTATAAATCATTCGATCAGGAAATCCTGTTTATTAAAAAAGAAGGATAGAAGGTGATAACATACTATGAACATACAATTAGCGTATAGATACGCTAGTTTACAGTTCGTAGTGGTATCACCTTCTATCCTCTTTTTTAATAAATAGGATCTCCCAATCACCATAGACGCATTGTAAAAAAAAAATAATAATTTGAATTAAAAAAAATGATGCTGCTTTTGGGCTGTACGTGAAACTAAAATATACCTTCTTGGTCTTATGGCTAGGATCTAAGGGTAGTATCTGTTCTGTCTAACGATGGTATGATATTGTGCGGTTTCTGTTTGTGCCAGGCGTCTATATAATGGAAATATGTCACAGACTCCTATAAGGATAAACCGTAATAACCAGATATATTCTGACACTACATTAACTAGATTACTTAGATAAATACTTTTACAGTTTTAACAAAAGGGCTACAATAATATCGCAGGGTCTCCATTTACGCAGAACATCCAGAGAATGTCCAGCAGCAATATATCTATAATATAAAGGGCAAAAATCTGTTTAAATGTATGTATGTATGTATGTATGTATGTCTCGCAAAACCTTCGACATAGGCGACGGATTTTCACGAGATCTGTCTCATTTTGAAGTGCGACCTGTTCGGACGACAAATATAAAAAAATTGGCCCAAAACATTAATTAATTCACCCTCAACTGGGCACTTTTCTACAGGGGGTTTCGCTTTTTTCCCCGATATTTTCGAAAGTTATTCTCTCTTTTCAATTGTGTAGCCTTAATTTAAGCCTACATCACTTCCGGTTTGGCGATGGACGCAACAGTTAACACGTCACGTTTGTTTTTCCCGTTCTTTTCCTCCTTCGCAGTACGGGTTCGAGCCTGCCAGCCTACAACCACTTTTTTCTTTTTTTTTTTTTTTTTTTTTGCTCAACACACACTTCCAAACACCCAGGCAACGCCGGGCCCCAAGGATAGTTACATATGAAAGATGCCGCTGTGGAATTTCCTTAGGTTCCAATAGTATTATAGGACTGTGAGGTATGTCGATCCTATAATTACACAGGAAGGGAGAAAGGAAAGCGAGCGAGAAAGATGTAATGGACCGTCAAAGATTTGATTATCTTTCTTAACTTTTATCAAATGGTAGATAGATTTCATTTGTGTTTAATGCTTACTTTATCAGGGCAAAAAAAAAAAAAAAAAAAAAAGAACAGGAAAGGTACAGTAACCCACTTATTGCCATTTTTCTTTCTTTTCTAATCTCGAGAAGTTTTTTGTTGAGTTGTCATCAAGATTAGCGTGTCATTGTTTTTGATTTGAAATGATATGAAACGTTTTTTTTACGTGAATTCGCATTTTGTTTATCTTGTTTCAAGTTTTTTTTAGTTTCCATTCTTGTTTGTGAGAGACTAAACAAGCGACTAAACAGGTGGTTGCAATTTACTGTTGGTGAGAAAACCTGGAAAAAAAAAAGTTAATCGTTTTGTCTCTCTTTTTTTGTTAAACATACGATACAAAAAAAAAAAAAAATACGATATAACAAAAAAGTACGTTACAAAGAATTTGGACTTTACAGCAGAACAGGAGAAATGATTACTGGACGAAAATTAAAAGAATAAAGGTAAGTACTTCCAAGATTGTGCTTCGATGAATTTACTTGCACTCTTCAATGTAAATACCCCCGACAAACTCTCTAGCAGAAAATTCCCGCCCCTTCAAACTAGAAGTCCTCAGATGCTAGAAAACTTTCTACTCTAATAGCTTCTTTCTTCAGAGTGATTTTCTCCCTTAGCACGAAAATCAACAGAGTTTATGCCATTTTGAAATGATCTTTTCCCTGTCGATTACGCTATATTACAACTTCTGTGTTGTTCTAGAAGGTCCACCCGCCCACGCTTTGCCTCCTCTATTTTTTAGAAGGGATTAGTTCATTGCTAATCGCCTGATACTTCTATTGGGGAATGTAATCAGCATCCCTTTTTGGAGGCGCTGGCTTTTCAATCCCACTTTTCGGACCTTGTGTGACATTTCTCAGAGAAATAAATACCTTAGGACTGCTTGCCTTTGAAATATCTTCCCTGTTCCCTGTTTCTCAATTGTATCAATACGAATAAATTTAAATATAATGTGGACAAACATCCCATTGCACAATTCTTGACTGAGGATACCCTTCTATAAATCCGACCCTGGGTTTGTATTATAACCCACAGAGGTACAAAAAAGTCATCAACAATTAAAAACCTATAACAGCAGCAGTACTCCACCCTTGGACGTACTTGGCTTTTACATATATTAATTACAAAAAAGTGTTTTTGTTTTATTTAGTTATTTATTTATTACATGTGTAATACTAAATTGGTTTTAACGTTAATACGTGCAGCATATAAAGTAATAGCTATTTTTTTTCTCAAATATTGAAATACTTTGTTGTATAGGAAGGAAGAATGTCGAACGCATGATATAGTGGTATCAGTTATAATGGCGACCTTTCTTTTTTATTGTTTTAATATCACGAGCCCCAATCCAGGGGTCTTTTTTGGAACTCCCTTTTTTGGAGAGCTATCTTATAGGTAGATAATGATTACATAGTATCCAATCCCTCTTCTTTCAAATGACTAAATGAAAAAAAGAAGAAAAGGAGAATTTTAGAAAACGATAAAAACAAAACAATAAAGTCAATTTGTGATTGTTCTATCTCTAAACCTTTTGCGTTGTCTGATGATATGTCCACATCTGGTTGTTTCATCTGTTGCATTGTTGTAAATGTTTGCGTCTAGTATTCTGAAAGGTGCTTGTTTAAGAGATGACTGTGAAAATTGTGTGTTGCTTGTTTCTACATTGGGTGTACAGTTTTTGGTGGGCTCCTGAGGAATTTCAGTTTTTGGTGGGCTCCTGAGGAATTTTAGTTTTTGGTGGGCTCCTGAGGAATTTTAGTTTTTGGTGGGCTCCTGAGGAATTTTAGTTTTTGGTGGGCTCCTGAAGAATTTTAGTTTTTGGTGGGCTTCTGAAGAATTTTAGTTTTTGGTGGGCTTCTGAAGAATTTCAGTTTTTGGTGGGCTCCTGAGGAATTTCAGTTTTTGGTGGGCTCCTGAGGAATTTCAGTTTTTGGTGGGCTCCTGAAGAATTTTAGTTTTTGGTGAGCTCCTGAGGAATTTCAGTTTTTGGTGGGCTCCTGAAGAATTTCAGTTTTTGGTGGGCTCCTGAAGAATTTCAGTTTTTGGTGGGCTCCTGAAGAATTTCAGTTTTTGGTGGGCTCCTGAGGAATTTCAGTTTTTGGTGGGCTCCTGAAGAATTTCAGTTTTTGGTGGGCTCCTGAGGAATTTCAGTTGGTGTACCTCAGAACTTGCTGTGGTTCCAGATGGGTTTACTCTAAGGTGCTGCTGATTTTGATGAAGAAATTTTTTTCTGGAAAGATTCTTTACAGTTTGTTTTTTTCTGGAAGGGGTCTGTACTATGTACGACCTTGTTTCTCTGTTCAATTGTACGACAAGCGAAGAAGACACTCGCCTGCCTCTATTTAAACCCTGCACAAGTTGTCCTATGTGCAGTTTAGGCAGAGCTTTTGCATGTTGATCATTGTACATCTTTTGATTTGCTTGCCTCTGATACAATCATGTCATTATTTTCTGCTTATTAGTGTTTTGATTGGTGCATTTGACCTAAATGCTCCGAGCTAGCTTCCTTTGAATGTAAAAGTTCATCTGGTGATGGAATGGTATAATCTAGGGGAGTCGTCTGCAGACATAACAATACCATGTCCAAGTCACGACCACTTGAGGCAACATTTTTGAAAGCTGATTTCACTTTTTGGACATAGCGTTCCACTAAGCTATTCAACTGTGGAAACTTGGGTGATGATGTGTGATGTTTGAAGCTACTTTCTTTTGTAAATTGTTTAAAATGGACTGAGCTGAAGTGTGGACCATTGTCACTTATCACTTTCTCTAGAATTCTTTGTTCTCTAAATATTTGCTATGTCAGTTTGATCACTTCCTGACTGGAGAACTCCTAGGCATGGGCAAAATGAATGCCGACACTTAAAATGCATAAACATTTTGACCCCTCCCTTTACTTAAAAATTCACCAAAAATCATGAAATTAACCAATTTTAATGAGATTTTTAGTATTTATTAAATAATGATCGCGGAATATAATGAACTAATCATTTTTATTTAAATCTTAGTGGAAATGTATTATTTGTTTAAACAAAAAATACCTTTACTAAAGTTAGGGTTTTCAGTAGTAAATAAAAAACGCAAAGATTTATTTATTTTTTTTTTAATATAAATAAAGCATGGTAATTTGTAACAATAAAAAATTTTTTTTACAGAAACATTACAAAAAAAGCTCCTAAAGTCTGTATTAATGAATTCGATATAACTCAAAGAAAAATGAATTTCTTGAACTACCGATATTACCATTGAATTAAGCATTGTTTATTTAATATTTTCACAAAAAAAAATTATATTAGCAAAAATATTTCTACATTTTTTTTTAATTTCAGATTTCGCATGATTTTTATATGGAAGATTTTAATAATTTCCTTGCTCGCAAGAATGTGAAACTTTCTGCGTAACATAATTTTTATATAATATTGGCCAATAATTAAAAAAAATAATAATTTAAAAATAGGAACATAGAAAAATAATTGAATTAAAAAAAGGTAAAATGTATACAAACATTTACAATAGAAATGTACGGATGCCCGTTTGGGAAAAGAAAAGATACCCAGCACCCCTCCTTCCTTTTAATTGCATGACATCATTCTCAGACAGCTTTTCGACTGTCTCAGATTTTGGGCCTCCGTATATTCCATATTTCCAAAAGTATGGTTTGTTGTGATCGGCAAAAACACTCGGTTTTGGATCTAATTCAGCTATTTTGTACAAACAAGGTGTTTTTTTTTTTTATTTAATTCAATATCTTGGGACTTTACTTTACTAATTATCTTTCAAATAGATCCAGAAAACTAATATTTATCTCTAAAAGGATTTTTATAATGAATTTATTTAACTTCGAAATTTAGCTGAATTGGTTAGCTCGCTGTGAAAACATTTTTCATAACTTTTTGTTTTCACGTGTACAAATATTTATTTCTTCGTGAAATTAAGTTTAGTCTTTAATCTTTCAAATACAATCAAAAAGTATTCGGAAACCTACAAAATAACTATAATAAATCGGCTTTCAAAACTAGGTCCCCCTATCCTTATTCGTTTATTTTTGCACATACCTAAGAACTCCTTTAACAATCTTACAAATGGAAACTTGGAATAATAATCCACAATGAGCAGAAAGTTGCAACTTTCAATGTAAAACAGGTCAGTCACCACTATCTGCCATGGCTTCACTGGAATCTCATGCGGAATCAGGTGTTCTGCACTCTGCATATATTGATACGGCTGACATAGGGCGCATTGTTGTACTACGTTATCTTTATCTTCATTAACGTTGTGCCAAAAGACACAAATTTCATTTCTCCATCCCTTGATTTCTACAGGATATTTTTTGTGATACTTCGTTTTACATTGATTTTGGAATTATTATTCTGTTTGATTTCAATAAAATTTCATTTTCAATGGATAGTTCGCTCTGATAATGCTAACATGGTTACATATTTTTGTTCACTTCTCTGCCAACCTCTTAGAATAATGTCCTCTAGTTTGCATAATTTGGGATCCTCATTTGTTGCTTGGTGTAACTGACTTAGTTTTGGACTTGAAAATTGAACAAAATTCACTCTCACTGGCTTCTTTAGCTTTCTTATTGGCTAACCTTGAGAATCTATCCACTAATGTCATATTTTTTCAGGGTGATATACAATCGTTATGTCATATTTTTTCAGGGTGATATACAATCGTCATGTCATATCTTTGCAAACATAATAGCATGTTTTAGAGACGAGATGGAGCTGTAACTACATTTTTTAAGTTGATCATTTCCAGAGGCTTACGTTCACTCTCCACCTGGAATGCACTTCCATATATGTAAGTTTGGAAGCATCCATACCGAAAACAGGAGCTCTAGATTTATGTTGGCATAATGCTGTTTAATGTAAATACTATAAGTTTTCTTTTTTGGAGGACAACGATGCCAAGTCCTCTATTCAATTGACTCAATCGACTTGGATAATGGTTTGTTTTGCAGGGTCAAAGAATGACAGTAATATTTCCTTTCAAATCAAATCCTTGATTTGCTGGAGGGATCTCTGGAGATTTTCTGCCCACTGGTACTCCTCGTCTTTTTTTTTTTAGAAGATCTCACAATGGTGCTGTGAGACCTGACAGGTGTGGGATGAAGGGTGTCATATATGTGATGATTTTCAGCACCCTTTGCAGGTCGGTAGTGTTCAATGGACTGAGTAACATTTTTACTCCTTTCACCTAGCTGAGATCAGGATGCATACAATTTTGATCACAGATTGCACCAAAAAAATGAATCTGCTTTTCATTGACTGCACATTTTCAGTGTTGGAACCAAAGTTCTTCTTTCTGTGCAATCTTCATTAAATTATGCAGGTGCTTGTTATGCTCTTCTTGGATTTTCCAAAAACGATGACATCATCAATCAGCCCTAGAGTGCCAGAGTACTTTTCCAGAATCATGCCCATTTTCTGGATAAACACATCCTGAGACATCACCAGACCAAAAGACATCCGCTAGAAGCAAAATATTCCAAAAGGAGAGTTGAATATAGTCAACAGCTGTGAGTCTGCATTTTTAGCATCCAATTTGGACAAATGTTTGGCACCAGAGAGCTGATGTGCAGATTATTCAATTACAGGTGTTTTGTAATGGCATCTCATGACAGCCCTGATTAAATCTTTTAGATCTAAATAAAGGCAGTGTTTTCCTTTCCATTTATGTACATAAACCAAGTTGCTTTGGAGGCTCGGTTACTCTGCGTATGATGCCTTGTTTCACAATATTCAGTCTGGATTTCGTCTCTCGTATGTATGGGACATTTTTTAGGTGCATGTATAATAAGGTGATTTTCCGGTTTCACAATATGATATTCACCCTCAAAATTGTCAAAACGGTTTTGGTACATCTTTAGTAGATTCTGTGCTGATTTTATTGGAACTGGGGTTTCTTTGATTGCACAATGTAGGGTTAGTAGTTTAAGGTCTCTGATAGAAGATTATCCTATAATAGTAGGTCCTTTTGCTGTCACAACAAAGAACTTAAGCATCTTCCATTTCCCTTCTTTTTTTTTTATTGATCCGTGTTGTGTAATATTAGAACCATAAGAGCCAGTTGGTTCATCATTTGTTGCACTGGAGAGTGGCCATCCTGCTGTACTCATCTGTTGTCATTGTTGAAATATATAATTAAGACGATAATAATAAATTCTCCAATATTTTTGTCTTTTTCTTTTTTTTTTTTAAAGAAATACTTACTTGTATATTTCTTTACTGTAGATAACCATCCGTATGTGATTTTTTAAAATTAAACGTGGTGCACACACATTTCTTCATTTATTTTTCTTGTGTGAAGTTATAAATATTTATGTGTGCGTGTATATATATATATATATATATATGAACAAATGATTAATAAAACATGTTAAAAGACATCTTGAAAAAGAGTTAAAAACATATTTAATTTTAAAAAGGAAGCACAAGATAAGTGGATAGTCCTTAATCCGCGGAGTTTTGAAGAAATACTCTCCTTCTCATCAGAGGGCAGGAATTAGCAAAATGCGGGATCGGATTTTGCATGTAAAAGTATTTAGTGAAACTACAAGTAAGTCACAGATCTTACTTGGTTAAAAAAGGGTGAGGTAAGGGGAGTAGGAGGTAAAAGAAAAATGATAAAAAGATTTCACATGAATGGAAACATATATATATATATATATATATATATATATATATATATATATATATATATATAGTCTAAAGAAACTTTGAATAAAAAATCCAAAAATAAAGGATACAGTTTAGATTCCCAGAAGGAAAAAATATTAATTTTAATCTATCGCAGACTAAGCACCTACATAATCCGATTTCTAAAACGTTTATAATAACCAAAGAGAATTCATTTATATATGGATGTAGAAAAAAAAACCTTAACTAAAATTGTTAAATAGAAATAGACTTAGCACTTGCATAAGCCGATTTTGCAAAAGTCTTCAATTTTAAAACAGAATAAGGATGAATAGAGAAAACCTTAACTAAAATTTTGTAAATAGGTAACGGGGATCATCAGCTGCTTACCATATAGCTGTTTCGGAAATTTAAAAACAGGACAGCTGTTAAATATATGGCTCCCCAGTGGATAATACCACTTCCCCAATAAAAAAAAATGTAAAATAATACGGTTACTAGTTTTACTAATATATGAAAAAAATATAGATAAATAAAATATAAAAATATAAAAAGATAAACTATTAATAAGTAAGTTTCATATTACAAGATCCGTTCTGCGACATGTTAACTAGCATATAAATGCTATGAGAATAAAAATGCATAAAAGCTTAAGGTGCCATCTTTCATACCGGGTTCATCTCGCATAGATAGGACTTCTATCCAGTCGTAGCTAACAGAATGAGAGCATGCTACTCTCGTGAAGTAAATAAAGCGTTCTGTTTGATATTTTGTGTAGATTCCCGAATTTGACAGAAACATTCTCAAGTTCGACAAGATACACCTGAAGAAGGTCGTAGGTTACATCAACCGAAACGCTTTGAAAACCACACTCAAGATGAGAACAGTAGTCTGAAGAATACAAATAATACAAATAGAAGTTGGTTCTAATATTCTGTTATCCAGTTTCAACATCACCAACTCACATTTTAATATTCAATGTTCATCTATATAATTATAAAACTCAAATGATCTTGTAACGATGCATGTAACCCACTTTCCGGTTTATGACATCCGGTTGCGCATAACCTGCGCACCGAAATATTAACGTTATTATTTCGAAATTATTATTTAACATGGGAAGAGTGGGGTTTAAAATAACTTAAACGTAATACAGAAATGAACGATGTAAAAAATAAAAATAAAAAAGCAGATATATCACAATTTGAATTTAACTATAATAAGTATTATGGTATCTGTTCAGTGCACATTTACCTGTAAATATGGCCAACCACTTATAATTCAGTAACTGTAATTTTTTTCAAAAATAATCGATTATAATAAACAGAACGACTCATAGAAATCTATCTATACTCTTTTTTCATTTTAATTTACTTTCATAGAAATGTTTCTGTTATGTAAAAAAAAAAAACTATTTTCGTTATATCACAAGTGTCACCCTCATACATGAATTCCATAGCTAATATAACATACTGACCCAACGAGTCACGGGTAGTCTAGTTATTTTTATATAACTCACTAAAAGCAAAACTTCTTTTCACTTCGTTTTAACCATTCTGCAATCCAACTTTTAAAATTAATTTGCTTAGGTAATAGTCATCTTGCATTTTGTCAGGTAGTACAGTGTATTGGCTAATTTACAAAGTGTTTTTTTTCTTCTTCTTCTATTTAGTACGTAATACTAAATTGATTTTAAGGCTAATACGTTCAGTGTGTCATAATTAAAAAAAAATACCATTTTTAAACTATTACATATCATGTCTCGGATAAAATTAGATGGGTCGGGAAACTACATGATTACTCTAATTGTGGTAATGTTATTTAATCTTTATTGATAAAAGTTATATTGTTATTATATAGCTTTCAACCACTCAATTTTTAATACGGATTAAAAATTTTAAAGCCAGAAATTACTTTTTATATGCCAAAGGAAACGCTTCCAAATTCTTTTCAAATTTTGAAGTGTCACAAAGTTAATTATCCCTTTTTGTTATTAAAAATCGATTAGCTTTAAGCGAGGCCCGTTCGCCGCGGTGGATACTCGGATAGCATGTGTCGTTTGCCCTTTAGACGTCAACCGGTTTTATGCTCTTTGCTCTTTGTGTGAGTCGATTTATATGTAAATTAGCTTAACTCTCGCTGGATCTCGCAGGGAGATCTCTTCTACAAGCTGTTTACAAAGAAATTGAAATGCATTTTGGTGGATTTTATACCATAATTAAATTATTTGAAAAGAAAAAAATTAATTGATAATAATATAGAGTAAATGCGTCTTTTATGTTACTGAAATTTTGAGATGAAGATTAATAATTCATATCATTTGAATTATTCAGACTACCGCTCCCTCCCATCTTGAGTGTTATTCTCACAACGTTTCAATGGAATTTTCGACTTTCTTCAGATGTATCTTGTTGAATTTAGGAATATTTCTGTGAAACACAGGAATCTACACAGAATTTCAAACCGAACCATTCATTTAATCTCTGCAAGGACCCGTGGCATAATGGATAAAGTATATGGTAAAATTCAGTTGTAAGTTATAGTCTTCTGGAAGTTGAAGGTTCAATCTTCAATGTGGGCAACACTCAAAATACAATTGCAAATTATTTAGGATTTCTACGGAGTCATGTGTGATGGAACAAGAACATGTTACCTCCGTGGATTAAATTAAAGAGTTTTGTTCGAAATTCTGTGCAGATTCCTGAGTTTGACAAGACACACATAAAGAAGTTCAGAAGTTGCATTAATCGAAAAGTTGTGTGAATAGTAGTCCGAATAATACAAATAATACAATAATAATAAATAATACAAAAATAATACAAATTCGTCTTTTACTATTAAACACGTAGAAAAGGTATTTTAGGCTAATTGTTAAGTAAAATTATTTTTTACTAATTCAATAGTTTTTTATTCTTGTTATTTTGTTTTTTAATTGTTTGTTTTTTTTCACCCCCAAACAAGACACAGAACCACTTTGACATAAAGGACTACTAAAAAAAATAAATAAATAAATTTGAGGCCAGGGAGTTGAGTAGCAAGATGTCTGTTCGCATTACACTTGAACTTCTGCATGTGAGTACAGTCAAGGAAACAGGGACCCAGGAGAGAGTTCCAAAATGTAGCAATTTGAAGGTGGAAAATATTTGAGTAAAAGTCTTTCTAAGGATTTCAAAAGTGTGAGGGTGGGATTTTGCTGCTTGTCGATGGTGTTTACATGTTTGGAATTCGTTGGAGCACATTCCATTAAAATACATGTAAAACACACACAGGGATGCAGCATTTCCATGACGGGACAAAGGTTCGACAGAAACATTCCCGAGTTCGACAAGATACACCAGAAGAAGGTCGGAGATTATATCGACTGAAACGTGAAAATCACAGTCAAGATGAGAACAGTAGTCCGATGAATAATAATACATGAAATAATCTGCAGGCAACAGAAGCAACTGTTACATTCCGGCGAGTAGACAGCAGATCTAATCTTCAGGTGTATCTTGTCAAATTCGGGAATGTTTCTGTCAGACTTGGGAATCTTTCTATAGAACTCAGGAATCTTTTTGTCAAATTCAGGAATCTGTACGGAATTTCGAGCGGTATCATTTATTTAATCCATGGGTGTAGTATGTTCTCATTTAGTCAGCTACTATCAGGGACATGGGCATCAGGGGTACTGTGAAGAGAGTTGGGCAGCAAGATGTCGGTTCACATTGCACTTGAACTTCTGCATGTCAGTACAGTTGGGGAAGCAGGGACCCGGCAGGGAATTCCAAAGTTTAGCTATCCTTGGGAAGAAACTACTGGAGTAGAAGGCTCTCTTGCATCTAGGGTTCTCTACTGTGAAGGGGTGGGCTTTAGCTGCTTGTCGGGTTTGTCGGGGGGTATTCACGTCGAGGGAGCACAAGTGCTTGCAGTTCGTCAGAGCATTCACCGTTAAAGTACTTGTAGAAAAGGCAGAGGGATGCAACATTTCGTCGATGGGACAGGGGCTGAAGTTTAGATTACAGTTCAGGACCTATCAGATTGGCGACTCTCTTTTGAACCTTGTCTAGGAGCAAGAGACTAGTGGTAGATGCACCAGCCCAAATATGACAACAATACTTCATACATGGGCGAATGGTGGCCTTATAGAGGTATAGGATACTTTCAGGCGTTAGTATCTTTCTAGCACGGTAGAGAGAGCCTACCTTCTTCGCAGCGGTCCTGGCGATACTCTCGATGTAATTGTTCAAACTCATGTTTCCTGAGGGCGTTAGGCTGAGGAGTTTAAAGGATGTACTTTCAGATAAAGAGTCATTGGCCATTGCTATTAGTGGTAGAGAAGGTTTCTTGTAATTATTGAAGGAAACGAGTTTAGTCTTGGCAGCATTGAATGTGACCATCCATTTATGTCCCCATTCCACTACAGATTGGAGGTCATCCTCTAGTGTTTCTGCCATTTCTTTAGATATGTGTTTATTTGTTTTCCTGTCGTGTCTGTTATAGAGTGTGGTGTCGTCAGCATATATACCCATCTCACAGGCAATTTTGTCAGGGAGGTCATTTATGAATATTAGGAATAACAGAGGTCCCAGGATAGACCTCTGAAGCACTCCCTCATTTATATCATATTGTTTAGATGTACGACCATCGAGGACAATCTGGATTTTTCTCTTATCTAAGAAGGATTTAATTATGTCATGTATTCTTCCAGTGATACCATATGATCTGAGTTTCCTGAGAAGACCTTCATGCCATACCCTGTCAAAAGCCTTAGATATATCCACAGCTACCGCTCTACCCTCCACCGCTTTGTCCACTGACTGGTATATATGTTCTGAGATTACAGTTAGGATGTCTGCTGTTGAACGGGCTTGTCTAAATCCATATTGTTGGTCAGTCAGAGTTTAGCATCTGTAAGGTGATGGACTAGAGCTTGGTTAATTATTGTGTCAAATATTTTGGCGAAAAGTGAGAGGAGGCTAATGGGGCGATAATTTACTGGGTCAGTTCTTTCGCCAGAATTCTTGAAAACTGGTACTGCAGAAGCAGTTTTCAAACAGGCATGAAAGCAAGATTCATTAAGGCATTTTTTGTAAAGTTTGGAGAGAATTGGAGCTACTTCGGCGGAGTACATTTTAATAGCACAGTCGGGATGAGATCAGGTCCACATGCTTTTGCAGTGTCAAGATTTCTTATGATAGCATGCACCTGAGAAGGGGTGATTTTCAAATCGTCTAGTGTGGCGTCTGTCCTCAAAGGAAAGTCAGGCAGGGGGTGGTTGGCAGGGTCCAGCATGGAGTTGGAGGCAAACCGACTGGCAAGCATGTTAGTCTTCCCAGTTGCAGAGCAAACAACCTCATGAGTGTTGGATAGTGGGGGAGATTGTTGATTGCCCATTATTTACTACACTGTTGTAGATTTTCCAGAAGTCGCGGTTTCCTAATTTCTGTGCTTCGATGCATTTTTTAGTGGTTTCAGTAAATTCTCTCTTTGCTGTTGCTATTTCTTTCTTACAGTTACTTCTGGCTTCTATATACTTCTGCCTGTTTGAACTGGACTTATGTCGGTTAAATCTGCGGTACGCATGCTGCCTTTGTGCGATGGCGGCTGCACAAGTAGAAGTAAACCATTGGGGATAGTGGGGCTTGCTATAAAATTTCCGTGTGGGAACATGTGCTTCAATTGCTGTTTTGAACCATTCAGTGGTCTCATTTGCGCACTGTTCAGCAGGAAGTGAAAAGATATTTTGCAATGGGGCATCCCTGATGAGATCCCTGATGTCTTTCTAGTCATCCTTTTTATAATATCTCGTTGTTTTGAGCAGTGACTCTTCAGTTTTGGCTCTAAAGTTTAGGGCTATTTCAACTATTACAACTGCATGATCGGAGTTCCCAAGTGGGCTGTGGGCATTAGTTACACAGCCATCGGGAACTACTTCGGCGGAGCACTTTTTTAATAGCACAGTCGGGATGAGATCAGGTACACATGCTTTGTTGAGACACTTGTAGTCTGTCTAAACTGTACGAACGAACTGACTAAACCAAGATGGCCGACTCCTATTTATATCACCACAAGCAAGAGAGGTAACCATGTAACTGAAGCAAGGGAGGTAACCAATGTCTACATTAACATTGCTGCTGTCCTCAAGTGAATAATTTATTTCTGATTTAACAAGTCCCTTAGAAGCTCAGACGAAGCTCCTGCCTTGGTCAAACAATCAGAGACCTGATCACAACCCTTGATCCATTCTATCTGTATCTCCCCTCTACTCTTCATTTCCTTCAGCCTTGCTACATCTATTCTCAATCGTCGATCGCTTACCAGATTGTTGGAATTCAATGTCTCCACAAGTGATGCATTATCTGTCTTGCAAAGAACGTCTGGCAATTTAGATAACTGAAATACCTCTTGTATCATAACCGCAGTCAAAACACCAGCATCAGCTCCCTCATTCAGAGCAAGAGTCTCTGAGGCCAATGGGCTTTTTGTCACTCTGTCCAATTTCTTTGACGCCCAACACATGGGGGCCATTTTGTCAGTACTTCCTCCAATAAAGACAACAAAACCACCCTGTGAAGATCCATCTTCCAGACTGGCATAAGAGGCATCAGTATAACACAAAATGTGTAAATCTGAGGGCTTTCCCAATTTTGGAAATGTTATAGAACCCTTCTTGGATTTCAATTTTGATAAGGCTTTATTCGCCTCAAATAAGGCTTTTACTTTGGGATGCTTTCCAGTGTTGCTCATTTTACACACATCAAAAGCTATATCAGGGCGTGTTTGAGTTGAAACCCACATCATCTGACCTGCAAGTCTCTTCAACTCATGCTTTTCTTCTTCATTCAGTTCATCATTTTTCCTCAGTATCCTCCCTTTGCTTATTTCTATTGGAGATATGGAAGATACATATAGATCTTGTTCTACAGTGATCCCATTTTCCTGTTGATTAACATTCAGTCCAACATATTTGAATGTTCCACTTTCATGAGATCCCACCTTAAATTTTTCTTTCAATGTTGCAATCACATCCCTTTCAAACTCTGTGTTTCCACAGAAAACAAAATCATCCACGTGCATAGCAAGAATTCCAGTCAAATTTCCTTTAATATCATGCCACAAAAACAATGCATTATCATAAGCACTTGCTACTCCTTTTAATTCAATCAAAGCCTGAGTAACTCTCTTGTACCATGCCCGTGGAGCATCATTCAATCCATAGATGCATCTTTTTAATTTCCACACTTGAGATTTAGGACAAACATCAGATGGTGGCCTCAGGTACACATCTCTCTCTAAAATACCACCTTGCAAAAAGGCTGAGGTAAAATCTATGGTCTGCAGTATTCAATTCTTTATTGATGCGGTTAGCATGACCATTCGCATAGCTTCACGGCTACATGTTGGGGAGTCCGTTTTCAGATTACTATTTTCTTCATAGCCTCGTGCTACAAGGCGAGCTTTCATTGTTTTCTGATTATCCTTGAATTTTTCAGTAATCACCCATCTTGTGGATATTGTTTTTTGACCTGTGTATGGCACACATTCAAATACTTCATAGGTGTTCATGTTTTTTATTTCTTTATGCTTGGCATCCATTACAGCTTTCGACTGCTCTTGTTCAGCGGTGAGCAGGACTACATTTTCCTGTTCAGTATATTGGGGCACTTCTCTCCAATGATCAATATGATTCCAGTTGATACAAACTTGATCCTCGTTTTCATCCTCAGGTTCTATATTGATCCAATGACTATATTTGCCAGTTGATTTAGGCTGTACTGACATAACCTTTCCTTTCTTCCACTCCTCACTTTCATTTATTTTATAAGTTATGGTCTTATTTCGGCCAGGTTTTTCAGTCTTATCTCTTAAACTGGTAGAATTATCAACAACTTCTTCTCTGTCTATATCTTCACTTTCTACCACTTGATTCTGCAACTCCTCCTCCTCAACTGAAAGGTATTCATTCTTCCCTTCTGTAGTGTTTCCCAGCATTTCAGCTTTTTTTGTTCTTTTTTCGTTGTTTTTATTCACTTTCATCAATTGGCACGGATGCATCCTATAAAATGCTCCGCCATGTCTGATTAAGACAAACTGGCCTTCTCTGCCTAACACTTTTGCTGGACCACGCCATCCTTTAAAACCCTGCCTCCGATAATAGATTTGGTCTCCGGTAGCATAATCTTCATCAGCATAAGTTCTGACATTAGACCTGAGAGCTCTCCTAATTCTCTCACTGGACTCAGCTTCCAAAAAGTTTCTCCTTGCACTATGGAGAGCATTTAAATTTTTTCTCACCATGTCACTTGTAGTAGAGGACTCCATAGCAGGTAACTGGTCTGTCAGAATTGAGGGTGTATTTACATTGAAACCGAATACAAGTTCATTTGGACTGTGTCCAGAGTAATTGAGGAGGGCATTTTTTGCACAAATAGCCCATGCCAAGGCAATTTCAGGTTCACACTTCTCATCGTCAATTGTTTTTTTCATTGCCTCAGCAACTATCAAATTATGACGTTCTACAGTACCGTTGCTGAATGGACTTTCTGCGGCAGTAGTACAGGTCTCTATGTTGAGTTTTTCATTCATCTGTCTATAGTGTTCGTTGTTGAATTCACCCCCATTATCACTCAGAAAACGAACAGGAGATCCGAAATAGGTAATCCACATCATAAAGATGTTTTTGATGATCTCCTCCTTCTTCTTTGTTTTGATCAATGTTGCCGCTGAATACCTGGTAGCGGCATCAATGAGATGTAGTATCCACACCTCATTGTGGATGAACTCTTTCAAATCCATGCAAACTGTGTGATTAAATCTATTGCCAAGAGGCAATCCCACAACCGGTCGCAGTGGAGCTTTTTTAAATCTAAGGCAAATTTGACAGTTTTCACAAACCTCCTCAATCGCCTTTATAAATTCCTTGTCATTGAATTTGCCACTTTTTTTAACCAAGGAAACAAGTTTTTCCTTCGAGGCATGAGCAAACTGTCGATGAAGTTTTTCTGCTTTTTTTTTTTTCTGTGAAAGAACACTGACCAAAATTCTGAACATGTAATACAATGTTCTTAGTACCACTATGATCCAACAACTTATTTGTTAAGGGGAGACAATAGTGCCCTGAAGTTGTGGTCTTTAGTTCAATACATTTATCAAAAATCCAGCACATATCTTTCCGGAAATCTAGCACTATTCCTGCTGTCTTCATTGATTTGTGACTTAATAGAAGAGGCAAGTCGTTTTTCACAATATCTGCTTCGATATAAACTCTTATACCTCCGAGTGTAACCGGAAATTTAGCAACTTTAATTGCTGTGACAGCCACTCCATCACCAAAACAAAAACTCCGGTCTGAGTTCGTATACTTCACTAGTTGCAGGTCACTTTCATTTAAAGTATCTAAATAAACATCAAGCCACACTTCGCCAGCCAGTGTGCGAGTACAAGCAGAATCCAAGACTGCCATTCCAAATGTTTCCTTTACAAGATTTGAGATTTTTTCATTTGTACTGTTCAAATAAATATTTTCTTGAATGAACAACGTAATGTGTATTTGTTCTGTCGCTTCCGTAAACCTGGGCTAATTTCTAGGACACTCTCTAATTAGATGGTTCGGAAACTGACATTTGTAACACAACAACACGTTTCCACTTCGGTCACATGGATTAGATTGTCCTCGACGAAAACGCCTTTTGTTGTTACCCGGTTTAGAATAATTATAGTTGACGATTTCGGGCTCTGATTTCACTGCCGGTACATTTTCATCACGATAAATGTCACCAAATACTTTCTTTATCGATTCCTTCATGTTTTGATACGTCAAAACAGAACACGTTGTCCGCGCTAATTTTTCGTTCTCTTCCGATATGTTAACCGCGTTCAAAACAAGAAAAGCTTGCACTCCTTCCGGTAGAATAATGTAGAATTTTTTTAATCTTTGGTACAAAAACTCATAACGAACAAGAAAGTCATTTATACTGGTACCTGACGGTCTTTTATAAGTGTAAAATTCCTTAAAAGTCATGTAAGCGCGTGTGTGTTCATCCTTTAAATATATGTCATCCAGTTTCTTTATTAAGATCTTCAAGCCATCTCGTCCGCCGATGTCACTTGTTGGCAATTCACGGACACATTCTCTAATATTCGGTGGTAGCGTCAAAAACACTGCTGGCCCTTTTTTTTCCTCAGAAAGATCCGTGAACAACGACCACATTTCAACGTCTTGTTTCCAGTTCTCGTAAACATCCTCCCCCTCCAACAATGGAGGTTGTTTGTTCGAAGTTGCCATATCCGATATCCGATCTGTCTAGTGCTACAGACAAGCTGTACAAAAAAAAAAAATTTTTTTTTTTTTCGTTTTGTCGCACACAGAGGGATATCTCTGCTACCATTTGTTGAGACACTTGTAGTCTGTCTAAACTGTACGAACGAACTGACTAAACCAAGATGGCCGACTCCTATTTATATCACCACAAGCAAGAGAGGTAACCATGTAACTGAATCAAGGGAGGTAACCAATGTCTACATTAACATTTCTAGTCATCCTTTTTATAATATCTCGTTGTTTTGAGCAGTGACTCTTCAGTTTTGGCTCTAAAGTTTAGGGCTATTTCAACTATTACAACTGCATGATTGGAGTTCCCAAGTGGGCTGTGGGCATTAGTTACACAGCCATCGGGAACTACTTCGGCGGAGCACTTTTTTAATAGCACAGTCGGGATGAGATCAGGTCCACATGCTTTTGCAGATTTCTTACACAGCCATCAGGAACCGTGGTCAGAAACAGATCTAGATGTGATGCGTGTTGTTTTTGCTGGTCTGGGAAACAGGTTGGAAACGTAACCATCTGTAATAAGGAATGAGATTTAGAGAAGTTAGCTGTGTCTGTGTGAGTAAAAAATCTAAGCCAGTTGCTGTGGTGGACATTGAAGTCACCAAACACATGCACTTGTGTGCTAGTGTCGAGGGAAAGTGCTGTATCTATGCTGTCAGAGACTTTATTTATTAGGGTACAGTCCTGCGTTGAGGAAGAGCAGTAGAGAAAATAAAAGTAGCTAATGTTATGTTACATGTTAAGTCTAAAGCACATAAAAGTTTGATCGTACGATTCTAGTTTAGTTTCTCTAGTCAAGGGGAGGGTGTTCCGAATATGTACTCCAAGCCCGTACATATGTCTGTCAAAGTCCTTACGGTAGAGTGGGAGATATCCAGGCATTTTAAAGTAGTTAGAGTGGATGGAGGAGTGTAGGTTAGTCTCACTTAGTGCTAAAATATCCGGGGTGTTTGTCAGGAGAAATTCTTCGATATCATTTAAATTAGTTCTAAGCCCATGGATGTTCGTAAATGCAAGCCTCAAGGGAGAAGGCAGGTTGGTTTTGTTTGAGTTTGGGCCTGATTTTAGCATAATTTTTTATTGTACTGTCATTTTTTTTTAAGAGTTTCAGTTTAGGTAAGGGATGCTGAACAAGTGGTTATGCAGAATACTAGACATGCAACACAAGCAGACCATCAGTTGTCCTGCCATCTACTAGGATTGTGGCCTCGAGATAGCCCACCGGGGATGAGTGCAGGGTCGCTTTCCATGCGTGACATGGCACTACAAACAACCCGATATTATACAACTGTTGATGGAGCAGCTGCTCTAAGCGCTACCAAAGAATTAGGGAACCTGTACTACCAGTCGTGAACAGCAGCCAGGAACTGTCTATCTGGTACCTTTAACCCATCAGACGATGGTCAACCAATCTACTTGTACTGGCATTATGACCTTCAAGCACTCCCAAGTGCCCAGTTTAGGGGATGGGATGTGTTGAGAGTGGGAAAAACCGCGTTCATTGCCCTAGTCAGGAAACAAGATCGACCACTGAAGGTCTGTCGACTCCCTGTGATTTGACCTCTATGCCTAGCTAATAGGCAAAGAAGGGGTATGGAAGCCAGGCGATAGACAGTGCCTATCTACTCCTTAAGCAGTTTAGGTTTGCAGACTGGTAATTTGTTTGAGTCACCAGCTCTAGGAAAGTTGTCATCCAAGACTGGAGAGGCCTTCCTCCCCTTAGGTTTAGCTTCAGAGTTTTCCTTCTCCTAGACGTATGACCTGGGAAGATCTACAGATCCATCGGCACCGAGAAAGTTTTCCCCATGCCTGGGTCCTAATCCAGGTATTTCTGAGCCCCTTCGTTGGTGGTTAATGTTAACGGGTTAGTTTATAAGGGTTATATATCAACTGAAAAATTATACTCCTCAAAGTGATTACAGGGCATTGCTATTTCATTGTTTGTTACTGGAGGAGGGGCTGAGTAAGAGTTCATGCAGTGGAAGCAGCTATATTTGCAAACAGGTCTGTTGGAAGGAGTTAACATGGTTTATTTTTTTCTTTAGGTTAAAAAAAAAAGTTTCCTTTTCTTATTTTTATGTTGGCTTAGGAATAGGATAATGCGTTGCAGAATGGTATTGTATTACGAATTAACTAGAAAAAATTGTACAACCTCTGGATATTTTAGATAGCAGGAGGGTTAAGTTGTATATTCAATAGATACAAGTAACATCATTTTTTATATGAAGTACATTACAGTACAGGTATAATTGGGAGTAAATTATATGCTATGTCGTATACAGTATGTATAGTACAATAAATAGATATATGTGCATATTTCCAGTATATGCAAATATATGGAGCTTGTAGGTATTAAGTAAGTTACCTTTTTCTAATAAAGATATCTTCAGCTTCAAGTATTTTGCAATTGTATCCTGAGTAGCGCCCGCATTTTGGATTGAACTTTCAACATTCATAATAGTGTCAATTACAACTGAATTTTATTTCTTACGCTACAGATACTTGCAGATTCCCAGGTTCGACAGAAATATTCCCGAGTTCAACAAGATACACGTGTAGAATGTCAGAGGTTACGTCGTTTGAAACGTAATGCGACTAACACTCAAGATAAGAACAATAGTTCGAACAATCCAGATAATATGAACCCGATGCACTAATTTGGTACTTGGTGACTCTAATACAATGTTTTCTTGTTTATCATAGCCATCTCGGAGTCACACGGTATCCGATGATGTAAGATTAGTAAATGTATCTTGTGTAGTTTATGACTTTAAGCCGGACACACGGACATAAAATGCAACTCTTCTTTATACGATAGAGGAAATACTACTGACCTGAGTTGTATCATATGGAATTGTGTTAAGTTTGTCAATAACCAAAAAATAAACACAGCATAGTTTTTAAAAAAACAAATAAATATCTCTCTGTTAGGCCTTATATAATTGTAAGCGTACGAAGTAAATTTTTTTCAACTATCATTAATTTATTTACTAGATGTCTCCATAGATAAAGAGTATGCGTGGCGGGTGGAGATTAACACATTAATGTTAATTATAGGGTGAAAAATTCTGAACAGTGACAAGAGAGTTTTGGTTTGGAGCGAAAATTATATATATATATATATTGCAATTAGGAAGGGAAGACTTTTATGATTCATGATTAAAAGTAAATTTGTATATATATAAATATATATATATTCTCTCCAAAAAGGTGGGAATGAAGGGGGAACAGGAGAGGAAAGAAAAAGGAATGGGGAGCCAGCTGACCGGTTTCGACCCTCGCTTCTCAAAGCTGTATCAAGGGAATTTTTAAAATAAAGAATGAAAGCGATTAAAATGGCATTTTATTCAATTTACGGGGAGAAAAAAAAAAAAAAGTGGGAAAACGATTAAAATAAAACAGCGTTATGGATGAATACCCTAGAGATTAATCACGTTCAAACCCAGGAGGCATTACCTTTGCTTTTTTTTTTTTTTTACACAGTGATCACCACTTATCAAGGCCCGGAAGCCACTCAGGGATAAGGGTTATTGCAAGTACATTACGTTAGTGTGGAGATTTGATGAAGTGTTTACTTAAGGGGGCGGTTCATTAGGAATTTGTTAACGTTGGACTTGAACACATCCAAGTTGTAGTCCGGCAGGAAGCAGGCAGACGGAACAGAGTTCCACAGGCGTGCAGTTCTAAGAAAGAAGCTTTGTTCATGGAATCCCGTTTTGATTTAGGCACAGATAAAGAGTGGGAGAAACTTTTGACAGTGGATTCAGCTAGACGGGTGTTTTTCATGAAAGATTGGCGAGGGGGTACCAGAGATTGGAGTTCAGACGAGCACCTGCCATGGAAATAACGATAACACAAGGATAGGCTCGCAACGTCTCTTCTGTGGGAGAGAGGTTGCAGGGTAGAGAAAAGGGCATCCCCCACTAAGCCACGAAGTCTATTTTGTACTCTGTCAAGGCAGGATAGGCTGTTTTTAGCAGCTCCTGCCCAGATATGGCAACAGTATTCCATCCTTGGACGTACTTGGCTTTTATATAGATAGAGAATTGCATCAGTAGTGAGATATCTTCTGGAGCGGTAGAAGGATCCCACCATTTTTCCAGCGACCTTGGCAACAGACTTGATGTACATGTTCCATTTCAGATCAGGAGAAAAGGTCAAACCCAGAAGCTTGTCAAAACACGGGGCCTCACCCAGACGAGAGCCATCCATCACAATTGATGCCAGCTGGGGATCAGAGCGTTGATGATGTAAGGATAGGAGTTTGGTTTTGGATGCATTAAAGGTAACCAGCCACATCTTCCCCCACTGAACCACGCGCTCGAGATCAGAGGAGAGAGAATCAGAGAGAACTTTGTCATTTACAGCCTTTGATGTGTTGCCGTAGATGGTCGTATCATCAGCATAGATGTCAATGAATGATTTAAGTATGTGTTTAGGGAGGTCATTGATGTAGATCAGGAAGAGAGTTGGGCCCAGGATTGACCCCTGAGGGACTCCAGCATTTATATTGCAGGCCTCCGATTTTTGTCCATCTACCACTACTCTTATGAGCCTATCGGAGAGAAATGATTTAATGATTGAGAAAACATTTCCAGTTATACCGTAGCTGGAAATCTTGTGAAGTAGACCCTTATGCCATACCTTGTCGAAGGTCTTTGATATGTCAAGAGCAATTGCCCTAGAAAGGAAGCCTTTGTCAAGAGATTCACTAATCCTGTGGGATATAACCGTCAGCACATCTGCGGTAGATCTTGCAGAGCGGAACCCATATTGTGTGTCACTAAGAAGGTTATTCCTGCTGAGGTGGTTGACTATTTATCTATTTAAATATGGATTCCAGCAACTTACTCATAACACACAGGGGACTTATAGGTCTGTACTGAGAGGGAGATGACTTATCACCTGAATTCTTAAATTGCATTGCTTGCAAAGAGAAGGTTTTCTGAGTCGAACGTGAATGGTCTCCAAGATTTTGAGATGGTATAAAGAATAAGCACGACTAATAATAGTAAAAGAGTCCGTGCTAAAGTTTGCTGCACAAGACGGGTTTTTAAGTAAATGATCAGTAATTGAGGACCCGTATGTGTTAGTAACGATATCAGTTGCCCGGTAGGTTCCATTCCTAATTTTACGGGATACATGTTGTTGAATTCTTCCATCTAACGTTAATGTCGTTCGACCCAAGTAACTACTTGGGTCGAACGCAACCACATTCAAAATTGTAAATAACATTACTTTTATGGTGTGGGGGGGGGGTAGAACGTCTTTTCGAGAAGATGGAAATAAAGTTCTCGTAGAGAAAACAACACGCACATTGGCAGCAAAATAACATCCATGAACTGCTGAACTTATTTGTTTGGCAAATTTCTCACTTACCCTACCTAACCAAGGCAAACAAAGATAAATTGGACATTTGGCTACTATATTCTCTTTAATTCAAGAGAATTCAGCCAATTTCATTTGAATAGTTGACCTAATCACATCAAGGGGGTACCCATTTTTGGATAAAGTATCCGTAATTATTTCCAATTCCTCATCTAATTTTAATTTGGAACAAATCATAAGGGCACGATGTGTTAGGGTCCAAATTAGATTTATCTTACGTTTTTTGAGGCAAAATGAATCCCAACGAGTGTACAAACCTGTAAATGTTGGTTTACGGTATATAGATGTATGGTAACTAGATGGCGTTTTTGTTATCAATACATCAAGGAAGGCTATGGTTTAATCGCACTCTCCCTCATAGGTGTACTTCACCGCGGGATGCATTCCATTGAGTAAGGAGAAAAAGGTGTTAGCTTTCGTTTGGTTATTAAATAAACAGAATGTGTCATCAACATATCGGAAGTACACCAATAGCTTTATGGGTCCAGATAGTAATCGCTCTTCATGGAACCCCACAAAAATATTCACCATGGTCGGTCCAAGTACTGACCCCATGGCAACACCATCTTTTTGCCGGTACATAATATTGTTGAAACTAAATTCCACAGATGTCGTGGCAAGTTTCATAAGTTCAATAAAGATGTGTTCAGGAATAGGAGGCGGTGATATCCGGCCATGATATAGAAAATCTGCACGGATATCTATAGTTTCCAAAACAGGGACACAAATAAAAAGGTTGCTAATATCATAGGAGCACATAAATCTATTAACAACCTTAGACTTTACAATAAAATCAGCAAAATAAAATGAATCTTTAAGACAATATTTACTATAATGTTGTAAAACAGGTTGTAAAATGTCAAAGATCCATTTTGAGACCTTGTGTTGCGATGACCCTACCATGGAGAGAATGGGCCTTAATGGGAAATCCGCTTTATGGGTTTTAGGGATACCATATAGCCTTGGGCGGATAGATCCAGAGGGTCTTATCTCACTAGATACGTTCTTCGGAAGTACACCATTTTTGACCTACTTGACCAGTTTCTTTTGAAATTTGGTTTCCAAGGAGGCGGGGGAATCATGAGTTGCGACAGGGCCCAATTTTTCAAATTTGTCTTTGTCATCTAGTATTATCGACATTTTGTCAACATACTCATGATGGTTCAGTATAACCACCCCTGACCCTTTATCTGGTCTAGTAATAACTAATGATGGGTCTTGTCGCAGAGTTTTAATAACTGCCAAATGCTCCTTGCGCCATTTAAACTCAGAATGCGACACTGGTGTACTGGCGTAACTGTGAGTAAGGTCATTCAATTTTGCCTTGGGATCCCTAGTTTTGATTTCAGAGACTGGTGCAAGTCTCTCCGCTTGGGCATTTAGGATTTCAAACTCCGAAAACACCTCTTCTCGTTTAACACCGGGCAAAGGAATACAAAAATCTAACCCATGATCAAGTACCATTAATTCTGAAGGTGACAAGTCATGGGAAGATAAATTAAGTACGTTACTTCCAATATTTGGGTTAGTAGTACACCCAAATTTTTTATATATTAAGTGTTGCAATTTGTTATTTGATTTAAGAACTAATTTTTTAATATCTATTGAACGTGATTAATCTCTAGGTATTCGTCCATAACGCTGTTTTATTTTAATCGTTTTCCCACTTTTTTTTTCTCCCCGTACATTGAATAAAACGCCATTTTAATCGCTTTCATTCTTTATTTTAAAAATTCCCTCGATACAGCTTTGAGAAGCGAGGGTCGAAACCGGTCAGCTGGCTCCCCATTCCTTTTTCTTTCCTCTCCTGTTCCCCCTTCATTCCCACCTTTTTGGAGAGAATATATATATATTTATATATATACAAATTTACTTTTAATCATGAATCGTAAAAGTCTTCCCTTCCTAATTGCAATATTTAAATTTTGTATCTCTAAAAACATCATGAAATATATATATAATATATATAATATATATATATAATATATATATAATATATATAACTATTTCATTTATTCACATAAAATTACTATACGATAGTATAGATTTATGCGTAAACTTTAAGTATTTACTTCAAAAGTGCTCAATACGTAGGTAGAGCTAGTTAGTAATTTATAAAATATATATGGCGATTAAGCTACACTGAATATTCTGCGTTTCATCCAACTATAGGATTCGTCAGGCTTATGCGCATAAGCCTGACGAATCCTATAGTTGGATGAAACGCAGAATATTCAGTGTAGCTTAATCGCCATATATATTTTATAAATTACTATAATATATATATATAATATATATAATATATATATAATATATATATAATATATATAATATATATAATATATATATAATATATATGTATAATATATAATATATATATATATATTTTTCTTTTAACTTTATATATAAACGGAAGTGGAAAGACTTAAAAACTCGACGATGTTTGTTTCGCCCATTTATGGTGTCTCTTTTCACTATCGTTATGATGAGAGTAAAAGTGTACATACACTAGCACACCGAGATACGGTGGTCCTAGCATACGTTTTTCTTTCAGGTTATGATGTGAAATACAATGTTTTCTTTTCACCCCTTGGTTACGGTATTTGCCCCGCCTTATGGTGTTATTTATAATGTCATTTGATTATATACTGTACTGTATTTTGATACTAATTTTATTGCCGTACCCAGGGGTTCTTTTGTAGTCAAGTCACCCTTATTGGTCTGTTTGCGATGGATCGTATACTTCAATTCGTTATTATTATTTATTAAATGGCTATCAAGAAATGATATCTATCTATTTTCTTCTTTTTTATACGTGAAATTTATAGTGGGCTCAATTTTATTTAATTTCATTTCTATTTTGGATGACTTAGGGAGGAAAATCAACATATCGTCGATCGTATCTAAAGTATTTTGCATTTTTAGGCAATCTGTATATAAACTCGAGAAATAGACATGCTAAGACTCCACTGCGGGGGTTGCCTATTGGTAGGCCAAACTTCTGTTTGTAGTAAAATTTGTCGAAGGTGAAGTATGTTATGTCGACGCATAAATTTATGATGTTAATTACGTTATCTATTAGAAACGGGAAGATAATGTTTATTTCCTTGAGATGTTTTGAAAGTAGGTTGAAGCATTTTGGGGTTGGAATATTGGTATATAGAGATTCGATATCAAGATTGTTCATAGTTTTGTTAGTTAGGTTGAGGTTTTTTATTTCGGTGAGTAAGTCACCGGAATTTCTAATATGGGATGAGCTGACTGCCTAATAATGGAGTTAATAATTTTGCAATAGTCCATGCAATTTTATGGGTAGCAGTGCCAATGCCTGAAATAATGGGACGGATTGGGATATTGTTTTTGTGGGTCTTTGGTAGACAGTATAAAATGGGGATTTGGTGATGGTATTCGATGTATTATGACCAGGTTTTGTTATTATTTATTAATTTCTTGTATGTTTTATTAAATATGTCTGTTTCTTTTTGTATTATCTCAGAGTTAGTTCTTTCGTAGATGTTTTATTCTTGTAAGAGTTTAAATATTTAATCTTTATATTCAGACATTTTCATTACAAATTAGAAAAGCATTTCATCCAAGGTATGAAAATTGTTAAACAAAATGTTTTTACTATAGACTTTAAAAATAAAGGTACAAGATTCAATTTGAAATTTATTTATCTTCAAAGTGCACTTTTATAAATTTTACAAAGTAAGGTATAAAAATTTAATTTAAATTGAATCAAAAAAATTACCTTGGATTTATTTTATGCAATGTACATTCTGTTGCACTTTAAAAAAAACATTGAAAATTTTATATCTATATCATTAATTGCTAGATGAAAGATAATGTTTTTAAATTGTCCCTTTTATGCTCGTACATTCTCTTGTGGAGATTGGGTTGTGTTTCGTCAATGCGTACCTGTTCACAGTCACGGCAGGGTATGGAGCATATGCCCGCTTTAATCTTGAAATTAGATTTAGGTTTATGGATTATATCTCTGATTGTTGAGGAGGCTATTTCATATATTTCAATACCTATTTGGTTTATTTATTATATGGCGTTGTTTTTATTATTGGTAGGTAGGATAATACTTCTGTTAAGTGCTTTTTTTAATTATGTGGCTGTCTTGATTGATTTTGCAAATACAACAATTCTAAAAAAAAAACACAATAAATCTACACATCATTTGATGGAATCCGACCTTATCTCCTCCCACCCCGCCTAATGTAATCAAACAAGGGAAAGGATTTTTTTTAAATATTTCTTCACACTTATGTAAAATAATTATCCATGAAAATAATTTAGACACTGATTAATGTTTTTTTCTTAGCACATATGGTATATACACATGTGAATATGTATAATATACTGTCCCCCCCGCCTCCCTCTATATATGCTCTTGATTAATCTTCTAGCCAGCGAGCATTTTACACTTTTACTCTTGAAAAAGTCTGCAGTAAACTTGCAAAACGTCATCGATTTTTAGATCTTTCCACCACTGTTTTTATCATATCGTTGGATTTTTTATCCTATTTTTATAATTCACACACACACACACACACACACACACACACACACACACACACACACACACACACACACACACACACACACACACACATATATATATTCGGTAAAACTGGTAATTAGTAAAAACCTGAAGAGAGTGATCAATACAATTGCAGACTAAATATGTGTTTTATTTTTTTAAACATGGTCCAACATCCGAAACATATGTAACCAAACAGATAAAACGGTAATAAAAAATAAAACATATATATATATATATATATATATATATATATATATATATATATATATATATATATATAAGAAAAAATCAACCAAAGTGCTTGACTGTAGAAACAAGTATAGAATCTGTTTTTGTGTTTTAAGACATCGAGCCACTTGATATAAGGAGCTAAAAATATAATACTACTCCAAGATGAAAATATCTAGGCAGCAATAAGTGTTAGATAGATTCCAGTGGAGAAAATATCTATTTAATAGTACTAGCGAATCCAAGGATAAGAAACGGGGTACTTTTGAATGGACTATTAAGTGCATGGTATGTAAATAAAAGAAAGCACACAAATACACACATACACAGCACATATACATAGAGAAAGCACACACAAACGCAAAACACACGCACACACACACAGATCTATAAAAGTAAGAATTTGTATGTGTGAGAGAAGACAACTCTCAACCTATATACTCAACAAATTTTTATCGACTTGAAATTTAGTATATAGGGTATTCAGACACATGGAAAAGTTTTCAATCGGTTTTCATCCAGAAAAAAGGCTACTAATAGAAAAATTGGTACTTGGAGGTCATCGGATTTTTATCTGTTTGTCAATTGTTTCATGACTGCACATACGCGGATTGTTCACATGACAGATTACTTATGTTAAGAATAAGTAGGTTTGGAAACACTTTATAAAGACCGTGGCAAGCTGGCCTAATGGTTATCGTACTTGACTCATTGTCTTTAGGTTGTGGTTTCGATCTCAGCTCGAGTATTTTTTTTAACTTAACAGAAGTGAACTGTTTAGGAAAAACATAGTACTCGTATGCACATGTCTCAGTTTCTTTCTGTTTTTATTTTTTTTGTTTTTTACTCTGTTTATTTTAAAGAAATCTAACGTTACATTTAATACCGGGCAGCGCCGTGTACATCTGCTAGTTATAAAATATATATGGCGATTAAGCTACACAGAATATTCCGCATTTCATTCACGCTAGAATTCATTAGCCTTATGCGAGGATTTTTGGTTATTTCGCGTTTTTATATACGCACCTCCTTCTATTGAGTTTTTTGTTAGCCAATCAGCTTTCTAGTTTCTACCGCACCCTTCGAGGCAGGCAGATATCGTAGAAGCTGACGAAGAATATAGGGTGCGGTAGAAACTAGAAAGCTGATTGGCTAACAAAAAACTCAATAGAAGGTGCGTATATAAAAACGCGAGATAACCAAAAAATCTTCGTATAAGCCTGATGAATCCTAGTGTGGATGAAACGCGGAATATTCTCTGTAGCTTAATCGCCATATATATTTTATAACTTACTACCTAGCTCTACTTACGTATTGAGCACTGTTGAAGTACATACTTAAAGTTTACACATAAATCTATACTTTCGTATATTTATTTATATGATTAAATGAAGTATGTATATATATATATATATATATATATATATATATATATATATATATATATATATATATATATATATATATATCGAGTGTGAAGGACTGAAGGATTTAGTGGCATTGTTGTCATATTTGTACATACCTTTGTCAGTATCCTGCATTTTTTCATCTTTTTTTTTTTCAGAAATTTTTAACTCTGCAGATTATTTTCTCTAAAGAAGAATGTCCGATAAAGTCCAGAGAGCACCATGCCTAATTCTTTTCTTGTTCGTTCAAAATCAATAACAAACGATTACACTACAATCAAATCTTGTGAAAACGGCGAGGCAGAGACCGTAGAAGATGACGAAGAACCGTTTACATTATCTGCGTCAACGCGAGAGCAAAAACTCCTTTTGTTGGGCGTTTGCCTCTCTGACATGTTCTCGTCGATGTGCCTCTCGGTTATAGCTCCGTTCTTTCCCAAAGAGGTAAGTTGCATATTCCTTTGCTTTTTTAGTGTTCAAACGGCGCTGCAGAGCTGACCTCTTTTTACAAAGCTGAAGATTTTCTGGATATGCGATTCCATCGAACGCCAAAAGGCGACTAGCTTGAATGGTCACCCTTTTTCTTTCTCAGCATCATTAGGATATGCTCTAAACTTTTCACAGGAAGGTGTTAATTCAAATTTTAAGAATGAAAATAGTTTTAAACCCAAAAGTAATAAGCCTATGTCAAATTAATAAACCTTATAAAAACAGTGACCTGGTTAACAATTTCTACTACTGTAAAAAACGAAGAATAATGTAATGTGAAATGTGCTTCCTTCTTTTTTCTTTTTTTTTTTTAATATTTTATTGGTTCGCTTTTGCTTATTTTTCTTTTCTAATTATGTGTCTTTATTCTTTGCTAACGGTACATACTTGGGAGTCTATTTGCTTTTTTGTTTCGTTTCACATATTTTTTACCAAATTATTATTTTTTTTTAAAATAATAATTTTCCATTCGGACTGGATTCTTCAGACATGTTTTAATTTTCATAAAACTCTGACCTTCAGGCGTACCTTGTCGAACTTGGGAATTTTTCTGTCGAACTCCAGAAGAGTGTAACTTACAACTGAATTGTGGATAATACAATACTTGGTAAAATTCAGTTGTAAATTACACTCTTCTGGTGGTTGAAAGTTCAATCCTCAATGCGGGCGACACTCAAAATACAATTGCGAATAGGATTTCTATCTAGTCATGGCTAACAGAACGAGAGCATGCTACACCAATGGGTTAAATAAAGGGTTTCGTTCGAAATTCCGTGCAGATTTTTCAGCTTGACAAAAAGACTCCCCGATTCAACAAGATATACTTGAAGAAGGTCGGGGGTTATATCGACCAAAATATTGTGAAAATAATACTCAAAATTAGAACAGCAGTATGAAGAAGCCAAATAGTACAAATAATCGATTGTTGTCTCAAAAATTCAGAAACGTAAGTATTCTGGAAGTTAAATGTAATTATTACAGTATTGCTTGGTCATTAAATTATTGTCTAAATTGTATTATAAAACTATAACTAATTTTATCAAGGTAATACTATTTTAAACTCTATTTAAAAAAATTATTGGATTAAAATAGTTTCCAATTTTTGTTTTTTACTTGGAAGTCACTACTTACCAAGACCCGAAGGCCACTCAAGGATAAGGATTAATGAATGTAAGGGGGTAGTGTAGTAATCGTTAATGGTGTAGATTGAGTGGAATTTGATTATTTACGAGAACGGCTCAACAGGAACTTGTTTATATTGGACTTGAAAGATATCATGTTATATTCAACCAGGAAGCAGGCCAACGGAACAGTGTTTCACAGGTGGGCAGTTCTGTGAAAAAGTCTTTGTTCATGGAATCTGCATTTAGATTTAGGCACAGATAGAGAATGGGAGAAATTGTTTATGGTGGTTGTTGCTAGTCAAGTGTTTTTGTGAAAGTTTGGCAAGGGGTAACCATAGATTGGTGTTCAGTCAAGCACTTGACATGAAAATAATGATAGACCAGAAAGAGGCTCGCAATGTCTCTTTTTATACATAAGGATATAGTAAAAATTTTAAAGCAAAAAATGACTTTCTATTTGAGAGTTCTGTAGCATTATCTACCCGCCTTTCTACACATACCCACACCAGAGGGCGTTGTCATTTATTTCCCTCTCATGACGGGAAGGTGTGACACAAGGGTCGGAAAATGGAATTGAAGAGCTAGTGTCCTCGAGGAGGAGTACTCTGGGCTGCAAAATAATGTCTAAGCAGCCACATCGGCATTAACCGGCAGATGCACCTCAGATTAGCAATAAACTAACGCCTTTTCAAAGAGAGAAGGCAAATCTTGAGAAAGTGGAACTCCTAGAACTGCACAGGATTAGGATCATACCGTAGTCTACTAAAAAGCTATTTCAGGAATTATGTAGATTTTGTTCAGACCCGAATTATTCCCCTTTATCTGATAGTAAGAGGGCGCTTCAATTCATGATATAAAAAGGAACGTGCAGAAAAATTAATTTTCTTTATTCCAGTCTAGCCTCTGATGAACACACGCACCGGCACATATGTACTACACACACAGATTTCACTGCATGTAAGACATTTCCCTCAATTTATACACGCACACTAGCACACATTCTTTTCAGACTATTTAGCAGTTGAAATTGCAACAAACACAAGCAGGAGCGAATTCTCATGGCTGGAGATTTGAATCCGTTTTCTTCCTGGTTTATCTAATGAGAAGCCAGTTTTCAATCACGTGGCCAAGTGTATAAAACGTAAAACCGGCAACAAACCCTCTCTCTTTATTCTCAACTTTTGCTGACAGCACACTTCTCCATTGGAACGCAACCCCGCTTGAGCTATTTGGCCCCAGGCTAGCATGAATAAAAACATGGCTATTTCCACATGTGATACAGACACACGCACAAATTTTGTTTGTCATGCTACAGGACTGCCCTCATCCATACATGGATACACGCTCCTACTACCAACTTCCACATGTCACCCCTGCTCAGGTGCATGCCATCATAAAAAACCTTGATAGCATGTGGACTCGATCTCATCCCAGCTGTGCTATTAAAAAAGTGCTCAGCTGAAGTAGCTCCAGTTCTCTCCAAACTCTACAACAAATGCCTTAATGAATCTTGCTTTCCGGGCTGTTGGAAAACTGCTTCTGTGGTACCAGTATTCAAGAATTCTGGCGAAAGGACTGACCCATCAAATTATCGCCTCATTAGCCTCCTCCCACTTTTTGCCAAAATATTTGAGATCTTAATTAACCATGCTCTAGTCCATCACCTTACAGATGCTAAACTTCTGACTGACCAATATTATGAATTTAGACAAGCCTGTTCCACAGCAGACATCCTAACTGTAATCTCTGAACGTATATACCATTCACTGGACAAAGCAGGGGAGGGCAGAGCGGTAGCTCTAGATATATCTAAGGCTTTTGAAAAGGTATGGCATGAGGGTCTCGTCAGGAAAATTAGATCATACGGTATCACTGGTAGAATACTTAACATAATTAAATCCTTCTTAGATAAGAGAAAAATCCAGGTTGTCCTCGACGGTCGTACATCTAAACAATATGATATAAATGTGGGTGTGCCCCAGGTGTCTATCCTTGGACCTCTATTGTTCCTGATATTCATAAATGACCTCCCCGACAAAATTGCCTCTGAGATGGGTATATATGCTGATGACACTACACTTTATAACAGGCACGACAGGAAGACGAATGAACACATTTCTAAAGAAATGGCAGAAACACTAGAGGAAGACCTCCAATCTGTAGTGGAATGGGGACAAAAATGGTTGGTCACGTTCAATGCCGCCAAGACTAAACTAGTTTCATTCAATAATTACAAGAAACCTTCTCTACCACCTATAGCAATGGCCAACGACTCTTTATCTGAGAGTACATCTTTCAAACTCCTTGGCCTAACGTTCATAGGAAACATGAGTTGGAACAATTACATTGAAGGCATTGCCAGGGCCGCTGTGAAAAAGGTGAGCTCTCTCTACCGTGCTAGACAACTACTAACACCCGAAAGTATCCTGTACCTCTATAAGGCCACCATTTGCCCATGTATGGAGTATTGCTGTCACATTTGGGCTGGTGCATCTGCTACTAGTCTCTCGCTCCTTGACAAGTTTCAAAAGACAGTCGCAAACCTGATAGGCCCTGAACTGCCATCTAAGCTTCAGCCTCTGTCCCATCGACGAAATGTTGCATCCCTCTACCTGTTCTACAAGTATTTTAGTGGTGAATGCTCTGACGAACTGTAATCACTTGTGCCCCCACAACGTGAGCACCATCGACAAACCCGACAGGCTGCTAAATCCCACCCCCACACTGTAGAGATCCCTAGATGTAAAAGATCTTTCTACTCCAATAGTTTCTTCTCCAGAACCGCTAGACTTTAGAATTCCATTCCAGGTCCCTGCTTCCCCAACAGTACTGACGTGCAGAAGTTCAAGTGTAACGTGAACCGACATCTTGCTGCCCAAATCCCTACATAATACCCCAGTAGTTGTTGCCCCTGATAGTAGCCAAAGTGACAATTTGCCTTGTTTGGGGTGAAAATGTAATAATAAAAAAAACAAAAAAAAACAGATCTGTCTAATATTTAATCTACGTTTCCACACAAGAACATTCTCAGCTAATAACCCGTTTCTCTCTTATATTCTTACTAACGAAGATAACCAATAAAGTTGCCTTTAAATGTTAGAATGAGACTTTTTGTTCATGTCTTCATTTTTAACTAAACTATTATTGTACACATTTGTATAGACAAAATCTCAAAGCAACCCCTGTTAGGTTTGCAAGGAATAATATTTTTTTGCATTTTTTGATACTTGTTCACCCAAAACCAGACATACTGCTACTTGGTACGTAAGAGCTACTAATTGAGATCATGTCTATAGGGGACTATGTAAGGAGATGAGTGAAATGTCGGTTTACATTATCTTTAAACTTCTGCATGTAAGTTAAGTCAGGAAAGAAGAAAACAGGAAGGGAATTCCAAAGTCTAGCAATCTGAGGGAAGAAGCTATTAAAGTAGAACGCTTTCCAGTATCTACGAACCTCTACAGTGAAGGGCTGGGATTTTGCTGCTAAACAGGTTTTTCGGGGATATACACGTTTAGGGGACACAAGTACAATGAGTTCATCAGAGCACATTTCATTAAAATTCTTGTAAAACAGGCACAGGTGTGCAACATTGCAGTGATAGGACAGGGGGTGGAACTTAGTTAACACTACGGGACACATTAGATTGGAGACTCTTTTTGGGGCCATGCCTAAGAGGGAAAGACTAGTGGTGGATGCACCAGCGCAAATGTGGCAACGATTCTCCATGCATGTGCAAATAGTGTCTTTGTAGAGATACAGAATACTGTCAGGTGTGAATCATTTTCTAACACAGTAGCGGGAATCCACCTTCTTTGCATGCATTATTGTTTCCGTGTTGTTCCTTTGTTCCATTTATAAATGCTTGCATTAGAATATGTTTCTAAATTTTAAGTACACTCTCTAACGGAGACCATCTTTATTTTCATAAAATTAAGTATGTTTATATTTTTATATATTTTTATATATTTTTATGTACAAGATTTATTTCTAAAGAAATTAATCGATCATTATGAATTTTGGAACACAGCTGCTAGGTATAAGGAGTCCAAATGTGGACTATATTTAGTTTAATTTATTTTATATAAAAGAGGTAAAAAGACAGGAAGTCCATCTTGAAAATTTTTATACTTTCGCTTTTTTGGGAAATTTTAACAATAGGTATTACTTATCAGTTAATGAATATTTCCTTAATTTCAGTTTCTTTCGAATATTGCAAAAGGTTTTTACACGGTATGATATAGGCATAATATTTCAGATTTGCATTAAATTTTATTTAGAATCATTAAGGCACCAATTAAACAAAAATTTCAATTTCTTTTTAAAAGTCCCATAAGCTTAAAATTTAAATTGTAGATTTTTTGTAGAATGAAAATCATATAATGGATTTTAAACAAAATTAAAATTAGTAGTCTAGACATAAGGTTTAGTATCATTTGTTTAATCTTTGTAAGATGGCATGCAAGTGATGCGAAACTACTCCATTTGAAGAATTAATTTTACTCGTCCTGTGATGGGAATTCTTCTAGTTATATTGGTTACCATATCCAACCTTCAATTCCTCTTTTTTTTTTTTTTCGTTTAATTATTTTTTAAAAAATTTTTTGTTTTAGTTTTATTTTCATAATTTTCAGGCTGAAAAAAGAAATATCAGTGGGTCTTTAAGTGGATGGATCTTTGGCGTCTTTGCATTAACTCGGGTCTTCATGTCACCATTATGTGGGAAAATGGTAAGAAACTTTTTGCTCATCTTATTTTTTTTTTCTTTCTTTTGTTTTTTTTTTGGGGGGGGCGCATTATATTTTTGGCGTGGGGATTGTTTGTGTTTTATTTTTACTTTTATTTATTTATTTATTTTAAAGATACGTATTCTTTAATTCTTCGGTTGGCATTCAGAACCAAGGTTTTCAATATTTATATTTTTAAAACAAGCAGAACACTAGGTACATTATAAGCGAAATTGATGGAGCGTTTATTATTTAGGGAAAATATCTAATGTATTATGTAGTAAGTGTGACGTTCCTGCGACGGGCAACGCCAAGTGACTAGCGAAACAGCGTCACCATAAGACAAGGCAGTCTTGTCACATACGCGAAAATGGAATTAAAGCATGCCATCGGGGTTAGCCAATCAATGACCCTTATTTGTTTGATTGATGTGGGTAAATGGGTTACCCCCTCTCCCAAGCCATGGACAACGACACGTGCTGTCTGGAAGAGTCACTTTTTCTGTTGTCATCGGTCGCCAGAAGGGATAAAAAGAAAATCTTCACGTGCGCTGATGTCATAATTAAAACAAAACAACAATTATGTAATCGTGAATAGAACGACTCCTAAACTGAATGGTACAAGGCCATCAATTGGGAGTACTGAGAACATAAAAAGACGAGGGAGAGAGTGATGGAACAATATTTCAGTCCGAATGGAATTAAAGGAAGGAATTCGTTGCGACTTGAACTGATAAATGCGACTCCCCGCGAGAGCTAGTGAACATGCAAGATCGTCAGATTTCTTTTATTTTGTTTTGAACCAATAATTTCGTTGAACTGATTTTATACTGTAAACCGGACTTACTAAAAGAGACATAACGCCTCATACTTCCTATGAACCATATATATGGATTAGTGATCTTCACGTAGACTTACTCAATAAAACAAATTGGTGTCTCATTGCTCCTCTCTGAAATCTCTCTTTTTAAAAACAAAACAAATTTTGTTTTATATTCGACTAGCGGATGTACCCGGTGTTGGCCGAGTGTTTGGAGGTGTAAAAAAAAACAAAAAAGTGTTAGTAGTCAGGTAGGCTCGAACCCGTGACGTGGAGACATGGAGACGTGAAGACGGAAAAGAAAGTGAAAGAAAATGTGACATTTTACCGCTACGTTACGAGGCCATAGGAAGTGAAAAGCGTTCAAATTTAGCGATATCAATCAAAAAGTTGACTTGTTAAGTGAATACGCAGGTGCAGAAATGAAAGTTGGCTGAAGGCCAGTGCAGCTTTCCGCTGTTTCATTTATTTGTTTCCCCACGATGTTGGGGAAAACCAGCTCCCCACAAAAAGGGAGTGTCCAAATGAATAGCAATTGTCTGATATGAGGGCTTCCCCCCATATTGATCGAAGCTAATTGCTTTTTGGACGTACCCGGCACGAAAGGCCGGGAAGCTACCTTCACTTTTGATGAGTTTCGCTTTTATACGGAAAACACAAACAAACACGTGAGAAGATGGAATAGCGTGAATTTTATAAAAGTCAATCAAAATAAATCTAGAGACGACGTGCGTTTGCAAATCGTAGATATTATAATCTAGGGAGTATATATAAAGTTCTAAAACATAGTAAACCTTTCCCCCAAGAACCCCCTGAATAAAAGCCTTTCTTGGACATACGAAAATGCGTGCGCCACTTTTGCCTTTTATATATGTATAGATGTTTGTTAATCGAATTTAAATGGTTTTGAAATTAACGTATTTATGCAATGTGGTGGATCCACATGCTGTTGATTCCTCCTTATATCTATACTTGACTCACCGAGAAATCCTTCTGACTGAGGAAATCATTGATTGCCATTTTCCGATGTCCTGTAAACTTTATCCTGATGGGTCCTCCTGGTACTGAGAATTTAGAAAGATTTTCTTCTATCATGTTTGCCTTTCTTTCTTTTTGATATCAACTTTCTTGCAGCGCCGTTGAGTTGTTGATTTAAAAAAAAAAAAATAAATAAATAAATAAAAACTATAACCAAAAAATTATAAAACTCAATTCTCTGGGTTTTGTGTCCTCCTTCCCATTTTTTGCTTTGGTTGAACTGTTGTGTTTTCTCCTCACCTGTTATTTTTTACTCTATTATTTAACCGTTTTCATGCGGATATTAGCACTTTAGACCATACCCAACTCGATATCATATGAGGATCCCCCCCCCCATGGGTCTGGTATTTGATGGGATATAGTTGGGTGACATATTTCCGGTGGTGGACTCATCTTCCCTTGACCAAGCTGGAATAGAGCGAAACCTAAATTTTAGTGCTGAGTCCGAGGTTAATCAAAAACACCTGGAACTGGATCTGAGATGTAATGAAAGAAAAATTGTTTATAATTTTTTTATGAATTTAAATGCCTTGTCGGTATCAGATGTTATCTTTCTTTGGGGAAATTGTGTCCTAGAACAGAGTTATGCTCCTTAGTCAAAAAAGAAAAGAAAAAAAAAGCATACGTTCTAAATCGCATGACAAACAAAAGATCCTGTCAGAATTTTTGTATAAACATGTGATCGCGAATTAAAATTAGATTTCGTCTTCAGTTGCTGTTCTGACTAGCGGACTGACATTTCTAACAGAAAATGTAGCTGACGAACTTGCAACAAGCACAGTAGACGGACTTAATTCTTGCGGCTCAAGATTTGAAATCCATTTTCTCCTTGACTTGTCCAATCACAAGCCAGCTCTCAATCACGTGACAAAAAGGCGAAATCGGCAACTCTTCCTTCTCTTTCTCCCTGGCTACTGCTGGCAGCAGACATTCGCTTGGGCCTTTGGCCCCAGGCTAACGTGAGTGCAACAAGCCAACATAGCTATCTTCAAACTCCCACTTATTTCCACATGCGGTACCCACACAAACTTTCTTCATCATGCTACAGAACTGGTCTCGTCGATACACCAACACAAACACAAACACACACACCCATGTAAAACCAAATTGAACACTTTTCTCTCTCTTTCAACAGGCCTATCAGATATCTAATCTATGCCCCCCCCCATCAGAAATTCTTTTCACATAAATTAATTATTTAATTTTCACATTAAATACAAGCGCACATGAACACTGAACTCTCCTACTAACCCGTTTCTCTCTTGTACACGTTACTAACAAAGATAACAAATAAAGTTGTTTATTAAATGTTAAAATGAGACTTCCTTTCGTTGTCTTCATTTTTAACTAAAAAAGGTTTTGCCTCATGCTTAACACATACACTTTTTACCTTCTTTGGAATAGCTTGTGGTTTGTTCCTTTTATGGTAATATAAAATATTTAAGTATATGCTTAATCTATGTATAACACTGTTCGTTTACTGCCTTTATAGTTTGTTGTTAATGAATTAAATGTTTCTGTCATCCACGAATTTTACTTACTGACATGTGCAGCATTGCCACACGATTCTTAGCAACATTCTCTACCCACGCGTTGCTAATTTTGATGGAATAGAATAGTTTCAGAAATTTATATGGTGAAGTGAAAGACACTTTCCTCCTTCTCCTCCTCCTCCTCCTCCTTCTCTTCTTTATCCTCTTCATTCTCCTCCTCCTTTCCTCCTTTTTCACAATTCTTACTCTACTCTTCAATGTTTGAAGGTAATTAAGCGGAATTTACCACCAAATTTGTATTTAAAAAAAAGCCACTTGACATTTGAACGTTGAAGAAACAATATGCGCGATTTGCAGCTCATATTATGAATGTATTCAATTCTTTATGGCGTGTCTCACCCCCAATAATATAATATAATATAATTCTCCTTGTTGAATAATATGGAATTCCATTTGTTGAATTGAATGTCTTGATGTGTCTACAAGAATTGTAGAAAACGTAGATTAAGAACTTTTTCCTTGAATTATCGAATTTCCGTTGTAATCAAAGACTTTGCCTGTGAATCTACAATTAAGGAACCTTCTATCAGGCTAATGCTATCGAAATGAGATTTACTATTTTGGCAACTTCTTAACATATCTACCTGTGAGCATTCATTAACACATGCAAGTGCTTGTCATACTCTTTGATTCTATTTCTGACCGCTAAACTAAACCTTATTATGCGAGGTATTTCTCACAATAGCAAATATTTTAATTCTTCAGTCCTTTTGAAGAATGTATTAAAATTTTACATACAAAATATAAAAATAGATTACAAATATTAAACGCCTTTTACACAAAAACTAAATAGCCAAAGATTAATAAGATTAGATTTGGAACTCATCGAAGAATAGTGACATATTGCTGTTATTATATTTATATAAAAAAGATTTTATCAAATCCTTACAAAATAATTTTACACAATCTTAGAAAAGAATTGTCTGAAAAAGAAATAGGAAACGATTTTATTGGAGTAACATTTTCAACAGCTTCGAAAAGTAGAAATATTTGTTATTCAACTTTATCATTTTAGCTGACTTCGTTTTGGAGATATTTATCCTCCGTAGCCATTATTTGTGTGGCCTAACGTTCACGGGGAACACGAGTTGGAACAGATACATAAAGGGCATTGCAAAGGCTGCTGAAAAGAAGGTGGGCTCTCTCTACCATGCGCCTGAGAGTATCCTGTACGCTACAAGGCTACTATTCATCCATATATGGAGTATTGTTGCCACATTTGGGTTGATGTATCTGCTACTAGTCTCTCCCTCATAAACAGTATTCAAAAGAGTCGCCAACCTTATAGGTCCAACACTATCAACTAGGCTTCAACCGCTGCACCATCGACGAAATGTTGCATCTCTCTGCCTGTTTTACAAGTATTTTAATGGTAGGTGCTCTGATGAACTACAAGCCCTTTGCCCCCTTGACGTAAATACTCGACAAACCCAACAAACAGCAAAACCCCACCCTTACACAGTAGAAATCCCTAGGTGTAAGAAAGCCTTCTACTCTAATAGTTTCTTTCCAAGGACTAGCAATATTTCAAGTTTATTTACAGTTTGTCGAGAACAGGCATTAAAGGAAGTTTAAAAGACATGTAATATATAAAGATACTTAAAGGAAGGAGAAATTCATCCCAAACAAGAAATACAGTTGTTCCATAACAAAGACTGAATGAAACTAAGATTTAATAATAGTAATAATAATAATAATAATAATAATAATAATAATAAATATTCGTTCAAACTCTTTCTTGCCAACTCCCGACTTTAACTGTAATCTTCACCGACCGTTTTCACTGTCTGTCTGTCTGTCTGTCTGTCTGTCTGTCTGTCTCTCTCTCTCTCTCTCTCTCTCTCTCTCTCTTTCCCAGTGTTCAAAAAAAAAAAAAAAAAAAACTAGACTGCCCTGTGCTTCTCTCTTCATTCTTTTTCACAGCAGTCATTGTCCTCATATGCAAATTAATACCATATGTATATAAATAAATCGTCTATAGACGAAAATCTTTCTTTTCTCTTGCCTTTCTAGATTCCGTCAATGGAGGCACCGTCGCTTGTATGAGTCATGTTTTCCATTACTTTCGCCACAAAAGTTCACACTGTTGTTAGAGTCAAAGTGAAAATATACAAATACATTGAAATGTAAATTTACTTGCAGATTCACTATTGGAGCTGAGACATCACTTGGAAATAAATATACAAAACTGTCTGATTATCTGATCAAAGTGTCTAACTCAATGAGAAAGATAATCAAACAGAAATACGTTACAGTTTAAATAGCGTACTAAATAGCATAGGTTTTTAGACAAATCAGATATAAACTGAAGTTTATTTTTTCTAAATATGGTTCGAATGCAGAATTAAAAGAAAAAAAAAATATTAACAATTTCATGGATGGCATTTTGGGGAGCAATCCGTTATTATAAATCGAATTTTGGAATAAATTGTGAAATAATTTTAATTTATTTTAATTTATTAATTTTTTAATTTTCTTCTCTTCAGCTGCCAATATTAGGATCCAGATTTATGTACCTTGCTGGTCTTTTTCTAAGCGGAGGATGTACAATTTTATTTGGGTAAGTAAAATGATTTTGTTAACGAATGGATTTATCTGCATATTTGAATTAGCTATTTCTATATTTTCGCCTAAGTTTTTGTTTTAGGAATAAAACGTCCAAGAGAAAAAGTAATACCATATTTAGAATCGAGGAGAAATAAATGAAGACTCCTTTTCCACCTTTAATCTATCCCAAACTATTTTAAATGAACTAGAAGGTGAACTCTTCTGATAGTGTTTGTGATAAACGTAGAACGAATCACAAAAAGAGTAATAACTACGATAAGATATTCTACTTTGTATTAATACGATAACATGTGAGTTATTTTACGTGTCATGCTTACTTCTTTTTTATTCCGAGTGACTGTCGTTTAATTGTTATAACCTTCCATTTTACCAAGAATACTTTATAAGTTTTGGTTTCAGTTTCGATTATAGCTGATGGCACTCAAGTCATCTATATTTTTTTTATAAATAATTCTACCAAGGATTGTTTATAAGTTTTGTTTTCGGTTATAGATGAAGAAAGAAGGAAGTTTTACGTTTGTTTGCTGTTTTTCTTTCTTTATTTTTTTTTTTTTTTTGGTTTTGGTTTTTCCGATTTTTTAAATAAGTTTAACATGTTTTTTTTTTATAATATTTAAACAGGGTTATTACTTCGCTTATTCTTTCCTTTACCCACTCCCCTCACACACACACACACACACACACACACACACACACACACACACACACACACACACACACGGGCAACGCCGGGTACCCCCGCTAGTATGGATATATTTTTTATTTTTGAAATCACAACTTTATAATATATAGGAATCGATAAAAAATAAACTCTTTAATGATATATACGAAATCTGCAAGAATTAAAACCTTTTATATATACTATTTAATCCAGGGAAATCTACATTTAAGAAGTAACCTTATTTGCATATTACATTAAAGAAAATCTATTTTAATAATTAGCTCTATGTTATTAATTGTTTGCTGTAATAGAATCGTTTTAATTGTTTAATTCAGAAATATTATTTAAAACTGAATTATTGAATTTATTTTTAATTTAATTTATATTTAATTTATTTTAAAATTATTATTAGCCGGCATCTGTTGCGTTTAAAAACGGAAGAAAGCTTTATTTATTTAAACTATGAGAGTTATTTCCCTTTTAAGCTATGGAAGTTATTTCCTGTTCATAGATGAAGATGGCTGTGTTTTATGCTTTCGTAAATTCAACATGTGGTCCACTTTCAGGAAACTCATAACAGAATTAAGAGTTAGGCTATTTTATGTATCTTAAATGGTATGCGAGCAAACCCTCCCCTCGGCAATATGTTTCTACCTGCCATCGCTGGATATATACGGTTAGTATATATTTATGTCAACAATTTTACAGAAATGTAAAATATACGTTGAAGAACCAAGAAACGATTTTTATTGGTTGGAAAATATTTTCCAGTTCACATGTTTCTGTGAAAACTTGTTGCTTTTCGGAATGACAAAAAAAAAAAAAGCGAATCTCAATGAAGTAGAAAACGAAAAAAGGTAGCAATTAAAGTCGTTCTATATTTAGTATTCATCCAAATTGCATCTCAATGTAAAAATCCAACGTTCCTAGTCAATAAAGAAGACAAAAGGAAAGACGAAGAAAAAGTTGAACGAACAAAGAAAGAAAAGAGGTAACTTATTATGTTTGTTCATTTCGTCACGCACATCGATTTCTAATCCACAATAAATCTTTATGCCATATAGGTTTCCGAGTTTCACTATTTGATTTTCTAGGTTCTAAAAGATGCATCTGAAGAAGATCGAAGCTAATGGAGTTCATGTCAGCACAGTTAAGGGATGGGTTCATCGATTTCAGAATGAGGACATAAATATAAGTGACAAACCACGTTCTGGACGCCCATGCACAGCCATCGCTGGCGAAAGTATATGGAGAACGGTGGTGATTTTGTAAAAAAATTAATTCTGGAGCACACAATGTGACTCATTTCAATGGTACTATTCCTGTAATCGTAGCTCTTCAACTTTTTTTAATTAAAAAGTAGGATGCATTACTTTTGGAATGACCCTTGTCCAAATAATACAAATTATTAATGTTCATCTGAAAAATTTCAACATAGATATATAATTAGATAAATTATATAATTTTTTATTAATTTTTCCACTAAAATCGATTATTGAATCTTTCAAATAATATATTTCTGATTCAGTTTAGCATAAGGAACATTTCGATATACAAATTATTATTAAAATATCAAACTTTTTATGACATTAAGAGAAGTAAAGTGAGAGAAGCAGCATCTGTAAACCCATTACTTCTGTACTTTTTGTTCATACAATTACTTGTTAATTACATTCTGTTCATGTCATTTCTTCCAGCCATTTAACGCCACAATACATATTAATATAAGAAAAATCTTATAATTTTATTTTATTTGAATTACAACAATTTATGACAACAGTACAACAACCAATATTTCCAAGCAGGTGCATCAACTTTATATATATATATATATATATATATATATATATATATATATATATATATATATATATATATATATATATATATATATATATATATATATATAATGGTTTTTAGATATTTTATTAAAGTATTGTTATTTTTGGTTTACAATTATATCTTGTAACGCAAATAGATTTTCATCGCAACATCATTAGGTTAAAATATTCAGAAGTTGCATTTGAAAACCTCATAATAAATCAACAGTTCTTATATTTTTAATTGAAGTATTTTCTTTTTGGTTTACAATTATATATTGTAACGCAAATCGATTTTCATCGTAACTTTGATAGATTAAAATCTATCGATTTTTTTGTTTACTGTTTTCTTAAATATTTTCTTTTAGGATGGTGTCAATCGCTGAAATATTAATTTTTAAAAATATTTGTTTATTTTCATAACATTGCGCTGTAATTTGGCTTATAAACGTATTTTATACGTATTTTATTTTAAAATTCAAACAGTGCTTCTATCACAGAAAGCACAACTCTGATTTTATTTTTTTAAAAACAAATAACCATAAAAAACATACTTTTAGTTTAAATAAATATTTCTTATAATATTGAATAGATATATAAAATCTTTTCTGAAACAAATGTTAAATTTAGAAATTTTTTGTATTATTTGTATTCTTTGAGCTACTGTTCGAATCTCGAGAGTTATTTTAACAACATTTCCATCGATATAACCTCCGATCTTCTTCAGATGTATCTTGCCGAACTTGGAATCTTTCTATAAAATTTGGGAATCAACACAAACTTTCAAACAAAACACTTTATTATCCACGGAGATAGCATGCTTTCGTTTCATCAGTCAATCCTAGAGGTCCTAAGTTATTTGAAATTGTATTTTGAGTGTCGTCCGCACTGAGGATTAAAACTTAAACCTCCAGAAGAATGTAACTTACAACTAAATTTTACCAAGTATTTTATCCATCACAAGCGTATGTTACCCCCATGGATTAAATAGAGCTCTGTTCGAAATTCTGTGCATATGCCCGAGTTAAAAAGAAAAAATTCCTGAGTTCGACAAGATATACCTGAAGAAGAATAAACGTTACATTGACTGAGACGTTGTAAAAATAACACTCAAAATTCGAAGAATAAAATAATACGAAAAATCAATCTTCATCTCAAAAAACTCAAAAGCATAAAAAATTTTAAACAATATATTTTTTAAATTAATAATAATAAAAATTTTTAATGTAAATATGCATACATGTAAAATATTTGATATTCTATTTTGGCGTTTTTATAGCGACGCCATTTTTCCAACATGAGCGACGTCATGTTGAATAGGTTGTGTTATTGTACCTATTTACTATGACTCCCCACGGGACAGAGTTAGACACCAGGGTCGTTTTTTAACGTGGAGAAAAGGTACAAAAATAAAAATTGTCTCGGTCGTGAAGGATTTCTCCTCCACCGAAAGAGAACAAGAAATAGAAGTGCAGCATCTGAAGAACAGATACTACACTTTGATCTTGACCAAAAGGCCAATATTTGTAGATAAGAAAGTTGGAATAAAAGATGAAAAACTGCTGATAAAGAAATAACAAAGAAACGTTTGAATTTTTATATATTCACTTTTCATATACACTATTTGTTAAAGGCAAAATTCGAGAGGGAAGTTATAAAATATAATACATAAAAGAGGGTGGAATGACGCATGTAATTATTTATAAAAGAATCTATATTAAAAGTCTCTAAGCATAATCGAAATGCATGAATTGCCAAGGCAAACAGTTTGTAGAGAATGCATGGGCGATACGACTTTGATAAGAGCCAGACTGAAATCGCTAGTTGTCTGAAAATTTCATCTGAATTGTCATAAGAAATGAAATCCAAAGCAGATCATCAATGGTGTGAAAATTATGTAAAAATATAGAGGTAGCTGAAACACATACACATAGCTTGAAATTCACTGCAGAAAAAGGACAAGCCTTAATTAGCGAATTTTTTGTATACTTCATAATATAATAATATTTCAGAGGAGATAATTTGAATATGGTTCAAGGGAAATAATACCTGAATATATTGAACTGGTATATGCATTTTTCACCTGGTTTTAAAATTCATACAGACTATGAACTATGTACCCTTACGTCTACTGCATAGGATCGCCTCACTCTTTGTGCTTGTCCGAAGTTTTTTTGTTAATTCAGTCAACGCTACAAGAAAGGAAAACTTCAGTATATAAATAAACTAACAGGATCTGTAAAATATTAAAGTACAGTTGTTGTTGTTGCCCAACTTCCAACCTCCCCATGTTAAGAACGACTTTTGAAATAGACACCCCCAACCTCCCCAAAACAAAGAAAACATCTCTTGGGAGGTCGGACTCCAGTTAGAAATACTTCCAATTCTCTGTGCTCCCCTCTTTTTTCTTTGGCCAGGCATCTATCATGCATAATATCTGCCATTTCAGCCTCTCAGTGATCAATTTCCTGCAGATATGCAACTCAGAGTTGATGTCATCCTATCCAACCTATCAGTGAAGTCAATCTACCCCCCCCCACACACACACACACATACAGCTACATAGGAGACGACGCTATTAAACCTGACATAGTGGTGTGGGATAAGAAGGAGAAAGAAGCAACCTTAGTAGAAGTTAGTGTCTCCAATGATGTTGGGTTAAACAGTGCGGAGAGGGTAAAGATAACAAAATCCAAAGGTCTTATGTATGATGTGAAAAGAAATTGGAATCTTAATTATATATATCAATAATTATAGGAGCAACCGGACTCATAAAAAAGAATGTCAAAAACCACCTGGAAAATATACCCGATGAATCAGGTGCAGGAGGGATCTAAACAATTGCACTTAAACCTAACCCGACAGTTAGAATCTTTAAAAAGATTTCTCAGTGGGAATATATGAGATAGTGGATGAATGTTTGACATCCAGTAGGATGCCCCTTCCCTAGTTAGAACCAAATGGTAAAATAAATTTTTAAAAAAGAGCAACAACAACCCAACCTCTTTAAAAAAGAGCAACAACAACCCAACCTCTTTAAAAAAAAGAGCAACAACAACCCAACCTCTTTAAAAAAGAGCAACAACAACCCAACCTCTTCTAAACTCACACTCAGTTTCTTGCATGCACACAAAAGAATCTAAACTTCTCATTAAGATCAGTTGTCACATGCAGACTTTAATAATAGTCAATTTATTTGAATTGCAACAATTTATGACAACATTACAACAATCCTAAATATTCAGGAGTTGCATTTGAAAAGGTCAAAATAAATCAACATTATTTTTTTTTAACATATAAGCACGTTAGCATCGGTTTTTCTGTTGTTTTTTTGTTTGTTTTTTTAATTTTTACTTGGGGCTTACCGTTTATCAAGGCCCGAAGGCCACTCTAGGAGAAGAGATAACATCATGACGATCAGTCATGGTGGAACTTGGGTAGGGTTTAATTATATAAAAGGACGAATCAACAAGAACTTATTTACATTAGACTTGAAAACGACCATCAGCTGGGAAGTAGCCCATAGTATTGGATTCCACAGAGGGACAGCCCAAGGAAATAAGCTTCGTTCATATAATTTTTGCTTAGTTTTAGGAAAAAATAGAATGTGAGGGAAGTTATTGATTGTTGCTGTGGCTAGACTATTTATTACAAAAGTTTTATGGAAGGCATAGATTGAAGCTTAGTTGAGCACCTATCATAAAAGTAATGGGAGAGCAGAGATAGACTCGCAACGTCTCTTCTTTGCACATCAAATACATAATTGTATCATCTTGACAACAAAAAATAATAACATCTATCATTCTAACAACAGCAACAGGGCTAAGTGGTTAACAACATGGACTGATGGCTTGGGTGTGCTAAGTTCGAATCAAGTTTTTTTCCACAGAAACACTTTCACTTAAGAATGTTGGCAACCTCCATGTGGTTCCTCCTGAAAGGATCTGATGTTTTTCTAGAAAGAAATCTAACTAGAAAGATATCAGAGAAATGAATGCCAACAACATGATCATCTGATTCATACGAAATAAATGAATGAATATAAAACAGTAGAAATGCTTTAATTTCTCACATTATAATTTGCAATAAAATTATATGCAATAAAATTTTGTTTTAAACTTGGAAAAAAAAATGCCTCAGAAACGTATGAAATGTTTCAGACTTCTTTTGTATTAATCGAGTATCAGTTTTTGAGTGACATAAGAGATTCAAGGAAAACAAGGAGTCTGTGAAGGATGATGAGAGATGTGGGAGGAGTAAGAAATTCAGAAAACTACAGTTGATTGGCCAAATAAAGAAATTCATTAGTAAGGACCGTCGTGTGTCTATAGAGAAATATGTGCACAGTTTGATGTCAGTGTATGAACTGTACATACAATTATTCGTGAGGAACTGAAGATGCAGAAGGTTTGCACAAAGTTTGTCTCAAGGGTGCTCAGACAAGATCAGAAAGAAAGAAATTGTCATGACCAAAATAGGCATCAAAACAGTTCCTCATCCTACCTATAGTCCAGACTTTGCTCCTTGTGACTTTTGGTTATTCCCTATGCTCAAGGAAAACCTTAGAGGCTGTCATTATGAGACAACTAAGGAGATGAAAGAGGCTGTGATGGGGGTCATTGACACGCTCACACAAAAGGACTTCCATGGGTCTTCCAGAAATTGTTGTAACAGTACAACAAGTGCATTTCAGCTGAAGGAGATTACTTTGAAGGTGACTAGAGTTTCATGCTACCAATAAAAGTATTACTTAGAAGGATCGTTCAGTGAGCAGTGTCGTAATATTTAGATGTGGATATCATAAACATTACATACATACAACATAGACAAGAAGATAACGTTGGATAAGTGGTTGACGAAAAATTCAGTATGTTGAATGTAAGAAAACAGAATAATTTAAACGTGTAATTTTTTAACTTTTATTTTGTTAATACAAAATGAACAGCTACATTTGCAGGCAAAACAAGTAGCCAATCAGAAAAAAAGATTCAAACAGAAAAATTGGACTTTTTTTTATAAAGTTCAACCCGAATTGTATTTTAATCTCCTCATTTCACGATAACCACATGTTGTATAACGTTTAACTCGAATTGTATTTTAATCGCTTCATTTCACAACGATAATTTTTCATTAACTTCGACTCGAGCTGCATTGTAATCTCTCCATTTTACAACGAATCTTCACGAAATCCAATTCTCATCTCGGTTGCATCAATTTTAAATTTCTGCCAAAATAGCATGCAATCTAATTATAAAAAAAGCGCATGACTTTTTAGATTCGTCTCGTTCTCTTCGTTGTCAACCATTCGACCCATGTTCTTTCGCCTTCGGTTTTTTATTGCGTCTTGGGGGGGGGGCAGCTAATTCATTTATATGCAAATAGATGTATATCAATAATAAGGTTGCTTTAGTTAAAAAAAAGAAAAAAAGAATAACTACGAACCCTATGAATTCTATAAAACATATTTATACACAAGAAATTCAGTGTTTCGAGTATCAGAAAAGAAAATAATTTAAACGTGTAATTTTTTTTAGCTTTTATGTATTAGAAAAATGAACAGCTACATTTGCAGGCAGAACAAGCAGCCAATCAGAAAAAAAAAGACTGACGCAAAAAAATTGAAACAAGTATCCTATTAAAATAAAATTGAAACAGAAATTTTGGAATTACAAAAAAATAAAAAAATAAAAACATTAAAATTATGATGGTGATTAAGTGCTTAACGACACGACCTGATAAAACGACCTGATAACCTGTTTGTGCCAAGTTCGAATCCAGTTCGTTTCACAGAAACGCTTTAACTTAAAGATGTTGGTAACCTTCACGTGGTCATAAAACATAACAAAATATTTTCTATATATGACAAAATCACCTTGATACACCAGTTCCCATTACATCACTGAAGTTAAGCAACGTTTAGTCTGGTTAGTACTAAAATGGATGACCATTTGAGAATACCAGGTGCTGTATGTGGTCTCCATTTATCTTGACATTATTTCCAGTCGTCATAGATTCAAACAATACTGATTCAGAAGTTGCATATTGAAAACCTAAAAATAAATCAACATTATTTTTTTTTTATTATGTTTTATTTTTCAACATATCAACACGTTAAGGTCGGTTTTCCTGGGGTTTTTTTTAACTTACAAGCAATAAAATCAAACTTCTTTACAACACTATATGCTAGAAAGAATACCAGGTGCTGTATGTAATCTACACTTATCTTGACATTGTTTCCAATCGTTCTGGCTTTCTCCTTGCCACTGGATTCAAGAGAGGTGTGGTTGAAGATTGCGCAACCCTTGCTCCACAATTACACTCGCAGGCACCCTTATAAGGGGTATCCATTGTCTCTTGAGTCAGAACAGAGGCCTTCTATATCTTCCTAATATCAGAACAAGGCTTCCTGTGAATCATCAGTAGTCAATCCTTAACACTTAAACACATATGTCAGCGATGGTCATTTTAACATTAATAATTTCGACTAATTTGATATTATTTCTTATTTAATATTGTTTTCAATTTAGGCTTCTTTAGGTCTCAAATTATATTTTCATTTTTGACAAAACGGCTATATTAATGCTGGGATCACTTTAACCTAGCGTGGAATTCAAGATCATGTGACGACAAGGCGGTCAACTATTTGGTTAATTTAGTTATGTGGTTACCAATATAAAAGGTGTGACTCCGTCCACTTGCTCTTTTCTCCCTTTTCGGGTTAACTGTCGAGGTTGCAGTATGTTTTCCAAGGCCTTTGCTCTTTACCGTTTTTGGTTCAATCAGAGAAGGGACAACATCCGGTTATCGATTGCTCCCATTTTGTACAGACAAGTTCTGTCGCATGTGGTCCTACACATCTTTGTAAGTTTGCATTTTCATACCTCCACATGTTTGACGGCTTGAAGGCTTGACATGTGTTGCATATTTCGGCGTATTATTTGTGAACACAAGTAAATCCTGTTATATTTTTATAAGTATAGTTTTTACTCCCTTTTTTGTTGATCTCGTTTGCATATGTATAAGGACGCTTACAATGCCACTAATTTTTACACTATCAATAATCTAAAAATAAAATTAAGTCATAATTCACAGTTGAATTTCATTGAGTGTGCCAAGCTTGTGCAGTAGAACCACTGGATACGGCATTAAAAATGAATAACAAAATACAGTACAGTATATAATACACATGTATATAATAAAATAACATTATAAACAACACTGTAAAGCGAGGAAAATTCCGTAACCAGGGGTGGGAAAAAAACATCATAATCTGAAAAACCCGTATCCTTGGGCCACCGTATCCCGGGGTTTTACTATATTACTTTATAACTTTTTTTTATGCTTTTCTTTCTTTTTTTTTTATTTTTACATCCAGTTTCATGGAGTACGTTCCAATTGTGAAGAACGGAGTGAATACAAATTTTATTATTTTGTGTTTCGTTCTGAGAATTTTCTCAGCTATTGGTTGTTCGTCGCATGAAACGGCCGGTTTTACAATCATTTCAACTGAGTTCCAAAATGATATCAGCACTGTGATTGTAAGTATAATTCCGTTTGTTTGTTTGTTTGTTTTTTTTGGGGGGGGGTAATATTAAACAATTACATCAACCATTGACAGTGTAGAATTAAAAGCTTTTAAACAATTAATACCATATATTTCGGCGTATAAGTTAAAAAATCATCTTTAAAAAATCAATCTTTCATAAGATACCGGGTGTTGCAATTTCTAGCCTAGGCTAAAGAAACATGTCTTCATGATTTAGCAATCGCCTTATACAACCGACATATGATAATTTTATTAAAATTTGTTCCAATTTTGTACCTCGTCTTATCTGACGGTCGCCTCATACGCTGAAATATACGGTATCTTAATTTGGTTTTCTAAAAGTTTAAAATTGACGGAATAATGTCTTTTAGGTGTGATCAAACACTTTCTGTTAACTTCAAAATGTTTTCCAGTGACAGTATGCTTTGTTTTGGGTAAAAAAAGAATTTAAAAGAAAAAAGCAAAAAGAAAAGCAGAATGTGAACCTCTTAATTTAACAATAACTAAGCATTTAAAAGTGTTGTTGTTTTTGTTTTTTTTTTGTATATACCTTACTGTGCTAAGGCCGTCATTACAACACTGTCGCTCTTTCTGCCATAAGGATGTGGCAAGGTATATATGTATTGCTTATAATTTATTATTTCTGTATCACATTTTCTATAGGAAACCGGAATGAAAAACAATAGCCAAACTCTGGAACATTCCAGTTTTGTTTTCATTTATAACAGTTTTGCTTAACGAAGTGCATATGGCGGCTATATACAAATACCGAGGGTTTTTTTTTTTTTTTTTTTTTTTTACACAGTGATCACCACTTATCAAGGCCCGGAACCCACTCAGGGATAAGGGTTATTGCAAGTACATTACGTTAGTGTGGAGATTTGATGAAGTGTTTAATTAAGAGGGCGGTTCATTAGGAATTTGTTAACATTGGACTTGAAGACATCCAAGTTGTAGTCCGGAGGGAAGCAGGCAGACGGAACAGAGTTCCACAGGCGTGCAGTTCTAAGAAAGAAGCTTTGTTCATGGAATCTGCGTTTTGATTTAGGCACAGATATAGAGTGGGGGAAATTTTTCACAGTGGATTCAGCTAGACGGGTGTTTTTCGTGAAAGATTGGCGAGGGGGGACCAGAGATTGGAGTTCAGACGAGCACCTGCCATGAAAATAACGATAAAACAAGGATAGGCTCGCAACGTCTCTTCTGTGGGAGAGAGGTTGCAGGGTAGAGAAAAGGGCATCCCCCACTAAGCCACGAAGTCTATTTTGTACTCTGTCAAGGCAGGATAGGCTGTTTTTAGCAGCTCCTGCCCAGATATGGCAACAGTATTCCATCCTTGGACGTACTTGGCTTTTATATAGATAGAGAATTGCATCAGTAGTGAGATATCTTCTGGAGCGGTAGAAGGATCCCACCATCTTTCCAGCGACCTTGGCAACAGACTTGATGTACGTGTTCCATTTCAGATCAGGAGTAAAGGTCAAACCCAGAAGCTTGTCAAAACACGGGGCCTCACCCAGACGAGAGCCATCCATCACAATTGATGGAAGCTGGGTATCAGAGCGTTGGTGATGTAAGGATAGAAGTTTGGTTATGTGCGAAATGACGTTCTGGTAAGGAGCGAGAGCGCGTATTAGAGAGGATGATCACGTTAGAGACGTAGGTGACCTCACAGCCGTAACGAGAAGTCATGCGTGGCGAGAGAATGAGGAATAAAGGTCTTTTCTTAAAATCTAAAACAGGAGTTGAATTTCTTTCCTCTTTCCTATTCTTTGTCTCCTTGGCGACTGAGTCTGTAATGCGTTGGGTCCTGGGTGTCTACATGTTAACACATGTCTACTACGAGTGTAACGTTACAGAAGATTATTTGGCGGCGTTCGTCCAGATCTTTTGTTAAAAAAAGGGTTAAATATGAAAAAAAAAGAAGAAAAAAGGTTATCGCGAAGGAGACAAGAACGGACCAAAGCGAGACAGAAACTTTGAGAAAGCAAAAAAGAACCAACCAAACTGAGGGGGTAAACTTGAAAAAAAGAATTGTAAGCTGTAAACTAGGTTGTAAGTAATATTGTTTGTTTTGTTTTGTTACTTTCTCTTTTTCTTTCACTTTCAAATTTTCTCCCGTTTTATCGGTCATATTTTTAGTTGCTAAAGCATGTTTTGTGGGGTCATTGGGTCAATTGGAATATTATCATTTATGTTAGACAAAAGTTCTAGAATTATCACTCAGTTATTTAATAATATAGGGGACAATATCTCATGCCCAGTTAACGAAGCAAGTAGCTTTTAAGTAAGTAGTTAGAATTAAACATTTTGAACGCATTTGTATTCTTGTAAATTGGTATTCGAGCTGTTTAAGGGCCGACTCTTGAGAAAACTAAATGTCTCCAGTTTTTATTTTACAGTTACTAAAGTAAAATAATAATAATAATAATAATAATAATAATAATAATAATAATAATAATAATAATAATAAAAATAATAATAATGAAAATACATTGAATTCTTATCAAGGGCTCTTCTGGGTGGCTTGTAAGTTTTTAACCCGTATCTGATGCTTTTATTTTTTGTATTTTCTTACTCGGCTTCTTATAAATTTATTATCGAACACAAAATAGGTATATTTAAAGTCATTTTTAATCTTAAAATTAATGGCTAGCGAAATTGCTTGACAGTCAAGTAAGATAGTGCCATTAACGGAATATTATCGATTGGTTCTAAAATTAGAGCTCTTTATGAGAAAAAACGTAGTAGAAAAATAAGCGTCAACTAAGTTTTTAATGTACTTACAATCCTCGAATTCAGAAAAAGAGGATGTAGATTATGAAAAATTTGTCTGTAGATAGACTCCAAAGTTGCTGACAGAATTCGGATAACAAAGCAAATTTCTCGGATATGGAACGTAACTTAGTCGTCAGAAGTTAGTGGATGAACTTTTGATAGTTTGATTTATGAACAAAAGCAGTTTAGAACATAGCGAAATTTAGAAGTAACGTGAATAAATAGTGCTCACGTTGGATGGCGGGCTGCCAAAGATAAATAAAGGTTTACTCCAGTACCGCAGGGTAGTACTTGAATGTGACAAAAAAAGGGGGGGGGGATGCAATAATTGTTGTGTAATACGTTGATATCAGATTGAGTTGGGGGAGGAGGCACGGATGATGTATCTAGCAATTGTCTCGTATAATTTCCATTAATCGCTTAAAAATTATTTTTTATAAAAATAAAACTACTTGATCAATTTATGTGATTTTTGGAATATGATATTATCTTTTCGTGATATTGATTTTTAAAAATATTTTTATCTTTTTTTTTTAATTTTTCTTTATAATATGGGACATATATAATCTGGACATATATAATCTGGACAAGCAGCAAATTTTGCTTAACTTTGAAGAATCCTAAAATATGCTGCTTGGATCTATTATTGCATAAATTGGTTATAATTCAATGTTTTTTGTTAAAAAAGAAAGTAGTAAGCCATAGTAATTTGAATCTCACACACAAATATGATAAAACATCTTGTCACATTTTATTTTAAAAATAGGTTCTTATCTAGAATTCAACCTAATAAAAAAACGAAAATGCTAAAAAAAAATCTTTATGATGAACGTAGTTGTCACAGAACGAAAATGTTATATCCCCAAATTATGTAAATTGATCAAGTAGTTTTTTTAGATAGAAAATCATTTGTTTACGATTTTTAGCGATTAATATTATATTAAAACCATTACACGGCAGATTTTAAAATCTTGGTAATTTGAATGGTACTGTCTTCCTTTATTTATTAAATATGACGGATTAAGACATATCGTTCTCGCTTCTTTATAAAATTTGACTTTCTTAGTTTATAAAAATTACTCGAATCAATTCACATGATTTTTTAAATATGACATTTTCGTTTTATGATGAGTACGTACATAATGAAGATTTTTCTGTGTTTTTGTTTTTAAGTAGGTTGAATTCTGAACTTGCACCAGAAAATGTTTGATGTGAATAAATGGTGCAACATAGAAGGGAAATAAGTCTGTTCATATTATGCCACAAGCTCCTTAACTTTTTTAAAAAGAAAATTTTAACACAGTATGAAATAACTAAAACAACTGGCCATTAACTGAATATTATAATAAGTATAGCAATTAAGAACATTAAAGTAAAAGTAAATTTTCTATTTTATTTTCCAGGGAATTTGCGAAGTGTTTGTTGGTGTTGGTCTTGCTGCTGGTCCAGCTCTTGGTGGGGCTCTTTATGGTGTAAGATTTTAATCTTTTTATATTCAAATGAAAAATGAAAACATTGTCTCAGGCATTGTGTAGTTTAGAATAATTGTGTCACTTCAGTTAGGTCGTGTTAATTTACATGCACTTCAACTGTGTCACTTCTATTGTGTGAACTGCAGTTCAAAAAAGAAGATAACTCAATGACTTTTCCCATTTCTGAAATTACAAATTTGACATAGATGTCATTTTTATAAGTAACTAATAATTTAACGTATCTCTCAGACAGACCCGCTTGCTGTAAATTATTGTTTATAATCAATTTTTCAAGCATGGTTTTAAATAAGACTAAATTATTCACATTATTTGGATTCTTTGGACTACTGTTGTCATCTTAAATGTTATTTTGACAACATTTGGGTCGATGTAACCTCCAACCTTCTTTAGGTGTATCTTGTCGAACTCAGGAATCTTTCTGCCAACTCGGGAATCTTTCTATGGAACTTGGGAATCTGCATGGAATTTCCAATGGAACTCTTTATTTTATCTACAACGGTAGCATACTCTCTTTTAACCAAGTCAGATAGCTATGCAAGCCTTTACAAATGATACAAAATTTATTAGTATATTTAATGCTTTGTTAAATGTTTTCCATATTTTTTTTGTTTTATTTTTATCGTCTAGGCTGGTGGTTTTATTGTACCTTTTGCTGTTACCGGAAGTTTCTTTTGGGCAATCATTCCAATCAATTTTTGGATTCTGTCTAAAAGAAAAGGTAAATTTACTTTTCTTTTCTTTCCTTTTCCTACACACAAACTGAAAATATACTTTTGCTTTTTAGCATAAGACATCTATAATATAAATCTCACCTGTCTGTTTAAACATATGTATGTATGTATGTATGTATGTATGTATGTATGTATGTATGTATGTCTAAAATATTCGACAGGGGCGACGGATTTTCACGAGATTGGTATCGTTTTGAAGCCCGACCCTTCGGACGACAAATATCGAAAAGTTGGCTAAAAATATTAATTCCTTCACCATCAACTGGACTCTTTTCTACAGGGAGGGGTCGCTTTTTTCGCCGATATTTTCGAAATTCATCCCCTCTTTTCGATCGACTAGCCTTAATTTAAACCTTCGCCACTTCCCGTTTGGCGATGGATGCAACGGCAATGGCAAAGACATCACGTTTTTTTGTTTTTTTTTTGTTTTGCTTAACGCACACCTCCAAACACCCGGGCAACTCTGGGCACTCTGGCTAGTATAAATATAGGGGAAGAAAAGCATGCCTGGATATAGAGAAATTTACATATAGTTAGACTAAAAATAGCTACACAAAAGTAAATACAAAAAAAAAACATAATCCAAATGAATGTCATAAAATTAAGACCTGATGATGCTGATGATGCTGATGATACTGTTTGTTGGTTAAGCATCATCATTCATTTCGTATGAATCAGATGATTGTTGTTGGCATTCGTTCCTCCGATATCTTTCTAGTTAGTATTCTTTCTAGAAAGACATTGAGTACTTATGGAAAGGACCATGTGAAGGTTGTCAACACCCCTAATTAAATGTGTTTCTGTAGAACTGGATTCGAACTTGGCACACCCAGGTTGTCAGTCCGTGTCCTTAACCACGATCACCTCTCTGATGAAGCTGTTTGTTTGTTATTCAGCAAATCCGACTTTGCTTATTGTTAAACTCACAAAGATTGTGCCTCAGAATTGTCTAGTGGTCACCATTTGGTGCAGCTTGGTTGCATGTGAAGTCAGAGAAAACTTCATCCAGAACACACAAAGGAATTTAGCAAATTTTAGTGGTTTGCAGTTGTCGTCTCTTACCACTTCACAAATGGGTACTTATGCAGAATACGGACCGCGTTAAAATAATGACAGCTTTTTGTAACTTTTATGGACTTTCAACTAACATTTTTATACACAAACATCCGTATAGAGTTACCTTTCAATGGAACATAATATCTAAAATCTAGTGCCGTTTGCATTGGTACAAAAACATATCTACACCTATGCAGCAAAGCAAGATTACATAAAAAAGAAGAATAAAGTGCTACTTGCTTGGAACTAAATATGACTCTGAAAATCTGACAAAATAACCTTTACTATATTGTGTATATAACATCATCTCTATATTAATCAAATTGTGAGATCACTTCTTGTGTGTCTGTGTGTGAGTGCATGTGTCTTCACGTGACTTGCACATTATTATTTTTTATATACTACTAGCAGAGTTACCCGGTGTTACCAGAGCAAAAGTAATGTATTTCTATCCAAACTCCTATCTCTCTATTCGTCTCTTTACCTTTTTCTCCTCCCTCTTTCTTTCTCCTCCACTCATCCCATTTCTCTTTAGATACACATAGACATAATACACACAGACAACTACCCTTTGCATAATAGATTCATCGAGTAATGAATCAGCATTTTCTTTCAAAATATATACAACATTGAAAAACCGAACCCCTCCCCTAACGAAACGTGGCCAAGTTGACCACCAGAGATTGAATATTTTTTTTCTAAATTATACATATTATACATCTAGAGCAACGCCAAACTAGAATATACCAACTTTGTGGGTTTTTTGATTTGTATTTATTTTTATTTTTATACGGATATACAAATAAACATATACATAGGCAATTACCCTTTATATGTATGCTAACTTGTGTTCACCATTTAATATCCCCTTCATAAAGTTGCCAAGCTTTCACATCCTCCTTGATAATTGCAGCCCAGATCATGTGTGAGCAGCAAATGGCAGACAAGCCATCAACTTCTATGACGTAGGCTGTGTTTATCCACCCACCATTGCGCTTGACATGACCAGATTAGCAGAGACGCTTCTCACATAGTGATATATCCAGAAGATGGATTTGAAGTTTACTGCAAAGGATGAGGTTGTTTGTATGTCATCTTCAGCAAAATAGCTCACTTATTCCACAGAAGTTGAATCCTGTCCTGAACGCAGTGACGGAACACTATACCACGGTTATGTCAAGAGTGGAAGAAGCTCTTGAATTTTGCATCGATTAATAAAATGTCTTTTAAAGAAAAATGGTCAAATTTCAGGCTGCGCAGTTTGTATAATGTAAGGAAAATCAGGAGAGATTGCTGTAGTTTAACAATGGTTCGAAGCTAATTTTAAAACCGGTTTCCTAATAATTATCATTATAATGAAAATGATTTGCCAAAACTGAGTTTGATGTTTGAAGTTCCAGTCTTCTATGAAACATTTCTTTGTCGTTTTTCTTTGAAGAAATGTCGTTGCAATTGTAGTCAGCATTTAGTTAGTTTAGTGCTACCTGTTTCCTACTACTGCTACTGATGATGAATGAATTAATTAATTAATAAAGTAATTATTTAAGACTTCTTCTTTGCAGATGGCAGCTTTGTAAAAAAAGGAAACATGTTGGTGCTATTTAAAAAACCTTTGGTGCTTGTAACCTGTTTTGTCATTATGATTTCATCCACTGTCTGGGCTGGCTTAGACCCCATTTTAGAACCACATCTTCGCATTGTAAGTATAATCTTTCTCTCTCTCTCTCTCTCTCTCTCTCTCTCTCTATATATATATATATATATATATATATATATATATATATATATATATATATATATATATATATATATATAAAAAATAAAATACACATCAAGTGCATTTGAAACCAAATACAACGTAATATTAGAAAAATAAACAAATATTTTACTTGTTTGAAATTTATCACAAATATATTTCAGAATTAAACTCCATCTTCAGTGTGTCATTTTGTTTCTTTCTTTTTCCTGTTCTTCTTCCTTGCCATGTTGTAAATTTAGAGAAATAAGTCTGTATATGGCGGTTGTATTTTGAAATGTTTGATTCGTATTTTATTTTATTCAAATTAAAATAACGTTTCTATTGAACTCTCATTCTTGATGTTATTCTCGCGCTACCTACGCACAGTTCAAACATTTCAAAATACAACCGCCATATACAACGCGCGGCTCTGTACAGACTTATATATCAAGTTTCAAGTCTGTAAACCAAAAATTCACAAAAGAGTTAAGTACAGATCTATCGTACTCACACAGACCAGGTCACTTAGTCTTGGAAGTTTTTTAACCTTGAAAACCACATTAAATTTTTTTTTTTTAATTTAGTTCTTCATTGGAAAATTAATAAGTCATTTAATCTTGTGCAACCGCTGAATCAACTTGCTTTCTCGAATCCACAATAGTCCTAAGCTTTCGGGAATCATCAGTTACACTAGCATGACGTCACTTGAATAGTGAACTGGCCTTACTTTTTTTTATGAAAGTCACGCCTCCATATTCCATTGAACTTAAGCCGTATAACGTTATACATTATATTTTCTAAAATATTTTGAACAAGGCATCCTATGAAATTTCCATGGTCCCACTTGAATATTTAATTTTATTTATTTATTTTTATTTTCTTTGAGACAGTTTTCCTTGAGCACTACAATTGTAGGCTTCTTGTTTCTGCTGATGTCTTTTACATATGCCATATCATCACCATTGTGGGGTCATCTCTCTGATAACATGGTAAGTTGGTATTAAAAATATTTTACTTTTTAATTTTTGGGTAATTTTTAGAAAATATTGCTAAATAATATTAGTTGACATTGACTTGGTGTACTCTTATTATTTTCTTTATATTTTCTGCTAATAAATATTATAAAGTGTAGTATTTGTTTTCAGCACCTTAGCAACGTCAGATGTTTTACTATCGATGAAATTATTGCTGTAAGAAAATATGACAGTGCAGATTGCAATTTTTATTAGAGAATATTAATTTATTAGGTTGGTTGGTTGGTTGTTTTGTTTTACGGCATATCAACCCTTTTCAGGTTATTTAATGCCGAATCTGGTGATTTTGAAGAACTATTTTTTAATATAGTATATTTGTTTTTTTAAGTCGTATTCTATTTAACCCATAGTTGGGACCCTAACAGGTGCTACCACTCCGGGTCAGAGTGGACCTGGGAGCAATGGCAATTAAAGGGTGGCTCCACACTCCCTAAAGCCCGCAAGCTGGGGCCTCACCATCGGATATAGTTTAAGGTCATATCCAGGACCGAATTTATTAGAAGTTGTTTCTGAAATGATTATGCAAATTAAGAACGCACAAAGCTGATTGTGTTTGCAAATTACTATATATACAGTACTTCAAAATTTTATATTGTCACACAAAAAAAACAACATTTGGATGTTAATATAGTTAGGATAGTTGAAAAAAATTGTTGCATTTATTAATTTAAATATATGAGATTAATATATTCAATTTTTTTCATATCTTTTCCATTTTCAGTATAAAAATATATTTTTTATAAATGTTTTTTATTTATTTTATTTTTATCTGTCTATTTGTTTTTATTTTCATATCTATTTATATTTTTTCTCAGAGTTTGCATGTATTTGTTTTATTTTACGTTATTTGGGTTTTGTTTGTCTGGTTGAGCAAAATGCAGTCAACAACACGCCGAACAATCACTACCTGAGCATAAAGTCTTCATACTTTAAAGTTTAAACAAGATAACAATATCCAACAGATATGATAAGTTATTAAAGGGAAATAAGTCTATTACATCCACTTTAAGTACAAGTAGATTTTTATAAAACAATTTCAAACACTCTATAATCCATACAAATCCCAAACTTTTTGATTGCAGATATATCAAATGAATATACTTATAAAGTTGATATTTTGTCTCGCTTTGACATTGATGTTAAAAACCTACTGTTTCTATTAAGTCATGAATATGCGAACGACTACATGAAGGTCAAATAATTTGCATATTCCTTTGAAAAACGAACATTAATTAATTATTCATTTTTTATGGTTTATTATGAGATGATTATTTCTATTTCACTATAAGGCTGATTTCTATTTATGCTTGGTTTCTACATTCTGCATTATTGCACAGAATTTTTGATGAAAACTTCTACCACATAGAAATATATATATATATATATATATATATATATATATATATATATACCGTTCCGGCAAAAAGAAAGTCCGCACTTGTAATTTTTTCATAAACTGCAAATTTAAGCTAAATTTAATGTAACTGTTTAAACAACCTATACCGCATTTGATTTGCCTTTTACTCCTCTATAATTTTACCTGTTCATATTTGACTTTTAATTGAAATATTCTAGTGTTCACGTCAATTTAAAAAAATAACTTCAAATTGAGAAGGCAAAAAGAAAGTCCGCAGCAACAAATTCGCTTAAAACCAACTTAAATTATCGCCCCTAAATTAGTTTAAAATATCCACCAACAGGCAACAATGCATCTCTAATCGTAATTGCTGTTGTTCCAGGTTATACAATGTAACATTTAGTCCACATGCCACGACTTTCTCTTAGTGATCGTCTGGAGCTCATTAATCTCCACCTTTCTGGTTTATCCAATCGAGAAATCGGTCGCAGATTGAAATGTGAAGAGAAAACGGTACAAAAGACACTGCAAAAGCACCAAAACACCGGCAATGTTCGTGATGCCCCTAAATCTGGTCGTACTAGAGTTACTTCTAACAGGGAAAATAACGCTATCAAGATCCACAGACTAAGAAACAGATTTGAAACAGCTCCCCAAATCCAACAATAGTGCCATCTTGTTAAAAAATGCTCTCTTTCTACTGTTAAGAACAGATTAAAGGAATTTAATTTGCGAGGATATGTTGCAAGATGCAAGCCAATGATTGCTGTAAAGAACAGAAAGCGCCACCTGGACTTCGCCAGATGCAATAAAGATCGTGACTCTTCATACTGGTCAAAAATGCTTTTTAGCGACGAAAGCAAGTTTAATAGGCTAGGCAGTGATGGTAGGCAGTTACGTCAGTCGGAGGAAAGACAAAGAATTTTATCCTAGGTGCTCAGTTTCAACGCTGCAAGGCGGTGGAGGTTCAGTTTTGGTGTGGGGCATTATTAGTACCAATGGTCCAGGGCCTATAGTTCGCTTGCAAGATCGAATTAATTCGACCAAGTACATTAATATGTTGACTGAGCATTTTCTACCCTACTTTGGTCGGAATTTGGATGATAATCCCATCTTTATGCAGGATAATGCTCCCATTCACACAGCTGGCAATGTCAAGGGATTCCTAGAAGAGCATGATATTCCGTGTTTGGATTGGCCTGCACAATCTACAGACCTCAATCCTATCGAAAACATATGACATTACATCAAGTAACAGTTATGCAATGATAAAATTTCAAATTTGGAAGAACTTTGGACAAAAACTAAAGAAAAGTGGGATGCCCTTTCCCCAGAGTATTGCTGCAATCTAATTCAAGGAATTCCCAAAAGATTGCAGGCTGTCAAATTGCAGAAGAGCTATGCTACTAAATATTAACTATTTCATTGTGTTCCTGTTGCATTTGTGTTGCATTAATATCCTAAAGTTACATTTCAATAACAATTTTCCATTGTGTGAACTTTCTTTTTGCCTCCTCAATTTGAAGTTATTTTTTTAAATTGACGTGAACACTAGAATATTTCAATTAAAAGTCAAATATGAACAGGTAAAATTATAGAAGAATAAAAGGCCAATCAAATGAGGTATAGTTATTATATAGAAAAGGGTTGTCCCCTTTCCATGTAAATAATAAGAATATTAGATAAGTGAAAATGAGGTTAGGATAAGCCGAGACTAAAACCCTGTAGGCAAAGTTAAGAAATGGAATGTTAGAAATTAAATTGATTGCCCTATTCTTTTAGAAATCTGTATATTAAAAGGCTATTTAAAAGAATGAACAATGCAAATTAAAAATGTATTGTTTAAAAAATAGATTAGGTTAAAAAATAGGTTAGGTAAGGATTCTTTTGTTTGTCAGAAGTGTGCTTGGATAAACATACGAAAAGCCACGTGAAATTAGTCACGTTTGAAAACACACTTCTAACATCATAAACAAATGACGTTTCTCCATATAGGATTCTATGGGTTCGAATTTTAGTCCGTCAGCAAGAGAGAGAGAGAGAGAGAGAGAGAGAGAGAGAGAGAGAGAGAGAGAGAGAGAGAGAGAGAGAGAGAGTCAGTCAAGCGGGCAGATGATCAGCCAAGATTTGTCAGTTGGAGAGGAAAGTCCCTTAGAGACGAAGGGTAGAAGATTAATCACGTAGATACAAGCGAAATTCCTGACGTCATCGACCGGCCGATCCAATGAATAATAATAATAATACAACATAATGAAGTCATCATTATGTTGTAATTGTCTTGTGTCATCCTTCATCACGAACGAAAGGTAATTGTGTTTATATCATCTTATAATGAACATTTTGTAACCTTTCGAAGATTATGTATCTCTATACCACTATCAGCCGGTCACTGGGGTGTGACCGACAGACGTGTTATAGTAAATGTCTTAAAGCGGTCTCATGAAGACATGAGATGGGCCAGTCATTTGGGTCTGTGTAGTAAGAAGAAAATCATACCTGAGATGTTGGTCTGGGTGTGGCTCCTTTCTTTTCTCAAGATGATCTCTTCACCCTGGTGGCATTCTGGTGGGAATCTTCATCTCCCTGTCCTCAGGGCCGCCTTTCGACTTAAGACATTTATGAAGGAATTCATGGCAGACACAAGAAAAACGACACGCGACACAATTGTAATATACAAAGGTATAACTAACTATTTTATTTTACATTAGAGATACAATATATATTACAAAAAAAACAATTTACAATTAATTTTTACAATAGGCTTTTCGAAGCTAACTAACCTACCCTAACTAGTGTTGAGGGAGGGGGTGGCCCCCCCCTCATTTACGGAGAGACAGTCTATGCGTCCTCACATCATGGTGGTCGTGCAGGAAAGAGACAGAAAGATAGCAAGGGGATTATGGGAAGGGGTTTCTTTGTATCTCTACGCTCATGGACAATTTACCACCCGTCCATGCTGCAGAGTGTGTTAGAAACAGTGGCACAAGGAAATAGTGCCACATCCCTCCCTATGCTATCCGAAATTTATGAGCATTCATAAATTTCAGAAGTCCCTAATTTTCCGTGAATGGTGCGTCAACCGGCCGTCAGCAATCAATGTCTCCATGCTCTACGTTCCATCAGGAACTCAGTGAAGCAAGTTATTTTTTTCCACCAGGCTCCTGGTAGACTGGTATACTGCTTCAAATACCAGAGAGGGTAATCATCCTCGCCCTCCATCGAGGCAATGACCTCATGATTTCAGTTACTGGATTTACACTTTCTTAAGCAACCATTATAATATTTTTTAACAAAGCCGGATTTTACGTGAGTTCATCACGCCGACCTATACGTATTTGACTAAGCCGGATTCTACGTGAGTTTATCACGCCGACCTATACGTATTTCACTAAGCCGGATTCTACGTGAGTTTATCACGCCGACCTATACGTATTTCACTAAGCCGGATTCTACGTGAGTTTATCACGCCGACCTATACGTATTTCACTAAGCCGGATTCTACGTGAGTTTATCACGCCGACCTATACGTATTTGACTAAGCCGGATTCTACGTGAGTTTATCACGCCGACCTATACGTATTTCACTAAGCCGGATTCTACGTGAGTTTATCACGCCGACTTATACGTATTTCACTAAGCCGGATTCTACGTGAGTTTATCACGCCGACCTATACGTATTTCACTAAGCCGGATTCTACGTGAGTTTATCACGCCGACCTATACGTTTTTTAATTTAGTCTGCATAACATTATTTTCGTAACTGGATTTACGCTCCCTTCAGCAACCAGTATAATGTATTTTAACCAAGTCGGAGTTACGTGACCTCATCACGCCGACCTATATGTATTCCAAGTTATTACTTCAGTTACTGGACTTACGCTCTCTTCAGCAACCAGTATAATGTATTTTAGATAAGTCGGGGTTACGTGACCTCATCACGCCGACCTATATGGATTTAGTAAAACCTTGGTCTTCAGAGGTTCTAATCCAATTAATTCTGTTAGAGCAAGGAGTCTGCCGCCGAGCGACCAATAAAAACTATCCACCACGGAATATTTATTAATTATATAAAGAATTAACTAAGAAGGGCACTCAGCCTTCATGAGTTAGAATACTCAATTAGGGGGAAAAAAATTTCCAAAAATAAACAATTCAGAAACCTGGTATACATTAAATCAATGAAATAGGGTGTTAACAATTTTTTTTCTTAAAAAGAAAACATTTTTAAAAAATCATTTCAGAGCACCTCGGTCACAATTAGAATTTGTTTACACAATGCAAACGCATTTCAGTTATTACATTCATAATTAACTTTTTCCCAAATTTCAGGGTACATTTAAAAAGTATATGTATTTTTCCAAAACTTGATTTACAAAAGATCATTAAAATTTAATTCCAAAATTTAAAAATTATTTCAAGTATTTTGGTTCATCGTTAAAATCAATTTATGTTAGTTAACTTCTTTCCAAAGTAAGTCATTTATTATTATAAAAAACAATCTTCTCAAAAGGTCATAAACTTCGAATAGACCCATTTTTCGTAATACAATTCAAAAATTATTCCAAACATTTGGTTCATTATTAAAATTAATCTTCCGAAAAGATCATAGAAAATTCATTTTGAATCAATTTACCCTTCACAATGAGATTCAGAGACATCCCAAAACTTTTTCATTTCGTAATTATTATTTTTAAAATTCAGTGTACATTTAAAGTTATTTAATTGATTCTTAAAAATCATTTCTTCTTTTAGACCATTATCCAGGTCATTTCGAATTCAGAAACTTTTCATGTTAATTAACTTTATTTTCCAAGTAATTATTTTATTATTTAAAAGCAACTCTTTTCCTAAACTCACTAACAAGGATTATTTCGAATTAATAAACTCCCACCACACCTAGGAGCTACATTAGTTAACGACCAGTTCTGTATAGTTAAAAGCTCGAAAGAATTAAAATTTCAATTAAAGAGAGATCTTTCTAGACTGAGGAAATCTTTTTTTTTTTCTTAATAATTAATTCAATTTTACGTATATACTCCTCAGTCAATATTTCAGGGACCCCTATCATACGGTCCAATTTCAAATAAACCTTCAATTAAAGAATTTGCTCGAATAATTCTTCCTTAAAATCATCTAGAGTTCAGGAAAATCTCTTTCGTTAGTCAAACAATATTTCCTTAGAAATTATTAAAAATTCAGAGAATATTCGAAATGTAATAGCGTAATTTTTTCTTTAAGAAAAACTATGAACATTTCAGAGAACTCTTAAAAAATGAACGTAATCATGTAACAGTTGGCTTTTCCAAACACTCGAAGACTTCAAAAAAAGTACTTTAAGTGCTGTTTGAATAATCGTCTCAGTTTTTATTTTTAATAAAAAAACAATTGAAGACATCATTTAATGTAATTTAACGAAGCATAAATAATTTTGTTCTTTAAACTTGGTAGAAAAATTAAAAAAAACTCCAAGTTAATTCGTTATTATATGCCCTCCTGCAATCAGCCATGGGGGTTTAGCTATACAATCATTAAAACGCAAGAGTAGAGAAAGAGACTGAGGGGGAAAAGAAGGGGATAGAGACAGAGCGATGCCATTACACACCCTACCACCCTCATGATATCATTACGTAATAACAAAAAAAAAAATCTTCGACAATTTTCTCTCTCGTCCTCATAGACCCTAAAAGGGTAAGGGAATGAGAGAGAGAGAAAGATAGAGAGAAGAAGAGAGAGAGAGAGAGAGGCAGATAGCATTGTTCTACCACCCATTCCTCAACACCCTCGCAAACACCATGACGAGGTCATCTTCGCTTATCTTTCCCATGTGCGGCCATTGTTTTAAAAAATGAGTGACAGGTAGACATTAAACATTTCCACGAGTTTAAAAAAAAAAAAGAAGAAAATAGAAAAACAATCTTATTTGGAACAATTTTGTAAAATACATTCTAACACAAAACTTTCATATTATCTAACCCCAATTTTTTTTTTACCAGTAACATTTTTTTTTCTTTTTAAACAGACAAAACATCAATAAAAGAAACATTATCAATTCAAAAAAAATGTCCCCTTATGTTTCAGCTTTACTGTTACCTAACCTGAAAAATAAACACATCAACTGTTCATGGAATAAAATGTAATGTAAAAGTTCTATTTTTTCAAATCTGAATCTAACACTTGCAAAGTCAAAAGAATTTTTTAAAAAGTCCTATATTTTTATAAACCTGAAATAAAGATCAGATAAAAAATGTTAGGTATCCTTTATTTTCTTTCCTTTTTTTTTTCTTTTTTAAATTTATTTTTCGAGCTTCGTGTTTGAAGGATTTTTTTCTTTTTCTTTCATGTAATAACAAGATGCATAGATATACACACATATAGATATATATCTTGAGAGAGACAGAAAGAGAGAAAGCGTGAGAGAGAAAGAGATATTGCATATTCTAGAGACACTTTTTTCTCATCTCTGTTTTTTTTTTTTTGTGTGTGGGACACATTTCTTACTGTTTTGTTCGAAGGGTTACTTTCAATACTCTTTTTTTTTAAATCGATCTTTTGTAAACTGTTTTTTTTTTTTTTGTAGGTGCAAGACAATTTTTTGTTCAGGTTCTGAATTTTCCTTTTTGAGTGCGTTTTTTTTTTTTTTTTGTGCGCGTGTGTACTGGTCTGCCATTTTTTTTTAAATTTTGCCAGAAATAGTTTTTTCCGTTTTTAAAGACCGTGGACCATTTTTTTTTATTCGATTCGTCTAGTGGTCGTTATTTTTGGTTGTGCCGTGGGTTTAAGAGTCGAAATTATTTCCATGCTGGGAAACAATATGTCTTGGTCATATTGCATCATTTATACTGCGACACAGATGCGACGAGATCCGTCTGGTAATTAACCAGGGTCAATCCTGAGTCTTAAGGCAACCATTTATACCACTATCAGCCGGCCACCGAGGTGTGACCGACAGACGTGTTATAGTAAATGTCTTAAAGCGGTCTCATGAAGACATGAGATGGGCCAGTCATTTGGGTCTGTGTAGTAAGAAGAAAATCATACCTGAGATGTTGGTCTGGGTGTGGCTCCTTTCTTTTCTCAAGATGATCTCTTCACCCTGGTGGCATTCTGGTGGGAATCTTCATCTCCCTGTCCTCAGGGCCGCCTTTCGACTTAAGACATTTATGAAGGAATTCATGGCAGACACAAGAAAAACGACACGCGACACAATTGTAATATACAAAGGTATAACTAACTATTTTATTTTACATTAGAGATACAATATATATTACAAAAAAAACAATTTACAATTAATTTTTACAATAGGCTTTTCGAAGCTAACTAACCTACCCTAACTAGTGTTGAGGGAGGGGGTGGCCCCCCCCTCATTTACGGAGAGACAGTCTATGCGTCCTCACATCATGGTGGTCGTGCAGGAAAGAGACAGAAAGATAGCAAGGGGATTATGGGAAGGGGTTTCTTTGTATCTCTACGCTCATGGACAATTTACCACCCGTCCATGCTGCAGAGTGTGTTAGAAACAGTGGCACAAGGAAATAGTGCCACATCTCCCCTCCTCTGCGAAAATGAGAATTAAAAGTGAAAATTAAAATATACAGTAAACGGCGATAAGTTAAAATATCTAGAGCCGATGAAAAGGGCTTATGAAGAAGAACCTGAAGTCCTATCTAACTAATATTCCTGGTGAACCAAGAGCAAAAGAGATCCAGACAATTGCACTTAAGGGAACAGTGAGGATACTAAAAAGAGCTCTCGGTTGGTTTCAGTAAAAAGCAGGGTAATGTCGGCAGCTGGTTTGGCTGCTCCATACCCAGCATTACAATCTTCAAAGAAAGAAAATGAAAAAAAAAGTATGAAAGTGAAATCTGACCAGTTAGGGTGGAGGATATGTGTTGCATGGAGAGAAATTATATGAGAATGGTGCGATGAATATATAATGTGCTTTTTAAAGACAGGCTTAGATCTGTGATATCAAAGAAAGATTAAATCTAGACAGTATAAAGAAGTGTGCAGATCAGGAGACTTCAATGGTTTGGTCACACTGAAAGATTCGATGAAAGTGTTTTGTTTAGTAGATACAAAACAATAGAGGCAGCTAAGAAAAGGAAAATATAGGAAGAAATGATAAAGATTTACTTGAGAGAAAGAGAGATAAATAAAGACCAATTTCTAAAAGCCATCCAACACCTGGCAGCATCTAAGTATCTAAAACAGATATTAAAATGATGATGATGATCATCATCATAGATGTTTTGTTATTAATGTAATGAATATAAGTACATTTGGGTCTTTCCTCCTGCAAGATTGTGATTGGCTGGTTAAGCCATAAATACCGACTGGTAGAGGCATTTGAGAAAGATGTTGAAACATACACAAGTCTCACACTACGAACCCCACTGCGTCTACGATATTCGTTCATATTGCGACATATCAGGTTTATTACTTGCACTGAAGAAAGACGGCTCAACTACTTTTCTTTCTAGGGATCATATTAGTTACGAAAGTGGGTCGTACAAAAATATAAGATAGCAAACACAGTGAGAAAACGAGCAGAGATGTAGAAAACGGCCAACACATTCTTCCGGCATTTCAAAATAACACCGCAGACAGGCTTTTTACTAACTGATTTTTTTTCTTCAACATCATAGCAAGAAAGAAAAAAGAAAAGAAAAAAGAAAAAAAATGTATCAAATTCTAAGGAAGGAGTATAACTCCGTAATATTAATTGTAAACAAATAAATATTAGTTTATTTGTCATATTTCGTTGTAATTTGGCTATCAAACGTATCTCATACGTATTTTATTTTAAAATTCGATCACCGCTTCTTCTATCACAGAATTCACAATCCTGACTTTCGGAAGTGAAACATATATGGCAGATAAAAGGTTTAGATACTTTCTCTTGGTTTTGTCTGGGCAACGGAGCAGATGTGTTTAACGTGTCTTCTTCCTTCTAGAGAATGTGTTCTGGAAAGACAAACACTGTATACTGTGTAATGTAAAGAAAAAGAAAAAATATAGTACTCTTGTACTAATGGTTTTCTTTTCCAGACCCTGGGAGTCTAGAATATGTTAAATTCAAGAATTTTTTTTAAAATTATATATTTATTAAATTAACTTCGATAACCAATTTTTTGCAAAAAAAAGTTTTGATAATCTCTCTCTTTGTTCACTCCTAAATCTACCTCTATGTTAATATAATTAATACTTGCATGGCCTGCGGAAATTCCACGGTTATTTAATGTAAATTAGGTTTTCATTTTATGTGCTAATTACATGCTACAAAATAATGTCATCCGTTGGGTCATCTATTGAACTTGGGTAAAATTCTTTGAATCAGGAAAAATGAGTTTGAGAGCCATTAGATATTAAAAATAAAAAGACAAAATCCCAAATTAGCCTCCCCCCCTCTCTCTCTCTCTCTCTCTCTCTCTCTCTCTCTCTCTCTCTCTCTCTCTCTATCTATCTATCTATCTATCTTTATTTAGCTACAGCTATTATTACTCTGGTGTTATTCTCTTTTGTTTATAATGAGCTAGTACAATTTTTTTATTCTTTCCTTTCTTTATTACCTTTAACTGTTAATAAAGAGAGAGAGAGGGGGGAGAAAGGAAGAAATAGAAAAGGGAAAGAGAATGCTTTCATAGTAATGTTCCATTGTCCAACGTCTTAGTAACTCTTATTCTCGAATAGCTTTTCACCTAGAGAAGTGGTGAACCATTAGTATAAAAAAGAGAAGCAAAGGTCAGGCAAAATAGAGGATGAGAGTGAGAGATAGAAACCTTATAAGTAACGGGTTACTTGATGAATTTATTGTAAATTGTAACTAATTAGAACAATTTAAAATGGAAATTTTCAAACATAACTCAATCCCAAAACTTTTAACATGTATTCTGTGTGATTAAAATATTTAGGAAAAAACCTTAGATAGAAGGTAATTAAAAAATTAAATAATAATAATAATAATAATAATAATAATAATAATAATAATAATAATAATAATAATAATAATAATACACAAGGAAACTGAAACTGTAAGAAATCTTATAAATAAAATACATGCATGAAAGATGAATAAGAATAGAAGGACCTAGGAGAAAAAACACTAACCAGACCTCTACTGGATGAGTGCGAAGAGTACTAGGCTCTTGAGTGGGTTTATTGTCCCTCAATTTCAGTGGAGGCCAATGGTTATTGCCAGCGATAAATCAATGATGATGGCCTGTGTGAGAACTCCAAGTGAGTACAAATAATAATAATAATAATAATAATAATAATAATAATAATAATAATAATCTTAACATCCATTTTACATTGACTTCTAAACTAACCTATCTTTGCCTGGGTCTTTATTCCTTTTTTTTATCACTTCCGCCTATGTTTTCCTTCCACTGTGAACTCTAACCTTATTCTTATTCTTATTTATTTAGTCTGATACAAAAAACTTACTCATCCCTGGATTTTTTTTAATGGGCCTCACATTGCTTCTTTTGGGTCCATCACCAATTTTGAATATACAAGAAAAGTGAGTATTCTGTTCATATAAAAAGTTGGCTGATTATTATTATTTGCATTTTTCAGACTACTAATCTCATTTCGAGTGTTATTTCCACAACGTTTCGGTTAATGTAATCTCCGACCTTCTCCCGGTGTATCTTGTTGAACTCACAAATCTTTCTGTCAAATTCAGGAATGCATGAAATTTCGCAAGGACCCGTGATGTAGTTGATAGAGTACTTGATAAAATTTAGTTGTAAAGTTACACTCTTCTGGAGGTTGAAGGTTCAATCATCTGTATGGATGACACACAAAATACAATTACGAATTATTTAGAATGTCTACCTAATTATGGCTAACGGAATGAGAACATGTTCCTCCTATGAATTAATAAAGGTCTTTCAATCTCTGTCTCCTTTGTTTGCTTCGTTTCGTTTTAAGATGCATCCAAACATTATTCTTCCATTGCTCATTCATGGTCTAACATAGGCTTTTCATCACTCAGCGGTTTGATGGACACCTCTTAAAAGTATTCATTTTCTTAACTAAACAAAAGCAAATGATTGGCTGAGTTTGGTTGAGTTTGCTTATTTTGATTTTGTGCTTATAATGAAATTTTTTTTTGTAAGGAAAATGCAGAAAAGTTTTATGATGTACATAACCGTGTGGGAACGAAGATGGCATATTCCAAAAATCACAAAGCTTTAACACAATCTTGCTTTAAATGATAACATTTTTCAGAGATAGTAGCAATCATATATAAAGACTTATTTTCTCTTGTGGAGAAATGTCCCTGCTAGGTGATTTGGTCACACATTGACCAATCGTTTTGCAGGGTGCACTGATTCCATCTGTCCCCTAAAGAACTACTTAAGCCTTTTTGAAAATGTAGAGGGAATTTATTTCTGGCCTCCCAGATCAACAGAGATTAGACCATTCTAGTAATGACCTGTTCCCTGTTGATTGTGGTGTAATGCTGATTCTGTGCAGTTCTAGGAGGTCCACCCTTCTAAGCTTTGCCTTTTCTCTTTGAAAAGGGATTAGTTTATTGCTAATCGCCTGAGGCGCTCTTAGCGGGGAATGCCGACGGGGCTGCCCAGGCATCTTTAACAAATGCAGAAGGTTCCTCCTCTAGAGGACTGAATTTTTCCATCTCACTTTCTAACCCCAGTGTCACAGTTCTTGCGGTGGGAGAGAACTAAATACTCAGCTTCTTTGAAATTAGCAATGATCAATTGTCTTATCATTTCTGGCTTTGTATAATTACATGTTTTTGTTTTTTTTAAATAAATGTTTTTCTTTTGTTTTTATCTTTTGTTAGCTATCTTTGGTTGAATATTTTATGCCTTGCTATTCTGGGTATTGCTGTCAGTCTATCAGTCGTCCCGACTTATGACATGCTGTTAGAACAAACTGAGTAAGTATCCACTCAATTCTTAATCATATAACAATGATTTTATGGGTGGGGAGTGGGGTGTAGTGATATCAACACTATTTTCCTATGTGCAAGGATTGAACATAAAAAATAATCAAAAAGCAACATAAATACCCCACTCGACAGAATACAAAATTAAGGAAGCAGGCGTTTCAAGAGCTTAGTATGATGTACCTATCAGAACAACAGAAGTATGTTCAAGAACAAATAGATCGAATCCAGAATGCAGTAGATAACAAACAATCCTATCTGGCTTGGCAAGTAGTAAATGAAATATCTGGGCGCAAACGATATGCCAAAGCTAAGTTAAAGGCAAACACTCCAGAAAATGCATGTTCGAAATAGAAAGCACATTTTGAAAAGCTACTCGGAAAAAACCCAGAAGTAACAGACCAACCAATTCAGCCGATTGTTGTACAGGAACTCAATATTGAGAAGGGTGATTTTACAATCGAGGAACTCCTAAATGTACAAAAGAAGACCAAGAATCGTAAAGCTGCAGGCTTAGATAACATACCCCCTGAAGTATGGAAGACAGGTGGTTTCAATGACATACTTCTTAATTCATGCAATTCTATATAGACTGTATAGAATCAAAAAATTATTAATATATGGAGGGAAGGATGCATACTTACCTTCCCCAAGAAGGGGGACCTAAGCATACCAAGCAACTACGGAGGAATAACACTCACTCTAATTGCAGCAGGAATCTACAATGCCATGCTTCTCAACCGTTTCCGACCAAAGATCGAAGAAGTGCTCAGGAAGAACCAAAATGGATTTAGAAAGAATCGCTCTACTACTAGTCAAATACTTACTTTTAGGAGACTGATTGAAAGAGTCAAAGCAAAAAACATTGAGGCAGTCATGATCTTTGTAGATTTCTCCAAAGCATTCGACTCTGTACATAGAGGAAAAATGGCCAGCATATTAAAAGCATATGGCATTCCAAATGAAGTCATTAATGCTATCATGATGCTATATGAGCACACTCAAGCAATGGTCAGGTCCCCAGATGGGGACACTGAATTTTTTGACATCCGCACTGGGGTTCTACAAGGAGATACTCTTTTTTTTTTTTTTTTTTTATTCAATTTTCACCCCAAACAAGGCACAGTGCCACTTTGAAGCAGGGGGCTACTATTAGGGACTTAATTAGCGGGGTCATTATGAAGGGAGATGAGTAGAAAGATGTTTGTTAACATTACACTTGAACTTCTGCATATCATTGCAGTTGGGAAAGCAGAATCCCGGAAGTGAGTTCCAAAGACCCGCAGTTCTGGGGAAGAAATTATTGGAGTAAAAGGCTTTCTTGCACCTAGGGATCTCTACTGTAAAGGGATGAGACTTAGTAGCTTGTCGGGTTTGTCGGGGGTAGTTACGTCGGGGAGGTACAAGTGTTTGCAGTTCGTCAGAGCATTCATCATTAAAGTATTTGTAGAACAGGCAGAGGGATGCAACATCTCGTCGATGGGACAGAGGCTGTCTTGACTTTGTACTTCGCACCTCTGTTGATATACACAACATGCTAAGCTTCACCCTAAATGAATCCAGAAACTGACGTCATCAATCAGCACACATAACTGATGAAGATTACACAGACGATATTGCTTTATTCGCGAACAACACTGCTGATGTGCAAACACTGCTACGTAAGCTAGAAAAGTCTGCAAATGACATTGGTCTCCAAGATGGAAGACAGGAAACTCTGGAGAGGAAGAGTCACATTGGTCCGGGCAAGGAGCCCATCATGATGATGAAGGATTGTGACCTTTTGGCGTAGGAACACATGAAGGAATAATCGGGATTTGAAGCTGAACAACATTGTTTAACTAACAGTCATCTTGTATAAATGTTAATAAAGCGTTAATAAAATAACAATGCTTCCGTCATTTAATCAACCCACCTTTACATTATACGATGTCAAGATGGCGGGATTCAATTAACAATAAAAAAAAGAAAAAAAAGAAACGAAAAACAACAAGAAAAAAATCCACACAAAAAATAACGGGGGGGGGGTCTAATACCAGAAATACAGGCCAATAAGGTAATTAAACTTTAGATTTTTAATTTGCCAACGTGGGATATTATTTTTTCCTGTATCGACACCATCTTGGATTTCTTTTTTGCTGTCTTAACTAAACTGTATTTATCATGGTTTCTAACACCTGTATCTTCTAGTTTGACTAGAATTCTACAAAGCTGGTAGAAGCATTTCAATTGTTTAAACAAAGATTGGAATTTTATTTCATAAATAGCATTTCAGCCCGGCATTGCCCAGGTGTTTGGAAGTGTATGTTGAGCAAAAAAAAAAAAAAAAAAAGTGGTAGTAGGAAGGCAGGCTCGAACCCGTACCGCTAAGAAGGAAAAGAACGGGAAAAAACCTGACGTCTTTGCTGTTATGATCACCATCAAACCGGAAGTGACAATCGAAAGGAGAGGACGACTTTCAAAAATATCGACGAAAAAAGCGATCTCCCTGTAGAAAAGTGCCCAGTTGAAGGTGAAGATATTAATGATTTTAGCCAATTTTTCGATATTTGTCGTCTGAAATGTCGAACTTCAAAATGATACTGATCTTGTGAAAATCCGTCGTCTCTGTCGAAAGTTTTAGGCAGATATGCAAACATACATGCATACATACATACATTTATATATTGGTAACTAAAACTTTTCGACCCAAACCGATTAAAAAGCTTGCCCTATCTCTGAATACCCTTTAATTCAATTGTTTAAACCAGAAATTGTCTGAGTAATTTGGTAGAAACCACAGAGGTCAAATTTTTTTTATACTTTGACCCCTATTTTGACCCTTTAAATTTTTGGAGCTCAAATAAAGTTATTAAGTTAGATACACGTCCAAGGAACCTATATCTAAAATTTCAAGTGTTTAAACCCAAAATTGTCAGAGGAGTTTGGTAGAGTTCTCAAAGGTCAAATCGTTGAACTTTAACCTCTTAACAGCCAAATTTCTGGCCGAAAATGGATTACAAAGATCTCAGTACCCTGTATATAAAATTTCGAATTTGTAGACTTAAAATTGACAGAGTTATTGCGTAGGGAAATGTACACACACACACAGACACACACACAGACACGTTCACGTTTTGTAAATATCTATATATTAAATACGATAGCGTGTGTATTCTTTTGTGTGTCACGCTTACATCCGGGTCGTTTGTTAAAACAAAACAAAAAATTGGTGTCGCTGTGGAGGCAAAGCTAATAAAAATGATTTGTCCTTCTTGGCCTTTTGCCCAAGATCAAAGTGTAGTATCTGTTCTTCAGATGCTACATTTCAATTTCTACTTCTCTCTCAGTGGAGGAGAAATCCTTTACAACTAAGACAATTTTTGTTCCTTTTCTCCACGTTAAAAAACGACCCTGGTGTCTAAATCTGTCCCGTGGGGAGGCATTGTAAATAGGTACTATATTTAATGTAACAAAGTTTTTATACCACAAAAGTAACTGGGAAAAGTAATTTCTGATTTAATTACAAAATGCCCTGGAAATTTCCCTTCTGATTAAGTATAAGATGCACTGGAAATGTCTCTTCTGATTAATTATAAGATGCTCTGAAAAATGTCCCTTCTGATTATATTTTTTTTTTTACGTGTCTCCCAACAAGGGCAGAGTTGGACGTGAGGTAGGTTAAAAATTTGAGGAAACCAACTCCTTAAAAGGGGCACTCTGGTCAGTAACAAAGAATGCTGAGACTCATACTACACTCAGAAATTCATGCTGAAGCAATGGTTGTCTAATCCCTAACCGTGTTAATGTTTTTATGCAATAATTTCAAAAAGCTGCTGAAACAGTTTATGCTTTAAACATTACTTTATTTCAAGTATATTTTAAACAGTGGAGTGGGGGATATGAAGCCAGTCCCGGAAATGACTTAAACTGTTTACGATTTAAACATTACTTTATTTCATGTACATTTTTAACAGTAGTGTGGGGGATATGAAATCAGTCCCAGAAATGGCTGAAACCGTTTATGCATTAAATATTAATTTATTTAATGTATATTTTTAACAGTGGGGTGGAGGATATGAAATCGGTCCCAAAAATCGCTGCAACCATTTACGTTTTAGACATTACTTTATTTAATGTATATTTTTAACAGTAGGATGGTAGATAAGAAGTTAGTCTCGGAAATTGCTGAAACCATTTATGTTTTAGACAATTCTTTATTTAATGTATATTTTTAACAGTGAGGTGGGAGATATGAATTCAGTTCTTGAAAGGGCTGAAACAGTTTACTATTTAGACATTACATTATTTCATGTATATTTTTAGCAGTGGGTTGGTGATATAACGTCAGTCCCAAAAATGGCTCAAGCAGTTTACGATTTAAACATTACTTTATTTCATGTATATTTTAACAGTGGGGTGGCGGACATGAAGTCAGTCCCGGGTTTGAATGAGATAAATGCAAATATATACTAGCAGTAACGTCGCCCAGTATTGAATGAGATAGGTGGAAAGCATATAGTAGTAGAATACTCAGTGTTGCCCGGATCGAATGAGAAAGGTGAAAGATATATACTAGAAGAATATGTGACGTTATCTGGGATTGGATAAGATAGGTGGAAAATAAATATACTATGAGAATACCTGGAATTGATTGATGTAATGACATAATCAGCCCAGGCAATATATAAAAGTTATTATTTAAGTAAGGGGGAGCGACATAGTGGGTTAAAGTTATGAAAATTATTGTCGAAATTAGTAACATATCCAAGAATTATGAAAAATGATTAAATGTTAGTTACTTGATTCGCGTGAAATAAGTCCAGAAAATATATCAAAATTCTTATATTAGTAGGAGGGAGGCATAATGTGGGTTTTTAATTATAAAAATGATTGTCAAAATTAGTAACATATCCAAGAATTATGAAAAATGATGACATGTGAGTTAATTGATTAGTGTGTTTGTAATGAAATAATCAGCCCAGGAAATATATTAAAGTTATTATGTTAGTAAGAGAGGGCGATAAGGATGGTTCAAATTATGAAAAATGATTGTCGAAATTATGAACATATCCAAGAATTATGAAAAATGATAATATGTGATTTAATGCATCAGTGTGTTTGCAATGAAATAATCAGACCAGACAATATATCAAAGTTATTATTTTAGTAAAGTGGGCAATGATGTGGGTTAAAATGATGAAAAATGATTGTCGACATTAGTAACATAGTCAAGAATTATGAAAAATGATGAAATGTGAGTTAATTGATTGGTGTGTTTGAAATGAGATAATCAGCCCAGATGATATATAAAAGCTATTATTTTAGTAGTGGGGGGGTTAAGATTGTGGATTAAACATATAAAAATTGATTGTCGAAATTAGTAACATATCCAAGAATTATAAAAATTGATGAAATGTGAGTTAATAGATAGTTGTGATTTTTTATGAAATAATCAGCCCAGACAATATATTAAAGTTAGTTTTTAGTAAAAGAGGGCGATAAGGATGGTTTACATTATAAAAAACTATTGTCGAAATTAGTAACATATCCAAGAATTACAAAAAATGATGAAATGTGAGTTAATTGATTGGTATGTTTATAATAAAATAATCAGCCCAGAAAATATATCAAAGTTATTATGTTAGTAAGAAAGGACGATAAGGATTGTTTAAATTATGAAAAATGATTGTAGAAATTAGTAACATATCCAAGAATTATGAAAAATGATAAAATATGATTTAATGCGTTAGGGCATTTGCAATGAACTAATCAGACTAGACAATATATCAGTTATTATTTTCGTAAGGAGGAAGGGGGGCAATGATGTCGGTTAAAATGATTAAAAATGATTGTCAAAATTAGTAACATGTCCAAGAATTATGAAAAATGATGAAATGTGAGTTAATTGATTGGTGTGTTGTAATGAAAACATCAGCCCAGACAATATATCAAAGTTATTATTTTAGTAAGAGTGGAAGCTATAAGGTGTATTTAACTCATAAAAAATGATTGTCGAAATTGGTAACATATCTAAGAATTATGAAAAATGATGAAATGTAGATTACTTGATTGGTGTGTTTGTAATGAAATAATCTGCCTAGACAATCAAAGTTATTATTTTAGTAAGGTGTGCGATATGGTCAGTTTGAATAATGAAAAATTATTATCGAAATCCGTACCATATCCAAGAATTATGAAAAATGATGAAATGTGAGTTAATTGATAGTTGTGTTTTTTTATGAAATAATCAGCCCATGAATTATATCAATTTTTTTTTATTTTAGTAAGAGGAGAGGCGATAATGTGGGTTAAAATTATGATAAATTATTGTTGAACATAGTAACATATTCAATAATTATGAAAAAAGGTGAAATATGAGTTAATTGACCGGTGTGTTTGTAATGAAATAATCAGCCCAGGAAATATATCAAAATCATTATTTTAGTAAGGGAGCGGTACAGTTTTAATAAAAGGGCTAGAATAATATGATTTTGCCTTCCTTCATGCTGAATAGAACGCCTACAGAATGCCCAGTAAGAATATATTACATATGAAAAATGCCACTGTGGAATTTCCACAGATCCCACTAGTATAGATTATTAAAATAAAAACAGGACAACAAGCAAATTATATCTTATTATAAGTCGCTAACGAAGAACTAAATAAAATTCAACATGTGGACACTAACAGTGTAAAAAAAAATCTTCCTTAAATTATTTTTAATAAGTTCATTGAACACCTTAAACCTACAGAGAATTTTAGAATTAATCGTCTAAAATTAATGTCAAATAGACAACAAATCTGACGAGTCATTAGATAACTTTGTCAACAGATGTAAACAGCTTAGGCAGAAATGTGTGTTGACAGAATCAGGGCAACAAGAATAATAGAACTTATTATTGCCAGCATGCCAATTATGGACTTCCAGACAGAGTTATTAAAAAAAGATAACACCTTAACTCTGGAAGAAACTCTTAACATTGGTAAAATGTATGAAGCTTCTAACGCCCATTTAGAACAACTCAAGGTTATGCGAAACGATACTGGCGATGGAAACAACAATATACAAGCAATAAGAGCACATATACGTTCTAAAAAATCAAGTAATTGCCTCAATTGTGGTAAAAGCCGTGCTTTTCGTCGTGAGGCTGGTCCAGCATTTGGATCAAAATGTGACACGTGTGGAAAAGCCAACTACTGCCCAGAAGTTTGTTTATCAAACAACAAATCAAAACAAACGTTTAGAAGCAGAGAAAACTGAAAGCCTGTCACAATATCAACCACAATATAGGAGAAATCAACATAAGAAATGACAACCTATCCGAATTGATACAGCGTATAATACACAAGCACTAGAACAAAAAGTTGAAAGCTTAACATTTACAGCATTAAGACATTCTCCATTATTCAGAGAGATGAAGCTTATGTATATGTTAACATGGTATTCCCAGCAGACTGGTTAGTGACAATGGACCACAATATTCTAATGAAGCATTTAAAGAATTTGCTCAACAATGGCAATTTGATCATATCACATCATCGCTAAAGTTCCTAAAATGAAACGGTTTTATTGAAAGACAAATCCAAACAATCAAAAGAATATTAATCAAGACAAAGCAAACAGGAAAAGATCCCAACTTAGCAATGCTGTGCTTGGGAATAATACCAATCGACCACAACCTTCCAATTGCAGCTGAACTTTTGAATAACTGCATAATGAGAACAAGCATAGTTGCAAAAATTCCAACCCCAAGATTTTCCAACATTGGCCATATCCATGCAGAACTAAAACACAGACAACATATGCAAAAATGTATCATGATAAAACAGCTCATGATCTACCACCATTTATCCCTGGGCAAGATGTATGCATGCTGGATAACCAAACAGGGAAATGGAAACCAGCAACAATTTTAAAAAAATGTGAAAACTGAGATCCTACATCCTTCAACTTCCAGACGGATGATCAAACATCAAAAAGAAGAAATAGAATCCAAATAAGAGCAGCAGAAGCTCTCAATCATAAACAGGTTCGTTTCAATGACCATATCACCTCATTACAAACAGGACATAATAACACAAATAACATCTCACACCAGAGAAATCGAAAACAATCAACATATACAAGAATTGTTCGTGAAATATATAGGATACTAGTATGGGTGCCCGGCGTTGTCCGGGGTGTTTGGAGGTGTGTGTTGAGCAAAAAAAGAAAGTGGTATTAGGAAGGCAGGCTCGAACCCGTACCGCGAAGGAGGAAAAGAACGGGAAAAACATGACGTCTTTGCTGTTACGACCACTGCCAAACCGGAAGTGACGTAGGTTTAAATTAAGGCTAGACAATCGAAAAGAAGGAATGACTTTCGAAAATATAGGAGATAAAAGCGACCCCTCTCTGTAGAAAAGTGCCAAGTTGAAGGTGAGAAAATTAATGTTTTTAACCAATTTTTCGGTATTTGTCGTCTGACGGGTCGAGCTTCAAAACGATACTGATCTTGTGAAAATCTGTCGCCTCTGTCGAAAGTTTTAGGCAGGCATGCAAACATACATACATACATTTATATATTGGTAGCTCAAATTTTCAACCTAAACCGGTTAAAAAGCTTACCCTATCTCTGAATACCCTTTATGTAAAATTTCAAATGTTTAGACCAGAAATTGTCTGAGCAATTTGGTAGAGACCGCAGAGATAAAAAAATTTTAACTTTGACCCCTATTATGACCCCTTAACATTTGTTGTTTTAGACTCAAATGAAATTATTAAGTTAGATCCATGTCCAAGAAACCTATATCTAAAACTTCAATTGTTTATACCCAAAATTGGCGAAGGAGTTTGGTAGAGTTATCAAAGATCAAATCGTTGAACTTTGACCCCTTAACAGCTAAATTTCTGGCTGAAAATGGATTGCAAATATTTTCCCAAATCTCAATACGCTGTATATCAAATTTCGTGTCTGTAAACTGAAAATTGACAGAGTTATTGTGTAGGGAAGTGTACACAGACAGACAGACAGACACACACACACACACACAGAGGCAGACAGACAGACAGACAGACACTTTCACTTTTATAGATATATAGATAGATAGCACAAGTATCCAATAACACAAATATCAGAACAATATATTTTCTTTTCTATCTGGTACGGGGGAGGGGGTAGGTGTAAAGATATCAGCACTATTTTCCTATGCGCTAGAATTGTGACCTTTTCGTGTAGGAACACACGCAAGAACAGTCGGAGCTAAACAACATGGCTTAACTAATGCGTCAAAAAGTTCGCTGACCGAGCGAGATTCACAACTTGCCACGTAGCGGCCAATCTGGGCCGATCTGTTTGCTGACATTTTTATACTCGTGATGCGGACGTAGGTGGCTTTTGTTGCTGGTCATCGTTTCGCTTCTTATTTGTGTTTGTTTTTTATGTTTTAATGTATGGAGTCATCTGTTTGATGTTTGTATACATGTGTTATATCGATTTAAAGCTAAGAAAGTTGTGAATGTATTCTAGTAGGTGTTGTACTGTTGCAGCGTTTCGTGAAATAATTATTCGTGTTTATATGGTGCCGGAGATGCGCCTGCTGTGATGTTTGTGTTTTGTATTTTTATTTTTATTTTTATGTGCGGCTTCCTCGGGCGGTTTTCTTTGGGGAAGTGAGGTGCGAGTTATTCTATTGATGTGTGTACATAAAAAATGGGATTTGAAGTTGTCGTATGTGCTTAGTGTATTCATTTGCGTTGTATCGACGAACGGGCTTTGTCTTAGCGTCGCCATTATTATCACTGTCGCTGCTCCTGATGGTTTCCGGTTTATTCATGTAAATATGGAGGGATATGCGATATAACAGGACGCTATACAAGAACTCAAAACAAGTTGTATTAATCACGGTGTAAAGGGAACTTACGAAATACAAGCGTCAACCAAGGAACTCAAATAATAAAAAAAAATATACGAAGTCACAGGATGAGGGACATAATACATAAAAAAGAAAACGAGCAGGGAAACATTGTCAAAGAACGTCAAGGCAAGACACTGTAAGGTAAATGATCCGTTACTATATTGTTATTATTTTTGTAAAAACTAGCAACCCAAACAAACTATTGCTCTGCCACTCATTGTAAACAAATACTGTACGAATCAGTCAATATTGTGAATCAATAAAAAAAAAATTCATTTCTTCTAATGGAGTGTGCTAATTCTCTTTATTAACAATGGCTTGTCAAATACCTCCCTCTTCTATGGATTGGCAGAGTACCAATTTATCAAAAGATTTTGACAAATTCGTTCAACAGGTTATGTTTCATTTTAATCGACCTCTCAAGGACATAAGTGGGGAAGTAAGAGTGAATTATCTGTTGCTGTGGTCGGGGATTGAAGGTCAAGATATGAGTGACACATTTGAATTTGAGGCAAGTGAAGTGCATAATGTCGAAAACTACATCAAGAAATTTTGCGCATACATAAAGCTGAAATCAAACTTGTCTCAAAATACCAGCTCCTGCAGTGTGACAACAACCTCATGAACCAGCCCACGCATTTTTGAGGAGATTAAAGCAAATAGTGAAACAGTGCAAGTACGATCCCTCATTGTGAAAACCCTTCTAGTCAACCTTTTTGTTTTTGGACTGAACATTAAGTTCACATAAAAGTTCTTACTCAAGGAAGAAAATAACCTCAGCATCACAGAAGAACTATGCATTGCAGAGACAGAAGAGGGAACATTATAGCAGGTGAAGGCAATACAAAACACACCTAGTGCACCACAGATTCCCGAGGAAAAAACCCAAGATGCCCACGCAATAAAGGCTAGGAGAGAGTATTATAACAACTGCTACTTTTGTGGAAAAGGCCATTACAGAGGCGAATGCCGAGCAAAAGAAAAAACCTGTGGGAAGTGCCGGAAGACAGGACATTTTGCAGTCGCTTCCCACACCAGAGACACAAAAAACTCCACTCGTAAACTAGATAGGCCTCCAAAATCAAGAAAAACTCCAAGAAATAGAAACGCCCACAATATAACAATGCATAGCGATGAGGAAGATAATCACTGGCAACAGAGGCTTACTTCCATACCATATCAAAATTTGTTCAAAATAGCAAAATCCCATACAGACCCTAGAGAGGCATATGTAGAATTGAGAGTAGAGAACAAAAGATCACAAATAAAAATAAATGTGGTGGACACAGTTGCCATGAGCAACCTCATCCTGTGAGAATGTTTCAAACAACTCAAGCATGTACACCTGTGAGACACTCCAACCTGACTTCGCCTTTGGTGGTGTCCCAATCACCGAATGGGTGGGTGGCAATAAATTTACAAGTGCCAACTTCCACATGGTAAAAAGTAATGGATCCGTGCTACTTGGCCTCCAGACCTCTAGGAAACTGGGACTAGTGACCCTTAATTTTACAATAGGGAGTAATATATCTGAACAAGACCACATCATTTCAATTGCAGCAACATAATCAAAACCAGAAAAAGACGTGAAAGAAAGAGACCACATAGTCAAGGAATTTGCTGATGTGTTCAAAGGCATCAGGTGCCTACCAGGGGAGTACAGCATTAAGATTGACCCGTCAGTACCTCCAGTAATACACCCACCCCGTGAAGTACCAATAGCCTTGAAAGAGAAATTCAAAGCAGAGCTAGACTCCCTTGTAGCCCAGGATATAATAACTCCTGTAACAAAACTGACATCCTGGGTCAACTCTTTTGTATGTGTCACAAAAGCCAATGGATCTGTTAGGCTATACCTGGACCATAAGGATTTAAACTAAGCAGTGTTGAGGTCACACTTTGTTACACCAACATTTGACTTTCTCCAGACTTTGTGAAGCAAAATTGTTCTCAGTAGTTGATGTGAAATCTGGCTACCTGAAGCTGAAACTGGATGAAAAATCAAGAGAGCTAACCCTAATCCTGAGCCCTGAAGGATGCTATATGTTTAAGTGCTTCTCAATGGGGTCAAGAGTGTGCAAGACGAATTTCAGTGAGCTATGTTTGAGACCTTTGGAGACATCAAGAATATCCTCTCAATATTGGATGACACTGTTATTGTTGGATTTGAGGAAGACGGCAGCGATCATGACAAAGCACTCAAGGGACTCCCAGAAAGAGCCCCGTCTAAGAACTGCAAGTTCAACCCAGACAAATTAGTGGTCTGCACACAAGAAATCTCTTGTTTTGGTCATGTCATATCAGGGGATGGAGTGAAACCAGACCCAAAGAAGATAGAGGGCATCGTCTAGATGAAACCACAAAAAGATGAAAAACAACTAGCAAGCTTTCTTAATTTAACTGGCAATGCTGACCAAGCTGCTCTGAGAGCTGTCAATAAAAATACACAGAAACAGATGGCATTTAACAGTATAAAAGAGGAAATAGGAAAAGCAGTTGTGCTTAAATATACTGACCCAAAAGTGCCAATCAAAATACAAGTACATGCATCATCAGCTGAACTAGGCGCAGTCCTCATCCAAAATGGAATGCCAGTCACTCTAGTAAGCAAAACTCTGTCAGGACCAAATACAAGATATTCCAGTATAGAGCACAAAATGCTAGCAGTGGTTTTAGTAGTGAAAAAATTCTATCACTATGTATGGGGCCAAGCAGTGACAATACAAACAGATCACAAACTGCTAGAATCAATAGCCTTAAAGAATCTTACTTCAACCGGACATACTACAACAACTACATTTATCCCACCAGAGGATAGAGAAAACACGTTTACTGGTCTGAACAGCAGTTTCTGGGTCGGTATCAAGAAGGACATAGAGGAACTAATTAGAGACTGTTCCACATGCCAGAAGTACCATCCCATTAGAAACATTACACCAGCATGAGACACCTTCTTACCCATGGCAGTATGTCAGTTCAGACATCTATACCATGGAAGATAAGGAATTCTTATACAGCATCTCCACTCAACCACATCAGCTGCAGTAATTTGACAAATGAAACTTCTGTTTGAAGAATGAGATGTTGCAGAGGTAGGATACGGCAACAATGGGCCACAGTATTCCAGTACAGAGTTGATAGATTTTGACAAATCTTACAACTTCAAGCACATTACCTCATCACCACATAACCCCCAGTCAAATGGATTCGCAGAGAGGATGGTGAGTATCTGTAAAAAGTTGTTGTTGAAAGCATGAGAGCCGAACACAGACAGTCACCTAACAATGATGGCTTACAGGACCACACCACTATCAGCTCAAATCAAATCTCCAGCAGAGTTACTGAATGGAAGACCCATAAGGACCCGACTGGTATTGAAATAACAACTGGGGGATGAACAAACAACAGAAAAAAAATGTGGCATGACCGAAAGAATAGCCATCAATACGCTCAGTTACATACCAATCAACAGGTTTATGTCCAGGACAAAAGAACCAGACTCTGGAAACCTGGAAAGATTATGCAAATTGCTGCCGAGCTAAGGTCATACCTGGTAAAACTTTTCACCGATGTAATCTATCGCAGAAACTGGCAGTCATTAAGGCCAACAAAGGGCGAGACAGACAACACAAAGTGCCAGCATCAGCTGAAAACTTGTTGTGGCACACACCGAGTTCCTTACCTTCACAACACTATCCCAGCACAAGGCCCAAGGTCAGTCGGTGATCACCTATCAACCATCCCAAGCATCCATCCACCAGTTCCATCGATGCCTGCTAAACTGTGTAAATCAAGCAGGGCGAGTAAACCTATACAGAGACTCGACCTGTGACGTAGAACAAATGAACTATCACCCCCCACACACACACACACTTCTCCCACAAACCGCTTTCAGTCCATTACAGAACAATGTCCTTCTCCTTCAATAGAGAAGGGGATGTTGTAGTATCAGTAATAACAAACCCATCATGTCCTCCTCCTACTGTCCTATATCCCTTCTTCCTGTTTCAGACTCACTGTCAAGCAGTTCCGGTTTGTAGACTCAGTTCGTATCCTCGTCTAATCCCTAACCATCTGTACATATTAATATCACAACAGTATATATGTTAATAAAACATTAGTAAAACAACAATGCCTTTGTCATTTAATCAACTCACTTTAACATTACAAGGAGGAGGATGGCAGTCAAAGATAATTTTATTCCAATGTTCAAATCAGTCGACTAGTAGTACGTTTCGATATAGAAACACTGAGTTTATTTATTTTAAAAATTATGCAAAGAAATAGGCGACTCGAAGTCGGCAGCAAATAGTGTCAGATAAAAAAGTTTGCATTATATTTAATTTTTTGCATAAAATAATAAATAAAATTTTATTGTTTCATTGTTTTGAATTTGCTTTTAATATTGTAAAAAATATATTAATTGATAAAATGTTCATTGATTTTTTATATTTATATTTTATTTTAGAAAAATAAAATAATTTTTTATCTGATACCGTTTGCTGCAGACTTTGTGTCGCCTATTCTTCTGCATCACCACATAATCTTAAATAGTGGCTTATTGCGAGTTGTATTATTAGTGAAAAATATTAGGAATTAGCAGAAATTCAAAGGAAGAAATACACAACACGTGTGGACTAGTAGAGAGAGAATAATCTTATTCAAAACTAAAAAGGGTTGTGGGATTTTGTATAGAGGGAGAGATAATAAGACAAGAGTTAATGGACTTCCAACACCACACATTTGCTCTAAGAATGTTATTGTGTTTATATATAAAGTATGTGTAGGAGCATCATATCGGTAAATTGATCTAAATTCCGAATAAAAGTGTGGTCTGTTTGAGAATAGAGTGAGGTAACGTGAAAGATTCAGGAAGATTCAGGAGTTATCATGACTAGATGATGATGTATATTGAATGACCCTTCTCCCATGATCACTTTAGTAGCTTTATCTGGACCCCATTTGTGAACCGGGTTGTGGATTTAATTCTTTATTTGTTGAAATTTGTCTTGAAATAAATTGATTGACTAATATATTAGTTCGATAATTGCTACAAATCATCAACTACGGGTTACTTTATAAGCTCCTATGAGTTTTCATTATTGTTTGTTTATTCAATTCTCAAGAAAAAATATATTTATTACAAGGATTGTTATTCTAGTCATTACCAGATACCTAATTCTATCAAAATTATTTTTCCAGAAATTCTGGGTTTGAAACCTCCTTAAGTACACATGCAATCGTTGCAGGTATTTGGACTTCAATGTATGCCTGTGGGTAAGTGATTCTTTAGCACTATTTTTTTTTTTAATTTATTTCAAACCGACATAGATGTAAAGGGGGAGTGGCTTAATTTATTGTTACTGTGGAATCATCAGAGTTCAAGTTCAACCAGAATGACACCCCTTCAAAAAAAAAAAAAAATTGCCACCCACTGAACTGTTAATAAGATTCACCATCCTTCCTGCAATCCAACCATATTCGATACAAATAAACTTCAATAAATGCATGACTTGTCCACTGTTTCCATCATGAAGATGCAACAGTTTTTGTTTTATCAGTATGAAATATGCTCCAAATGTGCAGCTCTGTGATTTTGCGATTATATTTCACCTTTTATGTATACCAATTCTTTTTTGTTTAGGAGCTCTATGCTTGCTAAATCTAACAACAGAGCATATATGAGAATAACAAAGATGATAACCTAATGTAAACACATGATATGAATTCTTCTATAAGCTTCATTTTCAACATTACATGGTCATGTTTCTTTTTTTCTAAGAAATCTTTTGTTGTTTTTTTTCTGATGAGTATACGTAAGGAAAGCTTTAATGTTAACATAAATATTTGATTGTTCCATGTAAATGAAACAGATCTGTAAAAAATGTACCAAAGTTTGATATGTTGAAAGAATGATTGTTAAGATAAATAAAATATTGGAACTTCGAATATAGTGAATTATATATATATATATATATATATATATATATATATATATATATATATATATATATATACACACACATACACATGCACAGGGTGACCCCAAAAAAGTACATAGGTTTAATAAAGTATGCTGAGAAACACATTAGCAAGAGTTAAACACATATTTATTATTCTGAAAGGAAACACAAATAGAGGTGAAAATCCTTAATCTGTAGAGTTTCGAAGAAATATTTTCCTTCTCGTCAGAGGGAAGGAGTTAGCAAAATGCATAAAACTATATATATATATATATATATATATATATATATATATATTTAAATAAGGGCGTAGTCACCAACAATGTGTATTTTTTAACATTATTTTATTATTCCGTGTCTTGGTTTTTCATTGAGAATTATGTTTGGATCATTGTAATAATGTTTTTAAGTCATTGAAATCGTTTACGCGCGTTTCAGACGGTCTGTGATGCGTCCTCGTCAGAAATTATTTTCAAATGTGTAAAAATGGCGATTTTCGTTGTTAGTTTGAAGTTTTCCCAAGGGGTGGAGGCTTGTAAGTGTTTATTATACATTGGTATGCTGAATTTTTATTGCTTTTTTATTTGGTTTGTCCAGGGAGCCGTTGACCTCGCTGTAGTCAGTCGCTATCTCTTTCTGCTAATGTTTTTTTCTTTTCCTTTAGGGTGGGGTAGGGTGTGTGTGTGTGTGTGTGTGTGTGTGTGTGTGTGTGTGTGTGTGTGTGTGTGTGTGTGTGTGTGTGTGTGTGTGTGTGTGTGTGTGCGCGCGTGTGTGTGCGTGTGTGTGTTTGCTTGTATTGGTTTGGGAATGTGTATATTGTTTTATAGTATTTTGGGGTTATTTGCTTCCTTAGGAAGGCGGCTGTGGTCCGAGGTCGTTTTATATAAATATATATATATATATATATATATATATATATATATATATATATAAGTTTAGTGGTCATATTTAAATTCTGTAAAAAGAATATTTAGACACATATAAGTTGTCCAAAATAGTGTTTTTATAAGATTTTTTTAAGGTAAACATCTGATGAGTACGTAACTAAATATGCAGCAATAACATTATTTTGCAGACTTGTTAGTCGCAATGTGAAGCAATATTGTAATGGATAATTTTTGAAAGGTAATAAATGACCAACTGAAAAAACTTGATGTTTGGAACTTGGAGAATTATATATATATATATATATATATATATATATATATATATATATATAGGTCATGTCATATGCTACTGGTACCATGTAACCCAGTACTATCTGCCTCATGGTCGGGTCACCGGCGACTAAACTGGTTCCCCAACAAACTTGTTTGGTGAGGAGGGTGGCTAGTCTCCCTGAAGGATTAAAAACAAGACCTTCCAAAGGGCGAATGAACCCTTTTTCGGGGTCAACGGCCAACTAGCACCGTGTGTGTTTGTATGTGTGTGTTGGGGTGGAGAGGGCTCCTGTAAGCCGTGATGAAGGCAACCTTTCTAGGAGAAGCAAATCTTTGATTTAAAAAACCATAAAGCGGGAGACTAGTATCCGCATTAAGCTGGTCTGCAGTTTAACTTGTTGCTGGCTATCTTGCTCTTACTTGTTGCTGGATCTCAACATTTTGAACCGAGAGAGAGACTTAGCTGTCGTACAAAGCTAAGACTCTGAAACATCATCTGTGTATAGATACTCCTTCAGGCATTTGTCTATAAAAATGGTCTTGTGGCAATGGAAGTCATTTTTGGGCTTATGGACTTTAAGTGCTTGAGGGAGTGACACTCGTCTGACAAGACGTTGCAATCATCATATATAGGATGTAGAGAGTGAGGTGAATCAAAATTAGTGACCACCCTGGGTAGCATAAACTCTAATGACACAACTAATTCTACTGATTGTTACAAAAATATACTCACAGGTAATTATGAAGTGCCGCCAAACATTTTTTTAAGTTGGTGAAAAGATTTTTTTCTCAAATCGTTAAAGAATAACAAAAACGAATGTTTTCTATTTTTCAATTATCCAATCTCAGACGCCACCCCCCTTTCAATTTGTTTCTTTCTGTTTTTGTTTCAGCGAGTTTCTGGGGCCGAGTTTGAGCGGTTATTTGGTAGACATTGTTGGTTTTCAATTATGTCTTACTTATATTGCCATTGGGTGTTTTTGTGCTGTAAGTATTCAGATTTTCTTTCTGAATATATATATATATATATATATATATATATATATATATATATATATATATATATATATATATATATATATATAAATTTTATTAATTAAACATTTTAATATTTTATTCCAATATTTATTAAATATTTTTACATGCATAAATTTGATAAATATTTGAATAAAATATTTAAATGTTTATTAAATAAAATTAAAAATAATAACAAAAAATAGGTTCCAAAAACAAAGGGAAAGTTATTCCCTCATCGCTTAATAGCGTAATAATTAAATAGCAAAGAATCGCTAATAAAAAATAAATAAATAAAAAAAAGATCTTAGTCATCCACATATAGTACTGCTTCGCTGTTTCACAGCTCATCAGTGTGGTTAGACAGGCAACTACCTGAAGCCAGGATATATATATATATATATATATATAGATATATATATATATATATATATATATATATATATATATATACAGGGTGGGCCAAAATAAGGGTCCTATTTTTAAAAATTCATAAATTCATGTAAGTTTTAAGAAGTGTTTTTCGGCCAAAATTTTGTTTATTTCAAAAAAAATCTCGGAAGGGTCAGTCTACACACACATAAAGTTTGGTGAGTTTAACTTTTATTTTGTGGAAGTTATTCAAATTTAAAGATAGGACCCTTATTTTGGCCCACCCTGTATATATATAGTAAGTTAAATATATATGGCAGTTAAGCTACGCTGAATATATATATATATATATATATATATATATATATATATATATATATATATATATATATATATATATATAGTAAGTTATAAAATATATATGGCGGTTAAGCTACGCTGAATATTCCGCGTTTCATCCACTCTAGGACTCTTCATATATATATATATATATATATATAAATGAAACTGAAGTGCAGTAAGTAAGAATACAGGCTGTATAATACTGTTAATATGAAGCCCAAATAAATATTAGAATCAATATTTATAAGACGATCACAGGCAGATAAATAAAGCTCAACGTGTGATATTAAGCAATAATATAAATGGAAATTCTTAGATAAATTATTACAGCAAAATTTATTGTTTGACAAAGGAGTACAGATAATTATTGAAGTGTTTTCTTTAACCCATGGATAAATGGCTTATCTCATCAGAGGAAATATTGTTATCAAAATAAATATGGATAATTATGAATTTTACTTATTAGCACATAGATTGAAAATTAAAATTGAGGTGATATTGTAAAAAAGAAAACCCAAAGTCGAAGTAAGGAATATACGTGAACCATTATAAGATCACATGAATAGTGGTATATTCCAAAATGAATTGTGGGTTTTTTTTTTATTAACATATTCCAGGTTAAGGAAAACACTTTAATAATTATCTGTACTTTTTTTATCAAACAATAAATTTTGTTGTAAGTATACATAATTTATCTCAGAATTTATATATATATATATATATATATATATATATATATATATATATATATATATATATATAGTCATCCACATACACTACTGTTTCGCTGTATTACAGGTCATCAGTGCGGCTAATCAAACAATTACCTCAAGCCAGGATTGAAACTCGACTGAACAAACGACAGTTGGCACTTTTAACTGTTGCACTATTCGGTTGCTGCTGCAGGGCAGTGAATTAACAATGTTTAATATATGTATATTAATATTAGGACGATTAATCAGAATCCGAAATTGGAAAAAGCGGAACTTTTTAGGATATTGGAATTGTAATCGGAAAAATTTGTACCTATTTTCCAATGCCAAAAACGATTCCTTTAATTATCTTATTTTTATTTGATTCTGTTTAAAACAAAATCTTCCACTGCTGGTAATAATAATAAAATAATAAATATTTATTTATTCTAAATTACTAATGCTAAAATCTATAGATCACAAGTGTACAATTTACATTTGAAAAAATATATGCCCATTTAACATCTGTTTTTATGGTAATCGAGAAAAAATAACAATTTTATAGTTAAAGACATTTATAAAGAATCGGAATCAGAATAATTATAATTGTATTGTAATCAGGTATTTAGTACGAAATTAGTAATTGTATTGGAATCTGGAAAAATATTGAAATCCGCCCATCACTAATATTTATATATATATAAATCAAGCTGCTGAGGATAAACGCAAGCACAGAAAGGACAGATTATCAACCAGACACACCCAGCCCCACCCCATCACCACTACCTTTATCTGCCCAAATTGCACAAGAAAAATTGGGTCTAGGATTAGACTCTATGCTGACCTGAGGACCCACAGAAGCCACAACGGAGGACAGTCTTACTCGGACACGAGTGACCGCCGATGATGATGATATATATATATATATATATATATATATATATATATATATATATATATATATATATATGCTCTTTGTGTAAACAAATTGAGCTTAGGTATTTGGACAATGTCAAAACATTGTTAATTCAGTGTTCGCATAGCAGCAGCCGAATAGTGCAATGATTAGAAGCTCCGGCTGTCGTTAGGGCGGTTGTGTTTCAATCCTGGCTTGAAGTAGTTGCTTGTCTAGCCGCACTGATGAGCTGTGAAACAGCAAAACAGTACTGTATGTGGATGACTGTATATATATATATATATATATATATATATATATATATATATATATATATATCACTTTATAAGGAACAGACACTCATATTGTTGCTCATTTTCAAAATATTAGGCTTTTATTGGTAACAACTTGCATAAATTATGTGTCTGTTCTTTGTAAAGTGGTATCTTTAAGAAATATTTATAACT
>NC_136488.1:25580615-25713115 GCF_053919585.1 Euprymna scolopes
GTACTGAAAATGCACCCAAATGACATGCTCTCGAAATTTACACTAGTTGAGCTAATCTCTACATACTTGCATAGGGCTCTAATATATAACAAGTGGTCAGTGAGACAATAGTGTAATGATCGTTAGTGGGGGGGGGGATTGTATAGAAGTTGATAATTTAGGAGAATGGCTCAACAAGAACTTGTTTACATTGGACTGGAAAACGACCATGTTGCAGTCAGCTGGAAAGCAGCCCCATGGTATAGAGTTTCACAATCAGGCAGTTCTAGGAAAGAAGCTTTGTTAATGGAATTTGTGTTTAGTTTTAGGCACAGATAGAAAGTAGGAGAAATTGTTGACAGTGGTTGTAGCTAGGCGAGTGTTTGTTGTGAATGTTTTGTAGTCGGGGGGCATAGATTGAAGCTTAGTTGAACACTTGTCAAGAAAATAGAGATAGATTCACAACGTCTCTTCTGTTGGAAAAGGATGGCAAGGAGAATAAAAGGATATTGTCAAGGTAGGCAAAAATACTTTGAGCAGCCCCTTCCCAGATGTGGCAACAGTACTCTATTTTAGGATGTATTTGGCTCTTATACAGGTAGAGGATTGTGTCAGGAGTTAGATGCCTTCTGGAGCGGTAGAATGATCTAACCATTTTCTAGCGACCTTGGCGAAAGATTTAATGTAAATCTTCCATTTTATGTCAAGAGTGAAAGTCAGATCCAGAAGTTTGTTAAAACAGAGTGCTTTCTCAAGACGAGAACCATTCATTTGAATTATGGCCAAGTGGGGGAAAAAAAAAAAAATTGTAGCTTAAATATTGATTTTAAATGATTTTATTAAAGATGCAACATTCGCCCTGGGCGAGTTGAGGAAGTTTCTTGGGGATATTAAGTTTGCAAGTGGTTCCCAGTTTCATGTATACCTGAATCAGGGGAAATGATGACATGTATACCTGAATCAGGGGAAATGATGACATTAGTTTTTGCAGTTTATTTTGCAAGAAGGTGCCACTGTCCTCCTCCATACACTGCCTGGTATTCCCAAATGATCACCCATTTGGTACTGACCAGGCTCAATATCACTTAGTTTCAGTGAGTTATCAAAAACCAGTGCATATCTGTGATTATGCCGTATGTATTTTACCAGAGTTCTTTTTTACTTTTTTTTTTTTTTCATGTTTTCCATAATGAAATCAATACCAAAAATGACTCATTTAAAACTACAAATGAACTGAACTAATCATTTACAGGCAGATTATTCAAAAATGATATTTGAAACTGTCACATATGATGAGGGTGTTATCGGTTTAATAACCATTAGCAGGATCTGTGGAAATTGCACAGAATGAGAAATATATTTAATAAACAAATAAAGCTGATATTTTTTTTTGGATAAAGTAAAAATTTGTTTTTTGGATAGAAAAACTAATAACGTTCAACAAATATGAGTTTATCAATATTTCAATGAAAATAGTGTCCACTCAAGTTTAAATATAGAATAAACCCAAATGAGATAAATATTGTGCTACATAGTTCAATACAAATAATAAAATCACATTGTAAGAGACAATCTTTAATTTACTTCTTCACTCTAGCTCATCTTGGCAGACAATGTTCTTTTGTTTTTTTTTGTTTTTTTTTGCATGATTTCTTTCGAATGTTCCCTTTTTTTACATAACCTTTTGTTGACTTCTTTCTTCAGAGAAGAACCACTGCACATTGAAATGTCTACGAGTTTCTTTTTCATATAACAACAACAATGATCATACATTATTATAATGATATTCGAAAACGAGGCTACATCAAAGGGAGGTCACTCTCATATTTTTGTCCAAGGTTTCCAGAATGATTTTTCTAAAACCAAATTTTGCCATTTTTTAAAAGTAATTTGGCCTTCAAAAATTGTATTTGGCCTTTTTCAAAGACTAAGAAAGAAACAGAATATTATATAGATTCAATAATGATCAAAGGACGAAGTATAACCTTTAAAAGATTTATTTAACAACTTACAGATTAAATGGTAATGTAGAAGTTGCTGGGTGCAGGATAATTTAAAGTGTGATGCTTAAAAGTTTTTTTCATCTCCAAAACTGTCACGGCTTACATGTTCTTCTCAAGGGCGATAACTCTCTCTTCTTTGATCTAAGGACATAACTATTATTATTTTCAGGTTGATACCTAACAGAAACTTCTTCACTAAGTTTCAACTATTTGTAATTTTATATTACTTTTGCTTTAAAACATTTTGTTTCTGAATATAGGGGGAATTCTGGACAAGAAACGAAATTCTTTTTAAGTAAATTGAAAACTAATCCATACAAGTACTTATTTATGAAAATCAGACTTTTATAGCTATAGATGCTCCAAATAACCAAAAACAATCCAGAAAAAAAAAACAGCATAAAGAAGTTAGGAACAAAGAGAAAACAGTACAAAAAAGAACAAGTGAAAAAAAAATCATGATAGGTCATGGAGAGTATCTGTCTGCCATTGTTACTTTTAATGTGACACCTTAAGTCTTATTTATTATTTTTACTATAATGGAGATTTTGTGTCTGTATATTTGTAACCAAAACTCAGTATGATATTTCAAAGGAACATGGTCATAAATAACACTAGGCATTATATTAATTGACCTATTGCGTAGCTACATATATTGACTAATGTTGGTTTTAAATATTTTGACTTTATCTCCATTTTAAGCTGTATTATACAACTGTCAGGCAAGTTACTGTCTGTGGCAATTTATGTTCAAATGTAAATTTTTACCTTAACTTATCTTTAAAATGGTGTGCAGAGGCATAGCAATAATCGCCCATGGTTGGCATGTGTCTGCCGTAAGGAAGCAGTAGAACCGAAAACCTTTCCAATACAAGACTAATACAATTATGGAAATTTAAGCATTATTGTGAGTCTGATGTGGCAGCACAAAAAGATGGAGTGTTTTTGGTTTTTGGACACTGTCTGGTTTGCGTGGGATTTTATTATTGGTGAGAGAAAAAAAAAACAAGGACTTTTGCCTTTTAGGTGAAAACTTGAACATCTTTATCATGCGAAAAAAGAAAGAACACAAAATAATCTGGCTTGAGTGTATGTTTTATTTTCAACTGAAAAGAATTGAAATAGAAAGACTGAAATAGGAATAAATTTCCTAAATACATTGTTTTGTCATGTAAATCATAAATAATCTTTCAAAGTATTAATTAGTGTTGCAGTTAAATTATGGAAACTTAGGTACTATTAGGAGTTGGAGATGGCAGCCTAAAAAGGTAGATTTTTTGCTTTACAGGAATCTTTTTGTTTTTGGATGCTACCTTGTTTGTGTGTAATATTATTGTTGGTTAAAAAAAGAAACAAGGCCTGCTGCTTCTTAGGTGAAAATTGAACATCTTTGTAATGGGAAAAAAGGAAAAACACAAAATAATCTGACTCGAATGTGTGTTTTGTTTTAACTGGAAAGAATTTACATGACTGAAATAGAAATTAATTTCCTAAATACATATTTCACTCCTGTAAATCATAGATAATCTTTCAAGGTGTTAATTACTGCTGCAATTAAATGATGCTGTAAGAAATTTATTTAAACTTTACAAAAGTATGATTTTAAAAAAAGGGAAAACGGTTCAACATGCAACAACTGTTAAAACATAGGTGCTTATGCCGTAAAAGGACCGTGTTATTGTCAGAATCATCCAAGCAGTTTACGAAAAAAGTTGGAAGGTGCCAAAATACTAAACACCTTAATCTTAATACAAAAAAATCATAAAGAAAACATTTACTTGTTATCATTGGTTTATTATATAAAAAGTAGCAAAATGTTTATCTTGATTAAAACAAAAAAATAATAAAAGGAAGAAAAAACTCATGGAAAATAAAAAATTTGGTTTGTGAAAAAAAAATATTTATTCATGAAACTTATCTTACAATCAGTGTTTGTTTTACTTGATTTGAATTTTGTAAACTTGTCCAATAATTATTCAAGAATATTGTTTTCATTTTAAATTAATTTTTTATTAAAATTGTTTTCATTTTACAATCAATTTTTCATTGAATTAGCTGACAGAAATAATTTATTTTTCATTGAAAAAATTGCCCAGCAGTTTTTGAAAAAAAAAAAAAAAAAATCATAAAACTTCGGCACATTCCAATGTTGCCTGGGAACCGTCCAGACAATTTCAACAATAGCACAAGTTTTATACTGGATAAGTACCGAAACAGTATATTATTTTGTATATCTCTTTCATTGTTAAAAAAAATAAAATTATTTATGGAATTTAAATGTTACCATTTTGTAAAATATTCTATAAATATATCGCAAAACAATTTTTGTAAAGACATATATTGCTTCATTGAATTATCTTTCCAAAAATGTTAATATTTTCTTATAAGAAGAGAAAAATGCATTAGCCATTACAACACTTATTTTAAAAATGTGTAATGTGTTGAATTGCAAGCCATGTTTAATTTCAGAAGAGTGTCTGATGGGTAGCTATGCTATATAAGTCCTAGAGATGAAGAATTTACAGTGGGTCGCTGTTCTGTACAGGTTCTGAACTCTATAATTTTGCAAGCAAGGAGAAAAAGATCCTTCTCGTGTTCATACAAAAAAGTATGTGCTGGAATGTTAAAAGTTCAATTTTTATGGAGCAATTTTCGTTTGTGATTGGTTGCTAGCAGAACGTGGCTTAATTTGATTCGTCAGTTCCTGTCAGCAGCATTTATAAACAGAATCTCCCAACTTTCAATCCAAAATATTGCAACAGTGTGGAGTAATAAACTAAACAAAGCATGAAATTAAAAATATCCACAAGAAATTCGAATAGTTGCAGCTGGATGTTAATAAAGAAAGCTCAAAGTTAATTAAGAAAAAAAAGATAACATGTAATTTGTAATGGCTGCTTTTCAAAGAAAAATGCATTTGTTTTCCTATGTTCATTAATTTTTGTTTATTCATTCATGCAATAAAGTTTTATATTGTCAGATATTATTTCTTTGTTGTTTTTTTACAAGGGAGTCACCACTTATCAAGGCCCAAAGGCCACACAAGGATAAGGGTTGATGAATGTAAGGTGGTAGTGTAGTAATCATTAATGGTGCAAATTGAGTACAATTTGATTTTTTATGGGGACGGCTACACAAGAACTTGTTTACTTTGGATTTGAAGACTACCATGTTGTAATCAGCCGGGAAGCAGGCAAGTAGAACATTGTTTCACAGATAGGCAGGTCTAGGAAAGAAGCTTTGTTTGTGGAGTCTGTGTTTAGATTTGGGCACAGATAGATATGGGGAAATTGTTGATAGCGGTTGTTCTGTAATTTTTTTGTGCTTTTTTCTTTGGTGGGTGAGAGGATAAATGTTATCACTAATAACGGTTTAGTTTTTGCCAAAGGAAAAAAATAACTGCATGCATTTAGCTAACAAAATATGGCATATAGTGCACGTTGAGAGTGCATGTCTCAACCAATGCACAATACTCTGTAGCTGTATGGACGTAATGTTTTTGTTAACGAGCAATCAATAAACCAAATAAAAGCCTTTTTATACATACATTGCAGGTGTTTATATATGGTCTTCTTATTTTCTTTATCATTGCGTTTTATGAGCGGCTGTTGATTGTTTCGTCTGTTTAGCTAAGATGAATAAAACTTTTTTCATGTATGAAAAGACATGAGGAGACGTTTCCTTGGTTTTCTCCAAGGTTTTATCAGAGATAAAGGACAAGAAGAGAGAGAGAGACTAATGCTATCTTAGCTAATTGTTTACTCTTAACTTTCTAACTTAAAAAATGAGTGATGAAGACAGACAGATATTGAAGTAATATTCACCTTAGATTGTTCTACATTATAAGCCGTGTCTCATTAGCAGGCTTCCCAAGAAAGACTGATCTGAAAACCTGAGTTTTCTCTCATTCAAAAAAACGTTATGTCATTCATCATATCGTTTGACTCATGTTTTATCTATAGCATTTGACCTCTACCTGAACCTTACGTCACTTGTTGGGTATGATTCTGTTTGCAGATTAAGGTCATCCGAACATGCACTAAATGCAACCCCTGTCAAAATTCACACAAGCTAACTTAATCATCGTAAGGTCTCTAATATGCAACATAGAAATTGATTCTTTTTTATTCTGAGAATAAAATGTTTACAAAACAAAATTAGGCACAAGGCCAATTAAAAAATGGGACGGGAGGAGGGGTTCTATGGTCAGCCTTGTCACTATTCCTTTGTTGCCTATGCCAATTCTAGCTAGAGTTCTCAGTCAGTGAATACTCAGCGGATGGCAGCGATCAGGTTGGCTTTGGTGTTGTGGGAGGTCATGTTGGTGATGTTCTCGACATATGACCAAATGAAGTAGTCCAGCGAATTCAGGTTGGGGGAAGAGGGGGCCAGTGAGAGAAGGGTACAAGTCATAGCACTACTTCTGAAGCCTAGCCTGGGTCTCTTTGGACTGGTGGGCTGGCGCAGAGTGACACTGCCACTGCTCACCTGATTGCACCAAAGGATCACCACACTCTTTAGCACATCCAGGTACACTTGGTGTTGAATTTCAAGCAGACTTCAAAGATATAAAGCGGCATGCTGTGGCCCGCATTTAAAACCTCACCAAAGATTATAACCGTGGCCAAAGACTGTTTTTATCACGCCGAGCATGTCCCTGTTATCTGAATTTGCATTTTGAGGGTGCTGGCAATGGTCCTGTTCTCAAAACTTGGATTGGTGGAGAGCATGAGTTATACAGCAGCGCATCTCCGATCTCACTCATTGAACATTGTGCCACTTTCAAACATGATAGAAGGCCCCTATCGTTCTTAAGATTTGTACACAATTAGCCAATTAGTAGATGGTATGCAACAAAAAAAAGAAAACTGGTTTTCATCAAATGGAAATGGAATCATGTCGTCTTTTCTATGGCAAAAATTTTATCATTCCATCCTATAGTTGTTCTTCTAGTCACGCCAAATAAGGCACATTACCAACGTGATGTAGGTGGTTACTGTGAATTAGGGGCCAGATTTATGTGGGCAGCCTAAATGGAGAGTTGTGCAGCAAGATGCGTGTTCACATTACATTTAAATTTCCACATGTTGGTACAGTCGGGAAACAGAGAAGGAATTCCAAAGGCAAACAGTTTAAGGAAAGAACCTATTAGAATAAAAAGTCTTTCAGCATCTAGAAACCTCTAGAGTGAAGTGGTGTGATTTTGCTGCTTGTTGGAGGTAATTACTTTGAGGGTGCACAAGTGCAGCAAGTTTATTGGACCACATTCTGTTAAAGCATGAAAATATAACATAGCAACAATGGGAGAGAAATTTGGTAGATAGGGTGGACCCTATTATGATGTGCCTTCAATAAGTTTCCAGACTGTTTTTGTACAGACTTAAAATTGTCAGACTCTTGAAAATTCAATATGTTATTGCTATACATCTTATGAGATGACTGACCAATTTTTTTGATTCCAGGTTCAAATGAACAGCAACAATAGGAATTGGAATACACCCTGCTAAAGCCTGATTGTCACAGCTGGTGAATTTCAAAAATGCAATCTGAATGTGAGAACACTTTAAAAGAACAATATACAATAAAATTTTGGTTTAAACTTGGAAAAAAATGGCACAGAAACATATGGAATGCTTCAGACTGATTTTGGACCATTTTGCATGGATTGAGCATCAGATTTTGAGTGATATAAGAGATTCAAGGAAGGTAGGAAGTGACGGAAGATGAGAGATGTGGCAGGAGTAAGTAAGTCAGAACACCAGAGTTGATTGGCCAAATAAAGAATTTCATGGATAAGGACCGTCGTGTGTCTACAGAGACAATAAGTGCACAGTTTGATGTCAGTGCGGTAACTTTACACACAATTATTCGCGAGGAACAATCTGGAGATTTGCGCAAAGTTTGTCCCAAGGATGCTCAGAGAAAATCAGAAAGAAAGACGTTGTCATGACAGCAGGGAGATGGTCGAGCTGATCAATTCAGATCCCGCAGTTCAGACCTTGCTCCATGTGACTTTTGATTATTCGCTAAGCTCAAGAAAAATCTTAGAGACCGTCGTTATGAGACAACTGAGGAAATGAAAAAAACCTGTGATGAGGGTCATTGACACGCTCACGCAAGAGGACTTCCATGGGGTCTTCCAAAAGTTGTTGGAACAGTACAAGTGCATTGCAGCCAGAGGGGATTACTTTTTTCTTTTTATTTTTTACATAGACATCACCGCTTATCAAGGCCAAGAGGCCACTCGAGGATAAGGGTTAAAGAGTGTACAGTAGAAATTGGACAATATAGTAACCGTTAGTAATGGAGATTCAGTAAATTTGTTAACTTATATGGAACAGCTCATCAAAAACTTGTTTACGTTAGACTTGAAGACAACCATATTGTAGTCAGCTGGGAAGCAGAAAAACGGAAGACAATTCCATAAGCATGCAGTTCTAAGAAAGAAGCTTTGCTCATGGAATCTACGCTTATGTTTAGGCACAGATAAAGAGTGGGGGAAACTAGTGATAGTGTTTTCTGCTAGACGGGTGTTTCTTGTGAAAGTTTGGCGAGGGGGACTATAGAATGGAGATCAGTCGAGCACCTACCATGAAAATAACGATAAAGCTGAGACAAACTCGCAACATCTCTTCTGTGAGAAAGAGTTTGCAGGGAAGAGAAAAGGACATTCCCCATAAGGCTACGAAGTCTATTTTGAACTTTATCAAGGCAGGATAAGTCCTTTTTAGCAGCTCCTGCCCAGATGTGGCAACAGTACTCCATCCTTGGACGTACCTGGCTCTTATATAGACAGAGAATTGCTGTTATATTTTGTTTCATTGAGAGAGTCTCATGTAACATCGCATCAGCAGTGAGATATCTACTGGATCGATAGAAGGATCCCACCATTTTTCCAGCGGCCTTGGCAACGGATTTAATGTGTTCCATTTAAGATCAGGAGTAATGGTCAAGCCCAGAAGCTTGTCAAAACATGAGGCCTCCCCAAGACAAGAGCCATTCATTTCAATTGATGCCAGATGGGAATCAGAGCATTGATGATGTAAAGATAAAAGCTTGGTTTTAGATGCATTAAAAGTAACAAGCCACCTCTTTCCCCGTTGTGCCACTTGCTCAAGATCAGAGGAGAGAGAATCGAAGGGGACTAGAGTTTCATGTGTGTACTATCAATAAAAGTACCTATACAAAAAAGTCTGGAAAGTTAGGTCAAAGACTCTTTGATTAAGAGTGAGAGAGAGAAACTAGTAGTTAGTGCACAAGTTCAGATGTGGCAACAATACTCCATGCATGCTGAAAAGATGACAATATAGATATAGGATAATGGCAGGTGTGAGAAGTTTTCTAGCCCAGTAGAGGGAGCTTAGTTTATTTGCAGCAGACTTGGCAGTATCTTCTAGGTAATTATTTTCAGTTCATATTAAGCCTATTTCACATAATGCAATCTATCTAATATGGCGGAGAGACATTTATATTGCTGAGACAAGCAAGAGCACTGAACTCTCCAGTAACTTAATAGTAGCCTCTTAAGCAGAAGCAGAAAATGTACATTGTAATTTTATGGAGAAAAAAAAGGCAGCAACCAAAACCATTTAATTTCTTATAATTTTTTTGTTTATTTACAAAAGATAAAAATATTTATTTAATCTTTCCATCTGTGGCCACATTGAACATTGCAACATTTGTAAAAAGTAGTCATTGGTTCATCAGCTGATCGTGTTTGCATCTGCATAAAATAGGCACGGTCGTGTTCACATTTGGGACAGGTTTCTACAAAGGAAAATAAAATATTTTTAAATAATTGGCTCTTGTCCAGAATTTCCCCTATATTATAAAAACAAAAATAATCTGTATGATGTACATACCATGATAAACGAAAATATCATATTCCAAAAATTATGTACAGTGATCAAGGTTTTATTTTTATTAAAAAAAAAAAAATCATTTTTAAGCAAATAATGAGAATTCCTATTAATCGCGTAATGTCGCAAGTTTGATTTATTGATGAGTTATCTCCCTTTTTTTTTAGATTATTTTTTAAACTAGTGGACAAGGCCGTCAACCTTTGGTTATTCATAAAATTTAATTTTTCTTGTTTAAAAATAAAACTAATTGATCAATTTATATGATTTTTGGAATATGATACTTTCTTTCCATCACGGATACATACATCATAAGGATTTTTCTTTATTTTTTAGTATGGGAGAAATTCTGAATAAAGACCAAAACAAATTTTAAACTTTCTTGTTCAATTCTTGTTAAAAACAAAAATAAAAAAAATCTGTATGATATACATACCTGTGACGAAACGAAAATATCATATTCCAAAAATCATAAATTGATGAAGTAGTTTTATTTTTAAATAAGAAAATCAAATCTTATAAGTAACAGATAAGTATCCATCTTGTCCACCATTTTGAAAACAATCTAAATAAATAACTAAGATAAATAGCTCAACAATAATTCAAACTTGAAAGATTTGTTATAATGCCTATGTATTCTAATTAATCAATTAAAAATGATTTCCTTTATGAAAATAAAACTACTTAATCAATTTACGTAATTTTTGGAATATGTTATTTCTGAGTATATGCAGCATACAGATATTTTTTTTATTTTTGTTTTTTAATAATTCTGGATGAAAATCAAATAATTTAATCAATTAATTTGCTGAACAATGCCAGCAGTTTTCAAAATGAAGTTAATTTTTAAAGTTTTTATTTGGAAGTGTTAAATGATTTTTCATGTTGATCGATCTGGATATTTATCACTCTAAAACTTAGATCGTTACATTTTTTCAATGAATATTCTTTTATATACTGAAAAGTGAATGATTTTTTTAATACTTGTAAACTAGTGCTTGCACCATTAGCAGTTGCTAATGTAAGAGATGTCGGCACAGCTTGAATAGAAGATAAAAACCATGACAAACAGCATTGGTGTAGCGATTGTCGAGAAGGGCTGCATGGTTCACATATACATTAAAGTGAATGTGCACGTGTGCTTAAAACCATTAACTATTTATTAAAAGAAGATGTTCAGAATAAGAGAGGGCTCCAATGAACTGTTTTTTTTTCTTTTGTCTCTTCTGAACATTAGCCCAATCTGACAATACTAAACTAGTGGTTACAATGGATTCTATAACATAAAATATAGATTTAAATAAGTGACCCTAATACAAAAACTTGCGAATGTTTTAAATGGAAAACATGACAAAAATAGTGTCAAGAAGTCAGCAGAAGAATGAACAAAGAAAAACAGTGAAAAAAAAAACATGTATAAAAGACAGGACATAAAAAAGTGTACATATTTGCCATTGTCATTGTTTTTTTTTTTTTTAAACTTTTGCAGGTTAAAAATAAGGCATAATGCAACTGAAGTATACAGGGGCTGCTGTGATAAGAGCCAGATTTAGAGGTAGGAAGTTGAGTAGCAAGATGTTTATTCATATTACATATTTGATAGAGTACAGGTTTTTAAAATGTGGGTGTTTGTTTGCTATTAAAAACTAAATGAACACAAGTAGACTATTAGCCAAATCTTTATGACATTGTAACCTTGGGAATATTCACTGGAAAAGAAGTGAAGAATCTTTTTCCATGCATGACATGGCACTTCAGTTGCCCCAATAGTATTGAACTGCTGATAGATAGTGTTAAGTGTAGCTGCTCTAAGAGTTAGGGTTTCTGTACTATCAATCAGAAAGTGTCTCGAATTAGTCATGTAAAACTGTGGCAAAACAAGTATTCCTAAGTTGTTCCGAGAAAAAGATATAGAGAGTAAGATAATATCATGGAACTCAAACAATACCAGTTCAGATGTGTGGTTGGTGATTATGAAATCTGCTTCATTATAGACTGATGCAGACATCAATTATCTTCATACTCACAGGAACCTCATATAAGAAAACAAAACATGAAATATGCAATAAATATAAACTAAATCCTTCGGCATATTTTAAATTCAGACAATACTAGTTCATCTACTACTCTATATAAATAAAACAGTAGATGTATGTATGCGTGTCTGTGGGAAAATATTTAACAATCAAATTCTGGTTATTTAACAATAAAATTAACAGGAAATAGTAATCATAGAGTAAAGATGGTTTATGAGTAAAATATTTGAATGGATAAAGAAATATGTCAGCAAAGGTGAATTTATAGGTCCACCTTCTTTTTGTCGGGGACTAATAATAATCAGAGTAACGATGGTTTATGAGTAAAATCTTTATTTGAATGGAGGAATAATACGTACAGAAAAATGCCAGCAAACTGAAATGCAAAATATTCATTTCAACTTGCCGTCATATTCATTCATAGCTTGAAGTGGTTTAATTTTAAATCTTTCTTATCTCTTTCTTATCTATCTGTCAATAGCTCAAACAGTATAGAACACGACTCAAGCTTTAAATGTTTTGGTTCTGATTCTAGCTAATCGCACCCAATTTTTTAAAAATCAGTACTACATATCAGCTATAATATAATATTCAATAAAGAATTGCCTTTGTAATAATACAAAATCTACATGAATATTATTTAAGCGTATTTTACAACCAGACAAGGCCAGATTTCCTCCGCTAGTATAAAATAAATATAATTTTAAAATTAATCATCATATGCTATAGCAGCTTTGCTTACGGTATGAATTCTCTGCTCACAAAAAAAATTGAAAAGGAAAAACCAAAAAAAGCAACATAAATAAATAACAACCTTGAGTCGAATCCACATTTTCCCAGGCAGAGGCTCCTCCAAGTACATCATCGACTTCTTTTAATTTAGGATATTTTCTGTTTGTAACCTAAAATGAAATAGTAGCAAAAACGAGTTTTATTCACAAATAAACAATTAAAACATTATGTCAAGAGGGTACAAGTGCTTGCAGTTCGTCAGAGCATTCAGCGTTAAAGTACTTGTAGAACAGACAGAGGGATGCTACATTTCGTCGATGGGACAGAGACTGAAGCTTAGATGACAGTTCAGGACCTATTAGGTTGGCGACTCTTTTGAACCTTGTCTAGGAACGAGAGACTAGTAGCAGATGCACCAGCCTAAATATGACAACAACACTCCATACATGGGCAAATGGTGGCCTTATAGAGGTACAGGATACGTTTGGGCATTTGTAGCTTTCTAGCATGGCAGAGAGAACCTACCTTTTTTGCAGCGGTCCTGACAATGCTCTCAATGTAATTGTTCCAACTCATGTTTCCTGTGAACGTTAGGCTGAGGAGCTTAAAAGATGTACTTTCAGATAAAGAGTCTTTGGCCATTGCTATTGGTGGTAGAGAAGGTTTCTTATAATTATTGAAGGAAACAAGTTAATCTTGGCAGCATTAAATGTGACCATCCATTTTTGTCCTCATTCCACTAGATTGGAGGTCATCCTCTAGTGCTTCTGACATTTCTTTATATATGTGTTCATTTGTTTTCCTGTCGTGTCTGTTATAGAGCATGGTGTCATCAGCATATGTACCCATCTCACAGACAATTTTGTCAGGGAGGTCATTTATGAATATTAGGAATAATAGAGGTCCAAGGATAGACCCTTGAGGCACTCACGCATTTATTTTGTATTGTTTAGATGTACGACCGTCGAGGACAACCTGGATTTTTCTCTTATCATAGAAGGATTTAATTATGTTAAGTATTCTTCCAGTGATACTGCATGATCTGATTTTCCTGAGAAGACCTTCATGCCATACCCTGTCAAAAGCCTTAGATATATCTAGAGCTACCACTCTACCCTCCCCTGCTTTGTCCAGTGAATGGTATATACGTTCAGAGATTACAGTTAAGATGTTTGCTGTGGAACGGGCTTGCCTAAATCCATATTGTTGGTCGGTCAGAAGTTTAGCATCTGTAAGGTGATGGACTAGATGGACTGATGAACTTAATTATGAACTCAAATATTTTGGTGAAAAGTGTGAGGAGGCTAATGGGGCGATAATTTACTGGGTCAGTTCTTTCGCCAGAATTCTTGAAAACTGGTACCACAGAAGCAGTTTTCCAGCAGGCAGGAAAGCAAGATTCATTAAGGCATTTGTTGTAAAGTTTGGAGAGAACTGGCGCTACTTCAGTGGAGCACTTTTTTAATAGTACAGCCGGAATGAGATCAGGTCCACATGCTTTTAGTGTTTTTGTTTTTTTTACACTATTTCTCGTAGTTCCCAATTTTGTCAGGAATTTATTTTTACAGCTAAAAAGTTTCTCAACTTCTAATCAATGCTGCAAAGTGTTCCATTGAAGTTCTGTTGATAAACGTAGTTTGATCAACAATAGTTTGAAATCGGATTTAAACATCATTATCATCCGTTATACTTGCTCATCAATATCAAAATTTACAGCAATTAGATCAGTTATTTGAGGAGACACAGAACAGAACTGGTTTTTGTTTTATCTCTTATATTGTCTTAGCTTGTTTCATTAGAGAATTCAATAGGTCTTTTGTAGTGGAACTCTGAACTAATCACCATTTTTGTTTAGAGAAAAATTGACTTTTAATGGTCCCATTACACAGACACCATTTTCTTTTTTGTTTTATATATTGCCATTAGGAATTTGGATTTTAATGAGGGCTTTCTTTTTTCAATTAACAATTGATTATTCCTGGCATATAAGAAGGGTTTACAGGAAAATATCTAATGCCATTATAAGCAAGTCACATATCAGGAGTGCCAGTGATAATAAATCGTTGAATGAAAACAAACATATGCCCTTTACTAACCTAAGAGTTGAGCAACATTAGGGATGGAATTCCAAAGTGTAAAGGAAATAACTTTCATACTAGAAAGCTCTCCTGCATCAAAGGATTTTTACAATGAAGGCATGGGATTTTGCTGCTTGTCAGGTTAGTTGGACTTATTTACGTTAAGCGGTCATCAGTGCTACAAGTTTCAAGCACATTCCACTAAAGTACTTGTAAAATAAGTATTTGTAATGTAACATTATGACGATGGGACAGAGGCTGGGATTTATAAGATTGGAGATTCTTTTTTGGACACAGTCCAATAGAAAGAGACTGGTGGTTGAGGCATTGGGCAACATTATTCCATGCTTGGGCAAATGGTAGTTTTTGAGAGATATAAGATATTGTCAGATGTGAATATTTTTCTAGTAGGTAAAGGAATCCCACCTTCTTTACAGCAACTTTAACAATGTCTTCTATGTCACGGTAACGTTTATTGGGCGAGTTTATACCAGTATTTTGTTTAATTTTCTATTTTGAGCGATTATCGAAACTCAAAATTTGTTTTTCAAACTGAATAAATGCTAAGAACTTATCAAGCTAGTAAGAGTAACTTATCTTGCCTGTGATAACATTTGTTACTAGCAGGACTCGTTAACCAGCGTTGCCTGGTGCTAGTATACCCCCCCCACTACTCCCCGAGTGAAAAATTCTGTTGTTGTTGGCGTTTTTGTAGCCTAACCAGCAACCTCCTCACATTTAAAACGGCTTTCAAAATGGACACCACCAACCTCTCTATGTTAAGAACGGCTTTCGGGTGAGTGGGAAAGTGGTTGGTCATTTTATGTATTTTTGACAGAAATATATTTCCCTGCAAATTAATTAGGCTTGCGACATATTTGCGTTCAAACATAATTACACTCGGGTATCGTTCATATAAAAGCAAACTACAATTGTATTTTGGTTTGTGACCTACGTGGGTTTATAAATGAAAGCAAAACATTTAATATTAGTTATTAGTCTTGCGAGCCCATAGCACGAAAAACACCCGTCTAGCTGAATCCACTGTCAAAAATTTTCCCTACTCTTTATCTGTGCCAAAATCAAAATGTAGATTCCATGAACAAAGCTTCTTTCTTAGAACTGCACGCCTGTGGAACTCTGTTCCGTCTGCCTGCTTCCCACCTGACTACAACCTGGATGTCTTCAAGTCCAACGTAAACAAATTCCTAATGACCCGCCCCCTTAAGTAAACACTTCATTAAATCTCCACACTAACGTACTGTACTTGCAATAACCCTTATCCCTGTGTGGCGTCCGGGCCTTGATAAGTGGTGACCACCGTGTAAAAAAAAAAAGAAAAAAAAAAGCAACCCCCTATGGAAAAGTGCAAATCTAGTACAGTGTCAAGCAAACAAAAAAAAAAAGTTACCGGCAGAGCTAAGGCTCGAATGCAGAATTGGTCACGGTAAAAGTGTCACTTTACTGGGCTTTGTATGAATGAATTAGTAACCCAAATAAAAGTGTAACAGAGCTGATCTCTCTCTCTCTCTCTCTCTCTCTCTCTCATATATATATATATATTACACACACACACATCCCTCCCTTGCTATGTATATATGTATATATCTCTGCATATATTTGCTTCCTTGGTATTTTCTCGCTGGTCGGTGAAACCTGCAAGTTCTGCTAACATGCCTTGTCGTTTATGCTGGAATGAAAGTGGTTTGTAAGGCAATGTAGTAAACGAAATATTATAATTAAGAAATACAGGAATAGGAAAGAACAATTGTTGTTTTACGTCCTAGTGAAATAAATAAATACATAAATAAATAAAAACATGTAAAGTAACGGAGACTGGAGTCAGTGTAATAAGAAGCAGGTTCACATAGCTATGTATTGTCTCGGGTGTCTGTGGATGAATAAATATAATAGCATTATTGATGATTCAATTTAATGTCGGAAAAGTCAAAAAATGCAAAGTTAATGTAGCTAATGAAGAAATAATAAATCTAGAGTCTAAATTTGTAAGGGAACGAATGGATATGTAAAAAGAAATGGTGGTGTGGTTTGTAAGTGTCCACCATTCGTTTAATGATGGAAGATGCGAATATCAGAATATGAGAATGTCTACTGAGCAGCCAATCAGCTTGGCTGGATTTCAGAAAGGGAGAAATTATTATCCATAAATAGGAATATGTAACAGTTATGGTATGTGTATGTGTCTACTAATCAGCTAAGAGCAGTTATAACCTAGCCGAGTAGGAATATGTAGAAATAGTGCCGGTGTCTAGTGGGAGTGGTGGAAGCACAAAATAGATAGAGGGAAAAATAAGAACTGCTTCCTCTAAGATGATGAGATTGTGATCGTGGCTCTCCTCAGAACTATAACGCTTAAATGTGTATATAATGTCAATCTGAAGTTACATAAGATAGTGGCTAATAGTGTAGACATAATAAATTTGTATATGGCATCTGTTGTTGTAAACTTATGGTATTTTGGTCCAGAGGGGAAAAACTGCAACGTTTTTATTATATATAGGGATATACTTGTTTGTTTCACCCCTTTTTTATTTTGTTGTCTATTGTAAAAAATGACCCAAAATTCTGTTTAAAACTGAACATTTTGGAAGAATGGAATTTAAATCAGTTTAATATTTTAAAAATTATTTATTTTTAAAAATGTTTTATTCTTTGCAATTCAACAAATTACAGTTTATATTAAGAAAAAAAAAACGTTATTTTTTTTTACTAAACTTAATATTGAATTTATTTCCATATTTATGAATTTAAGGTAAAAAACAAAAGAATCAGTTGATTAAATACTAAATAATAGGTGTTTTTATAAACTTTTCAGCTTTATAAAATATTGCAATTTTGATCAATTACAATATATTTTGTTCAGATTTCGTAAAATGAAATATGGAAGGAATCATATGCAAAAAAAGTAATATTAAAATATTAAATAAATGTATATCTACACCTTAAAATTGGTCACTACATACATTATTTTAAAACAATTTTAGTGCCATATTTTCATTATTTTTGTACGTTGACAAAATTTTTTTAAAGTGTTAGTAGTTTATTTTAGGCTTTTTTTTAAATGGTACAAAAATTATGATGTAAATATTAACTTGTATCATTTTGTGGTGCACTTCTAATGTTAATTGTGTGCAAAGGAGTACTGTGTTCATTTTTAATTTTTGGGCGATTATCAAGGATCCAAATAAACCAACGTGATCGACCAGTTGCATTCTTTTCACGGACACTAAACCTGAGTGAAATCAAACATCACGTGGTTGAAAATGAAGCAGACGCGATTGTTGAAGCACTTCGAAAGTGAGGCCACTTTCAACTCAGCAGCCATTTCAAAATCATTACAGGCCAAAATAGCATCAGTTTTATGTTCAACAACAGTAAAAAATCTAAAATTAAAAATGACAAAATATGTCGTTGAACTGTTGCAGTTCAAATTCAATATCATCTACCGCCTGGGAACAGAAAATGCTGCCATTGACACATTATCTCGTATCTTAACTCTCACACACTTTGCAAGACCTTTGAGAGTTGCATATTCAATTATGCCATCCTGGTGTTACATGACTCCGCCACTTTATCAGAACAAAGAATATCCCATTCTTTTTAGACCAAATAAAAAGCATAACCAACTCCCACTCTTCCTGCCAGTATCTGAAACCTAAATTTGCCAGTAGTAACAAGGAAACACTCAAACGCCATACTACCTTTCCAGTGATTGAACATTGATTTTAAAGGCCCATTACCAACTTCTTTAACTGGTAAAAAATACCTACTTACGATGATTCATGAGTATTCTCATTTTCCCTTTGATTTTTCCTGTAGGGACATGGCAAGCAAAACCGTCATCCGCTATTTGAACCAACTATGTTCTATTGTTGGTATACCTGATATGATACATATGAACCGAGCAATTGACTTCCTAGCAAGAGAAATCACAGCGATTTCTTACACAGAAAAGATATTGCTACATCTAAAACAAGTAGATACCACCCAGAAGGTAATGGACAAGTTGAGAAACTTAATGGCACTTTATGGAAGGCCATTCAAATAACTTTACATTCTAGCAACATGAAACTTCCCTGTTGAGAGATGTGCAACCTGATGCGCTCTATTCAATTAGGTCATTATTCTACACTGCTACTAACATGACTCCTTCAATATTATGTTATTTTTGTAGTCCCTACCGGCCACCTTATTTTACAACAACTCACGTAAATGACAAATTACAGAAACAATTATTGTAATTTTTAAACTTCCACAATGATATATTTTTTCCCTTTTGGTATTCTTCAAAGCATTTCCTATTTAATTGTATATTAAAAAAATTGAGCTAAAATCTTTTATTTAAAGATTTAAAAGTAATTTTTTGCGTAAAAATAATGTAAAAAAAAAAAAAAAAATGATGCCAATTTGAAGATAATTATTATTAACATATTCAATGAATTTCACAATTTAAAAAACAGAAAAAAAAATAATGAATTAAACACTTACAAAATTCGGATTTTCAATCACAGAACTCGAAAACCAGCTGTTATTTTTTTGTTTGTTTGTTTTTTTCTACAATCTTCAACCTCTTCCCCATACAGGAAATATATGTTCAGTTCTGGCTTTTTTATTTTAAGGGTAAGAGTGACCAGAAATGAAGAGAGCTGAGGTATGTAGGCATATATATATATATATATATATATATATATATATATATATATATATATATATATATATATAGTAATCATGAATGGAAAACTTATTATTCATGATTAAAAGTAAAATATGTAAAATACGTAAAAAAAAAAAAAAAAAAAAAAAAAAAGAGGTGAGGAAGAAAAAAATAAAGAGAGTAGTTAGCTCACTGGTTTTGTCCACATTTTTTCAAAGCTGTATTGAGAAATTTAAAATGAAAAAATCAAAAATATGTACATTATTAACAAAGTTACGTTATGTTCTGTTATGAGCGAAAAAAAACCAAAAAAAAACAGGGAAGCGATTAAAATAAAGCAACGTTATATTTTCGAAGATCCTAGACGTTAATCACATTCAAACTGAAAAGACATTCTCTCTGCTTACAGAGAGAAGGCCTCCCTAACTGACCGTGAATAGTCTCCAAGATCTTGAGATGGAATGTTGAGTGAGTACAAGTCAGGATTGAAAATGAGTTTGTGCTGAAGTTCGCTGCACATGACAGGTTTTTAATGAGATGGTCAGTTATTGAAGACTCATATGTGTTGGCAAGTACATCGGTTGCTCGGTATGTTCCATTTCTGATTTTGCTAGGTATGTGCTGTGGGACTCTACCATCCAATATCAACGTTGTTCGACCCACATAGTTGGCATCACAACTACACTTAAAATTATAAATTAAATTATTATTATGATGGATGTACCACCAACTCAAATATTGGCATGAATGTCGTAAACCTATCCTCCCATGACTATTCCCTTCTGAACTTTTGGAACTTTTAATCCTTGATCATGGTTTAGATTTTTGTATTCCATTGCTTGGTGTTAAACGGGAAGAGGTATTTTCTGAATTTGAAATTCTCAATACCCAAGCAGAGACACTTTCAGTCTCTAAAATTAAAGTAACAGATTTAAAAGCAAGATTAAATGACCTTGCTCACAGCTATGCAAGTACACCAATATCCGATTCAGAGTTTAAATGACGCAAAGAACAAAACTATGAGAAAATACATTGTTAGTCATTACCAAACCAGATAAAGGTTCAGGGGGTTGTAGTACTAAATCATCATGATTATGTCAACAAAATATCTGTCATAATGAATGACACAGAGAAATTCGTAAAATTGAGCCCTGTCGCAACTCATGATTACAAAACCTCTTTAGAAACCAAATTCCAAAAGAAATTAGTTAAAAGCAGTGTACTTCCTTTTAGCATAGCTAGAGAGATTAGACCCTCAGGATCTATACGCCCAAGATTATATGGGTTACCTAAAACTCACAAAGTAGGTATCTCTTTAAGGCCCATTTTATCAATGGTAAGGTCATCACAGCATAAGGTTGCAAAATGGATCTTAAATAGTTTACACCCAGTATTAGAACATTACAGTAAATACTGCCTTATTTTATTTAGCAAACTTTATTCAAAAGTTGAAGGTTGTTGATAAATTTATATGTTTTTATGACATTAGCAACTTGTGTACCGATTTTAGCTACTATAGATATCTGTACAGATTTTTGATATCATAGCCAGATATCGCCTCCTCCCATTTCTGAAATCACATTTGTTGAGCTGATGAAATTTGCCAGTATATCTTTTGAAGTCAGTTTTAATGATGTAATGTATCAACAAATAGAAAGTGTATCCATGGGCTCAGTTCTAGGGCCAATAATGGTGAATATTTTTGTTGGTTTCCATGAAGAGCAATTACTTTCTAAACCCATTAGTCTATTTTCCATATGTATACAATACATTTTGTTTCATCAATAATCAAATGGAGGCGAATAATTTTTTCTCCCTACTCAATAAAATGCACCCCGCATTAAAGTATACTTATGAAGGAGAGTATAACTTGTTCATAGCTTTCTTTGATGTATTGGTAACAAAAATATCATCTAGTTACTTTACATCAATATACTGCAAATCTACATTTACGGAATTGTATACATGCTGGTATCCATTTTGCCCCCCAAAAACGTAAGATCAATTTAATTTGGACCCTAACACATTTGTTCAAAATCAAAATTGGATAAGGAATTCAAAATGATCACTAATACCCTATCTAAGAATGGGTATCTCTTAATATGATTAGGTCAGTTATGCAAAGAAAAATAACTGAGTTTTCTGAAATTAAAATTCAAACAGTGAATAATGTCCAATATAGCTTTGTTTACTGTGGTTGGGACAGTGAGTGAGAAATTCAAACAAATCAGCTCAATGCTTCAAAAATGTTATTTTGCTTCAAATATGTGTGCTGTGTTCTCTACTAAACCCTTAATGCTGTCCTCTCTCGAAAAGATGTTCTACACCCCCCGCCCCATCATAATAATAATGTAATTTACAATTTTATGTGTAATTGCGGTGCCAACTATGTGGATCGAACAACGTTGATATTGGATGGTAGAGTCCAACAGCACATATCTAGCAAAATCAGAAAGGGGACATACTGAGCAACAGATGTACTTAGTCTTTAATAGCTGATCATCTCATTAAAAACCCGTCATGTGCAGGGAACTTCAGTACAAACTCATTTTCGAGCTTGAGTCGTGCTCACTCAACATTCCATCTCCAGTAATATATCCAAGGTAAAACTTGTCGAGAGCGCTCCGTTTGAGATTGTTTTGAAAACGGAACAGAATTTAAATTTCAATCCGTTTTAATCATTTTTTTTAATTGCGCATACACCAATATAATCAAAAGCAATTGAAAGAGTATAATTCAACAATATATAAAAAAAAAAACGAAAAGATTTTTTTTTTTTTACATAAAATAAAATTTTATTTACAAAAACGAAATAATTTAATTTTTAAATGAAAAAAAAGTCAATTTGTAAAATTTTTGGTATTTTTTTTTTTACATTAAGTCCAATGCACCGTTATATGAAATATCGACTTTTATAGGTCTTTGACAACGAAGAATGGCTTTCGGAATAGACACCTCCAACCTCCCCATGTAAAAAATGGCTTTCGGAATAGACACCTCTGACCTCCCTAGGCACTGCCAAATGAATGTAAAGAATTGTGACAAAAGGAGCGAATGTTTCCGTGACGTCAGATTTGTGTTAACTATACGAACTATGGAAAAGCAGAAGCAACTTAATGATTTTTTAAAACCTTTGTTTATCTTTTTCAAACTGCAATTATTAATTAATCTTTGTTATAACTTTGTTAGGTTTTAAGATTTACAGTTTAATGATTAATAATATTATAAAAATTTGTATATTAAATATGAAATACAGTTTTACTGAATGTTCATGTTTGGCTTTCATACTTTTGTTCAGTAAAAAGAGACAAACAAAATATGAGGGGGGGGGCTACAAAATACTTAATATTTGTGCAATAATACTTTCAAATCGGTTTTAATCTGGCGATAAAATAGCTGACAAGAGCTATGTTTATATGAAAACTGAAAACTTAATATTTAAAAAAAAAATTAAACGCAATTAATTAATGTTGCAATGGAACATTTTGAAATTTTAATGTTTTTAATCTTTTAAAAATTAATTTTTAGAAAGTTTCTTTTTCTTGGCACTTCAACTGATTATAGTATATATTAATTAGAAAAAAACGCTATTTAAAAAACATTAAATTTATATCATTTTTTTAATTGCAACTTCAAGGTAAGTTTTTGTTCAATATGTGTACTTAGTTGAACTCTTATGTTTCATAAATAGAAATTTCGATAGATTTAAATATATTTTGTTTAAATTTCGAAAAAATAAATATGGGGGGGGGCACGCACTAAAAAAAATATTTCTCCACGTAAATTTTATATTTCAGGGAAATTGCATTTTATATGTAATTTCATTCTAAAATGGATAAGTACCGAAAATTTCACAAAAATCTGACCATTAGTTGATTTTTTCTAGATTTATTAAACACGGGTATGTTTTCACGTTCGAAATGCTTACTACATGGAAACGTTATTTTAAGTCTCGCAATTTCATTATTTTCGTACGATGAAAACATTTTTTTTTTTTTAAATAAACTAGTAATAAGTTTATTTTGCCCTTCTTTTAAATGGTACAAAAGTTATATTGATAATATTAATTTATAATAAAGTTATAGGCACCGCCAAAACTGGGGGAGGGGGGGCAGGTAAGTACTTTTTGACGGACCGTCTTTTTAAAAATCTACCAAAAATCAGGTAATTATCCAATCAATACAAAATTTTCAGCGATTATTAAGAGAAGAATGAACTTTATAACTGCACTTATTTTTCATAAACAATATATATATATATATATATATATATATATATATTTTGCTTACAACCCCCCCCCCCTTGTTTTGAGGGGTTCCAAATATGCTTAAAATAATCATCTGAAACTGAACAAAACATTATGTTGTTGTAAGGGACGGGATTATAGATAAAAAAAAAAAAAAAACTTGTTTGCATACCTTATTTTGATGTCTGAATATCAAAACTTTGATTGTGTTTAATTATCCCGCTTTTGAGTTTTGAAGTGTGAAATTCGGTGAATATGTTAAGTAAAATAATTAATTTAAGTTAAGCAAAACAAAAAATTTTTTTTTTTGATATTTATACGAAAAAAGCCATTTTGAAATCTTTGATAAATAAATTAACAATTTCTTTTTAGCGAGCCGAATAATGCATGCATGACCATTATTAAACAGGGCATGCTTTGAAGAATCGATACAAAAAAAAAAAAAATTCAATAAATATTGTGCCCTTTGTGTTAAAAATATCATTATTTTTTCGATCAAGTTTGGAAACGTTTGCCGCCTTTCGACTACGGTGGACCAAACGCGCTGAAATAATATTTTTATTCTGCTTTAAATTGCCCCCCTCCCCATTTTGGAGAGCCTGGCCCCCCACACACATTAAAAACCAAACTCATACAAATGGTCACCCATCTGGTACTGGCCAGCCTCAGCGTTAATAATACATTGAAATTTTCGTCACTGAAAAATAAGTTTTTTGGGGGCTTTTTGGTCTTCCGTAGTTTGCTTTTTATCAAGCACAAATGTAAACAGTAATCAAATCGAAGTAACTGGTTGCCTATATGAATAAGTGGAATTATTTGAAATCCAGGTACTTATATTATTTTTGCATATTCTCATAGAAAATCACCCTAAATCTTAATTAGACAAGAAATAAACAAATTAATTCTTTCAAAAACCTTTTTTCTTTTTAACTATTTATATACGTTTTTTGTGCAAAACAAAAAACGCCACTTGTTAACTTTTGGGGAAAATTTAACATTTAAAATTTAATTAAAAATAGTAGAAAAAGATTTACATTATTCTGCTTTCTATATGATAAAATTCAGGGTTTTATCTTTCTGGAAAAAAAAAAGTTACTCAGAAATAATGGATTTTAATAAATTGTCGATATTTCCTACCGACGAGTGGGGGGGGGGGGGGAGAAAAGACGTTTAACTTGCAACGAAAAATTACCTCGTTGCTTACAAGCAAACGTTTTCTTGTAAATGTAACGTACTGTTAACAGTTGTCGTACCGGCCTGATAGATCGCTAACAACGATAAGAACAAAAGAACTACAACAACAAGCCTACCAAGGTGACTGTTTTTATAGTCTCAATCTCTCGTTCAGCGAGACTGAAACGAGACTGGAATGTCTATTTAAGCTATAAGGAATAGACATCCTATTTTCTTCATTAACAAACACCAGGCTGGCCCGTTCACAGCCATGAGTGTCTTTCCCTTCCCACCGACCCACCCTCGGTAAGTCAATCAATTTAATTATCACAAAATGTAATTTCGTTTTAAAAAACAAAAACAATTTGATTTTTCGGCCATTTTTGGTGGTGCCTAAGTTACATCGTTTTACAAATGGGGGAGGGGGTAATTCTGTGGTGACTTTTGGAAGTGCTTAAACCTCCCCATGTTAAGAACGACTTTCGGAATAGACACCTCCAACCTCCCATGTTAAGAACGGCTTTCCGAATAGACACCTCCACCCTCCCATGTTAAGAACGGATTTCCGAATAGACACCTCCACCCTCCCATGTTAAGAACGGCTTTCCGAATAGACACTCCCCCCATGTTAAAGAACGGCTTTCGGAATAAACACACCCAACCTTGCATACCCGAAAACCTATAAAAGTTGACATTTCAAATCTGAACGGTGAGTTTTCCATTTTATTGGCGCATACACAATTAAAAAAAAAAAATGATTACAACGGAGCGAAATTTAAATTTCCGTTCCATTTTCAAAACAACCCCAAAGCAGAATGCTCTCGGCAAGTTTTACCAAAACTTATGTACCTGATCAAATTTCGTAATTTTTTAATATGTTGCTATTTTCGAGATGGCAATTACGTAAACAATACTTGTTTTTCTTAAAAGGACACATTTTTTTTTTAATTACCTGTGTGATCTAACAGGCACTATAAATCATTTATTAGTATAATGCCGAAACGACTTTAAATAATTCACGTCGCTAAGAAATTACAGCTGAAAAAAAAAAAAAAAACACATGAGCCAGCGCAATACTTACTTTTCTGTTTATGTTCTTGATATAAGGACATGTGTGGCAACCAAATCGATAACAATTCGGCCCTTCTTCAACCACTAAAACATTGGCACAAACAGGACAGAAAAGCAGCATGTTGATTAGAAACAGTAAATTCTCATTTGTTTGGAGAAATATGGGTTAGTATAAAACCTAAAATGCATAACGCAAGTGAAACCGGAATACACAATATTGGTTTGCTTATGAAAAATATCAGTGAATTAATAATTATAAACATTTTTATTTATTAATTTTACACGTAATAATTAATTATATAATTTTATTTTGTTTAGAATGTAATAAATAAATTAATAAATAATGATTGTGATTACGCTTCGTTATGGAGTAAAATTTATAGTTTTGCATCTACCCAATACTCGAGCCGGTCATATTCTACAAAAGGTAATTCGTTATTTGGATTTTCTTCCCTGTTTTTAACGCGAACTAATGATAAAATATATTTTATAATTTCAGTAAAAGTTAGTTGAATTAATAAGTTTTTGTTTTTTTTAAATGAGGTGTTGTTTCCTATCGACATTATTATAAATGTTTGTGTCTTTTTAGATCATATACCAGGTAATCACACCGAACTTTCTAAGAAAAAAAGTCAATGGTTAAACATTTGGGTAAATTTTTACTTGGTTTCCACCTTTAACATTTTTCTTTAAAATGACGACTTGTGAGGTTTTCGGGTACGCTGAAGACGAATATCTTATTTAAATTTTCCGCAAATAAGTAGTTTTCCGAATATTAAACAATATTTCCTTATGTTAAAAGTGGTGGGTCATTGTTGTGCGTGCATATTTTTTCATTTTTAGTGTTCATTTTCCAACAAAAATGTTGTTGCTGATAAAAATTAAATTTAAAAAAATAAGTCACGGAGGACAAATATCAATTACTATTTCAGTCACTTAAATTATTTAGAGTGAAATTGGATTCGGCAGTAGTCTTCACCAAAACTAAAAAAGAAAAATGAAAACAAATATGGCGACTTGAAACTGCCGCCTTTATGTCATATTTGCAATCCCGTGAATTGCTCAAAACTTGAAAATAAATTTTAAAAAGGCTGACCTGAACGAGAATCACTCCCTATAAATTTAACCCGTATTCTATAGTTGGTATTTTTTATGATCTAACCCAGGAACACTCCCAATCTCCCCATGTTAAGAACAGCTTTCGGAATAAACATACCCAACCTTGAAAATTATGCTACATACTAAAACAAAAACATACTATAGAAATTAGTGGATGGGGGCGATTCTTGTTCACGCCCGCCCAGTTGAGAACTCGTAAACAAAAATAAAAACAATAAAACACGCATATTAACTTAATTGAGCGTGGCCTACGTAAATAGAAAGCCGTTCCACAAAAGTCATGCAACCTGCTGACGTAGCAGAATAAAGTACGGTTAGGCGATAGCACGATCACCGAGGGTGGCGATAGACGACTATTACGAGGATTACCTGTGCCCTCTCCCCCAAATTAGATTATAAATGAGAATAAAAAAATAGGACCCCCCCCCCCCGAAAAAAGGGTGACAAATAAAAATACCTCCTCCATCTAAAACAATAAACTTTCCTTTCGTGGACGGAACTTCAATGGCGAATTTTCTTCTCCCGCCCCCCCCCCAAATTGTGAAAAGCGTTCAGTTGGAAAAATTGGTTGTTATGTCGTTCGATTTGTTTCCCACAGTTTCGTTTATCTGCATTAGGCATCTCCAAACCGTTGTGCATGCACGTCAAAATGTATGCGCGTACAAACATGTCCACCAGTAAAAACAAGGATTATATTGCATAATAAAGGTCATAATATCCGGAAAACTACTTATCTACGCAAAATTTAAATGTGATGTTCGTTTTCAGCATACCCGAAAATCTATTTAAGTCGTCATTTTAAAGGTAACTGTTAAGAGGGAAAGAAAGTAAAAGTTTACCGATGTTTGTTCATATTACATTTAAAATTCTCGACGATTATGTAAAATTTACAACAGATGATAGAAAAGAGTGAAAAAACAAAACGAATAGGCTAATTTATTTTGTTGGTTCCCGTAAAATATATATATATAGAGAAAGAGATAGTGAGAGAACCTGCTAATCCAAAGTAAAACAATTTCACTTTACCTCCAAAATCAAAGAAAAGGGGTAGACTCAAAAGGTTAAGCAATAACGTTTTAGGACTTCCCAAGAAAAAGTCAAGATTTGATAAGCCAATTCTGTTTATCCAAAAATATTCTCTAATGACAAGGATCTACAGGTGGTTATGTTGTAGGTGGTAAAGATGAAATCCGTGGTGTGAGTGCAACGTTGCAGTTACACTTTGGTAATTCATAAAAATAAAACTGGAAAAAAATTTAAAAAAAGAAAGAAAAACGGATCAGCATTTTTTCTTTTTTTAACAAAAATTTTTATTACCGTTACTTTCGGCACTATTTAAAGTCTCTGCCACATGTCCATCTAACCCAACTCTCGTTTCTTTTTCTTTGACCGCATACCGGCCACAGCTGACCCATTCTTGTCCTCATCTTTACATGTCCCTTTTCTTTGACATGCACTTTCCTTCTGCCCCGAACACGTATATTTTTCTCTCCTTTTTTTCTTTTTTTTTTTCGCGCATTCTTCCTAATTTGCATATTCACTTTTTTCTGCTGCTAATCTCTTTGCAAGCCAGCCATCCTTTGCTGCTGCTGATGCTTTCCCACACGTTCATGTGCACTATGTTCTATGGGTGGAGAGCTTCTAACTGAAAATACAGTTGAACAAAACATTTTTTCAGTGCCAACAACACGTCTGGATAAGAATGTTTCAATCTGTAAGATCCGCAGATATTTTGATCCAGATGGTTGGAAAGCTGTGGAGCATGTGTATGGAGCCGTAAAATTGTCAGCACAGCCGGTGTGTGGACTCTGTAGGTAGGATTTGAACAAGATGGATTTTGTAGTTTGTGATTGTTGTTTCTAATGGGTGTACCTGAAGTGCATTGGTAAAAGAACTTTTTGATTTGCAGAGGCTGTTATGTCTGAATATTCTAAGACATAGGTTTTTTTTTTTAAATATTTTATTTTAAACCTAATGGCTAACATATCATTTTATTTTTTATTCATTTGTTGCAGGTAACATAGAACTGTCAAAAGGCAGAGTAGAAGATTCTGTACATGGGACTATGCCCAATTCCAGTCTCTCCTGGCTCATAACACATTCTAGACTTGAGAGTTCAGTGTGCCCTACTATTTTAATTCATATATAAAGAGAAGAGATAGGATAAGATCAAAATTAGAATAAATTCCAAATAAAAGGCAGTTTTTTTTTGTTTGTTTTTTTTTTACTGATGTTTTTTGTTCTTTATTTATGATTTTAGATTTTTTTAAACTTTCCATTACATTTTTTTTGTGGAAATGTTTTCAAGTGTTTTCATTTATTTTCAGTTTCTTTGATTTTCATCCGAATCGTTTTTACAAAATGGCATCAATGTATGATGGCATAGAAAGTTCTTCAGACCAGGAATCACACTCTCCTCCTCCGCAGCCTCTTGAAGAACTCACACATCATGAAGCGATGGCTAAAGCTGAACAAATTATTTCCAATCTCATCAGTGTAAGTCTAATAAAATAACTTTTTTGTTATTCAAATCTCATCATTTACTAATGATCCCAACCTTCCGTATCCAAAAATGTCAGTCCTAGATATGACTTTAAAAGATATCCAATGATGAGGCCTCATTTGGGGAATGGGGAGAATGTGAAGTTGCTCCTTACTTACCGTTCATCCTAGGTTCATCCTAGGTGCACTTTGGCTTGGAGTGGTAATACCACTAAGAGCATCTGATGTTACTAGATCAGATTTCCTGATCAAAAAAGCACTAAACAATGATGTCATTGTTTTTTTTTTTTGTTTTTTTTTGTTTTTTTTTTCTTTCCCTTTGCAAAACTCCATGTTCTGCGAAATCAAAAACAGTTTACTTCCTACAAAACAATCAAACTAAATTCCATGAATAAATATTTAAAGATGTAAAGAACTTGAAGCATAAAATTTTTTTTCAAAATTACTGGATTCGACATTAAATAATCAAAATGGATAATATGCTGTTAAAAAACAACCGACTTGTAACATTTTTGTTTAACTTTTTTGGGTAAAAGATCAGTGCTTGTTCATATATAGTGGACAAATCCATTTTTTAAATATGTAGGTTTAAGCAAAAACAATATTATATACTTAATTGTCATGTCGAAAATAGTAATATATCCCAAAATCATGAAAATTTATTGAGTAGAACAGCTGCAATTGTTTTTAGTAAAAAAAAAAAAAAAAGTCTATAACTTAGACAACAAATATTGCAGCTATGACACAAGTAATCTAAAATATTCCTTTCAGAGTTATGTCCCCTGTGTGTAGACTCCTACCATCTACGTTATAATGTCTAAGAAAAATATGATTTTACTCCATTTTCCGTAACAATGACTTTTAACTATAAATAACTTTCTACTCAATGATTTTTTTTGTAATTTTTGGATATATTACTATTTTCGACATGGCAAGTATGTAATATTGCTTTTGCTTAACATATTTCTAAAAAAATCGATCTGTCGATTGTATCTTAACAAACACAAAAACATCTTTAGATCAGTTAAGCAATTTTTCAATTTAATTTTATTTGAAATCAATTTATTGGGAATAATTCGCAATTGTATTTTTTTGGTTAACAACACTGAGAATTGAACCTTCAATTTTCAGGAGAATATCACTTTTACAATTTTTCCAAAATTGTAACCACTGTGCCATGGGTCAATTACAAAAGTGATATTCTCCTGAAGGTTGAAACATTGCCGAGTTCAACAAGATACATCAGAAGAAGGTCAGAGGTTATATCGACTGAAACATTGAAAATGACCCTCAAAATTAGAATAGTAGTTCGAAGAATCCAAACAATACGACTAACCAATCCTCATCTAAAAAATTCAGAAACGTAATATATTTTTTATTTTGTTATTTGTAGACAGATCCAGTGTTTGAAGACTTACCATCTGAAGTGACACTTGAAGAGGCTAATTCACAGTTGGCATTGGAGTATGGACAGGCTATGTCCATTAATGTATGTCGAGCTGATAATCAAGTCATGAGTACGTAGTATAATTGTTTTTGTATTCTTTTATTAAACAACTTGGGTACATGACTATGTATTTATTTACATTATTAGTATGTATTAAGGGATTGATCAAGTTTATTGCATGCCAGAAAGCAAACTGCCAGGCCAAATGGTGAATTAACTACTGGGACAAGTTAAAAACGACCTTGGGGAGGCATTGTAAATAGGAATCACTAGGACAACATCAAAAGGTAAAATAGACTTCGTGGCCTGGTGGAAGATGTCCTTTTCTCTTCGCTGCAACCTCTATCTCACAGAAGAGATGTTGCGAGTTTGTCTCTGCTTTATCGTTATTTTCATGGAAGGTGTTCGACTGAGCTTTAATCTATGGTCCCCCCTCGCCAAACTTTCACAAGAAACACTAGACTAGCTGAAAACATCAATAATTTTCCCCACTCTTTATCTGTGCCTAAACCTAAACATAGATTCCATGATCAAAGCTTCTTTCTTAGAACTGCACGCCTGTGGAATTGTCTTCCGTTTTCCTGCTTTCCAGCTGTCTATAATATGGTTGTCTTCAAGTCCAACGTGAGCAAGTTTCTGATGAGCCGTTCCACTTAAGTTAACAAATTTACTGAACTTCCATTACTATCGATTACTATATTGTCCTTTTGACTACTCTACATTCTTTAACCCTTATCCTTGAGTGGCCGATCGGCCTTGATAAGTGGTGACGCCTATGTAAAAATAAAAAGTGGGCAGGGTAGACAATAGAAAGAGAAAGACTACCGTATCAGCTCGTGCTTCTTACCACAGAAGACCGTAAGATCTCCCATACAACTTTTTTTTACTCTTATTCACACTAAACAAGGAATATTGACACTTAAACATAAGGAGTTACTATTTGGAACCATATCTACAGGGACACTATGTAGGGAGTTGAGTAGCAAGATGCCTGTTCACATTGCAATTAACCTATTTGTGCATGTGCGGAAAAAAAAAAAGTGTGGTCATCTTATGCCAAACTACGATCAATTTTTTTTTTTTTTTTTTTTTTTTTTTTTAAATTTTGACTCCTTAACAACTATTTTACCACCAAATTGAATGTGGACTGTAGATCCAGATATCCTATATATCAAATTTCAACTCTGTAGACCAAATATTCGGAGATGAGTTTGATAGGGACTTTTTGTACATATACTGACAAGGTTACATTTTTATATATATATATATATATATATATATATATATATATATATATATATGCAGAATGTAGAAACTATGCATAAATAGAATTCAGTGTAATAGTGAAAAGAAACCAATCTAATAAGAAGCAATAAAAAAATGAATAAATAATTAACACTTGCTTTTCAAAGGAATATGCAAATTAGTTAACCATCATGACTGAGTATATTAAGAAGTTTGTTTTAATAATTTTTAAATAGAAAAAGTATGTATTTAATATCAATGTAAAAAACAAAAAAAACAAAAAAAAAACTCGACTTTATAGGTAAATTAGATAAACCACTTTTTGTTGTAGTGCTGAATGAGACCACAGGGCCAGTGTCGACATTGAGTAGCACTAAATTCAAAAAGACATTACCACACCGCCAGTGGACAGCACAATTACAATTGCACAGAAATTAAAACCGATCATAATTAGTTTTTTTAGTTTTATAGGAAGTTATTGTACATCGACAACACATTTGAATAGGCTTCTTTTTTGAAGCTTAGATAATTCTGAACAACCATTTTTTTTTTTTTTTTTTTTGTTCTTGTTTAATGTAGCTTGCAATCAGATTCTGAGGAAAAAAGTTTCATGTTTCATTTGCTGTTGCTAAGAAAAAATATTTAAATATTAACATGCTAGTCAGTTCTTGTTCAGAATTCCCCTTATATTAAAAAACAAAAATTTGTATGATGTACATACCCGTGACAAAACGAAAATATCATATATCAAAAATAAGGTAAATTGATCAACTGGTTTTATTTTTAAACAAGAAATTCAAATTTTCCGAGTATCGGAGGAGCGACTGTTTTGTTTGCCATTTTGAAAAAAAAAATCTTAAGACAAGGGAGATAACAATAATTTTAAACTTGCAAGATTTCTATTGTAATGCCTATGAATTCCCATTAATCACTTAAAAAATTTTATAAAAAATAGAACTACTTGATCAATTTATGTGATTTTCGGCATATGATATTTTCGTTTTGTCATAGATACATATATAATAAATTTTTCTGTATTTTTGTTTTTTTTATATATGGAAAATTCTGGACAAGAACCTGCCAGTCTTCTTTGCTTAACAAAATCTGCATATATTATTGTCTTGTTTTGCTTAGTGATTATAATTGCATTATATTTCAGTTTTTGTATGATCATGTTCTCTTTTGTTTTTTTTTTTATTGCAGAAGTTGTAGTTGTACAAGATGCAACAGTGTTGGATCTTAAACATGCAATCAAACGATATGTGCAATTGCAACAGAAACGACAAAATGGGACCGAAATACTCAGTTGGTACGTCTGAAAAACATTGCTATGGGATGGTAAATGGCTTATATTGTAGGCAATAGTGAAGGAGACCAAAAGATTCAGAAACTTCTGACTAATTGATCATGTATGCATGAATAAGGAAGGGAGGGGATACGTTTGAAGTTATCTGCTGATGTTTAACACTGTCCAGGAATTCTATAAGTCATCAGACTTGTGTCTATCATAAGATTAACTCGAAAATGTTGAAGTAGAGTAGCTACCTAACTACTGGATAGAGAGAAGTTGATTTGCAGGATGAATAAATTTTAAATAATTTCTGAATATCATCATGTATTTTTTTTTGTTTTTTTTATTAGTGTTTCACCCCAAACAAGGCACAGGGCCAGTTTGTCGGGCGGGGGATTCTATTTGGGACCAGATTTGCAGGGATACTATTTATAGACTTGGGCAGTGAGATGTCTGTTCACATCACACTTGAATTTCTGCATGTCAGTACAGTCAAGAAAGTGAGGAACTAGGAGGGAATTGGAAAATAAGCTATTCGAGTAGAAGGCTTTACGGCATCTACAAATTTTTACAGTATAGGGGTGGAATTTTGCTGCTTGTCGGGTTTGTTAAGGGTATTGTTTTTGAAGGGGTACTAATGCTTTGAGTTCATCAGAGCAATTGCCATTGAAATACTTGTAAAACAAGCACAAGAATGCCATGTTTCAGCGATGTGACAGAGGTTGGAGTTTAGTTGATAGTTCAAGACTTTTCAGATTGGCGACTCTTTTTAATCCTGTCTAGGAGCAAGAGACTAGTGGCCGTTGCACCAGCCCAGATGTAGCAACACTACTCCATGCATGGGCGAACCATGACCTTGTAGAGATACAGAATGCTCTCAGATGTGAGTAGCCTTTTAACATGTTAGAGAGAGCCCATCTTCCTCGCAGCAGCCTTGGCAATTGCTTCAATGTATTTGTTCCAATTCATGTCATCTGTGAATGTTAACCCTAGAGCTTGAGGGAAGTACTTTCAGGCAATGTATCATTAGCCATGGTAATCAGTGGTTGAAAAGTTTTCTTGTAATTATTAAAGAAAATAAGCTTAGTCTTGGCAGCAATGAACGTTACCCATCAGTTACGGCCTCATTCCACTACAAACTGGATGTCTTCCTCTAGAGCAATTTCCTTAGATATGTGTTCATTCGTTTTACCCTCATGTCTGTTATAGAGCATAGTGTCATCAGCAAATATCCCCATCTCCGAGAAAATTTTATCAGAGAGATAATTTATGAATATCAGGAATAATAAAGGTCCAAGGATTGATCCCTGTGGCACACCTGCATTTATATCATGTTGTTTTGATGTACGACCATCGAGGACAACCTGGATTTTTGTCTTATCTAAGAAGGATTTGATTATGTTGAGTATACGTCCAGCAATACCATTTGTTTGTGTTCTTCTATTCATCCCAATCCAACTTGCAGCTATGGAGAATGAAGTTCAAAATGGCTACATGGTCATGTGCGAAGTCCAAATAAAGCCAATAAATAAGAAGTGTGTATCCATCAGAAAGTCGACCAAAATTAATATTTTAATTTGGTAAATATTAGGTTTATTAATTATTAGCTATACATACCCAGCGTTGTCCAGGAGTTTATTTACTTGTAATTTGTTTTGCTCTTTCTCAAATATTTTTTTTGTTCCAATCAAAGGGAAATAACTCTATGGACATAATTCAGAATTATGACCCTTTTTCATGATAGCAATGATTTCTATCTAGACAAAGTATTTACTGGAAAAAATAATATCAAATTATATTTCATTCTTCTTAACAACATACTGCAATCATCCGCAAGAAAAACTGTTGGACCAAAATCAAATATTGACAGTATAGGAAGAAAGCTATCAATGACAAAGAAAAGATAGACTGACTTTATTTTATATATTAAATTAGTATTTTTTGATATTAATACATTTTCTCTCATTAATAATTTTACTGGTATTTCTGTCATCTTATCAAGGTTGTATGAGATTTAATAGTGTTCATATACAGGGCTGTCGGGGGTTCTACAGTGATAAATATAAAAAATTGTGTAAGGATGAATTCATTCATTTACATTTACGTGTGTAGTTATATATATATATATATTAGTAAGTTATGAAAATAATATGGCAATTAAGTGACACTATCTTCTGGTTTTTATCTCCATAGGGAGTCATAAGGCTAAAATAACTCATTACCTAGCTCTATTCACATATTGAGCACTCTTGAAGTAAATACTGAAAATTAATGCATAAAATATATCTTTATAACATTTTATGTGGATACATAAAATAATGATAGTGCGTGTGTGTATGTTTTAACTTAAAAAGTTTTTTTTATTTCAGGCGATATGTTTGGAGAAGTTATTGGCTCTGTTTTGATGGTCAGAAATTAATGGATGATAAGAAACCATTAAAAGAGTAAGTCAATTTTGTTGCCATTTCTTGTGAACTGAAATGTTCTTTAAGTTGCTATGACAAAAGAAAATTCTTATTTGAAAATTCTGTCTTTTATAATGGTTCATCTTAAAGAACACTTATTGATTTAGAACTTGTTTTCTTTTAACCTACTACAAATACATATTAGCCATTTTCTGTGCAAGCATTTACTAGCATTAATGTAATAATATATTGCTTAGCAAATGTATTCATTTAAGGATTGTTGCCTATATGTCAAAATGAAAGTGATCAATAACAGGTGAGGACAAGCACAGCAAATATGACGTGTAAAAACAAAAAAAAAAGTTTTTTTTGTGTATGTACATATACAGGGTAGAACGATAAAATTGTCACCCTAAAAAAAAAAACAACACTACAGCTTTATTTAAAAACTTTTATTGAAAAAATAAATTCAGGTAACTTGATTATGTAGTAATGCTGACATCTATTCAATGTAGCCACCTTTAGCCTCTATCACCGCCTCAATACAGGTCCGGATCTAGGAGCATGCCTTTTCCACAAGCGTAGACAGGAGCTTGGCGGATGGTGCTTTGTGTTTGTGGGAAGTCATGTTGGTGATATTCTCGACATATGACTAAATGAAGTAGTCCCGTGGGTTCAGGTCTGGGGAGAGGGGGAGCCAGTTAGAGAAGGGTACAAAGTTGTAGAACTCCTTCTGAAGCTAAGTCTGGGTTCCTTTGAACTTGTGAGTTGGCGCCGAGTCCTGCTGCCATACCCAGGGTCTACCAGCAACCACTTGATTGTACCAGGGGATCACCAAACTCCAACCAAGCATATCCAGGCATCCTTTGATGTTGACTTTCAAGCCTTAAAAGATGTGAGTTGTCTGATGCTGATGAGATTACCTCAGGTCCATTGATGATACTTGGGATAGAGCACACGCTTCTGTTCAGGATTCTGTTTGCTATTTGCCAAAACTGGTGGGAACCAAGCCGCTGCTCAGCTGCTTTGGACTTGACGGACTGAGCATACAACTCTCTTGCGTTCTTTATTACTTTCTTACAATGGTTACTGGTAGTCCTGAAAACGGCTTTAGTTTCCATACATCTATTACGTTGTCACATTTTGCATTTTAAAAAATTTTTTTTAACTCACCTTAAACAAGGTATTACATATGCGATAAAAGGTGTGGTAAGACAATTTATAATGTAGGGCTATGAACGGAAACTTAATGATAAAAGCAAATATTGTTTACCTTTGTAACATGTTGCCAAAAGGGACGGGGTATAAGGGAATTTACGGGAAAGCAAAAACCCAAGTATTTTTCTCTTTATTGCACAGCAAAAAAAAATAAAACAAGTGGATAGACACGAGGGCGAACCCAATAAAAATGCGACGAAATAACAAGATAACAGACACTTTTCCAAATGATACAAAAATAGATTTATTCCAGATAAAAAAAAAGGAAGAGTTTAACGAAAGAAAAAGAAATGTATTTAAAGTTATGGAATCTGAAGTATATCTACGCATATTGAAATGAGCGAAAGTCCTTGGGGGTGGGTAATCAAAGTCTTTGCACTTATAGGTCTCTTTTGTTTTCCGCTTTACTGGTGTTTCCCAACTTGTCAACGACACAGTTAATCCAAGATATTTCCTTCGGTAGGGAAAAAGTTCGGATAGCAAATTCATGTGTTCTCTTTTCTTGCTCGTGCGTTATACAGCTCTCTTTCGTGAGGGATAAGAGAGCACATCGTCCGCATCGGTACATCCGCATCTCCTTCGCATGATGGGGAAAAGTCATCGTCTCTTTTGTGAGAAAGTAAATTAATCGCATTCTCTTGCATGACTGGAGAAGAGGGTCACGTCGTCCATGTGTCATGTATCCGTCTCTCTTTTTCACATCAGGGGAAGAAGTTGACCCCCCCCCCCCCTCCTCCCACGAGGAGAGAGACCTCTTAACAGGTCGGCGACCCAAACCGAAAAGAACGACTTCCCTAGCATCCAGTTAGAAAGGGGAAGTGATACCACTTCCAGCACCCCCCCCCCCCTTTTCCTCTCTGCTTCCCACTAAAAATAGACTTGATGAAATCTCTAGCCGGTAAAGTCTCTGCAAGTTTTAAAGGGGGGGGGGGTTACATTAGTAGACTTTCGCTCATTTCAAAACAACTACTGTATTAGCCTATCTTGTGGGAATCTTGTTTTATTTTACCTCGGCGACAAAATATAAAAACAAAAATAAATGATATATCTCATCGGCCTAAAATTAAATATTTAAATTTTGATTTAAATACATAATCCAATTTAAAGATAAGGTCACTGAGACATAAAGGACTACTGTGAAAAGGAGTCAGATTAGTAAGAGCATTCTAAGGGAGAAGTTGTGCAGTGAGATGCGTGTTCATTTTGAAATTTTTATATGTTGGTACATGTCAGAGAAATAGAGCAAAACGGTAATTCCAAAAGTATTTTAACAGTGAATGCTTCGATGAACTGCAAGCACTTGTACCCCCTCGACGTAAATACCCTCGACCAGCAGCAAAATCCCACCCTTTCACAGAGATCCCTAGATGTAAGAGAGCCTTCTACTCCAGTAGTTTCTTCCCCAGAACTGCTAGACTTTGGAATTCCTTTCCGGGTTCCTGCTTCCCCAACTGTATTGAGATGCAGAAGTTCAAGTGTAACATGAACCGACATCTTGCTGCCCAACTCCCCACATAGTACCCCTGTAGTAGCCATCAAAGTGGCAATGTGCCTTGTTTGGGGTGAAAATGTAAAAAAAAAAGTAAGCAGTTCAAGGAAAGAAGCTATTAGAGTAGAAAACCTGGCATCTGGAAACCTCAACAGTGAAAGGGTATTATTTGCTTCTTATCGGGTTGGACAGGAGCATTTATATTAAGGGGCACGAATGCAGTAAATTCGTCAAAGCACATTCCATTGTAAATGTTGCAACAGGTCTTGGGAACATGTACTAAAAGGAGCAGTTGGAAATAAGTTGTACATCATCCACTGTAAGTATGCGGTTTCTGCAGATATGTACCTAGAATACGGAGCTGTTAAACCTGGCATAGTGAAAAGGGGCAAGAAGGAGAAAGAAGCAACCCTAGTAGAAGTTAATGTCCCTAATGATGCTGAGTTGAACATCACTGAGATGGGAAAAAAATACCAAAATGTCAAAGTCTTATGTGTGGCATGAAAAGAAACTGGAGTTTTAGGAAGATCTCTATTGTTTCAGTAATTATAGAAGCAATCAGACCCATGGAAAAGAATTTTAAAAACTACCTGATAAATATACCCAGTGAACCACATGCCAGAAAGAAATGGACAGTTAGAATCTTAAAAAAATCTCTAGGTTGGAATGGAATGTATGAGATAGCGGGTGAATGTCTGACATCCAGTAGGATGCCCCATCCTCAGCTAGAACAAAAAGAAATTTAAAAAAAAAAAAAGTAAAATAAGTACAGGGACACATTTCTGCGGTGGGGCTGGAGCTTAGTAGACAGTGTGGGATCTATCAGATTAGAGGAGCTTTTATTTAATCCTCTCTTGGAGTAAAATGCTAGTGATTGGTGCCCCAGCCCAAATGTGACAATACTCTATGTATTGGCAAATGGTGACCTTGTAGAGATATAGGGTAGTGGTAGGTGTGAGAAGTTTTCTAGCCTGGTAGAGGGAGCCCACTTTTTCAGCACTCTTGGTAGTATTTTCTATGTATTTGTGTAGCATAGTGCATATGAGCGTGTGGGGGGGAAAATAGCAACAGCAGTAAAGGATGGCTGGCTTGCGAAGAGATTAGTAGCTAAAAAATGCGCACATGCAAGTTAGTGTGCGCAAGAAGAAAACAATAGAAAAGGCGAAAAAATGTGCCGCATGGTTGAGAGAAGCAGAGTGCGCATCGCAGAGAATGGACGTATAAAGTCGAAAATGAGATTGGGCCAGCATGCAGTCGGAGGGAAAACACAATCAGCTATATTTCGCTGCTGCTGCTATTTTCCCATGCATTCATATGCACTGTTACATTTGTTCCAATTCATGTTATCTGTGAATATTAGGCCGAGGAGTTTAAATGTTGGGTTCTTAGTGTGCTATTAGCCATGGCAATCGATAGAAAGGTTTCTCATAATTGTTAAAGCAGAGGCACTTTGTTTTAGTAGCATCAAATGTAGCCATATATTCATAGCGCTAGTCAACCATAAACACAGTTATTTTCTAAGGATTCAGCCATTACCTTGGATATGTGCGCATTCGTTTTGACTACATATCAAGAATAGAATTGGGTGATATCCAAATATATTCATCTCAGATGCAATTTTCTCAGAAAGGTTGTTTATGAAAATAGGTTGTTATGAAAAAGAAAGGTTGTTTATGAAAATTATAAATAATTAAGATTCATGGATCAACACCTGGGACACGACCACATTAATATCATGTCGTTTAGTTGTGCGCTCATTGGGGACAACTCGGATTTTTCTTTTGTCTTTGAAATAGTAGTTTCAAATTAAATAGGTGCATTTTACAAATGGAATGGATTTACCATTGTTTTGCAGATATTGAAATTCTTTTCTTTTTTTTTTTCTCCTCCAGGTACGGAATCAGGAATAAAGCTGATGTTACGTTTAAACCACGTTTAAAGCAACAAGGAAGTAGAAAAACTTCTTAAGATTTTCTCCATTTACTACAAGGCCGGCGTTCATTTCATTTTTCTCATGTAAATAAAAAGCAGCATATTCTTCAAGAGTTTTTCTATGATTTCTTTTCAAACCAATTCTCTTATTGTTTGACAAAATTTAATCTGTGTGTGCATGTGTGTGTATTTCTGTGAAAGTGTCTGTCTGTGTACATTTCCCTACACAATAACTCCGTAAACTTTCAGTCTACAGACTCGAAATTTGATATACAGGTTAATGAGATTTTGGAAGATCTTTGTAATCGGTTTTCGGACAGAAATTTGGCTGTTAAGAGGTCAAAGTTCAACGATTTGACCTTTGAGAACTCTACCAAACTCCTCTGCCAATTTTGGGTCTAAACACTTGAAAATTTAGATATAGGTTCCTTGAACATGGATCTAACTTAATAACTTGATTTGAGCCCAAAACAATAAATGTTAAGGGGTATAGGGGTCAAAGTTTAAAAAATTTTTACCTCTGCAGTCTCTACCAAATTACTAAAGACTATTTCTGGTCTAAACATTTGAAATTTTACATAAAGGGTATTCAGAGATAGGGCAAGCTTTTTAATCGGTTTGGGTTGAAAATTTGAGCTACAAATATATAAATCTATGCATGTATGTTTGTTTGTCTGCCTAAAACTTTCGACAGAGCCGACGGATTTTCACAAGATCAGTATCGTTTTGAAGTTCGACCCTTCAGATGACAAATACCAAAAAATTGGCTAAAAACATTAATTTCTTCACCCTCAACTGGGCACTTTTCTACAGGGAGGGGTTGCTTTTTTCGTCAATATTTTCGAAAGCCGTCCCCTCTTTTTGATTGTCTAGCCTTAATTTAAACCTACGTCACTTCCAGTTTGGCGGTGATTGTAACAGTAAAGACGTGACGTTTTTTTTCACATTCTTTTCCTCCTTCGTGGTACGGGTTCGAGCCTGCCTTCCTACTACCACTTTTTTTTTTTTTTTTTTTTGCTCAACAGACACCTCCAAACACCCGGGCAATGCCGGGCTGAAATGCTAGTGTTTGCTTGAAGCATTGTTTAATGGATAAAAGGTGGTTTTGCCTCCAAAAATACCTTTTTTATATATATATATATATATATATATATATATATATATATACACACACTGCGTATCAAATTATTAACAAGTTTACATTCTTTTAAATATTTAAGGAACAAGTGAATAAAAATCCATTAAACTTTGAGAAAGTGCTTAGAATATTATTCAGCTACTCCAGTCAGAAAATAAAAGTATTTAAAGCAGTATTAGCGAAACTATGGCAAAAGTTGGGAATATCTGTTGACTTCAGCATGTCAAGTTATTAACAAGGTTGAGAAAAAAACACATACCCATAACTTGTTTATTGAAATAATTTTCAAACATTACATAAACTAGGAAAAATCCTTAGAACACAATAACTACATAGCAATTTCTACGTTGACATAATTAGTAGGGCATATGCGATCCTTTTTTTATGAATGACTTGTAAAAGACGTTGGTCCACAGAATTAGTCAAATTTGTGATTTCGTCAACAGTTATTCCTCGCGATGCCTCTTGGAGAGCATCCCACAATTCTTTGCTCTTAAATTGGCGTCCACTTGCATAGAGATGTCACTTCATGATACTCCAAAGGTTCTCAATTGTGTTCAAATCTGGTGAATTTGCAGGCCCCTCCATCTTCCGTCGCCCAGAGAACCCCAGTTGTTGCAAATACTCTTTGCTTTTGTTTTCTGCATGCAAAGGGAGGATTATCCTGCACAAAAATCATGGTTCTTCTGAATGTCAACCTTTGCTTCTTCAGCTATTGTTCAAAGTGCTCCTTCAGAAAAGCTATGTATACATTTGACGTCATTTTTACGCCTTCTGGGACTCTCCATGGGCCAACTAAAGTACCTCCAATAATCCCAGCCCAAATCATTATCTCACCACCACCTTGTTGGCACCTTCTAGGACTCATTCCTTGCTTCAGCCATCTGGGCCATCAAGAGTGCCACGCACTTCATCCATGAACAAAACTTTGGAAAAATCCGTTTTCATGCTGTCCTCTGCCCATTTCTATCGGTTTTGTATGTAATGTTGCTTTAATCGAGGCTTTGTCATGGCTTAACAGACTTTGCCACTCATTTCAGAAGGTGATATCGAGTACTTTTTTAGACATTTTTAATTTTTAGTTTTTAATTGTGTTTTATTTCAAAGTTGCTGTGATCAACAGGAGTGTTGCTATATCGGTGTGCTAAGTCAACCAAACTCGATTTCATCACAGAAATATTTTCCAAGGAATAGGGAGTATCATATTTAATCTGAGAAACAAAACTTCAAAAGAAGAGAGTGTTCTCTCTTTATTTATACTATTTAAATATATATTATATATACTAAAAGAATATCTACTCAGAACAGGTTAAATGAATCCGTGAACAAAATTTAATCTGTGTGTGTGTGCATATATATATATATATATATATATGTCATCCACAGACAGACTGTTTAGCTGTATTATAGCTCTTCGATGCGGCTAGAATTGAAACTCAACCGCCTAGGCGACAGTCAGTGTTTCTAATTGTTATACAGTTTAGCTGTTGCTAAGATGTCTATGTGTAAACGTTTGGACAAGGTTTGATCATTGTAATTTCACAAATAGCATTGCATTATACGTTAGTGGCAGTTTATTATTTCACTCCCCAATATGCTCAACCCAGAATAGGGAGCATTTATAGCCATCCACAGACACTGTTTCTCTGTATCACAGCTCTTCAGTGCAGCTAGACTAGCAACCACCTCAAGCGAGACCTTTTGTATGTTTTATGAGATTGAATATAATTGTGTGTGTGTGTGTGAGAGAGAGAGAGACATATATGGAGAGTCCCAATTAACCAGGCAACTAATGCCTTACATTTCTGAATTTTGGAGATGATTGATAATTTCTATGATTTCGATTATTGTTCTCATCTTGGATGTTAATCTCACAACTTTTCAGTCAATGTGACTTGCGACCTTTTTCAGTTGTATCTTATTGAACTAAAAAGATTCTTGAGTAATGTCATGTAGGAATAGTAATGCATACAAAACCGGGCATGATATGAGTATTACATTTTAAGAAATAGGTCAAAATACTGAATATTCATGAGTGGACAGATAATTTTATTGATGACATATTGAAAATCCTATCTTCATAGTGAATGGCTGGGATTTAGCTGATTGTTGGGTTGATTCATTGTATTTACGTCAAGGGGGCACCAGAGCAGCAAGTTCATCAGAAAACATTCCATTGAAATATTTGTAAAACAAGTACAGGATACAACATTACAGTGATGTGGATGGAGCCTGGTTAAAAGTGTGAGACCTCTTAGAAATGTTGATCATAGTATGTGAGGACTAAAAGATAAAATAAGGAATATGAGAGTTACAATGTTGCTGAAAGTAAGCCCGACATCCAGTTTTTACTCTTCATAATGCCCCCCCCCCAAATGAATGACGCTTGTGTTTGGCAAAGCAAGTAATCACTCACTCTCCATGTTATTCTTTTTCTTTTTTTTTTTTATAAGGCATCCTTCCATTTAACACTTATTGTTGGCTATTTTTTATTTTTATTTTTTATCTCTTTACATCAAATGGCTTCATGCTTTGTTTTGAGCATTTTCCAGAGAAAACATACTGATCACTTCTCCCCATATTTCCTTGGCCTTCTCTATGAATTGACCCCACTATCTTCAATTATTCAACATTTACTAACTCAAGAACTCTTTCAATGTGGTCATACCAACTAAGTCTACTATTCTGCATGCATCTTCCTATACTGTCCAGATTTAATCTTCCTCACCTCATTAGCCTTGATAAACTTCTTCATGGCTGCATATTTTAAAGGTTTGCAATTCCTTTAGCCTTACATAACACTTTCTAAATTACCAACAGTGATGACATGGAAAGTGAAAGGATTCAAGCAGATGGAACTCAAAGTAGCGATTTTTATTATGTTCAGGGTTCACACAGACTTGAAAAGGGCCTTATTTCTTCCTTGAAAAATCCTTGAAAATATGGAAAATTCTTGAAAATGTCTTGAAACGGCCTTGAAAATTGTGTTCTTTATGTACAGTAAAAATTTGTGTCAAAATATTAAAACTAAAATCGAAATAAATACAATTAAATTATTTTTTAAGTATTAATAAGAATACCAGTAAAATATTTTAAAAATATTTAAAATAAAATCAAAATACAGTGTTCTGAAATTGCATAGTAGTATGATGGATACAAGAGTTATGTCCTTTTATCACAAACCTACTCAAGGTAGTTTAATGATAAAGGGACATAACTGGACTAGTTTTCAATTATCACGATTTTTTTTCTCACTTTTTTTGGATGGAGTGGATTCAAATCTTCCTCTAGTTTTGCTTTCATTTATAATTTAATTTGGGGTGGGGGGTAGTGGCAGCCGCCATAAATAAAAATGACCCCCCACCCCCAAATATTTTTTGTGCGGATGGGACTCTCCAATGGTGAATCCCCCCCTCCCCCCCCAAAAATTGTGATAACCGACAATGAGGCTGACCAGGCCCCCACCCCCCCCAAGAAAAAATTGACAAAATGGCAGCCATCTTGGTTGGAAATTTAAAAGCCACAAAGCATTCAAAACTATTTAAAAACACCAAAAAATAATGCAGGTAATCTACCTGCAAAGTAACTTTTATTGGTTATGGTAACATTTATTTGTTGTATATTATATTAGATTTTTTTTTTTAAATCACTGTGGATTGTAAAACAACCCCCAAATTGTTTTGAAAACTTGAATTTTATCTGGAGAAAGCCTTAAAAAAACTTTGAAAAGTCTATGAAAACTAGCACCCATCCTTACAAAGCTGTTTAACGTTGTCTTAAGGAGAATTGCTTTCCATCACCCTGGAAAATCTCATCAGTATGCCCTGTATTTAAGAATTAAGGTGGTCATTCATCCCCCTCTCAGTACAGGCCAATAAGTCTCCTGTGCGTCATGAGTAAGTTGCTGGAATCTGTGTTAAATAGAGAAGTAATCAACCATCTCAGCAAAAATAACTATCTTAATGACACATAATATGGTTTCCATTCTGCTAGATCTACAGCAGATGTGCTTACAGTTATATCTCATAGGATTAGCAAATCTCTCGACAGAGGCAACCTTTCTAGGGCAATTGCTCTTGACATATCAAAGGTCTTTGATAGGGTATGGCATAAAGGTTTACTTCACAAGATCTCCAGCTATGGTATAGCTGGAAATGTCTTCTCAATTATTAAATCATTTCTCTCTGATAGGTTCATAAGAGTAGTAGTTGATGGGCAAAAATCAGAAGCTCACAGTATTAATGCTGGGGTCCATCCTGGGCCCAACTCTCTTCCTGATCTACATTAATGATCTTCCAAATCACATCCTTACATCATTTGTAGATATTTTTGCTGATGACACTACCATCTATGGTAGCACATCTAAGACAGTAAACGACCAAGTTCTCTCCGATTCTATCTCCTCTGATCTTGATCACGTTGTACAATGGGGAAAGGAGTGGCTGGTTACTTTTAATGCATCTAAAACCAAGCTTCTATCTTTACATCATGAACGTTCTGATCCCCATCTGGTATCAATTAAAATGAATGGCTCTCGTCTTGGGGAGGCCTCAAGTTTTGACAGGCTTCTGGGCTTGACCTTTACTCCTGATCTTAAATGGAATACGTACATCAAATCTGTTGCCAAGGCCGCTGGAAAAATGGTCGGATCCTTCTATCGATCCAGTAGATATCTCACTGCTGATGCAATTCTCTATCTATATAAGAGCCAGGTACGTCCAAGGATGGAATACTGTTGCCACATATGGGCAGGAGCTGCTAGAAAGGACTTATCCTGCCTTGATAGGGTTCAAAATAGACCGTGGCCTCGTGGGAGATGTCATTTTCTCTTCGCTGCAACCTCTATCTCACAGAAGAGATGTTGCGAGTTTGTCTCTGCTTTATTGTTATTTTTACGGAAAGTGTTTGACTGGGCTTCAATCTATGGTCCCCCCTCGCCAAACTTTCACAAGAAACACTTGTCTACCTGAAAACACTATCAATAATTCCCCGCACTTTTTATCTGTGCCTAAACCTAAACGTAGATTCCATGATCAAAGCTTCTTTCTTAGAACTGTACGCCTGTGGAATTGTCTTCCGTTTTCCTGCTTTCCAGCTGTCTATAATATGGTCGTCTTCAAGTCCAATGTGAACAAGTTTCTGATGAGTTGTTACACTTAAGTTAACAAATTTACCAAACTTCCATTACTATCGATTACTATATTGTCCTTTTGACTACTGTACACTCTTTAACCCTTATCCTTGAGTGGCCGATCGGCCTTGATAAGTGGTGACGCCTATGTAAAAAAAAATAAATAAATAAAGGAAAAATAACATTGAAAATCTATACGAACCCTGTATGTTAGACTAAAATAGCATCTGACCATCCAACCTCTGCTTGCCATTAACATGTTCTAGTCCAGTTTAACCCTTTACTGTCAGAATTTTTTTTATGTAATAACTAAATTTTTTCATCTCAAATTTATGTGGTTCTTGACTCAAGGGAAGGGGATACAGGGAAAAAAATCACCAAAATCTGGCACAGCTGCACGTAATGGAAGTTAGCATGCAACTGACGCACAACCATAAACAAATCCCTCATTCACTTGTTGAACCATGCATAGGCTTGTACTTTGAAGACTAATTGGGCTGACAAGCTATAAGACTAAGAAATATTTCCTATAGAGGTGTTTTTTGAAAAGCGACTTGAAAGTACAATTTGGTGGTAAAGGGTGAAATTGTTAGAACAACAAAAATACAAAATATACAAGGTGAAGCATAACATTCTGTGACAATACATTCATATTTGAAAAATTGAATAATTAAAAATCTTTCTGTTTGTTTCACTTAACCTTTTTTCTATCATTGTTACTTAAATGGAACATAAATTTTGGAAGTTGTGTGGAATTCGTAATTTTATTCCAAATTCGATTTTTGTCACATATTTGCAGTAAACTAAATTCAATAGTTCATGTATATTGCTTTCACATAAACTGCAAAGATTATTTATGTAGTCTACAAGCTATGATAAATTTATATTAAAAAAAAAATTAAATCGAAAAGTAAATTCTACAGCTGACAAGATAAAGGTTAAACAATGAGCATTACTTATGCTGCACCTTATATCCCCCCCCCCCAAAAAAAAAACGGTAAACAAATTTGCTTAAAATAAACATTAATTTATTTTCTATTATAGAATAGAATCAAAAATGGTTTTGGTTAGTCCTGAAATTTGTAGATTTAAAAAAACTCCTCCTTACCAAGAAAATACTTTAAAAGGAAGGATTTTAATCCATGGGAAAACTTCATTTAGTAGAAGCGGGGAGAGGGGTAAAGCAAAAAGATTCATAAAAATATCCCAAACACACAAAGCAATATTTACACTTAATATAAACTTCAAACAACATGGACTCTTTTCCGTTTAATGCTCACCACTATCATCTATTTTCATTGAATGCTAATTCCCCCAATATAAAAATGAGATGATCCTATTTCAAAAAAAGAATTTTTTATGAGATTACATATAAACACTGAAAAAATTGGCAGTAATTTTTTTTTTTTTTTTTTAGAATTTAGAGTCGAGGAGGGATCAGTTATGAGTTTCCCCTTGTTGATCTAGAGCAGTAAAAAATGTTTAATTTATGATATTCTCTCCCTTAACTCTACTACTAACGCTAAATTCAGATAATAGACAAAAACACAAAAATAATAACGAAAATATCACATGGCAGGAATTAAACGGAAAAGACACCAACCATGAAATGATATACATATTTTATATATATATATATATATATATATATATATATATATATATATATATATATATATGTATGTATATATATGTATGTATAAAATAAAAACAAAACAAATATAATTTTTTTCCCAAACAATTTTTTTTTTTTTTTTTTTTTTTGTGAAAATATCTTTAAAAAAACATTTTTTCAAACTAGCTGTGTTTCTGTAAATTACACAGTATTTCACTTTATAACATGACAATTAAAAAAAATTATTTTGAAACAAAAACAAATATTTAACTCTTTAAATATTACGTTTCCAAAGAAAACTACAAAAAACATTTAATCATTCGATTATAATTGTTTTTAAAAAAAAAAAAATTTTAAGTTGCCACCACCAATTACAACAACGTTTTTCATAGAAGAAATAGCATTAATATAATAATTCATTTGACGTGACACCAAAATTATCTTCATATTAAAAATTTGGAAGAATAGCTTCTTTTTTTTTCTTTTTTAATCTTAAATTGGTTCTTTTTAGGAATATCAAAAAAAAATTAGTACTTATATCATCAATTCAAAGTTTTATCAGAGACTTCTGAGACTGACAAACATTAACAAACTTCATCGAAAAAACTAAATGTATTACTTTTATCTTTTATTCATTTTGTGAAGAAGTTATTTAATGAAATAAATTGTTGATTTTATCTTGTATTGTATTCTGTAATTCTACACAATACAAACCAAACGGTTTTTTTTTCTGACGTAACCCTAAACAAATGCTAATTTAACACTTTTAGTAAAGGTAAATGAAAAGATATAAAAAAAAAACATTCCAAATGAAAAATTATTCAAAATTACATAAAATTCAAAACTTGATTTTTCTGATTGATTGCAAGTAACAGCACCTTTTTTGTTTGTATATTTCGATAAAGGTCAGAACTTGATTAGCTTCCTCTGTTCGTAGTTGGAACTATTTAAGTCATGCTTACAAATCGATGAATACCTACTCTTAAAAATCACTCTTAAATCCCTATTGTGTGAATTAGTGTCATCAGCTGAAATTACTTAATCTTTCTATGCTTCTGGTTGAGTCAATAATTTAAAACTGAAAAGAGAGAAGAAAATAATCATTGAATGCTGAAGAAATCAGTAAAAGAAATGAGTGAACCCAATTTTAATTTTCTTTTCCATTTGAACAAATTAATTGAAATACTTCATAAAATTAAATAATGAGTTCCCGCTCCATGAATATTAACAGGCTACCCCATAAAAAAAGGTGGCTCTTACTCCTAGCCCTACATATGAATTAGTGTCATCAGATGAAATTACTTGATCTTTCTTTGAATTTGGATGAGTCCATGATTCAACATAGGGAGTAACAGATTATAATAGTTGTACAAATACAATGATACGAATGAACAAGAAAATTATACAAAATACCCAAGTGTTCAATAATAATAAAGTGTTCATAAAATCAAGGAGGAGAAAACTAGTATTTCAGTATTTTGAAAAATTATTTCAATTTAGCAATTTATTATCAGAACATGATTAAGTGAAATGAATTTTAGAAAAAAATAAAAAATTCAATAAATTTCCATACTTTTTTGTACAGGCATTTAAAATTGTTGTAGACTCTTGAAAATTCAGTATGGTATTATTTTTCTTCATTCCTCTTATACACAAACACAGCCTCACAATACTAAACCGATAGTGACAATGGAGTTGTAGGTATAAAACTGGTCAAAAACCTTTTGGAATGGGGGGGGGGGGGCAACTAGCTATGTAGTGTGTCTGTGAACGGCCATAGGTTTACATATAATGCAAATAAATTTTCTTGGACCCAAATCATTCTGTCCAAAAAGGTTAAATTTTTTATTAAAAAAAAATAAGGATTTTAATCTGATTTTATGTAAACAATTTTTATTTTCTTATTGAAAAGCAATACCAATTGAATAAATCAGAATCCTAAATTGGTTGGTGGGAGGAAAACCTCTCAAAGGCCAGATGTGGCTTAGGAGCTGGTAGATGTCAATCTCTGACGTAAAATGTAAAATATAAACTTAAATAAGTGCTACTAAAACAGTTTATTTGTAATTAAATATAGTTAGATTGCAGAAAATTTGTGAATTTTATAAATTATATTATGGATGGTATTGGGGGGGAGGGGAGAGTAGTCATTATTTATCAATTTGTCACAAGGTTGGAAACAATGGTGAATGTTTTCCAAACTTTTCTCAGGGTAATTGGCAGAAATGTTATAATATTTTGCAATTTGATATCAAATGATTTTCATCTAGTCTAAGGTTAAACCAAATTGTGAATCTACAATAATAACAAATTTATTACTATAAAGTAAGATAACATTTTACAGAAAACTTTTAAAAAAAGGATAAATATATTTGAACAGGACAAACACTATTTTTTAATTAGCATTGGTCAGGAAATTCATAAAGAAACCAAAAAATATTAGTTTTGTGAGATTTCATTTTTAGGGTTAAAATATTGCTTCAAAAAATTGTTTTTCAAACAGAAAATACAATACCTTTTTTTTCTCCTCTTTTGTTAATTAAACAATAGTTTTTACAAACAAAAATGAAAATGGATTTGAATATTTTATAAAAAAATGCAAAAATTAAAGATTTGATTTTTGTCCAGAATTCCCCTTATATTAAAAAAAAAAAGGAAAGAAAGAAAAATCCGTGTGTGGTAAAATATCATATTCCAAAAATCATCTAAATTGATCAAGTAGTTTTATTCTTACAAAAAAAATAAAATTTTATGAATATTCAAAGAGTGCCTGTTTTGCCTGTCATTTTGGAAAACAAATCTAAAAAACAAGGAAGGTAACCAAGCAATAATTCATACTCATTAGATGTATGTTATAATACCTACAAATTCCCATTAATAGTTTAAAAATGATTTTTTATAAAATTAGAACTACTTGATCAATTTATGTGATTTTGGAAATATATTTTCATTTCATCATGAGTACGTACACCATACAGATTTTTCTTTACTTTTGTTTTTGATATAGAGGGAATTCAAAACAAGAAATAAAGATTTAAATTGAATTTATAGAAAAAAAATCTCAGCTGAATTATAAATGTACTGAGAAAACATTTTTCACTATTGTAATAGTGTGAACTAAAGACACTCTGGGTTGAATGTCAGTTGAGCTTATACGGAGGGCTATCAAAAATAATAACCAAAACAATGATTGTAAAAAATCAAAGAACCGTGTTTTTTTTTGTTTTTTTTTAAAGCCTTAAATTAGATGAATGATTTTTATTTTATTTTTTTTATTTTATTTATTTATTTTTATTTTTTATTTTTTTTACAATAATCGCTATTTGATGACATTTTTATTTCCAAACTAGAATCAAGAATAATTTGATCCCAAAGCATATGTAAAAAGTTACAGGATTTCTAAAAATAGGACCATATGCGGTTCAGCACCCCAAATAGACTAGCAGCTCAAAGTAACGAATTTAGCATGACACCATATCTGGTATTATGTTTCAGTGGTTTTTTCTTTTTTTTTTAGATAAGGATCAGTAATTTGGATTATTTGGACTACTATACTCACCTTTGTTTCTATTTTCAAAACGTTTTGGGCAATACTTTTTCCAGGTGCATTTTTTTTCAAACTTGGAAATCTTTGTCAAACTCAGAATTCAGAACCTATACAGAATTTCAAATTAAACCTCATATCTAATCAGTGAAAGTAGGTTGTTCTTGTTCCATCAACCATGGCTTAATTAAAGGGTTCTGTTCAAAATTCCATATAGGTTCTTAGGCTTGACATAAGATTTCATTGTTTGAAAAGACACACCTGAAAAAGATGAAAAGTCATTTCAGCTGAAACGCTGTAAAAATAACAACCAAAATGAGAAAGGTAGTCCAAATAATACATCTTTTCAAACATAAAAATTGATTTTCTTTTTTGTTACAGAATATCATTTTTTCCATTAAAATTTCTCAAAACTATTTATACTTATTTCTGACAAAAAGCAAAGAAATATTAACATTAATTTTATTTCTTGCAAAAAAATAATAATTATAATTTTTCTACTTTGAAAAATTAAAAACACAAAATTAACGATATGCAAATTATTTTCTGACAACTTATCACGTCTTTTAAGAGTTGAATACATAGAAATATGTGATGCACTTGGACATATTAGAAAATAAAAACATTGCACAGAAGGAAAACCAAAACCTTTTTTAACACAACAAAAGGATTCATTTAACTGGAAGAAAATTGGACGGTGTCCAAGTGGAAAAGGAAGAGTTCTTTATGTGGTCACAGGTCAGTCAGCAGTTATCTACAGATCTTCAATGCTGAAGCATCCTATGGACAAGGTAAGGAGAAAGAAGGGACATCTTTCTTTGTTGCTTCCAGGGTTCTCTCTGCTCACCGACCGTGATTCGTAAATGGGGCAGATGAAATTAAAGCACCCTGCAAGTTGATTGATCAGTCTGTAGCCTAATTGCATAACAGCGACATTTATCTGTGAGATAAAATAAGTCCTTATTGATACAAGTATATATTTGAGCATAATTGGTGTGTTAAAGTTACACTTTGTCCTAAAATATTAAAAGATTTCCCAAAATAGTGACTATTCATATTAGCTTGTCATCTAATTTCTAAATAATTTCTTAATATAGTTCTTCAATCAATTTAACGCAGGTTTTGTTCTGAGTTCTGTGTGAACTGTTTGCAGAAGTTATAAGTTGTGGACTTTTTGCTGATGAGGGAAGGGGAGATGCAAGTGAATGCTGAGCTCCCACTAATTTTTCTTTCTGAAGATACAGAGGAATGACAAGGCTATGATTCGGAGGATTTATGACATCCATCTTAACGACTGGTTAGATTTGATTTCCTGTTATTGAGATCTGAAAGTGTCAAGACTGGAGTCGGCTCTGCATTACAACTGCCTGCAGTGGTATAAACGTGTTTAATGAAGCTCTGATTTGATCAAACGATTTACTTACATCTCAGTTAAGAGTAATCAAGGAAAAGGCAAGCTGAAAAAAAAAACTTAAAGTGGTTCAGTTAAAGATGACATCCAACAATGGCACATTGAAACCGATGTAAATGGTAGAATTTCATAGAAAAAATCATTTCCCACTGCCATGGGTCAGCATGCAACCCACATTTGATATGGAAAATACACACCAAACAATGAAGAAAGAATAATATCCAATTTGTTAGTCACTCTTTATTTCTACTTCCATTATTATATCTTTTATATTTTGATGACCATAAGAAACTAAAGTCTCTGCAGGCTGATATGAATTTGTCTGATCAATTTGTGAATAGGAGTTACAGAGAAACACGAGTAGGTTTATCTTCATTATAAATATTTGTCTCAACTTCTAAGCCAGAAAATCATGTTGACACACGCATGGAAATCTGCATTTAAATTAATATAATTAAATCAATCAATAAAAAATAAAACTTTACATTTTTCTACGTAAAGAATATACTTTTGATTTGGGCAGTACCAAAATTCTGGACGATTTAAACTAGTGTGCATTTAAGTAATTTAAAATATCAATGCTAATATTGATGCAACACATTTAAAAAAAAATGCCTCTTGATTAATTAAAGCCAATTAGATTTAGTTTCCTTCAGGTTCGAAAAATCACGAAGAAAAAAAAAATCATTTTGTGTATGCATCAATAATAATAATCGATTAATTATGAGGATGGCTCAACGAGGACAAATTCTTGTTGAGCCGTCCTCGTTAATAATCAATTCCTAATTTCCACTACTACCATTTATCCCGGTTTTCACTCATTAATCCTTATCCTCAAGAGGCTTCTGGGCCTTAATAAGTGGTCACTCCCTTGTTAAAAAAACAAAACAAAAAAAACATTAAAATAACATGCAGAGCGGAAAGTGAACCTTGGGTTTACTTTCGTCGGTCTCATAATTCTCACTTGTCCCCTATTTTACCCTTAATTCCTCACATTCTGGAGATGATGATTCTGGCAGAGGGGGAAGGATTTGGGAAAACTTTTAGCTTGTGTGAAACTGGGATTTAACTGCACAAAACTTTATGATTAAAGCAAAACTTGCCAATAGTGGAAGTCATCTGGATCTGATCCTAAAAATATTTAAAATTCAATTTATCCCTATTAAGCAACATAACAAGCTGATGGTCTTTCGTCTGTAAGGGAAATAACTAAGCTATTTAAGAACAAAATTGTTCCCCTTGAATGCTGGCGGTTGGAGATATTAGTTACTTTCTTGCTAGGAGGTTAAACACAAGATCAGGTTGGGTTCTGAGAAAACAATGCACTAGCATAAGCGCCACTCTGAACTCGTTGGCATTCCCAGGTATGCGCGCCTCAGGTAAACAGCAATAAACTAACCCCTTCTCAGTGGAACAGAACAGAAGCATACCTTAGTCCAACAGCAACAAAGCTACCTTCAGACAAATTTGTTATAATAATAATTCTTTGTCTCATGTATAGAATCGAGGCCGATACGATTAGTTATAGCAAATGGAAATCATATCGGAAAAATTGAATTATATCATGCAGTAACAACGTTTAGAAACGTATGGACGTTCATTTTTCATGTAACTATGAAAACGTTTAACTAATTGTACACAATGAAGGCACCTCAGTGTTACGTAATCCTGACAGGATTGATATATCGTAAAACAAGTTTGGTTTATGTTTTTATGACAAATCAACACTTTTTTGGTTACTTAATGCCAAAACACTATTGTAAGTAGTTTACCCATAGTCAGGGGGTGGAGGATTATAAGTTTATACCTTCTAACATATTTATTACATTAATGACTACAACTAAATGTGACTGACTTTGATCTTGAAATACATAATTACATAGTCTGTCATGGTATCTAGTAGGCAAATCACACACACACACACACACACACACACACACACTTCCTGTAAATCAAGCTCGTGTGAATACTTTTGCATTTTAATTTCCAATTTTTCTACATAAAAAGTTAAAAAGGTAAAATGATCGACCATAATCGAGGGTAACTTAAAAGCTCCTTTTATATTAGATACTATATTGAGATGTAGGGGAGAGCGCTACTCTTTTTTCTGGATTACTCCACTTACCCTTGATCCTTACCTTCTATAATGCTGAGTATTTAACAAGGAGGAATTAAGTACTTTTTTTTTAGTTTTTGGTATAACTTGACCAAAAATTGAACTCCCAGCGCTTTAGCAAAGACTCTCAAATCATTATCTCAAATGGGCTTTTATATATATACTGATAAAAAAAAATCATGTAAATTGATTATTTTTTTTATTTATAGAAAATCTTTTTTTTTTATGATTTTTAGTGATTAATAGTAAAAGGTGATTAATGGTAAAAGGCTGATTTTGATCTCTATTTCTGGAGAGGTTGTTAAGGGGGAGGTAATCAGTGATGAATTTTATCTTTTCCAGGATAAATTTTAAGTATTTTTAATAATGTTGTCTTTTCAAAAATGTTCCTTTTATATATTTTATTTTGTTAAAATATTCTGCTTTTAATAATAATAATAATAATAATAATAACAATAATATATATATATATATATATATATATATTTATAAATATATATACACACACACACACACACCATAAAAGTTTTAATTATTTTGAATAATGTTGCGTTTCCAAAATTCTATCGTATTATTTAAAAAAACAAATTTTTTTTTGGTAATTCGAATTGAGTTATCATCCTTTATTTATTTATTTAAGATGGTGGAGTGAGAGACCCCACCTTTGCTTCCTTAAAAAATTTGATTTTCTTACTTAAAAAAAATAATACTACGTGATCAATTTATGTGACTTTTGGAATATGATGACATTTTTGATTTGTGACCGATATGTACATCATAAAGATTATTTTATATTTTTGTTTTTTAATATGGGAGGAATTTTGGACAATCACCGTAAACAGCAAAATCGGGTTGAAAATAAATTGTTGTGCAGAATTTTTTTTCAGCAATTTATCGTACACGTTCTGATTTACATTTAAAAAAAATTTTTTTTTGCATGAAGCAGGCAAAGAAACGATTGAACAAACATAACTTTATAATCATACTTTCCTCTTCTTTCAAAAGGTTACACCAAAAAATGCTTAAAATTCAAGATAAAGTTTTCTTTTGTTCTTCTTTGTATTTGCTGTAAGTGTATGTAGAAGCATAGCTTTTTTTTCTTTTTCTTTTTTATAAATGCATTTTTACTTATATTTTGTAATGTTATCATAAGTCCTTTGTGGAGGGCTGTTCTCTTTCAGTGCCCTTGATGTTTTTTTCTTTGTATTTATACACAACTTGTTCAAATGTTTGAAAACTTTAATAAAAAACTGAACTTAACAATGGATAATAATTAAAAAAATAATAATAATAAAAAGAAGATCACAGATCAACTCAACAAGAACAGTGGAAAAGATGGTTGTGGTTAATTTAAAATCTACTGGCAAAAAATTTGGAGATGAAAACGATATTTTTGTGTGTCTCTCCTTAAGAGTAAGGCTGCTTTAAACACTGACAGAAAGGAGGGAGCAATCATCAACGTGGATCTCATCACCGTCAAGAAAATCAAATCGACTCATTGGCAGCGAATCCAGGCGTAATTCTTGCAGTTCGGGTTTCTCTTTGTTGCCATGTTCTGGACTACAAGGATAATGAAACATCTTGAAACCACTGGAAAAGAAAGGAGAGAAAAAAATTAAAAACATGTTGACAAAAAAATGAGATATTAAAAAACTTGAGGGAAATATAGAGAATATTGGGAGAAAACACGATTGCTTTGTTTTATGGCATATCAATCCTTTTCGAGTCATTTAATACTTAATCCAGCCATTTCTATAAATTTTCTGTGACAGACATGCACTGAAGTGTCTGAGAATGGTGCGTACATGATTTTGCTGGACACCCCTTGAAATACTAGAATGCACTCACCCAAGAGTTATATAAAGACAACACTCGAGTTATTCAAGAGTAGCTTCGCAGGTTGCTCTTGGATCATGCCACCATTCGTAATTATCAATGTTATTGTTTGACACTATGTTGGGTTGTATTGGAATCACTGTTTGAGTTTGTGCTGGATCATATGAGTGTTGCTGTTGAGTCCAGGTTAACAGTTTGCTTGTTTTTATTGACAAAGCTGCTATTGTTCAAGTTTTTAAAATCTACAATTTGTGGCTTAAATTTTTGTACAAATCCTTTCATACATTTTTTTATGATATTAATTTGCCCAGAGTAACCCTACAAAATGCCATCCACAGCATCATTAATAAAATTTAATCCTTTATGCAATCAAACCATATTTGGAACAAATAAACTGCAGTCTATACCTGAGTTTCAGTTATGAATACCGAACTGTCTTTGTTTTATCACTGTTTTATGTTTAGTTTGAAAATTGATTTCAGTGGAGTTGTGTTCTGTCCCACCTACAATCTTTTGAATAAGCTTCAATAAGATGCATAAAAGAAGCGATGAAAGGAATGACTAGCAAGTTGAAAGATGGCGTGTTATGCGAACGGACGTGTGTAATATCAGGATTACCTGATAACACATGTCCGTTCGCATAACACACCATCTTTCAATTCGCCGATCATTCCTTTTACTATTTCTTTTATGTATCTTGCATAATCTAATTTGCATAGAGTTTGCGTTACTCACACGTGATCATCAAGTACAAAAGTGACGGTGCCATTTTAGCTTTCTTTTTTTTTTTTTTATTATTTTTGTCTTAAATGAATCAACATGACACCCACGCTAGTCAGGTTAGCCTCGATTTTCCCTATACTCCTCCCTGATCTCAAACAGGGCCAGGGGGGTGCATAGTATCCGTCTTTGTCGAGTATTTCTTCGAGGAGGAATGACATGAGCCTCACTCCCATGCATACTCTCATCTGCGGGTCGACTTTCAATAGATACCTCATCAGTTGGAAAGTTACTAGCTTCGAAATCACTATCAAGTGGATCTGAATTCAAATAGATTAGTTGGTCACTATCCTCTGAATCACTTTCATCACTTAATAAGTGCGTCTGTATTACTAGTCAAAGGTCTTTAATGTGCCGAGGTATCCCATCAACTTTCACAGACTCTGAGCTAATCATGTCATTAATGCAACCCATGTTATATTTTGTTGTGTACCTGCCATGTGGATTTTTAATCCAAACGACGTTTTCTCTTTCATACTTCCCTCCAGTCATTTCTGGTTTGGGCAGTAGGTTAGCTTCAATACCTTTGATTCGAACATGATATCTATGTAACACGTCAGCTGATGCGATGGAAGGTGAAATGTCATCCTTTGGGGTGACGTTGTGTCTGTAGACTGCCTCCAATATTGAACAATTCTTTCTGGCTGCAATGGTCTTAACGGTCCTATGACTTTGTTCTACAATTCTGTTTCCACTCTGTGGAAAGGCACATCAAAACTGCAGATGTACATCCCAATTTTTTGCGAATTCTCCATAAAAGTATGAGTTATTGTCCCCTGTTCTTTAACCAAAAAGCACCACCTGGCGACAGTTTAGTGAAACACACTGAAAAAACATGGCGCTTGCCCGAATACTGCAGAAGTGCCCAACAATTAAATAAATAGAACAATAATAAATAAATAAATGGAACAATCTAACTAATTCTATTACAACAAACAATTATTAACATTGAGCTAATTATTAAAATTAAATTTGTTCAATGTAATATGCAAATGAGGTTACTCATTGAATGTAGATTTCTTTTGAATAAATAGTATTCATAAAACCATGTTGGAATAAAAGTCTGTTTTCAGTATAAAAATTAATTTGTGAAACAGTGCACTTTTGTACATATTAATCAAATTGTGAACAAACAAACAAGAATATGACTTTATTATAAAAACAGTTTTTCTTACTTTCCTGGTGAGTGCAATGGTGTATAGGTTAGACTGATGATTACTGTACAGACAGTTGAGTTTTAAATCTCATTTTGAAACACTCACCAACTACCATGTCTCATCACACTGAGTATCCATGATACAACAAAACAGCTGTTTGTGTATTTATAGCCAATAAATAAAAACTTATCTTTGATAGAATTATGTAAAGAGAATAGCAGAATGGGATCAATTGCAACCAAAAATAAAATTAAATATTTTTTGATTTATAAAAAAGACAATCAAAATGTTTAAAGGCAAAATAAAAAAAAATAAAAATGTGGCGAAACTCACTTGATTGGTAAAGTAAGGCACTTTGCAAGATGTTTGCGTAATTTTCCAACAGGTTGAACGACATGGACTTTCTCCGTAAAGATTTCCAGTCCATTGTAGATGAAGATGATTTTCGCCCAAGTGTGATAACGGGCACCAAGATCAATATCTGCCAATGGCCGGAGAGTTCCTAAAGACAAACAGAAGAAACAGTGAGATTTATTATATTTTTCCCCCCTTTATTAAGCCAAGGTCATAAAACCGTTATCAATAGAGGACACTAAGCTAATTAGAGAATGCATAAAACTTGGGAACATCACGATAGACAATACAAAACTCTGAAAATGTGAAAGTGATATCTGTTCATTCACACATTTCTGAGGCAGCACATTCTGGACTGCAGAACATGATGCGAAAGGTAATTGCTGATACATCTCTGAGCAAACACCAGTGTGTTTATGCATTCCCAATGATTCATGTATGTGTGCGTTTGTATGCAAATGGTTCTGTGTGCAGATATTAAATCTGTTTTAAATAAGAACTTCGGCTATGAAATGATATCTTTATTTTTTGTTTTATCTGATTGCTTATTATTATACTAAATATGAATTAACCAGCATTTGTTATACCACAAAATACATGCTAAAATATAGTTTAGTTCTAGGATTGAGTAATGTTTGAAAGAAATTGCTTTTGAATTGTTATTTTTTTAAATATACTAATGAGTCACCACATACCAAGGTCAATAGCCATTCTAAAATAATAGTTAATGACATTATTGATTGGACAATGAACAATGTTATGAGAGGATTGAGAATTATGATGAAATAGTCAAAGTTTGATTAGTTAAGAGAATGGCTCAACAGGCACTTGTTGATATTTGCTTTGAAAGTGACCATGTTGTAGTCAGCTGGAAAGCACTTCCTGGTATTGCGTTCTCATTAGCCATAATTTTCTTGGCTATTTAAGTAGTTCTCTCAACCTCTCTTACTCTGTTAATTCAACCACACTCTAAGATTTCCTAAAATTTCTGTGACCATTTAGAAAAAGGGAAATCATTTTTAACATGGCTATCTAATTTACATATGTGTCTGTATACACCACAAATATATATGTAAATTTGATGTCAAACTAGCAAGTCTCTTTAATTCTAAATAATAATAATAATAATAATATTTCTCTATAATAATAAAGTCTAATGATATTTCAAGAATACTTCTATATAATAATAAGAAGAAGAAAGAGAAGAACCTAATGGAACTGAAACTGTAAGAAATCCTTTTAAAATTTAAAATGAATGAACGATGAATAGATAAAATCCTACCTTTCTTTTGCCAAAATAATGTATTAAAACAAAAAATAGTCTAAAGAAGCAACAACAAAATACTCCTTGATGACCAGTGTGTATTGTGAAAAGAGGAAGGTCTCATTGACTGAAGCGTAGGCTATATGAATCATTAAAGAATATGTAACTATATTTTTAATAATAATCTCTAATATAATTATTCAAACACGGTAGTGTTTGAATATATGGTTAAATGGCAGTTTTAGTCATTTAGAACTGCTTTTCATGCTCACATTTTTCTATCATAATAATATATTTGTGCCTCTATTTAAATATATATAAATAGGTATTGCATGTGATATAAAGGGAGGTAATTCAGTACCATGTTCAGGCGAGTGAAAGTACATATGAAAAAATACAGCGAATTCACTATTTGAATATGCACAATTTGCAAGGTTTTGGTTATGTTAAAGCCATTTAAATTCTATTGAAATATCCATATGCAATTTATAGCAGTAAAATACATTTATAGTTAAATCTTTATTTCTTTCCACTCACCATGTTTTGATTCCAACTCGTGGTACCAATCAGGTTTATCTGATCTTTCGCTGAAGTATCGCAGAAAATGTCGTTCTGCTTTCTCTCTTTCATTAAGAGTCACTTCACTTCCGTTAAGGCATGAAATATTGGAGAGGCTGAAAGGAAATCACAACAAAGATTAAAGGAAAAATATAAAATATCCACAAAATATCAGAAGTTCAACTTGAAATAAGATTTAGTCAGTTTGCAACGGTTCTCATGAGACAATAATACACAACACAAAATGATTGAAGAATCCCTATGTGGAAGTTAAAAACATGAAATGAAATTTCAGACAAAATTCAGTCGTTCAATGGCATCCATCCATCATATCTGATCTTCGTTCTATGTACTAAAGGGGAAGATTGGTAGCGAGTAGTGCAGACATCGTTTATGCCGGGCTCGCTTCTTCTGCTGCACCTGATGGAGTTTATCTTATCTCTCTTGAGGTCACTGGTGACCTGGTGCTTCCCCAGGTCATACTGGTCAGCAAATTCCTCCCAGCTTCCACAGTCTATGCTGATCTCTTTCACATCTCTTTTACACAAGCCTTTGAATAGTTGCTGAAGGCGACACTTTTTGTTTCTCGATTATCAGTTCTCTATAGAGGTCTTTTGGGATCCTGCTGTCTTGCATTCAGTGGAGGTGCCCAAGTACGCACAGTCGACACTGTCAAAGTTTCAGACAAAATAAAATGGATATAAAAATATATAATATACTAGCAAAAGTACCCGTCATTGACTGAGTTCAAAAATGGACTCTGATTTATGAAAGCATGAGAGGTTATGAAAAGGAAGGGTTGTAAAGAGATAGCTTCGAATTTGGGGGTATCAAAACCAAAGCAAAATATGATGAAAGTAAAAATAAAATAGATAAACCCCATAATTTATTATACCATACCTGTTCACACTGAAACACTTATCACAATATTCTGTGGATCTATATTAAAAAAACTTGTTAAACTTTGTGACATATTTCCATTCTATGGAGGTCAGGCGCGAACGAACACCCCATAATTTTATTATACCATATTTCTTCAAATTGAAACATAATTATCAAAGTATACTTACGTAAATAGATATGAAAAGTCTTTATTAAAGTTTGTGCCTATTTCCATTCTATGGAGGCCAGGCGTGAATGCAGACCCCACAATTTTATTATACCATCCCTATTTAAGTTAAAACATACTTATCAAAGTATTCTTATGTACATCTATATCAAAAACACTTGTAAACGTTTTTTTTTTAATTTTTAAATTTTTTATTTCCATACTTTGTGGACCAGACGTGTACACAGACCCCACAATTTTAATGAATCATCATTATGCCAGATCAAACATACCCATTCCTGTGTCTCGATACATCTTCTATCATTATATGTGATCAGTTTTCTATAATAGTCAACCATATAGGAGCCTATTTGTGACCAGACACACACACACAGACGTTCAGCTTTATATTATAGATATATATGTAGGAATAAAATATTTATAAAAATATATGGAATTAGTGGATAGATATGTAGATAACAGAGCAGTTAAAAGATTCATTGTCACCTCCTATCTCTGCATTATGCACACTCGGCAGTCGGATCGACTTATAACTACTCTCTTTATTTGTTGCATTTTCTTTTCTTTCAATATATTTCATTTTCACTAAATAGTTGTGTCTTTCTTTCAAACCTTTACCAGTCCACAACATTACATTAAATGGCATCATATCTTATCTGGAGAGATTTCTATAAAAAAATTACTGCTAAGTTTGGAGTAAGATAAATGAATGTTAAAATAAAAAAAAATGAGAAAGAGAATTAATTTAACTTACCTGGCTGCATACAATTTTCTTCTTTCTTCTGGGTGAAGGTCACTCAAAAATGGTATATCCTATAAAAACAGAAAATTTTTCAATCAGCACAAAAGTGAAAATCATAAATGCAAAACTTTCTAATAATATATATATATATATATATATATATATATATTACCGTCACTGGATTATTTATCTTCCACTAGGCTATCCATTCATGTGTAATCACCTTTTTCTTCACCATATTCCCTCTGTTTCACTTTTTTGTTATCAAGTAAGATCTTTGACTTACTTGTTGTTTCATCAAATACTTTTGCATGCAAAATCCGATCCCGCATTTTGCTAATTCCTACCCTCTGATGAGTTGGAAAGTATTTCTTCGAAACTCCATGGATTAAGGACTATCCACTTATCTAGTGTTTCCTTTTCAGATTAAATATGTTTTTAACTCTTTTTCAAAGTGTTTTTTAACATGTTTTATTAACTGTTTGCTCGTATTATAAGCTCTATCTCCTATTTGGTTTTATCGAGCTTTTACATCTGGCTGAGATAACTTTATAAATATTAATTCTTTAATATTTATAATATACTTTAATTTTACCATCTTGGATCATTTTGGTAAATTTAATTGTAATTTTTATTTTTATTTTATATATATATATATATATATATATATATAGCAATGTTAAATAATAAATCAAACTCACCATTAATCGGACTGAATGTAAACCTGGGAATTTTGTCAGTTGATAAAGATGTTCCCAACTGTTGATCTTTGTTTTGCTAAGGCACAATGTTTGCAATCTTTGAAATGGTTTCAATTCAAAGGCACATCCAGTATCGTCATTATCATCTTCATCATCATCTTCATCATCACCGTCTCGGCTGACAGAGTTTGATCGGAGACTGCTCCCACAGCCTGAATCATCAAACTGAGGGCTACCACAACTGGAATCATCCATTGTCTCAATGTCAGTCTCCAGTTGGCGTGAAGCACGGCTGATATTCCCATATGCTGAATTCTTGTAATTAATGTTTATAGGCCTGGAATCGGTTTGCCTTTTCCGTTCAAGAGGCAGTTTTGTAGGCAAACTGGAACTGGGGCTGGACTGAGGCCAAGTTTTATTAAAGAGGCTATCATAATCACACTTGATTTTGGTGGGAGAGCAACCCTGTTCGGCAATATCATTCAACATATCCAGGTCAGAGTCGCAAGACAATGTATCATTCAAGATAAGCCTACGACGGGCATTTAGGGCCTTGCCCCGGCACTTGATGGGGGAAAAGTCATTAGGGAAGGGGATGGGCTTATTAGGGGTTACCGTGCGAGATGAAGTTTTTATTGGACTATCAGGAGGATTGCCTTCATCATTGGATGGTTTATCATAAAACACAGCGTTGACTGGGTTACCGGATAAAAATAAAGACTTTAGGCTCATCAAAGGACTTAGTTTCCAAATTTCAGTCCAGCTGAAAAAAAAAAAAAAAAACATCAGTTTTTATTTGATCATACAAAAAAATGTGGACAAAAGGTGCTGAAATCTATAATATAAAGAGCAGTTGTCTGTGTGTATGCTTGTATATTCTGCTATAAATAAAAACTACAAAACAAACACCCACAACATTGGTATTTTCTTGATCTGTGTTGCCCCAGATGAAAAATATTTAAAATTTCATAAAACATTATCCATTTTTTTTTTTACTTTAAACTGGTGCAGATTTCATCAGGGAAGTCGGGTTTTCAGTCAGTTTTAGTATTAATTGGAAGGAAGTAATTTTGATTTTTTGATCCCTTATAACAAGTCATTCCTCAAGGGATCTATAAAAGTGTGTGTGTGTGTGTGTGTGTGTGTGTGTGTGTGTGTGTGTGTGTGTGTGTGTGAGGGGAGGGGGTTCAAAAAGCGGAAGAGACTGGGCATAGAAGAAAAAGTGGTTGGGTAGAGAAAGAAAAAAATGGGAAGAGGAAAAGAAACTAACAGAAGTTTTAACAGAAATATATTATAGATTTTCCCCCCACGTAAAGTCCAGCAGTCCTGCTAGTTATATAAATAACTCAATGAGAGCGATGTATCATGTTCACCTTTCTTTCTCCAGGGTGGCACTGTTTTTTCCTTCATACAAGAAATTGAAACATATTCATACATGAAAAAAGAAGTAATCACTATTTCATCTAAAATATATATTATCACACAATTTTGAATTAATCAACGTTTATTTCTCTAAGGCTGTTTTTTTTTTCTAATATATAATCACACAAAATACATGTTAAAATATTCCTCAGTTTTAAAATCAAGTTGTTTGAAAAAACACTTCAATTTTAAGCTATGTATCATGTTCACCTTTCTTTTTTTTAGGGCTGCAGAGTTTTTTCCTTCATACAGAAAAAAAGAAGTGATGCTTATTTCATCTAAAAATATATATATATTAGCAGGCTGCTTGGCATTGCCTGGTCGTAAAATATGCATACATATCATATTTTTATTCATGCACAAACTGAGACATGTGCATGCGAGTATTATGTTTTTCTAAATAGTTCAAAGCCAAAATATACTCAAGCTGAGAACAAAACTGAGACCTAGAATACGATAAACATTAGGCCAGCTTGACACGATTTTAAAAAAGTGTTTTTAAACCTCCTTATTCTTAACATAAGTAATCTGTCATGTGAACGATTCACGCATGCGCATTCGTGAAACAGTTGACAGATAAAAATCCGATGACCACCACATACCAATTTTTCACTTTTGACCACTTTGCAGCCCTTTTTTTCCAGATGAAAATGGATTAAAAAAGTTTTCCACGAGTATGAATATTCTATATACCAAATTTCAAGTCTGTAGATCAAAAATTCGTCGAGTATATAGGTTGAGAAGTGTCCTCACACACACACATTCTCACTTTTATAGATATATAGATTATGACACAAATTTGAATTAATCAACTTTTGGTTCTAACACTGTTTTTATTTTTACACACGCGAGGCATTCCAAAAGTAATACATCCTATTTTTTTTATTCCACCCGAAGAGATTAAAGAGGATTGCAATTTGCATTGTTATGATGACTGAACTTATGCATTCATGATCTGAAAATTTCATCTCTCTATTGCAGATATTGATGGTGTAAAACTCTCAGAAAGCAAACCCCTGTCATGGATGTACATCAAAAATAGAGATGCGTCATCGAATTCCTGGCAAAAGTGCATTGAGAAAGGTGTTGACTACGTAGTAAAATAAATTCTGGAGCACAAAAGGACACTGGTTTTAATGATACTATTCTCGTCTTCGTAGCTCTTTAATTTTTGAAGTTAAAAAAAAAAAAAAAAATAGGAAGCTTTAATTTTGGAACGACCCTTGTATTTTAATCACACAAAATACATGCTAAAATGTTCTTCAATTTTGGAATTGAGTTATGTTTTAAAAAATTTCATTTTAAATTGTTCTAATTAGCTATAATTTGCAATTAACTCAACAAGTGACCCATTTATTATTAAGCTTCTATTTTTCACTCTCAGCCTCTCTCACTCTGTGTTGCTTTATTGCCTGCTTTTATTTTATATGCTATCACCCTTGCTTCCATCTCTCTCTTCCCCCTACTCTCTCTCTGTCTCTGTCTCTCTCTCTCTATCTCTCTATTTATTAACAGTCGAAAGTAATAAAGAAAGGAAATAATCTTTTTCTTTGTGTGTCTTTAAAGCATACCACAGTTTCCCACTTTTTTATGCAGTCCTTTGCATTATGGTCGTATTCTGCAAGAAAGCTTCACCAGTTGGGCAGTAGAGGGCAGACAAGGTATCATATAGTCATTCTACTTTGATGGTAAGTGGTCAGACAAACTCAAAGCACTAGTAATTCCCTCCCCAGACCCCTCCTTCCTTGACTGTACTGACATGCAGATGTTCAACTGTAATGTGAACAGACATCTTGCTGTCCAACTCCCTACATAGTATCCCTGCAAATCTGGTCTTTTCGACTTATTGACACTGTGCTTTGTTTGGGGTGAAAAACAGTTTTTAAAAAAGCCAAAACTAAGCGATGTCCATAAACTCAACAAATATCAGTAGATTATCAATCCAAAGTAGGAAGAAAGGGCAGCACCTGCTTCCAAAACCAGTATCATAACTTTAAACATTGAAAGACCATTGAAAACTAATGAAGAACTTGTTGTAAAACTCTACAGAGAGTATCAATGTAATATGATCTGCTTATAAGAAAGAAAATAATTAAAAAATTGAACTCATTCATTATAAAGAAATGGGAAGATCATGAGAATTAGTAAAAACATTTAACTTATAGCTGTAGAAACAGAGAGAGAGAGAGAGAGAGAGAGAGAGAGAGAGAGAGAGAGAGAGAGAGAGAGAGAGAGAGATGTGGGACTGTGGACGTAGCCTATCCCGAACCCACCCCTGCCCAGAGCCAAGATTCACAATAATTGGAGGAAATGATTCATTAGCTGAACAAAAGTATAGGAAGTAAGATGAGTAAAAAAAAACAAACAAAAAAAAAACGATTGGGTTCATCAAATCTTTTGAATTCTCGATACAGTAACGTGCTTCACAGTCAGTGATTAGATTTTGAATAGTCATGAGAGTTGTTGACAGTTTGTGGCCTGAACAATATCAAAAGAATGTTAGGAGACCGAGATGAACTGATGTCAACCAACAACAAAAGGCCTCAACAGACAACTTAGATATGAACGTTAGCATTTAGAAGGTTGTATTTTCTATGAAGGTTATATTTTTCCACTTCATAAGAGTAGTGGTTGATGGGCAGAAATCAGAGGCCCACAGTATTAATGCTGGAGTCCCTCAGGGGTCCATCCTGGGCCCAACTCTCTTCCTGATCTACATCAATGATCTCCCAAAACACATACTTAAATCATTCGTTGACATCTATGCTAATGACACGATCATCTATGGCAACACATCAAAGGCCGTAAATGACAAAGTTCTCTCTAATTCTCTCTCCTCTGATCTTGAGCGCGTGATACAGTGGGGGAAGAGGTGGCTGGTCACTTTTAATGCATCCAAAACCAAGCTTCTATCTTTACATCATCAACGCTCTGATCCCCATCTGGCATCAATTGAAATGGGTGGCTCTCGTCTTGGGGAGGCTCCATGTTTTGACAAGCTTCTGGGTTTGACCTTTACTCCTCATCTGAAATGGAACACGTACATCAGGTCTGTTGCCAAGGACGCTGGGAAAATAGTGGGATCCTTCTACCGCTCCAGAAGATATCTCACTACTGATGCAATTCTCTATCTATATAAAAGCCAAGTACGTCCAAGGATGGAGTACTGCTGTCACATCTGAGCAGGAGCTGCTAAAAACAGCCTATCCTGCCTTGACAGAGTACAAAATAAACTTTGTAGTTTAGTGGGGGATGCCCTTTTCTCTTCCCTGCAGCCTCTCTCCCACAGAAGAGACGTTGCAAGCCTGTCTTTGTTTTATCGTTATTTCCATGGCAAGTGCTCGTCTGAGCTCCAATCTCTCATCCACCCTCGCCAATCTTTCACGAAAAACACCCGTCTGGCTGAAACTACTGTCAATAATTTTCCTAACTCTTTATCTGTGCCTAAATCCAAACGTAGATTCCATGAGCAGAGCTTCTTTCTCAGAAGTGCACGACTGTGGAACTCTCTTCCGTTTGCCTGTTTCCCACCTGACTACAACTGGGATGTCTTCAAATCCAACATAAACAAATTCCTGACAAACCGCCTCCCTTAAGTAAGACACTATCAAATCTCCAATACTAATGATTACTACAATACTATCTCATTGATTACTGTACATGCAATAACCCTTATCCCTGAGTGGCCTCCATGCCTAGATAAGTGGTGACCCCCTCCCATGAAAAAAAAAAAAAAACCCACCTAGTGTACAACTGATATTTTCACACAATATGTCAGAGTTTGTTTTCTTTTGTGAATTTGCATTGTTTTATTTCTTTATAGATTTTTAAAAAAACATCACATTCATCCCTAACAAGGCATATCGCCACGTGGACGAAGGGGCCTACTATTTGAGACTATGCCTATGAAAGATTGACAAGGTCTTGTTTTATGTTATATTTAAACTTCTGCATATTAGTACAGTAAAAGAAATAGGCAGCAGAAAGAGAATTCCAAAGTCTAACTGTTCGAGGGAAGAAACTATTAGAGTAAAAAGCTTTCTAGCATTTAAGGACCTCAACAGTGAAGGGGTATGATTTTGTTGCTAAGCAGGTTTGTCAGGTATATGTACATCGAGGGAGCACAAGTGCAACGAGTTCATCAAAGTACACTCTATTGAAATATGTGTAAAACAGGCCCAGAAATGCAACATTGCGGCGATGGGACAGGAGTTGGAGCTTAGTTAACAAAATGGGACCTATTAGACTGAAAACTCTTTTTTTGGAGCAGTGGTAGATGCACCAGCCCAGACGTGGCAACAATACTCCATGCCAGTGCTTGCCCCCCCCCGCCCCCGCGGCAATCGCCACTGTAAGAGATGGTGACATGACAGAGCAAGAAAAAGAATAGAAGTTGAATGAAGAAAACAAAACAAAAAAAAAACACAGCACATTGCGTTTGGGTTGGTGATTATTGCCAACGGGGAAGCACATGACTTTACAGAGAGAGAGAGAAAAAGAGAAAAAGAGAGAGAGAGAGAGAAAAAGAGAAAGGAGAAAGAGATGACTTTTGTATTTTGTCTTTTTATTTTTTTTCCAATATTTAACTGGTTTTGCAAATTCACTTACTCCTAATTCAAACAATCTAACTTGAGTTCAATGGGTGATCAAACAGGTCGCATTTATTTCTTGTACTTTTTTTTTTTTTACAATGGAGTCGAGGCCACTCGAGGATAAGGGTTAATAAGTGTAAGGTGGTCAGCGCAACAACAGCTCGGTGAGCGTTTTTGGTGGAAGTTCAGCAGAATTGGATTATTTAAGTGGGTGGGATAGCAAAAATTTGTTCACATTGGACATGAAGACGGCCATGCTATAGTCAGCTGGAAAGCAGTCAATGAAACAGAGTTCAACAGACGTGAAGTTCTTGGAAAGAAGCTTTATTCATTCAATTTGCATTTAGATTTATTTAGGCACTGATAGAGAATAGGGGAAATTGTTGGTAGTGGCTGTAGCTTGACGAGTACTTTAATGGTAGAGCAGAAATAGGTTTGCAAGTATTTACTGTTCAAAAGAAGTTGGAAGGAGGAGAAAAGGACATCACCTACTAGGTGTCAAAGCCGGTTTTGAATTCTGTTAAAGCAGGATAGAGTGCGACGAGCAGTTCATGCCCAGATACGCTCTAAAATGCAGTACGATATTTGGGCGTATTTGGCTCTTGTACTTAGAGATAATTTTGTCGGGAATCTTTACCATGGATCTTCCTTTTTATCTTATATTGCTTATCTAACAATTGCTTCCGACTATCTTTGGTGGTGTAGGGGAGGGAGTGCATATGGAGTCTGAAGCCCCTATATAGCAGGACTTTATATTATATTTTTCCTCATTTATTTTCAAATTATAAAAAATTAAAATTTCACTTCAAATATATATTATAATTAAACTAACCAACCTCTATTTATATATAAAGTTAAGTAGGTTTATATGTTTATATATTTGTATGTACAGAATTCATTCCTAAACAAATTAACTGATCATTAAAAATTTTAGAAGGGTGGGTAATGTGATCTAAATTTAGTTTAATTTAGTTTCATGGAAAGGGAGTAAAAATAAAAAAATGAAGTGAAAGCCCTTCGTGAAAATTCAGATAACTTCAATTTTTGTCTAATAACAATAGGCATTAGACATTGATTAATAAATATTCCCTAAATTTCAATTTGGAAAAGCAATATATATGATAAACTAATAATATTCCTTGATTTTTTATGGATATGAATTTTTGCAAATGGCTGCCACAACAAAAATGTATACATGCATGCTTATTCAAATATATATCATCATTTAAAAGTTACTTTCTTTTCGTTGCTTATTTCAAATAACATTTATTAGTGGTGGTACCTGTGTGCTGGAATTCCCTGAGAACAGTTATAAACCCTAAAGCAAATTTTTTTTTTTTTAATTTTTTTTTATTACAATCTAAGTGGCCTAAATAATATCCCCAACTCATATATATTTCCTTTAAAATATATTATAATTACAGATCGTATTAAAGTTACTTCTTATATATTTATGCAAAAAAAAAAAAAAGGTACAATGTTTCTGAATTTTTGAGATAAGGATTGATTATTTATATTATTTGGATTCTTTGGACTACTGTTCTCAACTTGAGTTTTATTTTCATAACTTTACAGTCGATGTTATCTCCGACCTTCTTCAGGTGTATCTTGTCAAACTCAAGAATCTTTTTGTCAAACTCGGGAATTTATACAAATTTCGAACAGAACCCTTTATTTAATCCGCATGGGTAGTATGCTTTTATTCCAACATTCTCGAGTTTGACAAGATACACCTGAAGAAGGTCGGAGGGCACATCAACATTGTGAAAATAACACTTGATGAGAAGAGTAGTCCGAATAATACAAATAATACAAACAAAAGACAGACTTCATCTCATCACACAAACATTAGCAAAAACAAAACTACCAGACAAAGCCATTTCAAGGTAGGGAGAAAGCGGTCAGTTAACGTACTTCCTAACTTCCGGCATAGTGCTACCGGAAACGGTGACGATGTAAATCAGTTCCTCCACTTTTATTGTTCTTCAGTATTTCTATTGTGAAGCAATTAATTGGAATATAAGAAAAGGACATTATTGAAAAGTGTACAATAAATATTAACAAAATAATACAGATAAAAATAACACAATTAGTTTTTATTTGAACTTTTAATAACAAAATTTAAAAATAAAAGTTTTTCTTTTACTAGAAATTTTATAAATATATGTTTATCAAATTATAAAAATAAAAGTTTTTAATTTTAAAAATAAAAGTTTTTTATTTGCATTTATATAATAAATATGTTTATGAAAGTATAAAAATAAAATTATTGAAATTAAAATAACAAATGAAATTATTAAAATCAAAATAATAAAATTTCAAACATCATAAAAAAAACAGGAGACTAAACCAGACATTATTTCTAAGTGAAACTGGCATTGGACAGACCATTTCTCTAGATGAGTTCGTAATTAAAGGATACTCTAATTTAACTTCCAAATCTGACCCCCAAGATCGCCATGAGCATGGAATATGTGCCTATATAAAAGATGGCTTTCCATATGGTAGGGACATCTCCAAAGAAGATCCTAACTTACCCTATATGTGCTTCCGGGTTGCACTTGCTCAAACTACTGTGTTTATATTTGCTCTCTATCGCCCCCACAACAGTGGAGTTACTATCTTTAAAAGCATATCTGAGAAAATTGACTCCGCCCTATCTGTTTATCCTTCAACTAACATTCATGTCTGTGGAGACTTCAATGTTCACAATGTGGAATGGTTACATCACTCAAACAAGACCGATGATGAGGGGAGGTTCTGTCATGATTTCTCCATTGCTTATGACCTCACTCAGATTGTTCACAAACCCACCCGTGTTCCCGATACTGACGGCCAGTATGCAAGTTTCCTAGACCGCTTTCTCACAACTTGCCCTGAACTGTGTTCAGCTTCTGTTCTGTCTCCACTTGGATCTTCTGACCGCTCAATTGTATCAGTTAAGATAAAAATGAAATGTAATAAGTCGCCAGATGTACCGCTCCATCGTACAGTATATCAATACTCTATGGCTGACTGGGATAGCTTCCACACATTTATATCAGATCTACCTGTGCATTCCATGTTTAAAAAGGATGTGTCCTCTATAGTATCAGACCTGACAGAATGGTTAATTGTAGGTATAGACCGCTTCATACCTTCGAAAATATTCTAGCAAAAACCTAACAGCCAGCTGTGGTTCTCTCCAGAATGTGCTGCTGCCATTGCGCAGAGAAATCAGTTTTTCCATTGCTTCCAACGTAATAGATGTACTGAGACTAAAGCTGCTTTCAGAACTGCCAGCAACCACTGTAAAAAAGTAATAAAGAACGCAAGAGAGTTGTATGCTCAGTCGGTCAAGTCCAAAGTAGCTGAGCAGCGGCTTGGTTCCCACCAGTTTTGGCAAATAGCAAACAGAATCCTGAACAGAAGCGTGTGGTCTATCCCAACTCTCATAAATGGAAATCTCGTCAGCATCAGACAAAGCCAAACTCTTTGCCAAGAATTTGCAGCTAATTCTAACCTTTGTGATCAAGGCTGCTAACCTCCAATATTTCCTCCTGTATCAGAAAACATGCTATGTGATATACAAATATCTGTACGTGATGTTGCCAAGCTAATCAAAAACCTTGATTCCAGTAAAGCAACCGGCCCTGACGGTATTCCAATTATAGTACTAAAAAGACTTCAACCAGAACTTGCGCTCATCCTTACAAAACTGTTTAAACGTTGTCTTAAGGAGAATTGCTTCCTGGCACCCTGGAAAATCTCTTCAGTATGCCCCATATTTAAGAATTCAGGTGATCGCTCATCCCCCTCTCAGTACAGGCCAATAAGTCTCCTGTCCGACATGAGTAAGTTGCTGGAATCTCTGTTAAATAGAGAAGTAATCAACCATCTCAGCAAAAATAACCTTCTTAGTAACACGCAATCTGGTTTCCGTTCTGCGTATCTACAGCAGATGTGCTTACAGTTATATCTTATAGGATTAGCAAATCTCTCGACGGAAGCTACCTTTCTAGGGCAATTGCTCTTGACATATCAAAGGCCTTTGATAGAGTATGGCATAAAGGTTTACTTCACAAGATCTCCAGCTATGGTATAGCTGGAAATGTCTTCTCAATTATTAAATCATTTCTCTCTGATAGGTTCATAAGAGTAGTGGTTGATGGGCAGAAATCAGAAGCTCTTAGTATTAATGCTGGAGACCCTCAGGGGTCCATCCTGGGCCCAACTCTCTTCCTGATCTACATTAATGATCTTCCAAATCACATCCTTACATCATTCGTAGACATCTATGCTGACGACACTACCATTTATGGTAGCACATCTAAGACCGTAAACGACCAAGTTCTCTCTGATTCTCTCTCCTCTGATCCTGAGCAATTGGTACAACGGGGAAAGGAGTGGCTTGTTACTTTTAATACATCTAAAACCAAGCTTTTATCTTTACATCATCAACGCTCTGATCCCCATCTGGTATCGATTAAAATGAATGGCTCTTGTCTTGGGGAGGCCTCAAGTTTTGACAAGCTTCTGGGCTTGACCTTTACTCCTGATCTTAAATGGAACACATACATTAAATCCGTTGCCAAGGCCACTCGAAAAATGGTCGGATCCTTCTATTGATCCAGTAGATATCTCACTGCTGATACAATTCTCTATCTATATAAGAGTCAGGTACGTCCAAGGATGGAGTACTGTTGCCACATATGGGCAGGAGCTGCTAGAAAGGACTCATCCTGCCTTGATAGAGTTCAAAATAGACTTTGTAGCCTTGTGGGGGATGTCCTTTTCTCTTCCCTGCAACCTCTTTCTCACAGAAGAGATGTTGCGAGTTTGTCTCTGCTTTATCGTTATTTTCATGGCAAGTGCTCGGCTGAGCTCCATTCTATGGTCCTCCTCGTCAAACTTTCACAAGAAACACCCGTCTAGCAGAAAACACTATCACTAATTTCCCCCACTCTTTATCTGTGCCTAAACCTAAACATAGATTCCATGAGCAAAGCTTCTTTCTTAGAACTGCACGCCTGTGGAATTGTCTTCCATTTTTCTGCTTTCCAGCTGACTACAATATGGTTGTCTTCAAGTCTAACCTAAACAAGTTTTTGATGAGCCCTTCCATATGTTAACAAATTTACCAAATCTCCATTACTAACGGTTACTATATTGTTCAATTTCTACTGTACACTCTTTAACCCTTATCCTCGAGTGGCCTCTTGGCTTTGATAAGTGGTGATGCCTATGTATTGTATATTTTTTAATAATGTCCTTTTCTTCTATTTTATTTCAGTAAATTTCTACACAATAGAAATATTGAAGAACAATAAAAGTGAAGGAACTGATGTGCCTCGTCACCGCTTCTGGTCGTGCTATGCTAGAAGTTAGGAACTATGTTAGCTGACTATAACCGAGAAAGTAAATAGCAAGTCCGATCCTTCTGTTGTTGTCTAAAAATAATTAAGATATAAAACCTTTTTTTATATACTTTTTTTATATAGTTATATAAATTACTGCTTATCAAGACCGAAAGGCTACTTGAGGATGAGGGTGAACGAGTTTGTTGGATGGACAATGAGATAAGACCTTAAGAAATGGTGACAATGGGTGTAACTGGACAGAACTTGATTATTTAAGAAGATGGCTCAACAAAAATGTGTTAACATTGGACTTAAAAACGACATGTTGTAGTCAGATGGAAAGCAGCCCCATAGTATTGTTTTACAAACGCGTAGTTCTTAGAAAGAAACTTTGTTTCACTCTAGTTCTACAATGAGATGTGTTCTTTCTTGTTTTTCCTTTCATCTTTCTATACAGACAATTTTGCTTCCTATTTTTTTAAACTTTCCAGTTTGAGACGTTTTCTTGTTTTTGTACATATCTTTTTTAACTTCAGAAAGTATTTTTATATGTATGTGCATATTAGTGTGAACAATGGCGGAGCATAATTATTATTATACAGAAGGTTTACATCTGTAACAGTATATAATAATAGGCATGATGTAATGGCGTGAGTCCTTTTGAGTGATTTTGAATCTGCACGAAATCAATGAGAAAGATATGATTCATGGATCAGCAGAGAAATGGCTGACAATTTTGGCACAGATTTGAAAAAGGTGTTATTTTTAGTCATTAGAAAAACCAGCTCCATAATGAAGAGTAAACAAAACAAGTTTTCCAGAACTGCTAACAAAGATGATTCATTTCTCAATAAATCTTTTTGTTACAATTAATTTTGTCAACCTTTTTTTTTTACATAATAAATTATTTATAATTATATTTCGATGAGTATCCATATTTTATCTTAATGATGGGTGTATAAAGCCTCATATACCCTTGTCATCGTCGAACCGAGATTTGTTTGTTTGTTGTATGGCATTAACCCTAGGTGGGTTGAATCGGCTTCCTTCAAAGGAGGAAGTATCAAGGTAATACTAAATTCACAGGATTGATGATCGTCTGTGGATACAAAACAACTTTGAGGCTAATATTTACTTTTTAATAAGGTTTATTTAAAAAAATATAAGACATCATATAAAACATGAGAGGGACAGATTACTTGTGTATACGTAAGAGAGACAGACAGATCGATAGCTCGTCATACTGCGCCCAACCACACTTCACTGGAGATAGTATGCAAACGTGTTTCAAAGTGATTATTAGAGCCATGTAACGTTACACCAATAGAATTTTTTTTTTTTCACCTAATCAAGGCACAGGGATACTTAGTGGTTAGGGGCTACTATTTGGGACCAGATTTGTAGGGATACTATTTATGGACTTGGACAGCAAGATGGCTGTTCACATTCCACTTGAATTTCTGCAGGTCAGTAAAGTCAGGGAAGCAGGGGTCCGGGAGGGAATTCCAAAGTGCAGCAGTCTGAGGGAAAAATCTATTTGAGTAGAAAGCTTTACAGCATCTAGGGATCTCTACAGTGTAGGGGTGGGATTTTGCTGCTTGTCAGGTTTGTCAAAGGTATTGTCGTCGAGAGGATACTAGTGCTTTGAGTTCGTCAGAGCAATTGCCATTGAAATACTTGCAAAACAAGCACAAGAATGCCATGTTTTGGCGATGTGACAGAGGTTGGAGTTTAGTTGATAGTTCAGGACCTTTTAGGTTGACGATTCTTTTTTGAATCCTGTCTAGGAACGAGAGACTAGTGGCAGATGCACCAGCCCAGATGTGGCAACTATACTCTATGCATGGGCAACCCATGACCTTGTAGAGATACAGGATACTCTCAGGTGTGAGTAGCCTTTTAGCACGGTAGAGAGAGCGCATTTTCCTCGAAGCAGCCTTGGCAGTTACCTCAATGTATTTGTTCCAATTCATGTTGTCTGTGAATATTAAACCTAGGAGCTTGAGAGAAGTACTTTCAGACAGTGTATCATTAGCCATAGTAATCAGTGGTTGAGAAGGTTTCTTGTAATTATTAAAGGAAATAAACTTAGTCTTGGCAACAATGACCATTACCAACCAGTTATGGCCTCATTCCACTACAGACTAGAGGTCTTCTTCTAGAGTTTTAGCAATTTCCTTAGATATTTGTCTGTTATTGAGTGTGGTGTCATCAGTCATAACGTTATAACAAATAGAATTGGTTTGAGAGACATAGTTGCAAACATTTAATCGTGATTAGGTGTTAACAGATTGAGTTATCAAATACTTGTATAAACCATTATACATCAAGGTCGTTGTCATGAACCCAGATTCTTTTTGTCTGCTGATAAACATACTCAGATACTAATGTTTATAAAAAAAGGTTTATTTAAAATGAGATATATTTACATAAAGCGTCAGTGAAACAAGACATTTGGGCACGCATGAGAGAGAAAGATAAACAAATAGATGGATAGCTTATCTTATTACATTAGTCATATCACTGCACACACCTCTACCGCAATTGGGGACAACCTCTAGACACACCTTCTCTGTTATAAATGTCACCAGAAGAAAGGGAGAGATCTTGAATGGAAATTATATAGTTTTATCGACTTTTGCCAAAGTCACTTTTGACCTTTTAAAATGACACTCAAACGTTTCCATTCAAATATAACCTTCATTATGTAAAATGATTAGTATTCATGTTCTTTGTATATATATATTTTTTTAATTTAGACAACGTTTCAAATAATGGCCTTCTTCAAATGTTCATGGTACTATCTATCAGATCTATTGTGTTTGAATACCATTGAGAAAGGTATGATTCTCTTGTCCCCCAGCTATGGATAAAATAGTAATCTGCAGTCAACTAAGCATATACAATTAATCGTTGACAATAACTATTGTGCTTCAGTATTAAATAACACAAAGAGGGTTCATATGAAGATGGAACGAGCGATAATTTCCTCATTATGTAAAAAGATACTTTTATGTTAGATGTTTTTTTTTTTTTGTTTACGCAAGACTGAATTTCCATCGAGATAGCCAATTATTTCTAAACATACATAGGCAAAACGTGACATATAAGAACTGATTATTACCAAGTAATATTTGTGGTTTGTAAGGAAAACAAGAAAAGGAATAACCTTAAATCTTTGTTTGAATTTTAACAACAGCAGCAACAACAATCATCATCATCATCATCATCATTATTGTTATTATAATAGAAGTAGCAAGAGAAGCCAAACTATCTCTCTCTCATATATGTGTGTGTGTGTGTGTGTGTGTGTGTGTGTGTGTGTGTGTGTGTGTGTGTGTGTGTGTGTGTGTGTGTGTGAAGTTGAACATGTATTGGCTAGTAGAAACATCTCGGAATAAATGAAAAATATAGAATAAACAGAAAAACTGTTTCAAAACACGTTGAGATGCAAAATAAAGAATTTTATTTTCTTTCTTTTTTTTTAAGTTGAAATACTAATTACTTTCAGATTTAAAATCCTTCGTCAGAGAATGAGTTCTTTAGTTTTGTTGTTGTTTTTTTATTTTTATAATTTTCAAAGATGGCATAACAAATGGAAAAAATAATTGTAATTCTCTCCAATTATTCGATTTTGTAATCATGTCCATATTCCTTTATTTTCTTTTAAAGTTGATAAGTTCTTTTTCTTCTGATGAGTTAAGGGCAAAATAAATTCAAGAATTGACATAATAATTATGTGAATGATTCTGCGATATGAAACAGATGCTGTCAAGAATTGTGCATGCCCATGAATTTAAAGAAATAAATGGTAAGATAGTCAACATCTTGAAATTTGGAATAGAAACTTTTGTCATTTATTTGCATATGCCCTGTAGTTACATCGAGCTTCATAAATGAAAGTGTTTGTATAAATAACAGGTGAAATATTATTGAATAAACGTATTTCTCTCTCTCTCTCTCTCTCTCTCTCTATATATATATATATATATATATATATATATATATATATATATATATATATAGATATATATATATATATATATTGTTGGGTCGATTAATCAGAATCGGAAAAATCGTTACTTTTGGGGATATCGGAATCAGAAAAATTTTTCCAACGCCAAAAATGATCTGTCATTTTTATTTAATTTTGTTTAAAACAAAATCTTCCATTGTTAATAATAATGTTGAAATAATATTTCTTGCGTTTAAACATCTAATAAAAATAAAAATCTATAGAATATCCCCCACAAATGTTTTTTTTTTTACGCTTGAGAAAATATCTGCACATGTAACATGTATTGATAATGTGATCAAGAAAAATAACTCCATAGTTAAATATTTAGAAAGTTATAAAGAATCGGAATCGATAATTGTATCGGAAAAATATTGGATTCGCCCCATCACTAATATATATATATATATATATATATATATATATATATATATATATATATATATATATATATGAGAAGCTATAAAAACTAGAGAGCATTGTTTGAAATAGTAAAAAAGAAAACAAAAATGCTTCAGAGTAAACTAGTACTTCAAAGCACTTGTCCCCCCCCTGTACATCCACCCAACTAACCCGACAAGCAGCAAAATCCCACCCTTACTCTGTAGAGATCCCTAAATCTTAGAAAACCTATTTAAATAGTTTCTTCTCTTGAACTGCTAGACTTTTGAATTCCCTCCTAGGTCCCTGCACTGACATGCAGAAGTTCAAGTGTAATTTTTTTTTTTTACTCACGTTCACTCCTAACAAGACATATTGCAACTTGGATGTAAGGGCTACTATTTGGGACCATGTCTAGGAAAGATTAACAAAAGGTTGGTTTATGTTACGTTTAAACTTCTGCATATCAGACCGATCAGGGAAACAGGTAGCAGGAAGGGTATTCCAAAGTCTAGCTGTTCGAGGGAAGAAATTATTAGAGTAAAAAGCTATCTAGCATTTATGGGCCTCAACAGTGAAGGGGTGTGATTTTGTTGCTCAGCGGGTTTATCAAGTATATGTACGTCGAGGGGACACAAGTGCAACGAGTTCATCAGTGTAATGTGAACAGACATGTTCCCGCTCAACTCCATAGATAGTATCCCTGTAAATTTGGTTCCAAATAGTAGTCCCTTACATCCAAAAGGCACTATGCCTTGTTTGAGGTGAAATATTAGTAAAAAGAAAAATATATTTTAGTAGTAAAAAAAAAAAGGAAGTCACATACCAAGTGATATGATTATCGTTCAGCCACATGTTTTCAACTTTGTGCAATTTATCCAAATTGTTACAATCCAAATGAGTGTAACCTGAAAAAAATAAATGTATTAATGCAATTTTTTCTTAAACTATAATATATTAAATAAAATAAAATATGCATCAAGTACGCTTGAAAGCCAAATCACAACGTAATATTAGGAAAATAAACAAATATTTTACTTGTTTGAAATTTATAACGTAAATATGTTTCGGGGCTAAACTCCATCTTTGCAAACAGACTTTTCTTTCTCCAACTTTACAACATGGCAAAAAAATAAAATAAATAAAATAAAAAAATAAAGAAAACAACATACTGAGGATGGAGTTTAGCTCTGAAATATATATTTGTTATAAATTCCAAACAAGTAAAATATTTGTTTATTTTCCTAATAGTATGTTGTGATTTGGCTTTCAAGCGCACTTGATGCATATTTTATTTTATTCAGATTAAATCAACATTACTATATGGAACTCATACCCTTCACGTTAAATAATATATTATTTATTCAACAATGAAAAATAATAGTTAATTAATAAAATATCCTTTTTCAAAACAAATATGCAAATATCAGGAACTTACATTTGAAATTGAAATTGCACATATATTTTTGCTCAGTGGGGAAGCAAATAAATACAACCCGTGAACAACGTTAAGTAGAATTGCCCATAGTGTGAATGCGGTATTGTTGTAACTGTATCTAGTTAAAGAGAATAGACCACAGCGACACCTGTGGGTACCACATACTCTTAAACTTATACAGTAGACAATGGGAAATCTGAGGCAATTGTCATTGTCTAGGTTTCCAAAAGCCAATGATGGTGAGACTGTTACCACGCATTACTGTGAGGTGAATTTGCAGCTTGAAGGCAAACTAAAGTGTTGATTGCAAAATGTTGTTAGGGATTCAATTTCAGTTTTCATCCTGATCATGTCCTAGCTTTTCTGTATGCTCTGGAAAGATAAGACCAGCCCTCCTCCAGTTGGAAAATATGTCATGGATCTTGACTAATCATGCAAATGCCAAAATTCTCCCCACGAAAGAGGATTTTTTTACTATAATGGCTCTCTAAACTCACAAATCGTTTGATTTCAATAGATTTTCTCATACACCGAATTGACATTTGAATGATTGAAAGAGCTCAAAAATTGTCAGCATCAATTATTAAAACGGTAAATAACCATTCTTATTAAAAAGATAACAATCGCTTTTGAATTGCTGAATTCACCTAATGCGAAGTTTTTGATGCAAAATGATGTATTACTTCATTTTTTTCTGTGTTTTTACTGACACAAATATTGACTACATTAACAGGTTGCCCGAAATTGAACGATGATCAACAAATGTTCCCCACTCCCATATTTTTATTGTCATCAAAACCTGTGATACTGCTTATTTTTACTTTTTTTTTTTTTACACAGTGATCACCACTTATCAAGGCCAGGAAGCCACTCAGGGATAAGGGTTATTGCAAGTACATTACGTTAGTGTGGAGATTTGATGAAGTGTCTACTTAAGGGGGCGGTTCATTAGGAATTTGTTAACATTGGACTTAAAGACATCCAAGTTGTAGTCCGGAGGGAAGCAGGCAGACGGAACAGAGTTCCACAGGCGTGCAGTTCTAAGAAAGAAGCTTTGTTCATGGAATCCGCGTTTTGATTTAGGCACAGATATAGAGTGGGGGAAATTTTTCACAGTGGATTCAGCTAGACGGGTGTTTTTCGTGAAAGATTGGCGAGGGGGCGTACCAGAGATTGGAGTTCAGACGAGCATCTGCCATGGAAATAACGATAAAACAAGGACAGGCTCGCAACGTCTCTTCTGTGGGAGAGAGGTTGCAGGGTAGAGAAAAGGGCATCCCCCACTAAGCCACGAAGTCTATTTTGTACTCTGTCAAGGCAGGATAGGCTGTTTTTAGCAGCTCCTGCTCAGATATGGCAACAGTATTCCATCCTTGGACGTACTTGGCTTTTATATAGATAGAGAATTGCATCAGTAGTGAGATATCTTCTGGAGCGGTAGAAGGATCCCACCATCTTTCCAGCGACCTTCGCAACAGACTTGATGTACGTGTTCCATTTCAGATCAGGAGTAAAGGTCAAACCCAGAAGCTTGTCAAAACACGGAGCCTCACCCAGACGAGAGCCATCCATCACAACTGATGCCAGCTGGGGATCAGAGCGTTGATGATGTAAGGATAGGAGTTTGGTTTTGGATGCATTAAAGGTAACCAGCCACATCTTCCTCCACTGAACCACGTGCTCGAGATCAGAGGAGAGAGAATCAGAGAGAACTTTGTCATTTACAACCTTTGATGTGTTGCCGTAGATGGTCGTGTCATACGATGTGTGATACGACAAAGTGGTCGGATTTTTCAATCAAATCAATTATTTGCCTGCTCTAGTCAAGGACCCATCACGGTGCACCTGGAGGAAACTTCACACGCCTCTCGCAGTGACAGTTCACAATATATTCTCGTCTACATTGCACTGTAGAGAACCTACTGTTGATTTTATAAAATTATTTTTATATATAATGGCTTGTATTAAAGTTTAAAAAGCTAAAGTCAAGTATCATGCTTCGATTGTTCTCTAAACAGAAACATTCATTTCAACCGCACCTCAGTCATATCAAAGAACTTACTGTTGATTTTATATGTCAGGCCTTTCAGCTTGTTTAATAATAAAACTTCTCAAATGCACTTCTGAGGTTAGGCTGTGTAAGGTGTTTTGGTCAAAATCGTATGTTCCTTTTTTAATCGGGTTATTCCGATTATTGATACTTATCAAAGACATTCCAATATAAAACTTATCTAAGACCACTGCCAAGCACACAAAGTAACTTCATGTAAAATTTCATAAAAATCGACAGAGCCGTTTTCGAGTCCATGGGGAACGAACTCACACACAGGCATACACAAACAAAGTTTCTTTTATATAATCGTAGAGATAGAGATATCAAATTTATATATTTGTTGTGCATTCAATTTTGATACTTAATAAATTAAAGTAAAATATCCAGGAATGTAACAATCTCCATTTGAACTGTAAAGAGTTGCACAATCAACAACCGCACCTCCCCTGAGTCAGCACTGTTTTTAATTCCAGTTGCAAGTATATAAATTCAGGATGACTGCAAACAATACAGAGATAATCAGGGAGCTCATTCAGCACCTAGCATTCCCAAATGGTCACCCATCTAGTATTGGCCAAGCTCATTGTTGGTTAACTTCATTGATCTGGCAAGAACCAGTGTGTCAACGCAATTATGCTGAATATAGTTTTCTCAGAAATATATATATATATATATATATATATATATATATATATATATATATATATATATATATATATATATATATATATATATATATATATTAAAAAAAAAGAAAAAAGAATTTACCATTCTTGGATTTTTTACCCTTCACCGGACTATCCATTCATGTGAAATCTTTTTATCATTTTTCTTTTACCTCCTATTCCCCTTACCTCACCCTTTTTTTTTTTAACCAAGTAAGATCTGTGACTTACTTGTAGTTTCATTAAATACTTTTATATGCAAAATCCGATCCCGCATTTTGCTAATTCCTGCCCTCTGATGAGAAGGAGAGTATTTCTTCGAAACTTTGCAGATTAAGGACTATCCATTTATCTTGTGCTTCCTTTTTTAAAATTAAATATGTTTTTAACTCTTTTTCAAGATGTCTTTTAACATGTTTTATTAATCATTTGTTCATATATATATATATATATATATTTACATCCAGTTAAAAAAAAGAGAGTTCTACAAGTCATATTGCTCTACACATATTTCTAAGAAAACTATATATATATATATATATATATATATATATAGTAATTAAATGGTAATTAGTAAAAACCTGAAAAAGTGCTCATTACTATTGTAGAGAAAAAATATCTATATTTTTTTTACTGTTTTATCTGCTTAGTTACACATGTTTCCACTATCAGAATTGATTAAACGATTCAATAATTTCATCAGACCATATTGATTCTGTATGGTCTGATGAAATTATCGGATCGTTTAATCAATTCCGATAGTGGAAGCCTGTGTAACTAAGCAGATAAAATGGCAATAAAAATTATTTACAAAAGCGGAATTCCGGTTTCGTAAATACGCGTTGTTGCCTGAAGGGGTCTCTAGTTACTAAATACAAGAAAACCAAAACATGCTCATGGCTGTGTAGCAACAAATTACTGCTTATGTAAAGACAAATTGAAAATGTAACTTGCTCTACTTCTGTATTGAGCATTCTTGTATTATCCTCGTTATATTTCACTGGTTACCTTACTTTTGAAAAATAGCAACCTCAAATTATATATATATACATCTATTATAGTAAAGTCGAATTCCGGCTTGTTTATTTGTTTGTTCATCATTTGACTAATATGTACAAAAGATATACTGTATTACAAATTCATTTTCATATTGAAAATGGATATTTACACACTTTCATTTCACCATGATTTCTATATATACTATTTATTCAAAGAAAATCTACATTCAAGAAGTAACCTTATTTGCATATTAGATTAAAGAAAATCTATTTTATTAATTAACTCCATGTTATTAATTGTGTGTTGTAAAAGGATTGCTTTAATTATTATATTTAGAAATATTATTTAAAATTGATTTATATTATTTATATTTAATTTAATTAATTTCAATTATTATTAGCGGACATGTGTTGCCTTTAAAACAGAAGTAAGTTTATTTATTCAAGCTGATAGAGTTATTTCCCTTTTAAGTCATGAGGTTTTATTACCCATTTGATTTTCATAGATGAAAATGGATGCATTTTGTTTGATGCTTCCATAAATCCAACATGTAGTTCACTTTCAGGAAAATCATAAGAAGTTCGGATATTCGGTGTATCTTAAATAGTATGTGACTGAACTCTCTGCCCACCAATATATTTCAACCTGGAAACACTGGGGGTGTGTGGGGGGAGGGTAAGTAAAATGTTTGAGGACATCTGTTATTTTCACTATAGCAACTTATCCTTTGATTTTATGTTTTCTATATTTCAGAATCATAAATTGGAGACCATATAATTACAAGAAATAAGTTGGTACATTACAGTTCTAAACTTTTTAGATGAGGAATGATTGTTAATATTTTTTGGATCGATCGGACTATTGTTCTCATCTTGAGTGTTATTTGCACAATGTTTCTTCAGGTGTATAAATCACCATGTTTGATATATACATACTTTCCAGGTTTTATATTTAAATTCTAGTTAAAAGTAAAAAATAAAAAAATAAAAAAAAGAATATAAAAATTATCAAACGAAACACTAGGAGATACTATTTCTAAAATATTTATAGCAAAGTCCATTAACCAATCATAAGTTCTTAAAAACATAATTTGCAATACTAAGAGAATATTGATAAACATAATTGTTAAAACACATGTTATTCTTGGAAATAGCTATCTATGATTCCCATTAACGAGATGCCATCTCTAAGTTTGTGGGAAACGAGTTCCACATATAAGCGAACACACAGACACAAACTTGTAACATTAAGGTAAACCTAATTATCGCCCTTTAACCCTGGCAATATCATTCTTTGCTGCAAGGTGGCGTTAACACCTCACTTCTGTATCCACTTCATATTTTTCGCCTTCTTTTCGACTTGGACGCCAACGTATGCAGACATGTCACACCATGCCTCTGTACTGCACACCCGCAAAAGACATTCACACTCTCGCAAAAAGACTCTCAGAATCATCACACAAATAATGTTTTCCTATGCTTCTTCAATATTCATCTATTTCTCATTATTCTTGCAACAATCTCTGTAAATAAATGTACATCGGCTGTAAATTATAATCTCGGCATATTTGTGTATTCATTCTTGGCCTAGAGGACCAAGTGATTCTTTGGTGCTAGTGCACTTATTCAAGTTTAATTAAAATTTTATGATATCTGTTTTTATTAAATTGTAAGGTCATAGAATAGGTACAAAAACCCTGCCCTCCCCATGTTAAGAATGGCTTTCTAAATAATAGTGTTGGGACGATTAATCGGAATCAGAATCGGGAATCGGAAAAATCAGAGCGCTTTTTGGAGTATCGGAACTTTTTTATTTGATTTAAGAAACATCTTCTATTGCTTGTCGTAATAATAAAATAAAAAAATATTTATTGATTTAAGCATCCAGTAAGCCTAAAATCTCTAGATCACCCGACCGACGGCATTCCAATTATAGTGCTGAAAAAGCTTCAACCAGAACTTGCCCCCATACTTACAAAACTGTTTAAGCGTTGCCTTAAGGAGAAGTGCTTCTCAACACCCTGGAAAACCTCATCAGTTTGCCCTGTATTTAAGAATTCAGGTGATGTCGTCTCCCTCTCAGTACAGACCAATAAGTACCCTGTGTGTCATGATTAAGTTGCTGGAATCCACATTAAATAGAGAAGTAGTCAACCACCTCAGCAGAAATAACCTTCTTAGTGACATGCAATATGGTTTCCGTTCTGCCAGATCTACAGCAGATGTGCTAACGGTTATATCTCATAGGATTAGTGAATCTCTCGACAAAGGCTTCCTCTCTAGGGCAATTGCTCTTGACATATCAAAGGCCTTTGATAAGGTATGGCATAAAGGCCTACTTCACAAGATTTTCAGCTACGGTATAACTGGAAATGTTTTCTCAATCATTAAATCATTTCTCTCTGATAGGCTTGTAAGAGTAGTGGTTGATGGGGTAGAAATCAGAGGCCCACAGTATTAATGCTGGAGCTCCTCAGGGGTCCATCTTAGGCCCAACTCTCTTCCTGATCTACATCAATGATCTCCCAAAACACATACTTAAATCATTCGTTGACATCTATGCTGATGACACAACAATCTATGGCAACACATCAAAGGCCGTAAATGATCAAGTTCTCTCTGATTCTCTCTCCTCTGATCTTGAGCGGGTGGTACAGTGGGGAAAGAGATGGCTGGTTACTTTTAATGCATCTAAAACCAAGCTCCTATCTTTACATCATCAAGGCTCTGATCCCCATTTGGCATCAATTGAAATGGATGGCTCTCATCTAGGGGAAGCTTCATGTTTTGACAAGCTTCTGGGCTTGACCTTTATTCCTGACCTGAAATGAAACACGTACATCAAGTCAGTTGCCAAGGCCGCTGGAAAAATGGTAGGATCCTTCTACTGCTCCAGAAGATATCTCACTACTGATGCAATTCTCTGTCTATATAAAAGCCAAGTACGTCCAAGGATGGAATACTGCTTCCACATCTGGGCAAGAGCTGCTAAAAACAGCCTATCCTGCCTTGACAAAGTACAAAATAGGCTTTGTGGCTTAATGGGTGATGCCCTTTTCTCTTACCTGCAACTTCTCTCCCACAGGAGAGATGTTGCAAGCCTGTCTTTGTTTTATCGTTACTACCATGGCAAGTGCTCGTCTGAGCTTCAATCTCTGGTCACCCCTCACCAATCTTTCATAATAAACACCCGTCTAGCTGAAACCACTGTCAAAAATTTTCCCCACTCTTTATCTGTGCCAAAACCAAGACGTAGATTCCATGAACAAAGCTTCTTTCTTAGAAGTGCACACCTGTGGAACTCTGGTCAGTTTGCCTGTTCCCACCGGACTACAACTTGGATGTCTTCAAGTCCAACATAAACAAATTCCTGATAAACCACCCCCTTAAGTAAGACACTTGATCAAATCTCCAATATTAACGTACTGTACACGTAATAACCCTTATCCCCGAGTAGTTTCTGGGCCTTGATAAATGGTGACTACCTTGTAAAAAAAAACAAAAAAAAAACCCTCACAAGTGTGTTTTTACGTTTAAGAAAATATATGCACAGTTATGATGCGTTTTTATAGTAAGCGGGACAAAATAACACTTGTATAGTCAAATATTTAGAGATTCATAAAGAATTGGAATCGGAATCAATAATTGTATTGGAATCAGGAATTTAGTACAGAATTGGTAATTGTATCGGAATCGGGAAAAATATTGGAATCGTCCCGTCACTAATAAATAATAAACTTTATTATTTCAGCATGGATCAATAAGTGCACTTTTACACTATTCCTCTACTAACAATAGAGGGTGACTCTCACTCTCTACAAATTTCATATAAATAAAGAAGGTCTGAAGCTATGTCGACTGAAACATTGTGTAAATAACACTCAGGATGAGAACATTAATCCGATTAATTCAAATAATACAAACAAGATAGTACATTGTTTTCATTCCTACATTTGACATTACACGATTTTGAAGTTATAAGATTCTTTATTTAGATAATTCACAAGGAATTATGGGCCGAAAATATCATTAGCATTGAAACATAAAAAAAACATATTTTATGCATTTATAGCATGATAATTTTTTAAAATGACAATCAGACTTTATAATTTTAAAAAATGACAATCAGACTTTATAATTTTTTTTCACAGGTGCTACAAGTAAGGAATCTACCTGATTGAAATAATCGTTTTCAAAGTTTCCATAGATGAAAACCTTATTCAGCTAGGATGAAAAAAAAGAATTGTAAAGATTTCTGAAAGTTTAGAAAATAATGAAAAGTAAATAAATAAACCTACCATTCTTACAAAGATAGAGGTCTTTCAGGGCTGGTAAATGCTGAGCTAAACACAAAGCGTCTTCCCAATTGGTGTTTGTGGAATTCAGAACAATATTTTCGATTGTAGAAAGTGGCAGGCGCCAGTTTTGCACAAAATTCTGAAAATGCAATTGAAAACACAAATAAAAAGCCTCGTCACCAATCTGGATTGTATGAAAATTTAAATATCTTCTGTATTTAAGGATATTTCTTAGATTGCTAATTTTTTATATATGTTGTTGTGCTATTTACCTGAAAATCAAAATAAGGAATGAACATGTCATTTTGAGTAAGCTCATCTGTGAAAACTGTGACCTCGTAAGGAGGTAAGTAAACACCTTCCAAATATCAATTGCTTTCTCTTCCTCTTCCTCTCTCTCTCTCTCTCTCTCTCCACACACACACACACACACACACACACACACACAATAAGTGAAGTCAAACAACAAGACTTTGGTAATGTTCAAATAGACAAATAATTAATCACACCTAAAAGATATGAGAAAAAAAGTGGAGTCAGATTAAGAACATAATATACTCAGAAACACTGCAGCTATTAAATCAGCTCAATGGTTAAAGCTATTGGTGAAAAGTTATTATATTGCAATTTAGAAATAAAAAAAATTGATGACATATTAGCGGGGGGGGGGGGATTTGCCCGGGCGTAAAATATGCTTAAATATGATATTTTAGTTTGTCCAGATTTTGTATATATTATTATAGAATCATGATTTCAAAAGTTAAAAAAAAAGTATTTAGGTGCAAGAGTTAGCTAGAATCGAAACCAAAACTGTAGCATTCAAAGCTGGTGACGTTACCACTGTACCAACGTGACACACATATAAACCGATTAAAAAGTAAAAATTAAAAATAAACTAAGATGAATGTACAACATGTTTAACGTTTTTTTCAATTTAAACCCATTTTTGACCCCTTAAAAACAATTTTAACCAGCTATAGACCCATAAAAGAACGACCCGTAAAAGATCCAATCATTTGAGGACCCAGCGCCGCTCTGTGGCTTTTAATTTTGAAGGAGATAGAGTTTGAAAATATGGAGACCGACAGACAGACAGACAGATAGACAGACATATAGCTGTTTATATATTATATTTATTTATATCAGCTAGTATAATAATATTAGTAATAGTATTAATAATTATTTTAATACCTACAGACACTAGTGTTTCATGCTTACGCAATTATCAGTGTAGGAGATGACAATCAATGCTGCTTTAATTCCATTGTGTTAGATAATCACAACACCAACTAAAGAACGGGCATGTTTGATATCTTTATCTTACTCTGTGGGTTAAGTTTGCAGTGTTTCCATGAAACCAAAGGTATCGATAGACGATCAAATTAACGTATAACATTGTTTAAATAATTACTCCTCCTATACTAAACAATACAACATCACACTATATATATACACACAACACTGCTTTAATAAAAAATATCTTTAGACATTGTTTCACTTACATTGTGGTTTTGTAGTTTATTGTGGCTCAGGTTGACAAATTTGAGGCTTGGCAGTTGGGCCAGGATGGGTAATACGTCTGCCCAATCATCCAGTGTGTTGCTAGATAGATCCAAATCCACAACATTCGGACAGAGAGAGCCGAGTCCCTGGGAAGGAAGGCCTGCATGGTCAATGGCATATTGACTCAATACCTGGAAAATAAATATTCAAAGTTTAATCCCATTTGAAAGAATTATGCAAAAATGCATAAATAAAAACAAGAAAGAAAGGAGTACATGGAGATTCTCATTAATTCCTGGGCAACACTGAAGGTGGCTATTAGTAATGTTATGGTGTGTCTACCTTAGGGATAATAATGAATTCTTCCTTTTACTATAAAGACTGGGAGAAACTGACATATAACAACACTATTTATTTATATATTTATTTATTTGCGGACTGCTATCCTCAAAGTTGTTTTTTCGTGATGTTTTAGCTGACTATTCCTCTGACCTTCGTCGATGCAATAGGAATGCTGAGTCTCTTGATTATATCTTCAGTAATTACTGCCTTCCATAGTTGCTGTCATCTCACCACGTTTTGGCCAACTAAACTTCTGGCTGGCTTTGATGAAAGCCAAAGAATGAGTTGGCCGAAATGTGGTGAAACAACAACTATGAAGATGGGAATAACAGTCTGCAAAAAATAAAAAATCATTTCAAAGGATTCCAATAATCAATAAAACTCAAATATATAAATAAATAAATGAATAAATAAATACACAAATTATTCATCTCAAAGGATTCCAATAATAAAATAATATATTCTTTATTTGCTTTGCTGTTCAATATATTTTGTTTCTGATAAATACTGAATTGTGTCTTTCTTCCAGACTCTTACAAAACCACAAGTTGCAAATAAAACGCTGAAGACACCAGATGATGATGGAAGAAAGAGACGGACAGCAACACATCGATTTACAATTATAACATCAACTGGATCCCCTACCTTATTGTGATGGAATGATAATTCATTATTACACCAAGTGTTGAATTACAACAGGCCATGATGATCCCTGAATGCATTTCTATTTATCCATTCTTGTTATATAGGACAAATAGGATTCCAGGGGAAATAAGTTTGTAAAAAAAGACATCTTTCAAATGAGAAAGAATTGTGTAAAAGTGTTATTTTCAAGTATGGCGTCTTTTCTTCTTGTTTTCTCAAGATAGAAAAGGACATGTGCTACTTTTTAATGTTGACCTTTTCAAGAAGCATTTTCCAACAAGAATTCAATTTCATGCACACACACACACACAACACACACACACACACACACACACACACACACACACACACACGCAATTCACAAAACGGAACATACAATAGGCTGCATATGTCTATCTTTATAAAGTTAGGTATGTTCACATGCTTATACAGCGTGGAACGATATAATTGTCGCCCTAGAAATGATTACATTTCCATTTGTCGATTAGAAATCAATTAATAACTATTCCTCAAATTTCAGTTTCTTTGGAATATTTTGAAGGATTTTCAGAAAGCATAGAATGGACAGAACCCTCCAATTAAAAATTCAATCTATAGTCATTAGACATCCCTGAAGCAAAATTCTCTGAATTTTAATTTCTTCTTAAGACCCCTTAAGCTTAAGCCTTGAATTTAAGATATTTTTTAAAAGCAAAATCATGTAATGAGTTTTGATCAAAATTGGAATGATGATTCTTGACCAGATGTACCCAACTAGTGAGCCGCGACCCTCTTGGGGGTCTCAACGCCTTGGCAAGAGAGCATGTAGTCTTGTTAGAAGTAGCTTGGAATAACATTAATTTTGTTTCATCAATTACATCTTTCGAGTTCTTACATTTTTTTTGTTCAGGTGCAAAACGAAATATCCTGTGCTACGTTAGTTCGACAACACTACGTGATATTATGGGTGTATGTATGCTTGCCTGTGAGCGAATATGTATGTGTCTGAAACAGGTTTTTTTTTTTAATTTCCTTATCAATTTGTCCAGGCTGGGAATGGTGCATCCTACGGGATGACAAACATTGACCCGCCAAATGTATGTATATGTATACTAGTGAGTGGCAAGTATGTGTGTACTTGCTATGGACACATCAACCACATGTCCATTACTGATTGCTGTTCTTCACAGAAAATGAAAAGAAATTAAGCTATGTAGGGGGGTCACATAGGTTTCAAATATTTAGATAAGGATTGCGAGTTTTAAAAGGTTGGGAACCCCTATTCTAGGCATAAGGTTTAGTAACATTATTTCTGGATTTGGATCTCCATAAATGGACATAAAAGTTGTTTAAAACTGTTTAGTTCGAAGGTCATGGACAGGTATTTTTCTTACACACGCACACACTATATATATATATATATATATATACACACACATATATACATATATATATATACATACATGTACATATATATACATATACATATATACACACATATACATATATATACATATGCATATATACACACATATACATATATACATATATATATATATTTCTTAAGAAGCTTTGAGTTTCTTAAAAAAGATACTAAAGTAAAATACTTTCAAAAAAATTTTAAAATGCAATTTAAATTCCTGGGAAAACCAACTAAATTGAACATATTGCAGACTACTAGCTGGATGCCCGGCATTGCCCAGTCATACAATACACTTCAACATTATATTTAAATTTATGCAGATTGCATATGTATTATTATAGAATCAATCCTCTATTGAATATTATATATAAGGAATAATATATATATAGGAATAATTTGTCCGGTGGATTAATTCGTAAAAATATAAAAAAATAATAATGATAATGTCGTTCACCAAATTCTGTCTGTGTTTGTTTACAATTTCACGTCAGCTGATATTTGGGATTGACGATCTTAAGAATAGTCTTTATTCTCTTATAGATAAAAAAAGAGGAATATTTTACGTTACAAGGTTACACCAGTGTAACATAAAATATTTCTCTGTTAAAATTCTTTTTTTATCTATAAGAGAAGGAAAACTATTTTTAAGATCGGATTTTTTCGATTTTCGATACTAATCGGATGAGTTTCTGTACAAAAAATATCTAAGAACACTGCCAGAAATATAAATTACCTTTGTGTGAAATTTTCAAAAGATAGGCTCAGCCGTTTCGGAACCTATGAGGGGAAGGAACACACACACACACACACACACACGCACAGTGACTTTATATATATATATATATATATATATATATATATATATAAAAGGAAGGAGGTATAAAAACTGAGAGAGAGAGGGAGGAGTGAGGGGGGCGCTAAATGGAACTTTTCTACATGAACTACCACTTTTTAAAAGGAGGAAAATCAATTTCAGCTGTAACCCATCCACGCCAACCACCACCACCAGCACTACCACCAGCACCGTACCTAGAACTTTGATCTGAAGTGGGAAAATCTAGCAGAAATTAGCCAACCTCAATCCCCACTCTTCCCATCTAATAAAAGTACCCAAATTGGTCAAATATGACCCTCTTCCTCTTCCTATTGCAGAAAAAAAGAAACAATTGATCACACGGTCTATAAATGCGGCAGAACAGCTAGAGGAATGATAAAACTGGGATTCAGTTAGTAAATAAATCGATAATTTCTTTCCCACAGAACGCAAGATTATTTCTTTCTTTCCATATTCTTTTCTTTAACGCTGCTGGCAGAATGATCCAGATGATTATTACCTTCTTGTGTAGTTATTATCCAAACACAACGGAGCGTTCATTCCACGCAATTTTACACTCCCCCCTCGTAATTAAGCATTTTTTTCATCTTTTGCTAAAGATACACTGGCAGCATTATTTGCCATGTCAGTCAGCTGATTTGAAAGAGAGAAAGGGAGAAGGAGAGAGAGAGAGAGTGAGAGAGAGGGGGAAGGGGAAAGAGAGACTGAATTGGAGCAACATTGATTTTACACAAGGTTACAACTATAATTTAAATATAGTTTCGTACATTCGTATAATTTTTTTTTTTATTGGTTACAAATGTGCATACATGGTTCAGCTGCAATTTCATCCAAAATCCACTTCTCATGTTAAAAACACCAAAGATTTCACTTAAAAAGTGATAATCAGAGAAAAATCCCCTAAAAGAGAGGAGATTCATGTCTTTAATATGTTGTCGCGGTGCGCTTACATCGTAGTTTATGTTTTGCCACGCCGGCCATTATTTTTATTGGTGAACAATCTTATATACACTGCCTAGCGGCAAATAACCGTCTTCTCAAGTCGAACTGAGGTGAAGTAAACTTAATTTCAACTTTTTCTCCATGAAAATGAATAGCAGAGACTTTGATTCCAAGCTAAATCGAGCAGAAACACAATCAATTTACATGTGGAATTCTTTTGGTTGTATTCGATTCAGCGGAGAATTAATGCTATTCATTTGTTTTCTCTCTGGGACCGGCGCATGTTGTAACGATACCTTCTAATAAATACAGCACGTTGGCGGCCAACCATGGCGAGTTTCGGCTGAGCGCTAGCCCCTGCCAGGGGAGTAGGAGAAGGCTCCTGAAGTGACGACTGACGTTACCAGTCACGTCGACTGAATCCACCAGCGCCGAAGGATTCAAGCAGCAGCTGCGAACTTCAACTTCCAGTCTCCAGCGACTTCCTGCTCATTCCTGCCATCTTTCCAGGCCTTGGTGCTTCCAGCTCACTTCTGCAGCCTTCCAGCGCCTCCAGCTCACTCTTGCAACTTTCCAGCCCTTGGTGCCTCCAGCTTGCTCCAGCTTTCCTGCAACCTCGCTCCTCTGGCCTGCAAACTCTCTTGCACCTTGCACCTCTGGTCCGCTACCTCGCTCGCACCTGGCTCCCTACCGACCGTCCGTTCCTTAACACTGACCTTTATGTTCTCAGTGTTGTCCACTGATCCTCCATTCTCAGTGTCGTCCGTTCTTTAACACTGACCCTTATGTTCTCAGTGTCAACTGTTGCTTAACACTGACCCCTACATTCTCATTCTGGATCGCCCCCCCCCCTGACGTCCAACTGATCATTCCAGGTCCACTGAGCACCCCTGAACCACGCTACATCTAAAGTACCTGTTCCGGACTTTAGCCTTCAGTGACGTGCGACCTTCCAGGCGACCAGCATCCAGATCATACAATTTTCGCTTCCTTTAAAAAAATAAAAGGCGAACCCTCGTCTTTAACCAAACAACCTGTGTCTGTCATTTATCTTTGCCTTTTTGCTGTTTACTTTTTGCCTGTCTCTACCTTGTTGGTCGTTGGGTCGATTGTCCCCGGACGACCGGCCCCTCAACAAGTGGTGACCCCGATGTGATTCTAAGACACATGCAGAAAAGATCAGTAGGCAAGGAAGATGACGATAAAGCCCACATCCTCCTTGTATCCAGACCGCAGCTTTTTCGAAGAAGACGACATTTCACACAGACTTGACCAACCAACCACGATCAAACAGTTCAACCAACTCAGCATAAAACCAACACCAGGCTCTTGACTTCATACAAGATGTAAAAAGTTAAGCTCTGCGAATATATACAACACCATTCAAGGCTTACCAACTCTCTGATGACTTAATTCATCAAACCTGAACCTTCATGGATTTTCGCCACATGCACAAAATCCGCAGACAGCAATAACAACCGACATTGAACTCATGCTAGTTTGAGTTAACTGTGATGTGCACATGGAAAAACTCAACTGGACGTTATGGATGAAGTCACGAGTTCAAAAACGAGTTTGTTGCTCCACGCACATTGAAAAACCCAACGACTGGTCGTTTGTTTATTCAACCGAAGCACGGTTGAATCAACACAAACGATGCACACCAACCTCGGTATAGACTCGCTTGTACTTGGCACTGCAGACTCGCTTGCAAGCCCTCGTGCATCTGACTTCAATCATACTTCGCTTAGACTCTGCAGATGCACTTGCAGACTAAGAACGTGCAGACCTACTTACACATCACTCAGCAAATTCAACCTCATCACTTACACACTCTGCAGACTTAATTGCAGACTGACGAACAATTGTGCAGACCCACTAGCACTCACCAATTATTCTTAACCAAGCCTGCCAAGAATAAAATCTATTATTAATTGATAACGAACAATTATCCAGGGACAGGGCCTTGTCGCGGTACGCTCACATCGTAGTTTATGTTCATTTTTTTTTATCGGTAAACTATCTCATATACACCGCCTAACAGCAAATAACCATCTTCTCGAGTCAAACTGAGGTGAAGTAAACTTGAAAATGAATAGCAGAGACTTTGATTCCGAGCTGAATCGAACATAAACACAATACCTTCTAATAAATACAGCACGTTGGCAGCCAACCATGGCGAGTTTCAGCTGGGCACCAGCCCCAGCCAGAGGAGTAGGAGGAAGCTCCTGAAGTGACAACTAACGTTACCAGTCACGTCGACCGAATCCACCAGCGCCGAAGGATTCCAGCAGCAGCTGCGAACTTCAACTTCCAGTCTCTAGCGATTTCCAGTTCACTCTAGCGGCTTCCTGCTCATTCCCGCCCATATTTAAAGTAATTGAAATAGTGGTTTCTGTGTGCAATGGCAGCAGCACATTCAAGAGTATACCAAGGCTGACTGTTTGGTTTGTGTTCAAATTTTTTGGAGGGTATATAGCTGTCTATGCTATGTAATATCTATTGACAAGCAAAAATAGATCCGACGTAATCGATTTGATTTGGTTGTTTTGTTTTACAGCATATCATCCATTTTCGGGTTATTTAATGTTGAAACAAATAATTTTAGAAAAATTTTTTATTCTTCAAATTCTTTATATCTTCAAATATTTATTCATGGAACTTGATTTGGTTGTTTTATTTTACAGCATATCATCCATTTTTGGGTTATTTAATGCCGAATCCAGTAATTTTGGTTTGGTTGTTTTATAGAGGAAAGTTGTTGTTTTTGTGTTTGACTTTGTAGAATATGATTGAATTTTGCAATTGGAAAGGCACTTCCCCCTCCCCCAAAAATCGATGATATCAATGTTTGGTGCATTTTAGGCCTAGAAGCCAATATCTCCAGCCTAATCTGGTAGCACCAGGAATGAAAGTGAAAAGATATATTGTTAGCTGTTTCAACCTGTTTCCAGAAGCTTACATAAATGGTAAACTACTGCTGATCTCATAAAAAAATCTTTTTTAAATAAAGTGCTTGTCTGTCTGTCTGTCTGTCTAACTCAGAAATTACTGTTTGCATTTCAATCAAATTTTGAATAAAAAATGGGACGACCATTGGTGATGCAAAGTTTACATGTGTCCATTTTAAGATCATGAAAGGTCAAAAGAAGCAATTTTTGATAAAATAAAAATTACATCAAAAAGTTTAATAAAAGACATATGGAATATAGAAAAAGGTGAGGTCAGAATTGGCTTCAATTTAATAACGCTAATGTGGAGTCCATGTTCATACCAAATGCTATACGATCCATTGCGAAGCCATGTGTGTCCCCTTTCCAACAATTGTCGACGTCAATACTCCTTGCCATGATTTTCTTTTCATCTTCATGTCTTCTTCTAGTTCTCATTCTTGTTGTTTCTCACATTGGTGATTGCCAAAGGGATGAGAACTAGCTCAAAAGTAAAAGAAATAAAACAGAAACAACTCAAATTCACAAAAGAAAACATTGTGTGTAGATATCAGTTGTATGTACTTTGTGTGTGTGTGTGTGTGATAACATTGTGAAAAACGATCCTCGAAACGCTAACATCCACATCTTAGCTATTTGTCGAGGCCATCACAGTTGATCGGTCAGTCGGTTGACATCAGCTCACATCGTGTTGGCTATAGCTTTCCCTGATCTACCGCAAGTTGCAAACTGTCCTCAAAACTGTCCATAAAACTATCTCTGACTCCTTAATTTACTGACTCAAAATTGAAAATCAACTTCAGTCTTTTGTCTTAGTTAATGTCACACCTGATAACTAGAAACTGACTACTTCCACTCTATCAGAAGAGAATGGCTGATTATTTGGAAATTGACCACCAACCGTGAGGTGTTTTCCTGTCTTAAGGATTTTAAAAGATCTCTCCCTCGTTTTATTATGAATCTTACTTCTTAAATTTTTGCCCTGCTAATGAATCACTTCCTCTCATTATTGGGGGAAGGAGTATTAGCTCCAAGTGTAGGGGGGACGTCCATAGTATCACACTGTGACCCAATGTAAGACAACACTAGCTGAGTACTTGACATAAATCAATTAAACTGTGTGTGTGTGTGTGTGTGTGTGTATGTGTGTGTGTGTGTGTGGGTGTGTGTGTGTGTGATCTAGCATTGAAAAAGGAACAAACGTCGTCCATCGCTAGCCGTCTGGTTGCATCAGTCCCCAGTGATTTTCTTCTCGGCCTGATCTACTCTCGCTTGGTTTCAACTCCAATCTCTCCAATTTCTCTTGAAGAACCTCCAAGCCACCAACTGTCTCAAGCTGGACACTGTCCTCAACTGTCACAAACTCAAAACTCTCAGTAAATTGTCCCTAACTGTCATAAAAACTATTGCAAAACCGATTGACACTCCTAAAACTGCTGTTAACTAACTTTAAATATATTGGCCTCTATTGTTCAGTCCTTTAATCCCAAATTACCGCCACACCTTGATTAACAACCATATTTTAGTTCTGCTTGTGTGCTAACATTCTATACCTTTGTTCTACTGATAAACTTATTTCCTCCTTTTTTATTATATTTTTTCCTATTTTTTTTTTACTTGCTAACACTTGAAGGGAGGGAATGTCGATGGTATCACAACACCATATTATCGTTGACATATTAAAGGCCTTCGACAAGGTATGGCATAAGGCCTACTTCACAAGATTTCCAGCTATGGTATAACAGGAAATGTTTTCTCAATCATTAAATCATTTCTCTCTGATAGGCTCATAAGAGTAGTGGTCGATGGACAAAAATCAGAGACTCACAGTATTAATGCTGGAGTCCCTCAGGGGTCCATCCTGGGCCCAACCCTCTTCCTGATCTACATCAATGATCTCCCAAAACACATACTTAAATCATTCGTTGACATCTATGCTAATCACATGACAATCTATGGCAACACATCAAAGGCTGTAAATGACAAAGTTCTCTCTGATTCTCTCTCCTCTGATCTTGAGCACGTGGTTCAGTGGGGGAAGATGTGGCTGGTTACTTTTAATGCATCTAAAACCAAGCTCCTATCTTTACATCATCAACGCTCTGATCCCCATCTGGCATCAATTGGGATGGATGGCTCTCGTCTGGGAGAGGCCCCGTGTTTTGAAAAGCTTCTGGGTTTGTCATTTACTCCTGATCTGAAATGGAACACGTACATCAAGTCTGTTGCGAAGGTCGCTGGAAAGATGGTGGGATCCTTCTACCGCTCCAGAAGATATCTCATTACTGATGCAATTCTCTATCTGTATAAAAGCCAAGTACGTCCAAGGATGGAATACTGCTGCCATATCTGGGCAGGAGCTGCTAAAAACAGCTTATTCTGCCTTAACAAAGTACAAAATAGACTTTGTGGCTTAGTGGGGGATGCCCTTTTCTCTTCCCTGCAACCTCTCTCCCACAGAAGAGACGTTGCGAGCCTATCTTTGTTTTAACCTTATTTCCATGGCAGGTGCTCGTCTGAGCTCCAATCTCTGGTCCCCCCTCGCCAATCTTTCATGAAAAACACCCGTCTAGCTGAAACCACTGTCAAAAATCTTCCCCACTCTTTATCTGTGCCTAAATCAAAACGTAGATTCCATGAACAAAGCTTCTTTCTTAGAACTGCACGCCTGTGGAACTCTGTTCCGTCTGCCTGTTTCCCACCTGACTACAACCTGGATGTCCAACGTAAACAAATTCCTGGTGAACTGCCTCCTTAAGTAGACACTTGATTAAATCTCAACACTAATGTATTGTACATGCAATAACCCTTATCCCTGAGTGGCTTCCGGGCCTTGATAAGTGGTGACCACCTTGTAAAAAAAAAAGTTAGTATGAAATAAGAAAGATGATTTTTCATCATGTAACCTTTTTCAGAGTCAGAATCGATCAATTCTTTCCAACTCAAAATAATACATTTTTTATAGCTCCATAAGCCAGATAACCTATATATCTATAAAAGTGAGAATGTGTGCATGTGTGAGAACACTTCTCAACCTATATACTCAACATATTGTTGATCTACAGACTTGAAATTTAGTATATAGGGTATTCAGGCATGTGGAAAATTTTTAAATCTGTTTTCATCCGGAATAAAGGGCTGCTAAGGAGTCAGAATTGAAATATTGGTACTGGAGGGGGGTCATCTGATTTTTATGTGTTTGTCAACTGTTTCACGACTGTGCATGCACGATTGTGAAACATGACAGCCTCCTTATGTTAAGAATAAGTAGGTTTGAAAACACTTTAAAAAAAAATCGTAGCAAGCTGATCTAATGGTTATCGTACTTGACTAACTGTTTTAGATTTTGGTTTTTATCTCAGCTCAAATATTTTTCTTACATCATACTCGCATGCACATGTCACAGTTTTTTTCCATTTTTTTTTTTTCACTTCGTTCTTTTTTAAAGGAATTTAATGTTACGTTTAATACCTACGGTATTTCTGTTTATAATAAATAAGAAATCTGCATCAGTTAAAATATAATAGTTATGCATATTTTTCGACTGGGCAACGCCGGGCGAACTGCTAGTAATTGTATAAAACATGGTAAAAAGTTTTTAGCAGACAATCATATAATTAATAATGAATAAGATCTGCATTTCACTGTCGCAAACATAATAATAAAAAAAATTGAACTATTCATAAAATAATAAAATCGGTGATAATTTTTCTTTTCTTTTATTTATATAGACGAGGGGAATCCAAAATAATAAGCAATTTTGATAGATAATTATCTAATAATCGGCTATGAGATAATTATTAGTTTGCAAAGGGAAATAATGAACAAAGAAGTACAACAGCCTTACGTTTAACAAGAAGAGTTATGTATCATTTTGGTTTATTCAGACTAACTGTTCTCATCTTGAATGTTATTATCACAACGTTTTGGCCGATGTAACCTCTGACCTTACTCAGGTACATTTTGTTGAACTCTTTAACATGTCTTTTATATGATTATGAACTCTTTAACATGTCTTTTATATGATTAAGCAAACAAACGTCTATTAACTTAGTTTTAGTATAACTATATATATATATATGTAAAGAAAAGATATAACGTAATGGTGAGAAGCCTTGACTGCCATTTGGGCGGTCAGGTTTCGATCCTGGCTTGAGGCAGTTGCCTGTTTAGCCGCACTGATGAGCTGTGAAACAACGAAACAGCACTGTATATGGATGACTATATATAATTATTTTCACAGCTAAACAACGTCCCAGCTCACAAGAGCCATGCCAGCCAACAAACCGGAAGTCCAAGATTCAAGTTTCACCTTCATTTGGGCTCATCAGTCAGACATATCCGAATTCGGGATTTGAAACCCAAGTCTCTTGCATGTGAGCAAATTCGCCACGCACAAGGAAGTCTATTAACTAATACAGATCAAGCAAACCATGGCGAAATTCGAGTATGGATGAGCCCAAATGAAGGCGAAACTCGAGTCTTGGATTTCTGGTTTGTTGGCTATCATGGCTGTTGTGAGCTGTGATGTTGTTTGGCTGCGGAAATAATTATATAATCTCTCACATTCTGAAAAGTATATATATATATTAATCAAAATCGGATATCAGGAATCGGAAAAATCGTGCCTATTTTCAGACACCAAAAACGATTCTTTTAATTGTCTGTTTTATTTGATTTTGTTAAAAACAAACTCTTCTACTAATAATAGTAATGATAAAATGATTATTGGTTTTAAACAACCTCTTTCACAAGTGTGTTTCTAGGTTTGAGAAAATATTTGCACATTTGACGTGTGGTTTTACGGTAATCGAGGAAAATAACAACTTTAAGAGAATCATAATCGTAATCGGTAATTGTATTCGAATTGAGAAAAATATTGGAATCCTCCCATCATTAATATATATATATATATATATATATATATATATATATATATATATATAGTTCAGAATAACTGTTCAGATATAGTTCAGAATATATATATATATATATATATATATATATATATATAGTTCAGAATAATACTTACAACTATATATATATATATATATGGTTTAGAATAATACAATTATATATATATATATATATATATATATATATATATATATAGTTTAGAATAATACTTACAATTATATATATATATATATAGTTTAGAATAATACTTACAATTATATATATATATATATATATATATATAGTTTAGAATAATACTTACAATTATATATATATATATATAGTTTATAATACTTACAGTTATATATATATATATATATATATATATAGTTTATAATAATACTTACAGTTATATATATATATATATATATATATATATATATAGTTTATAATAATACTTACAGTTATATATATATATATATATATAGTTTATAATAATACTTACAGTTATATATATATATATATATATATATATATATATAAATATATAGTTTATAATAATACTTACAGTTATATATATATATATATATATATATATATATATATATATATATATATATATATATATATATATATTAAATATAATTATCCAATGACACGTGTTTTGTCGTCTACAACTCATCAGAGTGGCTGAATCTAGCGAAATTCGAAATCGGGACCCCACGGTAAGGATGTAAAGAGCCTAAACTCTAACCGAAAATAATTGAATTTATTCAAAACATATCGCAAAAACAAATAACATCTGTCTATCTATCTATCTATCTATCTATCTATATAAAAATTTATTTATATTTGCATTACAGAAGATAAGAAAAACATTGGTACCGTCAGTTTCAAGTCCAAACAAAGTGGACAAATATCTGGTCAACTAGGTCGGACTTTCTTCAGCCTCTGTTTATATTTTAGAAATAGCGTCTTGCTTGCTGTATGGAACTCTGTGATATTAGTTTCTGAACTTATTTTCATTTTTGCAATTCTTTTTTATTTTCAACTAGCAGGCCGTCAGGCTTTGCCTGGTTGTAAAATATGATATTTTAATATTTGGTATTTTCATTTATGTAGATTTCATATTTATTATAGAGTTATTTCTCTACCGATTATTATATTTTACCCAACGTATAGTAATGATTTTAAAAATTCAAAATAAAAAAATTACATGGGTGCCATTAGTAAAAATCGAAGCCAAAACATATAGCTCTCCAACCTTATCTGTTAGTGTTTGACCTAAATCCATACGTATGCAGAGACTGCAAAAAATAAGGTTGTTTAACATATAATGGTTGTATATTCACGCAAGTGCAGCATAACAGGTTTTTGTCGACTTACTTGTGCCAAGGTCAATGTTTTTATTTTTTTAATTTTGACCCTTTAGCAGATACTTTTACCAGTAAAAACAAATCAAAATTGTTCTACAGATCCAAATTCCCTACAGTGGCTACAATAAATAGGTATGCGAATAACAAAGAATCTGATTGACTAACTAGCAAATGCAGTATCACGAGAATATATAAAAATACAAAGCAACATCGATTCCATGTGATAACCTGATGAATCCTTATGAGTATGAAATGTAAACCAACCCTGTGTAGCTTAATTGCCACATATATTTTCAAAACTTTGTATATATGTATGCCAGTAGATATACGCAGCATTGCCTGGTATTAAACGTAACGTTAAATTCCTTAAAAATTTTTTTTTTTTTAAGTATAAAAAAATGGAAAGAAACTGAGACGTGTATGTGATTATTATGTTTTTTTTTTTAAACAGTTCACTTCTCGTAAGTAAAAAACAAAAATAATCGAGCCGAGATTGAAACCAAAACCAAAAGACAGTGAGTCAAGTACGATAACCATTAGTCCAGGTTGTCACGTCTTCAAAAATTGTTTTCAAACCTACTTATTCTTAATATAAATAAGCTGGCATGTGAACCATTTGCGCATGTGCAGTTATAAAACAGTTGACAAACGGATAAAAATCTGATGACTCCTCCAAGTACCAATTTTTCAATTTTGACTCCTTAGCAGCCCTTTTTTCCAGATGAAAACTGATTAAAAAGTTTTCCACATGTTTGAATATCCTATATACCAAATTTCAAGTCTGTAGATCAAAAATATGTTGAGTATATAGGTTGAGAGTTGTCCTAACACATACATTCTCACTTATATATATATATATTTCCCAAAACCTCTGGCCTTTATGGAAGGGAGACTAAAACTTGCTGCTATGGTTTCAAATGATCTGAAATAATAGCAAGGGGAGACTTGATTCCAAATATTTATATACTATTCTATGGTTAAAATTTTATGACAATTGGTAAAAAAGAACCTATATTTTCAAACCAATAAAATATGCCCAAATTTACCTACATTTGTATATACAGTATCCTGCAGGCCAGCTTCAGTTTTGCTGCTTCGGTTGTCTTTCTTTTTGGCCTTGCCAAGCTACTAATATATCTATATATCTATAAAAGTGAACGTGTCTGTGTGTCTGTGTACATTTCCCTACGCAATAACTCTGTCAATTTTTAGTCTACAGATTCGAAATTTGATATACAAGGTACTGAGATTTGGAAAAATCGATGTGATTGGTTTTCGGACAGAAATTTGGCGATTAAGGGATCAAAGTTCAACGATTTGACTTTTGAGAACTCTACCAAACTCCTCCTACAATTTTTGGTCTAAACACGTGAAATTTTAGATATAGGTTCCTTGGACATGGATCTAACTTAATAACTTTATTTGAGCCTTAAACAATAAATTTTAAGGGGTCATAATAGGGGTCAAAGTTAAAAAAAATGACCGCTTTTTTTCTTTTTTTTTTGCTCAGCATGCACCTCTAAACACCCGGGCAACGCCGGGCTGAAATGCTAGTATATATATATACATATAAATCCAAATTTTCTTTGGATTGTACCATATGTTTCTGTTTTTCTTCAATGAGCATGAACTTCATTTGGAATATCCTTTTAACCCATACATTTTTGTATTATTATAAACTTTTATACAAATATGACTTCTTGCATAAGATATATAGTTTTCAATTTATGTGTTAACCAGCAAAATTTATAGCCTGTCTATGAATATCATTTTGCTACGTAATTTCCTCTGATGATAAGAGTCATTCTTTATTCTTTGAAACTTCATGGAATAAAATCATTTAAAAAAAATTTTATATTCAGTGTCCAATAATGAATTCTTGTAATTTCTGATTTACAGAGTTAATATTGAACGAACGAACACACACACACACACACACACACACACACACACACACACACACACACACACACACACACACACAGAAACAGACAGAATACTTTAATATTATCTATATATTAATACCGTAGTAGCTTAAACATACGTACATACGTGTATCACGGTTTCCAGATTATAAATTATTAAAGCAAGAGATCCTATTTATTAAAAAGGATGATAGAAAATGATACCACATAACCAACACTAAATTAGTATATAAATACGTTAATTTAATGTTCGTAGTATGTTATCACCTTCTATCTTCCTTTTTAATAAATAGGATCTCCCGATTACCGAAGACACAAAGTTTTTAAAAAAAATTTTAATTAAAGTAAAAAACATGATGTCGCTTTTGGGTTGTACGTGAAACTAAAATATATCTTCTTGCTCTTCTGGCTAGGATCCAAGAGTAGTATCTGTTTTGTCTAAAAATGGTATAATGATAACGTGTGGTTTCTGTTTATGTCAGGCGTCCATACAATGGAAATATGCCACAGACTCCTATAAGAATACTGAAGATAAACCGTAATAACTAGATATATTCTAAGACTACATTATCCAGATTGTTTGACAGTTTTTTTTATTTTTGTACCTTTTCTCCTCGTTAAAAAACGACCCTGGTGCCTAACTCTGTCCCGTGGGGAGGCATTGTAAATAGGTACAATAATATCGTGGGGTCTCCATTCATGCTGAACGTCCACAGAATGACCAACAGCAATATATTGCATATGAAAGATACTGCAGGTCCCTGCAAATTATTATTCTTCTACAATAATCGTCAAGAAAGATATTTTTTCATCATAAAAAATAAGGCTAAAACAAAGCTCACTTTAGAGTTCTTCTGTCATTTGAAATACTTCAAAAAGACTTTGCTAATTTTTATCATTAAAATAAATAGGCTAACAAAACATCAGTCTTATTTTAAAACGATAACTGAAAGGCCATCTCGCAAGCAATTTAATTAGGGAGCTTCAAGTGGAATCTTTTAGTATTTTGATTGACCAATTCTAAAATAAATGCGTGGTTGTAGAGATCACTTAAGATATTTACATATTATATCCTGTGTATATGTCATAAAATGGAAAGAAATGATTGGCTAAGAATATCTCTAGTTATATGAAGCTACATATGTGTATATTTATACTTTTGTACGTGTGAGATATACTTTGAAACTAATAATCATTATGAATTTTTGAACACAGATCGTGTAAGTGGTTGTAATGTGAGTTATGTTTAGTTTAATTTAGTTTTATATACAAGCATCGCTTGTGAATTTTATACTCCCATGAAACTTTCTCCTTCAGAAGAAGCCGGTTCAACTTAGTGCTGCTTTGATTAATTTAGTTTTATGCAAGGGTATAAAGATGGGATGAAACCACTTCATGAAAATTCAAATATTTCCAATTTTTGTCGAAAATTTAACAATTTAACTTCCATTCATAAATATTATAATATTCCTAAAATTTCAGTTTCTTTGGAGTATTTTAGAGTTTTGTAGGAGACAGAATATGAGAACGACCACCCATTTGTAAATTCAAATATTTCAAACTTGCATTAAATTTGATGCACAGGTAAGTAAGCTAGATTCACTGAATTTAAATTTATATGATGCATGTCCTTGGTGTTACAATCATTTCATAACCATTCGGACAAGCTTCAACTGTATCTTGTTAAAAGATATTCCAAAATGGCTAATCTTCAGACACAAAATACAAATGTAGTACATATTAGATTATTGCATAAATTCCCGCCGTTTCATAAAAATTTTTGTTCTAAAACATGTTTTGATATTTAGCAAAGTGTTATATATCATTAGAAAGCACGTATTCTGTTTTACAAGATAATGGTCATCGTTTTTGTTCATATAATTTTTCTCGTTTTTCAGAACCATCAAATAGATTGTCAAGTAGATAAAAAGTCACATTTTCGACACCTCCTTCTTTTCGCCTTTAATCGAGGTCAAAAAGCGAGGGAGGTGACCAAGAATACTTGTGTCATATATGGAGAAAACACTATAGCTTATATAACTGTTCAAGATTGGTTTACCAAATTCAAACATGGTAATTTTGACCCCAATGATGCTCCTCATTCCGGACGACCAATCAAGACAGACAAAGACAAACTCAGGGTTCTTTTGAAGGAAGATGGCCATCAAACATATAGAGAATTGGGTGAAAAGATGAAGATGTGATTTTGCGACAATTTCACGCCACCTTCAGTTGATGGGATTCACACAAAAACTTGGAGTTTGGGTCCCACACGAACTTACTTTTGCTGTTAAAATTCTTTCCTAAAAAAACGGCGGGAACTTATGCAACAACCTAATATATAAAAGCACACACCATCTGCTATTTATAAGCAATGAAACTCACCTTTCTGTCCTTCATTTCCTAGGTTTTCTAATTGTTCTAATAATTGTTAAATCATATATATATATATATATATATATATATATATATATATATATATATATATATATATATATACAGTGATGATCATATTTATTGGCACGGTAAAATAAAAGTTAAATTTTGTCTAATAAATTCTAAAAAAGGGATTAAATATAAGAAAATAACAAAGTATATTATGTATTTTTAACTGGCCTTTCCGATGCAGCAATCGGATTTTAGAAAAAATATATAACAAAGGAACAACAAACATAATTGCAAAAAACCCTTGTTCAAAATTATTGGCATGATTTATTTAATAATCAATTGTATAGCCTTTGGCCTTGATTACCTTCCTCAGTCGCTTTTCATAGTTTACAACCAAGTTGTTGCACTCTTCAGTAGTAATTTTAGCCCACTCTTCCTGACAATAATCCTCCAATTGAATAAGATTCTTAGGCTTCCTTTGCATTACCCTCAATTTTAATGTTCTCCATAAATTTTCAATTGGATTAAGGTCTGGGCTTTGTGATGGCCACTCCAAAACATTAATATGATTGTCCTCAAGCCATTTCTTAGTCAGTTTAGCCGAATGCTTTGGGTCATTATCTTGCATGAACCACCAACGACGACCAAGTGAGAGCTCTTTAGCAGAGTCTTTCAGGTTTTCATCCAATATTTTAACATAATCTTCCTTTTTTATGCTACCTGTGACCTTACCAAGTCGCCCTGGTCCAGAGGCAGCAAAGGATCCCCAAAACATCAAACTGCCTCCACCGTGCTTCACTGTGGGTATGATGTTCTTAGGCAGGAAAGCTTCGCCAGATTTTCTGTAAATATAAGACACTTTATTATGGCCAAATAACTCTATTTTCGTTTCGTCAGTCCATAGAACACGTTTCCAGAATGCAACATCTTTATCAATATGACGTTTTGCAAAGGCTAGCCTTGCTTTCAGGTGCATAGGCTTCAATAAGGGAGTCTTTCTCGGACGACATGCTTTTAAACCAGCTCTCTTCAAAACTCTACCAACTGTATGTCGAGATACATTCACTCCAGAGGTGCTCTGTTCATCAACAATCTCCCCAACAGAGATCCTTGGGTTTTGTTTTACTTGTCGAACAATTTTCCGTTCATCTCTTGGGGAAAGAATCCTTTTTCTCCCTCTACCCTCTAAACTCATAACGTGGCCTTGCGATTTGAACTTGTTTATTATGGCTCTAACAGTGGATTTGGGAAGGTTTAGCTTCTTTGAAATCTTATCATAGCCCTCCCCATTGGTATGGCATGCTACAACAAGCTTCCTGACGTCTTCGCTGTGTTCCTTCGTTTTAACCATGGCGATTGAAAATTATAATTTAGTCACTTATAATAGTTTAAATAAATCGCTATCTAAAAATTATCTGAAAAAAATTATTCACTGAATTAGCGTTAAACAAGCATAATATGGCTATAAAAAAGTTCAGAAAGCATGTAAACCGGAAATTGATTGATATTATACTGATACTAAAAGAAAAACAAAGCCGTGCCAATAATTTTGAACAAGGGTTTTTTGCAATTATGTTTGTTGTTCCTTTGTTATTTATTTTTTCTAAAATCCGATTGCTGCATCGGAAAGGCCAGTTAAAAATACATAATATACTTTGTTATTTTCTTTAATTTAATCGCTTTTTTAGAATTTATTAGACAAAATTTAACTTTTATTTTACCGTGCCAATAAATATGATCATCACTATATATATATATATATATATATATATATATATATATATATATATATATATATATATATATATATATATATATATATATATATTATAAGATATATAAGATGACAAAAGTTACATAATCATCAGATCAAATAAGGAAAAAAAAAAACAGTGGAAAAGGAAAAAATTTCCTTAGGCCGTGGCATTTCAAAGCTAAACGCTTCTCATCAAAAGAGAAGAAAAGCTAGCATTATAAATACAAAAACCGGCTTAAGAACATTTAGATTAAAAATGAAAAAATATATACATAGAAGATATATAAATATATATCAGTAAGAAAAAAAATTATAAGAATAAATCAGTAGGAAGAGCAAATAGAGGAATGAGCACTGCTAAATGGGAGTAGATAACATATATGGAGAAGAGGGATATAAGAAAAACGAAAATACATATAATGAGGAGTAAGTGAGAAACTACAAGAAAAAAAAAAGAAAAAAGTCCAAACATTATATTTCTTATTTCTTGTATATATATAATTTTTTCCTATTTTTATATAACTCAATGTAATATTAATATAGTAACATTTCTTTGTTTTACTTTAGAAATATATATATATATATATATATATATATATATATATATATATATATATATATATATATATATATATATATATAATGGTTGTATCAATTAGTTTCCTAGATGTTAATCCAATGAAACTCACGTGACTATTAAAGAGTGCTCAATGCAGGACAGAGCTGGTATATAGTTTATTTATTATACAAACATTATTGGTTACATATGTGCATATATGCTTCAGTGAAATCCTAATCCAGCGATAAAACTTCATCAGACCAAAAAAGAATCGATATTGAAACTGGAGTAAAAATTACATTAGTTTTTATAAGATATAAGGGCGTGGAATATGTTGTGGAAGAAAGGGGGTGTATACTTTGTGAATGTGAGCAGTAGGGATTTTGGAGGAAAGTATGATGAAGGAAGGGAGTAGGGTAAGGGAGGAGGGGGAGTTGTTAGTATTCTTTTAACTTGTCGATTTTTTATTAGTCTTAGTTTTCGCTTTGATCTGAAGTTATATTATACTCTTATCATCGCTACTAACCTTTCTTAGGTTTTTATGGTTGTTTTTTCTTTTCTGGTGGCGATTTCATTTTCCTATTGACAAGTTTTGATTATTTATTTATTCATTTCTTTATTTTTTATTTTATCTACTTTTTATTCTATTCAACGTTTTTGTTTTATCCGTTCATTTGTTTCTAGTTTTCACATTCTTTATTTATTTATTTGTTTATTTATAAGATATATGTCTATATGGTCAAATTAACAGTTTATTGAACAGATATGTGGGCTTATTTACATGATTTAAATAAAGGCGATATAGCCGGGAGTTGTATTCCCCCCCCCTTTACTGCTGTGTTTGAGGTAATTATTGTGGCAAAGGTTTTTATATCTATATATAAACTTAATTTCGATGGTTGTCATTCTTTTATTTCGGTTGTTTATCCTATCTTCAATACTAGAATATGTATATATTTGATAGGTTTATATGCTTCGTTTTAGGGATAATTCTTCAGACCATACATATGCAAACAGGTGCATAATAGCATATATGTATCTATATTTGTAGAGTATTCCGTTTCTAGAGTTCTCTAGTTAGAATACTTAGAGATTTCACTTTTTGATGCAAGAACAGATTTCGACCTAATTAAAAAAAAAAGAAGAAAGAAAAACCTTTCTGGTGTGTGTACCCATCATGGAACGAAAATGCCATATTCCAAAAATCATATAAATTGATGAGGTACTTTTTTAACTAAGAAAATCAAATTTTATGACAAAGTGAGAGCGTTGTGACTTGATCTGACATGTTTAATCAAGGAAGACAACTCAAGATAAACTACAGATATCAAAATCAGCTTGGCAATGGTTACGATTAGTATTAAAATCGTTAAAAATCGTAAAAAAAGTGATTATATATATATATATATATATATATATATATATATATATATAACTACTTGCTCAATTTATGTGATTTTTGGAATATGACATTTTCGTTGGATGATAGGTATATACATAATAAAGATTTTTCTGTATTTTGGTTTTATTAATTCGGTTGAACTCTGGACTTGCATCTATTTTTCCTTTAAAAGCATAATGTTCTGCGATTTGATAGCCTAAAAGCAAGTAGCAGGCAGATAGGCAGACAGACATCTCTCATATTAGTAAAGATGAACTAATCATTCGATTATTTTACTGATAAAAAAAAAAAAAAAAGAAATGAAGATGGAGGTGGAGAGAGGAAACAGAAAGAAAATAGAGGGTAGTGGGAAAGTGATGGAGATGAAGAGAGACAAAAAAAAAAAAAAAAAAGAGAAAGAACTGAAGGGAGGTTGGGGCGTATCATTTATAAGGGGTCCTTCAATGTTTCTATTGTAAAAGAAAGGAATAAAAAAGAGGCACCCCAAAAATCACAACATCTCCTACCGCAATTTGTACTACCCCTAACAAACACCCCATCAAGAACAACGAACCATTGTCAGAATTAGGGCACACCTTTTTATTCCCCTCCCCCTTAAAATACCGAAGTGAATACCTTATCGATTTTGGAGTAAAAAAAAAAAGAACAAAGAAGAAAAAAAAAAACAGGCGTTTAATTTGAATCCAGCAGCCAAATGCGTCTCGGCGAGGGCTTTGGGTAGAGGTAATAATGCCTACCAGGCAGAACACAGAGAATTTGATGATGAAATCTTAATAAAGACGATCTGTCATATTAAAGTAAAAAAAGAAAGTATACTCATTTCAAGGGAATTGTAAACTGGGAATTTAATTTACAAAAGAGAAATATAATCTGTTGAAACCCTTTGTGTTTGAAATTTTATATTGGTATTATTTCAACATCAATGTAGAAATTATTAACGAAATAATTTAGTAACAATAGAAAATTTGTGCTATCAACAGAACAGTACAAATCTCAAACTAAAAGAAAATTCCGAAAATTAAAAGGAAGATTTTCAAAAAGAACAACCAAGAGGAAGTCTTAGATTGCATTTAGAAGACTTTTACAACCTCCTTCCCTACACACACACATAATATAAACTGAAACTTTTAAATAAAATAAAATGACAGTTCAATCAAAAATTACGATTAAACCAGGTGTAAACTCAAACAAAACCATTTCGCCTCCTCCCTTGAGGCTTGCATTCACAAATAGAATATCCGTGGGTCTAGAACTAATTTAGATGATGTTGAATCATTTCTCCTAACAAGCTCCCCGGATATCTTGGCACTAAGTGAAACTAACGTATACACCTCTATCCCCTCTAACCACTTTAACATGCCTGGTTATCTTCCACTTTGCCATAAGAACTCAGGCAGACATGAACACGGACTTGGAGTCTATATTCTATAGTCTCCTTGACTATAGAATCAAAATTAGAATCAGACAACCAGGCTTTCATGTGCTTCAGACTTTAGCTGCAACATAACATTAGCTACTTATATTTTCTCTACAGGTCTCTCTTGACCCAGGACTTTACCTTAATCAACAAAGTCTCTGACAGCATAGATACATACACTCTCCATTGATACTAGCATGCAAGTACATGTATTTGGTGACTTTAATGTCCATCACAGTAATTGGCTTTGTTTCTCACTTACACAGACGTAGCATAACTTCTCTATATCTCACTCCCTATCACAGACAGTTATGTTTCCGACCCGTTTCCCAGATCGACAAGATCAACGCCTCACTTCTAGATCTGTTTCTGACCACAGTTCCTGATGATTGTGTAACGAATGCCCATAACCAACTTGGGAATGCTGATCATGCTGTGATAATGGTAGAAATCACCCTAAACTCTCAACCCAAAGCTGAAGAGCCATTGCTCAAAACGACAAGGTACTATAAGAAGGCTGACAAGGAAGCCATCAGGGATCTCATCAGAGATGCCCATATGGAAATATCTTTTTTCTTCTTGCAGAACAGTGTGCAAATGAGACCACCGAATGGTTCAAAGTAGCAATTGAAGCACATGTTTCACACGGAAATTCTATAGTAAACTCCACTCTCCTCAATGGTTTACTTCTGCTTGTGCAGCTGCCATTGCTCAAAAGCAGCATACATACCAAAGATTTATCCGACATAAGTCCAGTACAAACAGACAAAAGTTTACTGAAGCTAGAAGTAATTGTAAGAAAGAAATAGCAACATCTAAGAAAGAATACACCAAAACCAAGAGAAAACGCATTGAAGAGCAGAAATTAGGAACTTATGATTTCTGGAAAATTTACAAGAGTGTAGTAAATAATGGGCAATCAACAATCTCCCTCCACCCCACTATCCAACAATCATGAGGTTTCTTGCGCAACAACCGAGAAGGCTAACATGCTTGCCAGTCAGTTTGCTTCAAACTCTACATTGGACCCAGCAAACCACTCCCTCCCTGATTTTCCTTTGCAAACTGACATCACACTAGATGATCTGAAAATCACCCCTTCTCAAGTACATGATATCATAAAAAACCTAGACACCTCAAAAGCATATAGACCTGATCTCATCCCGGCTGTACTATTAAAAAATGGTCTGCTGAATTTGCTCCAGTTCTCTCCAAAACTTTTCAACAAATGCCTTAATGAATCTTGCTTTCCTGACTACTGGAAAACTACTTCTGTGGTACTAGTTTACAAGAATTCTGGTGAAAGAACTGACCCATTAAATTATCACCCCATTAGCCTCTTCCCTCTCTTCACCAAAATATTTGAGTCCATAATTAATCAAGCTCTAGTCCATCACGTTACAGTTGCTAAACTTCTGTTCGACTAACAATATGAAATTAGGCAAGCCCATCTGAACGTATATACCATGCACTGGATGAGGCAGGGGAGGGGAGGGCAGTAGCCTTAGATATATCTAAGACTTTTGACAGGGTATAGCATGATAATCTTCTCAGGAAAATCAGATCATATAGTATTACTGGACGAACACTTAACATGATTAAATGCTTCTTAAATAAGAGAAGAATCCAGGTTATCCTCAATGGTCGTATGTCAAAACAATATGATATAAATGCGGTGTATCTCAAGGGTCGATCCTTGGACCTTTATTATTCCTGATATTCATAAATGACCTCCTGGTAAAATTGTTTCTGAGATAGGTATATTTACTGATGACACCACGCTCTATAACGGGCACGTGAGGAAAACGAATGAGCACATTAAAGAAAAACCTCCAGTCTGTAATTGAATGGGGACAAAAATGGATGGTCACATTCAATGCTGCCAAGACTAAGCTTGTTTCCTTTAATAATTACAAGAAACCTTCCAAACCACTAATAGCCATGACTAATGATACATTACCTGAAAGTACTTCATTCAAACTCCTCGGTTTAACGTTCATTGCGAACATGAGTTGGAACAAATACATTAAGGGCATTGCCGCCACTGCTGCATTTAAACTTCTGCATATCAGTACAGCCAGGGAAGCAGGCAGCAGGAAGGGAATTATATATATATATGTGGATGACTATAATGCTCCTCATTTTGAGTTGAGCATATTGAGAAGTGATACACGAATTACCATTAGCGTATAAGTGATGCTCTTTGTCTAAACAAATCGAGCTTTGGTAGTTCGGACGATGTCAAAACATCATTAAACTCAAGACTCACACAGCAGCTGCTGATAGCGTAGTGGTTAGGTGCATTGACTGTCATACAGACGGTCGGATTTCAATCCTGGCTTGAGGTAGTTGCCTGTCTAGCCGCACTGATGAGCTGTGAAACAGTACTGTATGTGGATGACTATATATATATATATATATATATATATATATATATATATATATATATATATATATATATATATTAAATAATAGAAAATCCATTGTTGACATTGGAATACAAAATTCAAAATTTAACGGTTTAAAGCCAAACAAGTGCAGAATTTCATTCAATAAATGAATTTATTGAAATAAAATTCGATATTTCGATTCATAACAGAATCTTCATCATGAAAATCCATTTTTTTCTTCTTTTTAATGTACCATGGTGATAGTAATGCTTGGCACGTTTTCCTTCAGATATTGGTGAAGTATAAGGTTTAGATATCCGATACAGTAAGAAAGTGCCTGCGAGCATGTAGTTGTTAAATAACAGAAAATCCTGTGTTCGTAGTAAGCACTGTTGATACTGGAGGACAAAATTCCAAATTTAATGGTTTAAAGCCAAACAAGTGCCGAATCTCTTTCAATAAATAAACATTACACACACACACACACACACACACACACACACACACACACACACACACACACACACACACACATTACCTTACTATAATTTAGACTTTATCTTATTGTATCCATATCTCAAGTCCACTAAAAAAATACCTGTTTTGAAAAATTCTCCTGATATCCTAAGCTTTTAACAAAAATATTACAGAGGTCATCAACATATAATTCTAATCTACATAAGAAATATAACTTCCAATGGACACTTCAAAAGATAGCTTCCAGCGAACACTTCATACAAGGACTATACCAAAAAATGAGAAGGATTATACCCCTGACTTTACACACTGAAAGGATCATTACGAAGGATCAAAAATACCTTATAATAAATTGGAATCTACCTACAATGTAGATTTATTCAACAAACTCGGACACTGACCACAATATACCACTCTATACAAGAATTACCATGACACGACTGTACACTCTTAACCCTTATCCTCGAGTGGTCTCTTGGCCTTGATAAGTGGTGATGCCTATGTAAAAAAAACAAAAAACATCTGGATACCATAAATTCATATCCTTTCATTGTATATCGTTTCATAGTATCTACTCTCATTTCATCTATTTTCTTTATCTATGCTCCAAAAACAGATGTAATTAACTTTTAAATATATTTTCTTTGTATGTGCTAAATAGCAATATTATTTTGAATTAGATCTAATACTTGCTAATGACTTTTCATCGAGCCTATATCGAAAACCCATTAAGGAAAAAAATCTAAAATGTATTATTTATTCAATCAATAAATTTCTACTCTGAAAATTGATGTTTTTCTGAATTAAATTTAAACCAAGAAACTATAAATTCCATTTGCTCTATCAAGCATATTGAGTTATTTTCTTTTTTGCTGGGATTGTCTTATATAATACTAGCCTGTGCATCCGGCGTTGTCTGGGTGGTTGGAGGTGTGTGCTGAGCAAAAAAAAAAAAAGTGATAGTAGGCAAGCAGTCTCGAAACTGTACCGCAAAAAAGGAAAAGAAACTGAAAAAAAAGTGATGTCTTTACTGTTGCGTCCATCGCCAAACCGCAAATGTCGAAAGTTTAAATTAAAGCTAGTCAACTGAAAAGAGGGAATGACTTTTGAAAATATCGGCGAAAAAAGCGACCCATCCTTGCAGAAAAGTGCCCAGTTCAGGGTATAGGAATTAATGTTTTTGGCTAATTTTTCTATATTTGTCATCTGAAGGGTCGAGCTTCAAAACAATCTTGTGAAAATTCGTCGCTTCTGTAGAAAATTTTAGGCAGACATAAATACATGCATACATACATACATATGTACATACATTTAAACAGACAGGTGAGATTTATATCATAGATTCCTCCAAAAAATATCCCATAATACTCGATACCACACGAGTAATTAATCTGTGTTCCTATTCATCTCAGAATTAATATATATATATATAATATAAAGCTGAACGTCTGTGTGTGTGGGTCTAGTCACGAATAGGCTTCTATATGGTTGACTATTATAGAAAACTGATCACATATAATGATAGAAGATGTATCGAGACACAGGAATGGTATGTTTGATCTGGCATAATGATGATTCATTAAAATTGTGGGGTCTGCGTACGCACCTGGTCCACAAAGTATGGAAATAAAAATTTTTTAAAAAATTTAAGATGAAAAATCCTTGAAGTAATACTTTCAAGGTGATCCTAGCCAAAATATATATATATATATATATATATATATATATATATATATATATATATATATACGAGGGGTGTGCAATAAGTAATGGCCCTGACCTACTTCCCATACCAGTAGAGCAACCAAACTTGGCACAGTTATTAGTCTTTCTCTACATAGGAACCACCCAGAGTTATGCATTTCTTCCATCGTTTGATGCAGCTCTGGAGACTGTTTTTGTAGAACACTCCAGATTGGTCCTCCAACCACAACGTGACTTCAGAAACCAAGGCGGCATCATCTGGGAAACGCTTTCCTTTCAAAAACAACTTCATGGCTGGGAAGAGGTGAAAGTCAGAGGGTGCAAGGTCAGAAGAGTAGGGAGGATGGGGAAGGATTTCATAACCACACGCCCATACTTCTGATCTGGTGACATGCGAGCTGTGGACCGGAGCGTTATCCTGCAGGAGGAGGGTACCTTTGCTGATCTTGCCTCGCCTTTTGATTTTGATAGCTTCCCTTAATTTCCTCAAAAGTGAAGCATAATAGGCTCATGTAATTGTGGTACCCTTTGCCAGGAAATCTGTCATCATTACTCCGTCCTGGTCCCAGAAGACTGTGAGCATGACCTTGCCAGCAGAAGACTGCACCCTTGCCTTCTTTGGAGGTAGTGAGTCCAAATGCTTCCACTGCATTGACTGGGCTTTGGTCTCTGGATCATAGTGATGGACTCAGGTTTCATCCTGTGTAATCAGTCTTTTGAAAAACTCTGACTCATCTTCTTGGCACATATCCAAATTCATCCTCGAGCACTTGACACGTTCTCGCTTCTGGAAAGGTGTGAGCAACCTGCGAACCCATCTGGCAGACACCATATGCATATGCAAATGGTCATGAATGATAGTTTCCACAGACCCTGTACTAATCTTGACATCTTGGGCTATTTGGCGAATAGTAATGCGCTGATCTTCAAAATGACTTGACTTAACGAACAGATGCCTCATCAATGGCAGGGGGGGGGCAGGTATAGTAGCTGTTTCCACAGACTTCCAGCCATGTTTGAATTCACGATGCCAGCGTTTTACAAGGTCATATGATGGGGCATTATCACCATAAGTTTCTTTCATTTCATCAAAAATCTCTTGTGGTGTGCGTTCTTTCAAATACAAAAACCGGATCACTGCTCAACAGTCAACAGGCTCCATTTCACACCTGACTCAGTTCAAACACCTGTAAAACAGAAATCACATCTAGTTCAGAGCTGTAATTTGCCACATAACCCGTAGAGATATAAATCATTGCTCATGCAAAATTTCAGCTAGATCAGACAACTGGAAGTGGGTCAGAGGCATTACTTATTGCAGGTCCCTCGTATATATCATTGACTCTAGACTCATACCTTTGGAGATTGCACAACCTCTTTCCAGTCTCAAGAGACAATGGAATACTCCAAGTTCCTTAGCAACGGTTGTACAATTTCCAAGGGTCTCTCTCTTGAACCGGTATTGTATGAGTTCAGAGGCAAATATATGTCCAGGAAAACTGGAAACTATAATAGGATAAGTAGAGAAAGACGTGTTATTTCAGAGTTATTCTCTTGCTCGACAACCAAACAAATTATAATAAACAGCTTCCATTCTTTTTGATTCCACTCTATTTTGAATACAAAATAAAAAAATATCAATTTGATGATTCCATTGGAAGGGAACATCGAACGATATCTGTTAACCGGAGATAGATTGAAACATTCTCATATTCTTTTTCATAAAAAAGGTAAGAAAATCAGTTCTCAATATCCATAGAATACTTCCATTGCTTTTTTTTATGGGGGGGGGGAGATGCAATAAATAGGATTTTTGTTTAAAATTACAAGTCAGGTGAAAAGAATTTCGGCATTCATTATATCAACGTCCTTCATCTACATGTTCCATCTAGTTAACTTTTGTGAGTTGCACTAGGTAGAAGTAGAAGTTCAGTAAATTGTGAGTTTTATTTTGATAAAAAGCGGAAAAATCCAAGATTTTTTGTGTGTCCTCACATCTCCCTGAATGGCTGTGTCTGTTAATCCTTCACACATCCATTTGAAATACCATACTTATTAGTCTGCCACGCATTCATTTGAAATAGCATACTTGTTTGTCTGTCACACATGCATTTGAAATAGCATACTCGTTAGTCTGTCACATATTCATTTGAAATAGCATACTCGTTAGTCTGTCACGCATTCATTTGAAATAGCGTATTTGTTTGTCTGTCACACAGACATTTGAAATAGCATACTCGTTAGTCTGTCACACATTCATTTGAAATAGCATACTCCTTAGTCTGTCACACATTCATTTGAAATAGCGACTTGTTTGTCTGTCACACATGCATTTGAAATAGCATACTCGTTAGTCTGTCACGCATTCATTTGAAATAGCATACTCGTTAGTCTTTCACACATTAATTTGAAATAGCATACTCGTTAGTCTGTCACACATTTATTTAAAATAGTGTACTTGTAAGTCTGTCGCAGAGACATTTGAAATAGCATACTCATTAGTCTGTTATACTTAAGTTTGAAATAATATTTTCATTATGGCTCTAAATTTTTGAGATGAGTATTGATAATTCATATTATTTGGATTATTCTCACTACTGCTCGCTACTCGTCTGTTATTCTCACAATCCTTTTGCTGATGTAACCTCTGATCTTCTTCAGGTGTATTTTGTGAAACTTTGGAATCTTTCTGCCGAACTTGGAAATCAGCACATAACTTTTTATTTAATACACAGTGGCCACCTTGACTGTGTCAAAGTTTTAAGTAATTTGTAATTGCATTCTTTAGTATCACTCAAACTGAAGAATGTCATTTAGAACTGAATTTTACTTAGTATTTTTATCTATAACACTACAGGTCCTTGTGCGAGTTTGATAAGATACAACTGAAAAAGTTTAAAGATTACATTATATGAAACGTTATGAGAATAACACTGAAAATGAGAACAGTAGTTCAAAGAATCCAAATAATATAAAGCTCATTAGTTGGTTTGTAATGCTTAAGTTTACAATGGCATTTATAGATGCATCTGCACATTTCTATAAGTGACTGTTCACAATCAGTCTGTCTATTATGTTTCAGTTTGAAATAGCATTTTCTTTGTGTCATGTTTCCGTTTGAAATGACGTTTTCATGCGTGTCCACACATAAGCAGCTTTGTCTATTCATATTCAGTCTGACAGTCTAGCATGCTTAATTTGAAATAGCATTTTTGTTGATCTACCATGCTTAAGTTTAAAATATTTGAAATAGTATTTTTGGACAAGTTCACATACCTCCATAAGCAGCCCTGTCTCTCCATAGTTAGCCTATCTTTTGGGCTTAAGTTTCAAATAGGATTTTCATTGCAAACTGCACAGATGAAAATAACATATTGCCTTTACTTTCTTGGATGAGAAATGATTATTATTTCCATTGTTTTGTCTCCGGATTTTTGTCTTCACCATTGCTATTTATATTTCGACCATTTTTCGGCAAATATACCCGACCTCCTTTATGTGTATTGTTCATTTATAGTGATGTTTTACTCCTATTTAAATACGATTGTTGTTGATTTTTTCTGGACTGTGTATTCTGATGTTTTTTACGTACATAGATCTAATGAAGACATTATATATTTTTTAATTACATTTTTTATTACATTTTCACCCCAAACAAGGCACATTGCCACTTTGATGAAGGGGGCTACTATCAGGGACATAAGCTACAGGGGTACTATGTAGGGAGTTGGGCAGCAAGATGTCGGTTCACGTTACACTTGAACTTCTGCATGTCAGTACAGTTGGGGAAGCAGGAACCCGGAAGGGAATTCCAAAGTTTAGCAGTTCTGGGGAAGAAACTACTGGAGTAGAAGGCTCTCTTACATCTAGGGATCTCTACTGTGAAGGGGTGGGATTTTGCTGCTTGTCGGCTTTGTCGGGGGTATTTACGTCGAGGGGATACAAGTGCTTGCAGTTTGTCAGAGCATTCACCATTAAAGTACTTGTAGAACAGGCAGAAGGATGCAACATTTCGTCGATGGGACAAAAGCTGAAGCTTAGACTCTCTTTTGAACCTTGTCTAGGAGTGAGAGACTAGTAGCAGATGCACCGGCCCAAATATGACAACAATACTCCATACATGGGCGAATGGTGACCTTATAGAGGTACAGGATACTTTCGGGCGTTAGTAGCTTTCTAGCACGATAGAGAGAACCTACCTTTTTCACAGCGGTCCTGGCAATGCTCTCAATGTAATTTTTCCAACTCATGTTTCCTGTGAATGTTAGGCCAAGGAGTTTAAAAGATGTACTTTCAGATAAAGAGTCTTTGGCCATTGCTATTAGTGGTAGAGAAGGTTTCTTGTCGTGATTGAAGGAAACAAGTTTAGTCTTGGCAGCATTGAATGTGAGCAAAAAAAAAATCCATTTATGTCCCCATTCCACTACAGATTGGAGGTAATCCTCTAGTGTTTCTGCCATTTCTTTAGATATGTGCTCATTTATTTTCCTGTCATGTCTGTTATAGAGCGTGGTGTCATCAGCATATATACCCATCTCACAGACAATTTTGTTAGGGAGGTCGTTTATGAATATTAGGAATAATAGAGGTTCAAGGATAGACCCCTGAGGCACTCACATATTTATATCATATTGTTTAGATGTACGACCGTCGAGGACAACCTGGATTTTTCTCTTATCTAAGAAGGATTTAATTATGTTAAGTATTCTTCCAGTGATACCGTATGATCTGATTTTCCTGAGAAGACCTTCATGCCATACCCTGTCAAAAGCCTTAGATATATCTAGAGCTACCGCTCTATCCTCTTCTGCTTTGTCAAGTGAATGGTATATGTGCTCTGAGATTACAGTTAGGATGTCTGCTGTGGAACAGGCTTGCCTAAATCTATATTGTTGGTCGGTCAAAATTTTAGCATCTGTAAGGTAATGGACTAGAGCTTGGTTAATTATAGACTCAAATATTTTAGCGAAATGTGGGAGGAGGTTAATGCAGTGGTAATTTACTGGGTCAGTTCTTTCGCCAGAATCCTTGAAAACTAGTACCACAGAAACAGTTTTCCAGCAGGCAGGAAAGCAATATTCATTAAGGCATTTGTTGTAAAGTTTGGAGAGAACTGGAGCTACTTCGGCGGGCACATTTTAAATTTATAGAATTGGAGTTCAAATACTGAGTTTAAATCTTGTATAATCTATAATCGTCTATCAGATACTTCTGACAAAGGGAAAAGAATTGCTGCTTTCTGAGTCAAACTATCCATTTAATACTTATCATTAGTTTTCAACCTTGAAGTAGTATTTTTTCTTTGCTCCTTACATCGAGTGGCTTCATACTTTCTATGAAGCGATTCTCATAAAAAACAAACAACAATTTTTATTTTTTTTAGAAATCGCTATTCAACAATGAATGAATCCACATAATGTAAAGAGCAAAGAAAAAATTTGGTTCAAAGTTAAAAACTAGCAAATGATGAGTAGTAGATGGATAGATTCTGACCATGAAAATAGCAAATCTTCTCCCTTTGTCAGCAGCATCGCTCATGAAATGTAAGGATTAAAATACATAAGCAGTATGTTACCAGTTTCGTATGTTATGTATTATCTCAGTTTCATGTTATATATTATACCAGTTTTGCATGTATGTATTATACCAGTTTCATTATTATACCAGTTTCATATATTATGTATTATACCAATTTCAATGTTATGCATTATACCAGTTTCATATCTTATGTATTATACCAGTTTCATATGTTATGGTACAATACCAGTTTCATACTGGTATTATACGGGTATAATAATATTTCATACTGGTATTATACTGGTATATTAATATTTCATGCTGGTATATACCAGTATAATACCAGCATGAAATATTATTATAATGGTATAATACATAGCATATGAAACTGATATTATACCAGTATAATACCAGTTTCATATGCTATGTATTATACCTATTTCATTTGTTATGTACTATACCAGTTTCATATGTTATGTATCATACCAGTTTCATATGGTGTGTATTACACCAGTTTCATATGGTGTGTATTATACCAATTCTATATTCTATATTCTATGTATTATACCAATTTCATATGTTATATATTATACCAGCTTTATATATTATGTCTTATACCAGTTTCATATGTTATGTCTTATACCAGTTTCATATGTCATGTATTATACCAGTTTGCATGTTATGTATTATACCAGTTTAATATGTTATGCATTATACTAGTTTCATATGTTATGTACTATCCCAAATCTATATGTTATGTATTATACCTATTTCATATGCAATGTATTATACCCATTCTACATGTTATGTATTATACCCATTTCATATGATATGTATTATACCAATTCTATATGCTATATATTATACCAATTTTATATTCTATGCATTATACCAATTCCATATCTTATGTATTATATCAATTTTATATGTCATATATTATACCATGGTATAATAAAACATATACATGGGATACTAATACATAACACTCGAAATTATTATAATATATAACATATTAAACTTGTATACCAGTTTCATATGTTATGTATTATACCAGTTTCGTATGTTATGTATTATAATACCTTAATATGTTATGTAGTATATCAATTTCATATGATTTGTTACTAGTTTTATATGCTATGTATTATATCAATTTCATATGTTATGTATTATACCAATTGTATATGCTATATATTATACAAGGATTATATGTATTATACTAGTTTTATATGTATTATACCAGATTCATATGTTATGTATTATACCAGATTCATATGCTATGTATTATACCAGGTTTATATGTATTATACCAGTTTCACATGTTAGGAATTATACCAGTTTCTCATGTTATGTATTATACCAATTTCATATGTTATGTATAATACCATAATACCAGTTTTGTATATTATGTATTGTACCAATTTCATATGCTATGCATTATACCAATTCTATATGCTATGTATTAATACCAGTTTCATATGTTATGTATTATCCCAGTTTCATATTATACCAATTACACATGTTATGTATTACACCAGTTTACAAATGTTAGATATTACACCAATTTCGCATGTTATATATTATACCAGTTACATGTCAGTTTCATGTTTATTAAGACAATTTTTATTGTTGATGCTATGGTTTGCATGAATTATATCAACAAGTAATTATTTAATGCATATTATACAGTATGGAAGATAAGGTTACATTGTGAGTAAAATCAAAAGCAAAGTTTCATTGAAAAACTTGAAAGATGACTCATTTGTATAATCTCAATTTTCTCTGGATGTAGTGCTCATTAATCAAATGGGACAAAATGATGCAATCTTTCTCCTCAGTCTTATTTTCATTTTGTGTCATTCTTTGTTTATTTCCAGCACTGTGGACTAAATATTTGATTGTTTAGTAATATTATCTTTGCAAACAATATTTTCAACAACAAAAAAGCAGCTTAATACATTCACGTCCATGGTCCTCTTTCAGGACCAGAAGAATAACACTATTTCAACAACATCTGTAGATTTCAAAGATATCTTTAGTTAGTCATAAAAACTGGAGTGTGCCTATTTATTTATTACACTCTATTACACTTATTGTTTGATGCATGTTGGCAATACTGGTGTTTTCAATATACTGTGAAAATCTAGAGTGGAAGGATACAATCAGTTTGGATTATTACTCAATCAAAATATTTTTCTACATAATCTTTAAAACCAACCTACATTATATATATATATATATATATATATATATATATATATATATATATATACATACATTATATATATATATATATATATATATATATATATATATATATATATATATACATATATATATATATATATATATATATATATATATATATATATATATAATAAGAAAATAGTTGCACACTATTTGAAGACACTTATTTTGAATATAAATTTGAAAATTTTGAAACTTTAAGTGTCAGGAAAATGATAAAATCATTTTGTCCTATTGTTGATGTTGTAAGTCCGATATTTCGCTAAAAATAGCCTCATCAGGTAGTTAGTCAGCCCGTAGTTTTTTTTTTTTTTTTAATCATTTTCCTGGCACTTAAAGTTTTCAAAATTTTCAAATTTATATATATATATATATATATATATATATATATATATATATATATATATATATATATATATATATATATATGTGCTAACTATCCTATTCAAATAAATCTTTGAAAGTAATTTTGCTGAAATATAATACTGTATTTACAAAAGATTTTTGTAATAAATTAAAGAAAAGAAAATTGGGTCAATACTAGTATCGAGACGATTGATCGGAATCAAGAATTGAAAAAATTGAAACTTTTTAGATTATCAGAATCAGTATTGGAATCAAAAAATTCTTTGGACAATTTTCCAATACCAAAAACGATTCTTTTAATTTTTGCTTTTTAAACTTTTTTTTTTCTATTCCTGGTACCAATGTTAAAATGATAAATATTTATTGATTTTAACCTACAAGTGAAACTAAAATCTATGAATCAGCTGCCACAAACGTATTTTTACGTTTTTTTGTGAAAATATATGCACATATTAGCTGAGTTTTTACGGTATTAAAAACTTAAAATAGGAAAAGGCAAGGCAAAAAGTAACTCTGTAGCTAAATATGAAGAGATTTTAAAAGAATCAGCATCGAAATCGGTAAGTGCATTGGAATCAAGAAAAATATTGGAATCGTCGAGTCACTAGTTATTGCATAATATGCTGTCTTCGGTCAGAAATAAATTTCCAATATTAAAAAAGAATGTATTGTGTTTCAGCATTGAATAATCTCAAAGAGGTTGATATGCTGTAAAATACACACATGAATCCACAGGAAATCTTGACAGAATGAAATCCATTTAAAGTAAAGTTATTGCTAAAAGAAGAAGGAAGAAGAACACAATAGAGAATGGTGGTAGTGGTGGCGCAGGGAATTACTTTCATTGCAATTGGTTTTATTGTTTATGAATGATTTATAAAGTGAGAATTACTTCTTGTTTAAAACAAGTTGAGATATGAGTCAGACACAACAAGATCCAACATGCTTGAGTTATAGACCTTGACCTTCGACCTCAAAATTTCATGATGTCTGCATCATGCACGTTTACCCACATCTCCACAAGGGAAATTTTGACATGAAAGTGAAATCCCCAGTGTCTTACAACTACCAAAACAGGGATAAAAAGATGAGCTTAACTCCTTCATTTGCGAAATGTCAAACGTTAAAGATTAACCGCTTTCATGCCTTAGCAAAGATGGGAAACTGCTGCATAGAAGAAGCGGGACTTTATTTTAATTACCTTTAGACCCATATCACATATAGCAAAATAATGATTTTTTTAAAATTCAATTTTCACCCCAAACAAGGCATAGTGACACTTTGATGTAGGGGGCTACTATCGGGGACATAAGTTGCAGAGGTATTAGGACGAGATGAGTAGCAAGATGTCAGTTCACATTACACTTGAATTTCTGCATGTCAGTACAGTTAGGAAAGCAGAATCCCAGAAGGGAATTCCAAAGTCTAGCAATTCTGGAGAAGAAACTATTGGAGCAGAAGGTTTTCTTACACCTAGGAATCTCTACTGTGAAGAGGTGGGATTTAGCTGCTTGTCAGGTTTGTTGGGGGTGTTCACATTGAGAGGGTACAAGTGCTTTTAGTTTGTCAGAGCATTCACCATTAAAGTACTTGTAGAACAGGCAGAGGGATGCAACATTTCGTCGATGGGACAGAGACTGAAGCCTAGATGACAGTTCAGGACTTATCAGGTTGGTGACTCTCTTTTAGACCCTGTCCAGAAGCTAGAGACTAGTAGCAGATTCACCAGCCCAAATGTGATAACAGTGCTCCATACATAGGCAAATGATGCTCTTGTAGAGATACAGGATACTTTCCGGTGTAAGTAGTTTTCTAGCACGATACAGAAAGCCCACCTTCACAGCAGCCTTGGCAATGCTCTCAACGTACCTGTTCCAGCTCAGGTTTCCTGTGGAACATGAGCTGTGGAGGATTTTTAAAGAAGTACTTTCAGGTAATTTATCTTTAGTCATAGCTATTGGTGGTTGAGACGGTTTCTTGTAATTATTGAAGAAAACAAGCTTAGTCTTTAGCAGCATTGAATGTGACCATTTTTGTTTCCATTCCACTACAGATTTAAGGTCATCCTCTAGTGTTTCTGCCATTTCCTTAGATATGTGTTTATTTGTTTTCCCCTCATGCCTATTATAAAGAGTGGTGTCATCAACAAATATACCCACCTCAGAAACAATTTTATCAGGGAGGTCATTTATGAATATCAGGAATAATAAAGGTCCAAGGATAGACCCCTGAGGTACTCTCGCATTTATATCACATTGTTTAGATGTACGACTGTCGAGGACAACTTGGATTTTTTTCTTACTTAAGAAGGATTTAATTACATTATGTATTCTTCCATTGATACCGTATGATCTAATTTTCCTTAGAAGACCATCGTGCCATACCCTTTCAAAAGTCTTAGATATATCCACAAGTAGACCGTAATCTTCCCTTTAACCAAAATGGAGAGGTGTTTTCTTGAAGGAGCAAGGTTACTTTGAAACCCATGACATCAATGGGAAACACCAAAAAGATATTATAAATTAGTGATATCCTACCTCCTACCTCTCTACAACTGCCTTAGCAAAATATGGATGTACTGTCAGAAAGGAGCAACCTCTTCGAGCTAGGATTTCAAGGTTTGAATTAAGAAGAGGCTCACGCCATAATGGGCATAAGCCATGAATAGGTATGGTAGATATTTAAAATAAATATCATCTATTAATGGACGTATAGCAATTGCATAGTTAATTTTAATTTTTAGCGTTATCATTCTTCTAGAAGAATACCTGTCCCAGGATGGGTAAAACGAATTCCCTAAACAGAACAGTTTTGCACTACTTTTACATCTCATTATAAAGACTTAATGCTACTAAACCTTGTATGTTATATCCTTATTCTTATTTTGATCAAAATCTATTACATGATTTCGCATTTAGAAAATATCTGAAATTTAAGGTTTAAGCTTAAAGGGTCTTTAGAAAAAATTTAAGTTTAGGAATCTTACTAAATTGGGATTTAATTATTATGGATCAAATTCAATGTAAATCTGAAATATTTGAATTTTCCAAATGAGAAGTTGTACCCATATTATGTGCCCCTTGTCAGAAATATCTTATGGAATGTGAGAACTAAAGGGTAAAATAGAAGGAAGCTATCTATTATATAAAAGGAACTTTGTGTGTGTGTGTGTGTGTGTGTATGTGTTTGTGTGTTGTTCATTCCCTATGAACTCCTAAACAGCTGGGTCGATTTTTATGAAATTTCACATAAATGTACTTTATGTGTCTGGCAGTGTTCTTAGATGGGTTTTGTATTAGAATGTCTTCAATAAGTATCGATAATTGAAAAAAATCCAATGAAAAAGCAACAGGCGATTTTGACTAAAGTTAACATCTTATACAACCTAATATCACAAGTGCATTTGAGAAGTTTTATTACCACACAAACAGAAGGCCTAGCATATAATATCAACAGTAGGTTCTTTGATATGACAGGAGTGCGTTTGAAGTAAATGTTTCTGTTTAGGGCATAATTGAACCATGATACTTGACTTTTGCATTTTAAATATTGATTCAAGCCGTTATATATAAAAATAATTTCATAAAATCAACAGTAAATTCTCTACAGTGCAATGTAGACTACAATATATTGTGGGCGAAGTCACTGTGGGGAGGCATGTGAAGCTTCCTCTCTCGGTGCACTGCGATGGTTCTCCAACTAGAGCAGGCAATCAATCGATTTGATGGAAAAATGGGTGATTTCACCAATTTCGGTGACAATAAAATATGAGAGGGTGAAACATTTGTCGATCTTATTCAATACGGACAACGTCGTGTCTCCCTGCTAGTTTAAAATAAACATAACTAACTTCTGCAAAAATTGCTAACTCTCACCAAAATAGAGGAACGAACTATTTATTTTAAGATAAGCAACTAATCAGAAGACAACGTCTTGAGTGACACTATGCGTATGGGCGTGGCTTCTCCATAAAAAAAAAAAAAAAAAAAAAATGAAGATGAATTCAGAAACACCAGCAGACTTATCAAGATTAAGACTTTGGTATGATCCCCAAACAAGCCTACTCAGATTTTGATGTTAACTTCCTTCTTCCTAGTTTTCTTTACTCAACCTTAAATTAAATATTTGATAACAATTTAATAATATATGTGAAAGAACTTCAATTCGTATAGGTACGAACACAGGAAATAAAGTAACACATTTAAAGTTATGTTTTTTTTCTTTGTTAACAATAAACTGAGTATTTAATAATTTCATTGATTACACATTTAAATGTCTCAATAAATTGTCTGTAGGCATGTATACAGCATAACTATATGTTAAATGTATACCCACCCCTCCATCAAACGAACAAAGTCATGATATTTTTTAATGGACATTTATATATTTAGATTCAATTAGAGCTAATTTGAAAATTTTCCATTCAAGAAAAGCTTGCCATTTTTACTCAGTGGAAATAAAACATTTTGTTAGCCAAATAATTATATATAAAACAAATAAAAGAAAAAGGTAAAAAAAGATTTTTTTTTTTTCAGAAACAGAGCATAATTATAAGCTAACTAGTATTTTTCATGATAAACGTTCCAAGCTGTTGGATGACATCCAATTGGAAAGTGAATTTATGTAACATTTTTTTGTTGTTGACATTTTTATGAAATGATTTTTTAAAGAAATGGCTTATTAATGAAATTTGTAAGACAGTAAAAGAATGAAATAATTGTTAGAACATTTCTTTTTATATAGGAAATTTATGGAATTGTTTTGAATAGTTTTGGAGCCTACAGATGGCAACTAACAAACTGACAGGCACAAATACTCAATTATCATACAGATATTTTTAACATAATTCTTAGATTTTGTGATATTGTAAGTATATTTTGCAAATATACAGCATAATCACGTTGATACATCAGTTCTTGTCAGATCACTGAAGTTAAGCAATGTTGAGCCTGGATAGTAGGTGGCCGTTTGGCAATTTTAGGTGCTGTATGTGTTCTGCGCTTATCTTGGCATTGTTTCTAGTTGTCCTGAACTTGCCACTTGTATTTAACCTTGCCGACTCAGGAGAGGTGTGGTTGGAGATTGCGCAACTCTTGCCACAAAAATTTCACACGCAGACACCCATACAACGGGTATCCATAGTCTGTCAAGTCTGAAGGAAGCTACCATTTTGCAAATTCCAAACATTTTATTCAACAAATGCATAATTCAACATTTTACAAAACATTAGTTAAATTTAAAAGGTCATGAAAATATTTTTCAACCACCAAATTATAAAAAACTATACTTTGAACATCAGGAAGTTTTATTGGATGCTTGGCAAACTAAATGCAAACTAAGGTGTTTCCTTGAATAGCGATGATGGAAAGGTGCTCGTAAAGCAAACTCAATTAACAATGGTCCTTAATTTGATCTGGTATTAACAGATCAAGAATGTTGAGGAAGTCCTGTGTGGCAGAACCAATCGCTTTACTTGTAACATTTTCAATAACAAATAAATACCTTTATGCATACGTGCGAGATGTTTATACGTGTTGATATTTCATGCATTTTTTCTTTCTTTCCATGAGTGGTCGTCGATCCTCTTGCCTGTTTATCTAAGATGAATAAAAGTCTTTTCATGAAGAAGGACACACAACGAGACGTTTGCTGAGAGTGTTCATAAATAAGTTTAAATGAAAAAAATTTACTCTGGAGAGAGATTGCTATCATAGCTAGTTATTTACTTGTTAAACCTAACTTTTTAACTTAATAAAATGAGTGACACAGACAGATGCACCTCTCTATCCATGTTAGGAAACCTCCAAGATGCCCACCCACCAACTTTTCTTTTTTGCCTTCGGCCACCCTAATAACTGATCTCATCATATCCACCTCCAAACTCTCCAACCCTATTTTTCTTTGATCCCGTCTAGAATCAGAGACCAACCTGCTTGTTTTCGGTTCCCATAAAGCCGGAAAACAGTGGTCGGTCTAGGGTCCTACTAACATTCTTTGTTTATTTTTTGGACCTTCCCCCCCCCATTCCATGCTGATAAAATATCAATAAATCGATGTCTTTTTATAGAATTTTAATTTTACATATACTATATATAACTATATATAGCTATATATAACTATAGATACATATAGATATATATATATATATATTTACGAGCAAACAGTTAATAAAACATATTAGAAAACACTTTGAAATGAGTTAAAAACATATTTAATTAAGAAAGGAAACACTAGATAAGTGGATAGTCCTTAATCTACGGAGTTTCGAAGAAATACTTTCATTCTCATCAAAGGGTAGGAATTAGTAAAATGCGGGATCGGATTTTGCATGCAAAAGTATTTGATG
>NC_136488.1:25718115-25735615 GCF_053919585.1 Euprymna scolopes
ATATATATAAATAAATATATATATATATATATATATATATATATACATACATATATACATATACATACATATATACATACATACATATATATGGACATACTTATATATGTACATACTTATATATATATATATACATACATACATACATATATATATATACAAACATATATATATATGCATACAAATATATACATATATATATATACATACACATATATATACATATATACATACATATATATACATATATACATACACATATATATACATATATACATACACATATATATATACATACACATATATATACATACACATATATATATACATACACATACACATATATATACATACACATATATATATACATACACATATATACATGCACATATATATATATACATACACATATATATACATACATATATACATATATTTATATACATATGTACATATACATATATATACATACATATATACATACATACATATATACGTATACATATATATATACGTATATATACATACACATATACATACAGATATACATACATATATATACATATACATATATATATACATATATATACATACATATATACATGTACATACATATATACATATATATACATATATATATATGCATATATACATACATATTTATATACATATATACACTCACACACATATATATCACACACACACACACACACATATATATATATCACACACACGCATATATATCACACACACACACACATATCACATATATCACGCACACACACACATATCACATATATCACGCACACACATATATATATATATATACAGTGATGATCATATTTATTGGCACGGTAAAATAAAAGTTAAATTTTGTCTAATAAATTCTAAAAAAGGGATTAAATTAAAGAAAATAACAAAGTATATTATGTATTTTTAACTGGCCTTTCCGATGCAGCAATCGGATTTTAGAAAAAATAAATAACAAAGGAACAACAAACATAATTGCAAAAAACCCTTGTTCAAAATTATTGGCACGGCTTTGTTTTTCTTTTAGTATCAGTATAATATCAATCAATTTCCAGTTTACGTGCTTTCTGAACTTTTTTATAGCCATATTATGCTTGTTTAACGCTAATTCAGTGAATAATTTTTTTCAGATAATTTTTAGATAGCGATTTATTTAAACTATTATAAGTGACTAAATTATAATTTTCAATCGCCATGGTTAAAACTAAGGAACACAGCGAAGACGTCAGGAAGCTTGTTGTAGCATGCCATACCAATGGGGAGGGCTATGATAAGATTTCAAAGAAGCTAAACCTTCCCAAATCCACTGTTAGAGCCATAATAAACAAGTTCAAATCGCAAGGCCACGTTATGAGTTTAGAGGGTAGAGGGAGAAAAAGGATTCTTTCCCCAAGAGATGAACGGAAAATTGTTCGACAAGTAAAACAAAACCCAAGGATCTCTGTTGGGGAGATTGTTGATGAACAGAGCACCTCTGGAGTGAATGTATCTCCACATAGAGTTGGTAGAGTTTTGAAGAGAGCTGGTTTAAAAGCATGTCGTCCGAGAAAGACTCCCTTATTGAAGCCTATGCACCTGAAAGCAAGGCTAGCCTTTGCAAAACGTCATATTGATAAAGATGTTGCATTCTGGAAACGTGTTCTATGGACTGACGAAACGAAAATAGAGTTATTTGGCCATAATAAAGTGTCTTATATTTACAGAAAATCTGGCGAAGCTTTCCTGCCTAAGAACACCATACCCACAGTGAAGCACGGTGGAGGCAGTTCGATGTTTTGGGGATCCTTTGCTGCCTCTGGACCAGGGCGACTTGTTAAGGTCACAGGTAGCATAAAAAAGGAAGATTATGTTAAAATATTGGATGAAAACCTGAAAGACTCTGCTAAAGAGCTCTCACTTGGTCGTCGTTGGTGGTTCATGCAAGATAATGACCCAAAGCATTCGGCTAAACTGACTAAGAAATGGCTTGAGGACAATCATATTAATGTTTTGAAGTGGCCATCACAAAGCCCAGACCTTAATCCAATTGAAAATTTATGGAGAACATTAAAATTGAGGGTAATGCAAAGGAAGCCTAAGAATCTTATTCAATTGGAGGATTATTGTCAGGAAGACTGGGCTAAAATAACTACTGAAGAGTGCAACAACTTGGTTGTAAACTATGAAAAGCGACTGAGGAAGGTAATCAAGGCCAAAGGCTATACAATTGATTATTAAATAAATCGTGCCAATAATTTTGAACAAGGGTTTTTTGCAATTATGTTTGTTGTTCCTTTGTTATTTATTTTTTTCTAAAATCCGATTGCTGCATCGGAAAGGCCAGTTAAAAATACATAATATACTTTGTTATTTTCTTTAATTTAATCCCTTTTTTAGAATTTATTAGACAAAATTTAACTTTTATTTTACCGTGCCAATAAATATGATCATCACTGTATATATATATATTATTCACAACCCGCTTCCACTTATGGTTAGGGTTCGACCGGCAATCACCGGATTCAACCGAGCGTTGTTCAAATGTTGAAACACTAAATCAACATTTTATTTATTTTTTGCATAATTAATAAATTAATGATGGGAGTATTTTTTTCTCTTTATTTTCTTAATATCTGTTGACAAAAAAATAATTCGTACATTCTCTTGAAAAAAAAAAATCAAACTTTTGTCTAACTGCTTACAGTGTTCATATAAAGCATTCATCTTTTCTTTTTATAATAAAAATTCCGTTTTCCAAAAAGAAACGTTTCTGCCAAATTTCTTTAAAAAAAAAAGTGCAAGTTTTCCTGAAAAAAAAAAAACCAACCTATATATATATATATATATATATATATATATATATATATATATATATATATACTAGCTGTACCCGGCCTTGCATTGCTGTGGCTCAGTTTATTAAAATGGAACACATTCCTCAAGAAAATTGCGTTTTGTATTGTTTATTTACTTTTATTATTTTTTGCAAATTTTTTTATCAATAAAAGTTGATTTAAAAAAAAAAAAAAAAAGATTCATTTTTTTACCATAAATTGTCAGGGAAAAGGTTTTTTTTTCAGGAAAACTTGCACTTTTTTTAAAAAGAAATTTGGCATATATATATATATATATATATATATATATATATATATATATATATATATATATATACACATACATATATATATATATATATATATATATATATATATATATATATATTATTCACAAAAAACACAAAATGATTGACTAGGGAATCTTAAGTAGGACAAACCCGTGTGTGTTTGTGGTATTATGATTAATGAAACCAAAGGTACAGTGGCGAGGATGACCTCTCCCCAATTTTTGAGTGACCTTGTGCTTAATTTTTTTTGTGGAATTTGTTTTACGAAATAAAAAAATATATAACTCAAAGTAACATTTGACTTAGATAATAGGTTTCCTTCATTACTGGCAGTGTTTTATCCATACGGTTTCCCGGAGAGAATGATTTGAAAATCTTACTTTTCTCTCGGCTTGGAAACGTGACGTCATTCGTCATTGTCTCTCTGTTTTGTCCATGAAATTTATTTAACTTCTGCATCCTACCTCAACTTTGCCTCACCCATCTTTAATTCAACCCTGGGAATGATTCTGTTTTACAGATCATGCACTGAGTGTAACCATTGTCAAAATTCACACTAGTTAACTTAATCGCTATTTACGCAGGGCCCCTAATATGTAGCACACTTATCTCCATTTATTGTTTAATAACTTATGCACTGTTTCAATGACACAATTAAACACTGACTTTTAACTGTGTCTTTCTTATAACAAATTCTAGATGTTTGATTAAAATTATGTTTGAACAATGTAAATATATATTATTTTATTGACATCTGTTTTTTGAAACTATTTATGTCAATTAGGTCATTTTTCTTATTGTTCAAATTGCATCATTTTTAGAGATATAACAAGACATAAATTGAGTTATCTCCCTTTGACACATTTTACGCCAGAAAGAAGTGTTTTACATAGAATGAAAAATGTTTCCCATTGCATAATTGATTGCTATTATCATTGGCATACATTTCTTTGACTCTTTTCATAATTCTTTAATAATATTTAATGTTTATTTTAACGTAAATAATAAACCTCCATTTAAAAAATGTGAATGATTATTACATGTTTTGAGTACTCATAGAATTTACAAGCAACAAAGTTAAAATTTATGTATACAAAATATTTTAACCTGATGATTCTGGTAGCAGTAAGAGGACTTGTGACTAAGAGAGGGTTATATCCTCCAACTCAATCTATAAAACTAGTAATCAAAATAGAAACATGCGAACAGATTAAATATAATAAATCTACTATGAAACCTTGTATGGAGTCTTGCTATCATATTTGATCTGGTGAATCTCTGTCTCATTTGAAGATACTTGATAAGGTTCAAAACGTATCAGTAATTAGCTTGGCCCCACCATTTCTTCTTCATTGCATACGCTCTCTCACAAACATGAGCTACTAGTCTCAGCTACAGGTCTCTGCATAAGTTTGAGTTTACAAGATCCACTTAAAGAAGGTCAGAGGTTACATTGGCTGAAACGTTGTGTTATTAACACTGAAGATGAGAACAGTAGTCTGAATAATCCAAATAATATAAAGCATATGCATGGTTCTGTCATGCTTAAGTTTGAAATAACATTTTTTGATACATCTGTACATTTCTATAAATGGGCCTATCTATATCGTATTTTTTTATAGTCTGCTTGTCTGTCTGTACACAGAGTACTTGATAAAATTCAGTTACTTAAGTTACTCTCCTGGAGGTTAAAGGTTCAATCCTCAGTGTAGACGACACTCAAAATACAATTGTGAATTGTTTAGGACTTCTACACAGTCATGGCTGACAGAACAAGAGTATGCTACTCTTGTAGATTAAATAAACTGTTCTGTACGAAATTTCGTGCAGATTCCTGAACAGAAATAATCCCAAGTTCTAAAAGATACAATTGAAAAAGGTCGTAAATTACACTGACAAAACGTTGTGAAAATACCCCTCAATAGTAGTCTGAAGCATCCAAATAATATGAATAATCAACCCTCATCTAAAAAATTCAGAAATATAACATCTTTTACTGCATGTCTTGTCTGGGACGGTTTCCATAAATAAATAAATAAGATTAAATAAGAATTCTTTATTGAGTAGTCGTGAAAGTGCTCTACAGGAAATTAGTTGCAATTATTGAAGAGCCTCCTCATTATACAATTGATTAGTTGAAATTTGGAGCAAAAGGGTTTATTTTACAATGGATCAAGTTACAATTAATCACTGCTCGAAAAGGGCTCATTTTATGACGATTTAATGCTGAAAATGAGGGTCCTCCTATTTAAAAGTTTAAAACATTATCTGTTATGAATGGGGATGTTGGTATATCATAGCTATTAATGATAGAATATTAATAAAACATTTTTTTAAAAGTCCGTTTTTTGTCCGGTTCAAAAGCTGTACACAGTACAAAACCTGTTGGTTAACTGCCTTAGAAGGCTAGAATGCCCAAAAATGTATGGGGAGTATTTTATGTTAAGTTTATATGCGAAATTGGTCCCCATTCTAAATTTTAAAATAATTGCATTGTTTTAAATGTTTTATTTCCGTTTTTTGTTGGGTGTTTACGCATAAACACCTTAAAAATAGAATCTCATTTTTTTAAGGGGGGGGGGTAGTTTAGTGTGTCTCTACAATAGGTGATCTTCAAGTTTAGTCACTCTGTGTTTACAAAAGCGTGCGCGGAGCTGTTGGATGCAAAATAAAACGAGTTTTTTTTTTAAATAATTTTTTTTAATTGTATTTTTTAAAATAAGCAAACGAGCAAAAACAAAAAAAAATTGGGTTATCAATTTTTTCTGTTCATTTGCTTATTTTAAAAATACAATTTGAAAACAAAAATGAAAAAAAAATCACACAAAACCTTCGTAAACAAAAGGGAAGTAAACTTGAAAATAACCTTACAATGATACCAAAATGAAGTATTATTACTCAACACAAGAAAACAAGAATTATATGGAATACAATGAAACGTTTTACTTTTTTAAAGTCTAATTTTAATTGTAAACTGTTTTGTTGTAATAAACTGCTTTTTCCGTTAAATTATTGTGTAATAAATTCAAACGTGTAAAAACATGTCAGTTTTATTTTGGTGGTCATTTCGGTTACAATATACGTACATTTTTGTTGAAAAAAACGTTTTTTTTTCTCTCTCTCTTTCTTTTATAACAGAAATAAACAAGTTCAAAATAAATGCGTTGGTTGGCTAATACGTAAACATACACAAGTTGAATGTAGGTAACAAACTTGTTGCCTGGCAACAGAAAGAAAACGAAAGGGGAGAGGAGGTGGAAGACATTTTACGTTGGACGGTGATTAGACGTTTTCCGTAGAACAGAAAAAAGGGAAACTAATCATCTCAAACTAGTCTTTTTAAAAATCGTGTTGCTTAATGCTTCTGCTTCACCTGCATGGGTCTGCATAACGACATGTAGCTTGTTAACACGACCTCCCCTTCCCCCTTTTAAAAAAGAGGGATATTAAATAGAAAAATAAACATAATAATAAAAGGATCACCTTTTATTAAAACGCGACGTTAAAATTAAGGTTATTAGCAAAAATGTGTGAGCAGAGATATTTTTGGTCATTACCCCCCCCCCCAAAAAAAAAGAAAAGGTAATCCCTAGGAAGATGATATCATGACCACAGAATAAATAGGGGGTTGAATAAAATAAAATACGCATCATCAAGTGTGTTTGAAATCCAAAAATCACAACGCAATATTAGGAAAATAAAAAAATATTTTACTTGTTTGAAATTTATAATTTAAATATATTTCGGAGTCAACTCCATCCTCAGTATGTTGTTTTCTTTCGTTTTTTTTTTCTTCTTCTTTCTTGTCAAGTTACAAACAGACTTTTCTTTCTCTAGCATGTGTGACTCATTTCACTCTAGTCTTGAGATGGTTCATTGGTTGTCTCCGTTAGTGGCAGTTACATTGAAAAATAATGTGGTATGTAACTGTCACTAAATAAACTGTTGGGTCACTACATATACAGCTCTGTTTTTATTGCCTATTTCGTTTTTATTTTTTTCGTTTTTATTTTTTGTTAAATGTCTAATTTCGCTGCAACTCTATATTGCTTATGAAAATACAAACATACAGGAGTTATGCACTGCACAAAAAATAGGTTGGGGGTGGGGATGAGAGTTGTCCACTTTGTCTATTCTCTAATTCTCTAAATTAATTACAATAACCAAAATACCACATTTACTCTATGGGCTAAACTAGTTAAAATATGCCCAGATGATTTGAAATATGTGATCAACCAGATTTACTAAGATAAACTGCACACTTTTTGGAAAGGAAAGCAAAAACGTCATATCTTGGCCAATAATTGATGTGTTCTCAAAATTTAAGGTACATCTTTTAGAGAACGTTTTACGCAATAGAGTTCATCCAAAGAAACCGCCTGAATCCCCACCATAGCTTCTAAATGGGAACTGAACTAGGAGCATGTGGCTTTCACACTGTCCGTGAGGAACACTTGAATACTAGTTTGATTGTGGCAATCAGCTCGTCTGTGATCTTGCAAGCTGTATGGTTAATGTCTCTCTCAACTGTATCCACACATAATGATTTATGTTTCTTTTTTATGGCTATCGCTTGAGACAAAATGTGACGCTACTTAATATAAGGAGCTAACAAGAACTAAAGATGATTATTGCAAAAACAGGAAATGCTTATTGACCTTAGTTTTAAAAAGAACAAGGTTGTAGGTAGAAGGAAAACAGTGAGCAAAAAGAGAGTTCCGCAATCTCGCAGTTCTTGGAAAAAAGCTATTGGGATAAAAATTTGTATTACAATGAGGTATCAAAATAGCAAATTGATGGAGCTCACTAGATCAACAAGTTAAACGAGTTGGAACAAAGGAAGCAGGGAGACAACTAAGCTCCAGCCCCTGTCCCATCGCCGCAATGTTGCATCACTGTGCCTGTTTTACAAATATTTTAATGGAATGTGTTCTGATGAACTCATTTCACTTGTACCCCCTCGACAAACCCACTTAGCAATAAGATCTCACCCCTTCACTGTTGATGTCCCTAAATGCCAGAAAGCTTTCTATTCTAATAGTTTCTTCCCTCGAACAGCTAGACTTTGGAATTCTCCTCCTGCTGCCTGCTTCCCTGGCTGTACTGATATGCAGGAGTTTAAATGTAACATAAACAAATATCTTGTTAGTCTTTCTTAGACATGGCCCCACATAGTAGTCCCTTACGTCCACGTGGCGATATGCTTTGTAAGGGATGAACATGAGTAAAAAATAAAATAAAATAAAAAAACGCATGCCATAATAGTATCTGTAAAAAAAGTATCTGTAAAAAAGACTGAGACTAACATCACATCTGTGAGAGAGAGGTTACAGCGAAGGAGAAAGGTGGGGCGAATTAAATTACAGATACGTTTCTGCACTTTATCACGTATTCGCTAATGGAACAGAAATTCACCAACTCAAATATAACAACATAAATGGTTTGATTTGTAGAGATAGCCTAAGGTGTTAGAAAGTGTTTAGAATTATAAAGAAAATTGATTTTATGAGAAGCAGAACGAGCAATCGATCTAATATATGAACTCCAAGAAAGATTTGATGAGAAAGAAAGATCAAGAATTTTCTGAGTCAATTTCTCATTGAAATCAGAGGCGCCAATAAGAAAAAAGACATGTCTTTTTTGCAATCAGCCGTTAGAGAAGTCAATGTTGATAAGAGTGAATAGCAATTCAATATAGTAATCTTAATTGAGTCTCAGTCCTTTTTCAATAAAGAGGGGTGATATGATATGACAATACTGGAAATACATCTTAAGACCAGCACTGTATGAGGTGACTTAATTTTCATGATGTGCAAAACTTCATACTGACTGTAGACTAACCACCTATTGTACTACATATTGTGCAACTAGTTCTGGCAGTTTTTTTTTTTTTTTTAACTAGAGCATCCCAGCTCGACTGGATGTTTTTTTTTTTAATGGAAATCGCTTCAGACAAGGTATGAAGCCACATGTCAGGAGTTACAAATAAATAAGTAAATGAATAAATGAATAAATAAATAAACTACTCCAAAGTCACAAACTAGTCAATAATAAGTGTTAAGATGGATAGATTCTGATCCAGAAAACAGCAATTTTTTCCTCTTTGTCAAAAACATCACTCATGGAATATAAGGACTAAAGGAGAAAATAAGGGAAGCGAGAGTTATGAGGTTGTCGAACGTCGTTAAGGAGTTACTTGGCTTTTGTAAGGTGGTTCTCTTAGGCCTGAGGTGAGTAGTTGGCCCTTGCAACTCTTGTATGAGTATAGTCATGAAGATTCTTATTCGGCAATTTCTTCATAGTGTCTGTTGCTAAGGTTTGCATTGCATTATCTTCATCTTTCTGCAACATCTTTTGCAACTTCTTGATAAATTTTGTTGTCAGAATGCCTACTATGATCTTTCCTACAAGCAAAACAAACATACAAGATCCACTGAGTCATATTACTAAACCATTCCGATCAAGATGGTGTCTCTCTTTATTTTCAATTTTCTTACTCAATTTGTTCAAACTGGCGATGAGATATCCTACAAGATGCCAGACATTCACCTGCTGTCTCATATATTTCGACTGAGAGATTATAAAAAAATTCTAACCGTCCCATTAAGTGCAATTGTTCGAATCTATCTTGCATTTGGTTCACCGGGTATATTTGCCAGGTAGTTTTTGATATTCTTTTTCATGAGTTCCTCGAGTATATATATATATATATATATATATATATATATATATATATATATATATATATATATAAATATATTTGAGAGTCGCCTATTATCAAGACCTGAAAGTAACTTGAAGAGCAAATGAGTGTGTGGCAGTCACTGAGACAACAGCATATTAATAGTTAGTGATGGAAATGGAGTAAAAATGGATTATTTGGGGGGGGGGGGGCTCAACAAGAACTTGTTTATATTGGACTTGAAGATGACTATATTGTAGTCAGCTGGAAAGCAGGTCAGCGGATCAGAGTTTCACAAGGCAGTTCTGGGAAAGAAGCTTTGTTTATGGAATCTGTGTTTAGATTTAGGCACAAATAAAGAGTGGGGGAAACTGTTGATGGTCTTTGTAACTAGACGAGTATTTTTTTGTGAAAGTTTGCCAAGGGGTACCATAGACTGAAGCTCAGACAAGCACTTGCCATGAAAATAACGATAGAGCAGAGACAGGCTTGCAACATATACAGTCACTGAAATGTATTTTGACCTTGAAGTAGTATTTTATTTTATTTCAGCTCTATACATCAAGTGGCTTCATGCCTTGTCTGGGGCGATTTCCATAAAAAAAACATAGATGACATTTGATCCTTTCTGTCATGGGTCTTCTATGGTTTTGATGAATGTCACCATCCCTATATGATGTCATAAAGGATTTTCCATAGTTTTACACATCTATCCCTTTGTGATATCATAAATGATGTGCCTGGCATCTCGCAACTCTGTTGAAGAGGATGACGTCATCTCTTTGAGACGTCATCGGTGTGTAAGGAGACAAACAAGATCAGAAAAAAAGATGAGGGCGTTGATGAATTTGATCGGTACCAAATTCCTGCCCCGAAAATATTTTAAATATTTGAAGTAGGTTTTGGTATTATTTCCAAACAACTTATTTTTTTATACTTAAACCATGTCCTCGTTAAAGAAAACAATACTTGAAGTTATAGCCAGTTTCATCGTACACGTGAAGTGCCGAAATAAAAAGCTGTCATCTTTATAAACAAGTTATAAAAGAGGCCAGGTAAAGAAAAACGATAACAGAAGCTAATAATCGTGTTTTTTAACGTGAAACTTATCAACTTGAGTCATTACCTTATTGTTCTTCTTTAGCTAACCTCTTTCTCGACGTAATTTTATATTTTTTTTATTTTTGTGAATATATTTTCTGGCATAGTTTTAATTTCGTTTTTTTTTTCACGCGGAGGATAGAACTTTTCTTTTTTTTTTTTTTACACAGAAATCACTACTTATCAAAGCCCGGAAACCACTCGAGGATAAGGGTTATGGCTATACATTAATCAATGTGATTATAGTGTAGTAAACATAAGTAGTGGAATTTTTGTAAGTTGGATTATAAGTACGGGGACGGCTCATCAAGAACTTGTTTACGTTGGACTTGAAGACAATCAGATTGTAGTCTACTACTACCATGTCTCCTTCTCCAACATCAGGGGTCTACGTTCTAACCTTCCAGAGGTTGAAACCCAATTACAGGAGACTAAACCAGACCTTTTATTTTTAAGTGAAACTGGCATTGGACAGGCTATTTCCCTTGATGAGTTTGCAATTACAGGATACTCTAACTTAACTTCTAAATCTGACCCCCAAGATCGCCATGGGCATGGAATATGTGCCTATATTAAAGATAGCTTTCCATGTGGGAGGGACATCTCCAGGGAAGATCCTAACTTACCTTATATGTGCTTCCGGGTTGCTTTAGCTCACACTACTGCATTTATATTTACTCTCTATCGCCCCCACAACAGCGGAGTTACTATCTTTCAAAGCATATCTGAGAAAATTGACCAAGTCCTTTCTACTTATCCTTCAGCTAACATTCACGTATGTGGAGACTTCAATGTTCACAACGTCGAATGGTTGACCCACTCAAACAAGACCGATGATGAGGGGAGGTTCTGTCATGATTTCTCCATTGCATATGACCTCACTCAGATTGTTCAGGAACCTACCCGTGTGCCCGATAATGACGGCCAGTATGCGAGCCTACTAGACCTTTTTCTCACAACTTGCCCTGAACTATGTTCAGTTTCTGTTCTGTCGCCTCTTGGATCTTCCGACCACTCTGTTGTATCAATTAAGATAAAAATGAAATGTAATAAGTCCCCAGACGTACCTCTTCATCGTACAGTATATCGATACACTAAGGCTGACTGGGATAGCTTCCGTACATTTATATCTGATCTACCTCTGCATTCCATGTTTAAAAAGGATGTGTCCTCTATAGTATTAGACCTAACTGAATGGTTAATTGTAGGTATTGACCATTTCATACCCTCTAAAAAGTTTCAGCAAAAACCTAACAGCCAGCCATGGTTCTCTCCAGAATGTGCTGCTGCCATTGCGCACAGAAATCACTTTTTCCACTGCTTCAAACGTAATAGATGTATGGAAACTAAAGCCGTTTTCAGGACTGCCAGCAACCATTGTAAGAAAGTAATAAGGAACGCAAGAGAGTTGTATGCTCAATCTGTTAAGTCCAAAGTAGCTGAGCAGCGGCTTGGTTCCCACCAGTTTTGGCAAATAGCAAACAGAATCCTGAACAGAAGCGTGTGCTCCATCCCAACTATTATCAATGGATCTGAGGTAATCTCGTCAGCATCAGACAAAGCCAAACTCTTTGTCAAGAACTTTGCAGCTAATTCTACCCTTTGCGACCAAGACCGCCAACCCCCAATATTTCCTCTTGTATCAGAAAACACGCTATGTGATATACGTATATCTGTACGTGATGTTGCCAAGCTAATCAAAAACCTTGATTCCAGTAAAGCAACTGGCCCTGATGGTATTCCAATTATAGTACTCAAAAAACTTCAACCTGAACTAGCGCCCATACTTACAAAACTGTTTAAACGTTGTCTTAAGGAGAATAGTTTCCCATCTCCCTGGAAAATCTCATCAGTATGCCCTGTATTTAAGAATTCAGGTGATCGCTCATCCCCCTCTCAGTACAGGCCAATAAGTCTCCTGTGCGTCATGAGTAAGTTGCTAGAATCTGTATTAAATACAGAAGTAATCAAACATCTCAACAAAAATAACCTTCTTAGTGACACTCAATATGGTTTCCGTTCTGCTAGATCTACAGCAGATGTCCTTACAGTTATATCGCATAGGATTAGCAAATCTCTCGACGGTGGCAATCTTTCTAGGGCAATTGCTCTTGACATATCTAAAGCCTTTGATAGGGTATGGCATAAAGGTTTACTTCATAAGATCGCTAGCTATGGTATAGCTGGAAAAGTCTTCTCAATTATTAAATCATTTCTTTCTGATAGATTCATAAGAGTAGTAGTTGAGGGGCAAAAATCAGAAGCTCACAATATTAATGCCGGTGTCCCTCAGGGATCCATCCTGGGCCCAACTCTTTTCCTGATCTACATTAATGATCTTCCAAATCATATCCTTACATCATTTGTAGACATTTATGCTGACGACACTACCATTTATGGTACCACATCTAAGACAGTAAACGAGCAAGTTCTCTCCAATTCTCTCTCCTCTGATCTTGAGCACGTAGTACAATGGGGAAAGGAGTGGCTGGTTACTTTTAATGCATCTAAAACCAAGCTTCTCTCTTTACATCATCAACATTCTAATCCACATTTGTCATCAATTGAAATGAATGGCTCTCGTCTTCAGGAGGCCTTAAGTTTTGACAAGCTTCTGGGCTTGACCATTACTCCTGATCTTAAATGGAACACGTATATCAAATCTGTTGCCAAGGCCGCTGGAAAAATGGTGGGATCTTTCTATCGATCCAGTAGATATCTCACTGCTGATGCTATTCTCTATCTATATAAGAGCCAGGTACGTCCAAGGATGGAATACTGTTGCCACATCTGGGCAGGAGCTGCTAGAAAGAACTTGTCCTGCCTTGATAGAGTTCAAAATAGACTTCGTAGCCTCGTAGGAGATGTCCTTTTCTCCTCCTTGCAACCTCTATCTCACAGAAGAGATGTTGCGAGTTTGTCTCTGATGTATCGTTATTTTCATGGAAAGTGTTCAACTGAGCTTCAATCTATGGTCCCCCCTCGCCAAACTTTCACAAGAAACACTCGTCTAGCTGTAAACACTATCAATAATTTCCCCCACTCTTTATCTGTGCCTAAACCTAAACGTAGATTCCATGAACAAAGCTTCTTTCTTAGAACTGCACGCCTGTGGAATTGTCTTCCGTTTTCCTGCTTTCCGGCTGACTACAATATGGTTTTGTTCAAGTCTAAAGTAAATAAGTTCTTGATGAGCCGTTCCATATAAGTTATTAAATTTACCAAATTTTCATTACTAATGATTACTATATTGACCAACTTCTACTGTACACTCTTTAACCCTTATCCTTGAGTGGCCTCTGGGCCTTGATAATGTGGTGATGCCTTTGTAAAAAAAAAAAAAAAAAAAAAAAAAAAAAAAAAGTCAGCTGGAAAGCAGGCCAACGGGAGAGAGTTCCACAGGCGTGCAGTTCTAAGAAAGAAGCTTTGAGTTTTGTTCATGAAATCTACATTTAGGTTTAGGCACAGATAAAGAGTGTGGGAAACTATTGATAGTGATTTTGGCTAAACAAGTGTTTTTCGCGAACATTTAGCAGAGGGTGACCATAAATTGAAGCTCAGACGAGCACCTGCCATGCATATAACGACAAAGCAGAGATAGGTTCGCAACGTCTCCTCTATGGGAAAGAGGTTGCAGGGAAGAGAAAAGGGCATTCCCCACTAAGCTACAAAGTCTATTTTGAACTCTGTCAAGGCAGGATAAGTTACTTCTAGCTCAGATGTAGCAACAGTATTCCATCATTGTCTGTACCTGGCTTTTATATAGGTAGAGAATTGAATCATGAGTGAGATATCTACTGGAGCGGTAGAAGGATCCCACCATTTTTCCAATGACCTTGGCAATGGATTTGATATATGTGTTCCATTTCAAATCAGAAGTAAAAGTCAAGCCCAGAAGCTTATCAAAACATGAAGCTTCCCCAAGAGACCCATTTATTTCAATTGATGCCAGATGGGGATTAGAGCGTTGATGATGTACATATAGAAGCTTGGTTTTCGATGCATTAAAAGTAACCAGCCACCTCTTTCCTCATTGTACCACGTACTCAAGATCAGAGGAGATAGAGTCAGAGAAAACTTGGTTGTTTACAGTCTTTGGTGTGATACCATAGATGGTAGTGTCGTCAGCATAAATGTCTACGAATGATGTAAGGATGTGATTTGGAAGATCATTAATGTAGACCAGGAAGAGAGTTGGGCCCAGGATGGACTCCTGAGAGACTCCAGCATTAATACTGAGAGCTTCTGATTGCTGCCCATCAACTAACTACTCTTATGAACCAATCAGAGAGAAATGAGTGTTTTAAATGTTATTTGTGTTGTTTAAGTGAAATATGCTGTTTGAGAGCATTGTGAAAACCCATTTCATTTCAAATAATTTAGGAGACTGAAATAGTGATTATGTTTTTTAGTAGTATTGTTATTTTTTAAGAACAATTGCCAAAATGTTAAAGATCGCGACCAGAATGCGAGGAAAATTTTTTTTATATGTCTTAAAAAATGATTAATGCTGTTTTCCTTATACGTCGGAATCATTTTGCTTTAAACTCTATTTAGTATCACGCACGTAATCTTGAGAAAAGCATGTTTGAAATATGTCAACATTATCTGAATAAAGCAAAAATCACACGACATCAGGTCAAATTCGGTCGCCATCTTATTTTGATTTTGCTTATTTATATTTGACACATTGTAAACGTGTTTCTTTTAAGTTACATGCGTAATACTAACTGGATTTTAACTTAAAATGATTCCTCATTTATTTAACAAAAACATTTTTAAAACCTAGAAATAATTTTTCCTCGCATTTTGCTCTGGCCGCGATCTTTAACATTTGCCCGGCAATCGTTGTCACATTGTTGTATTGAACACATGTAAATTCAACGTATTTTGTTTTATAGTAAATAATATTTTTTATAGTATATTATAATTTTTTTTTTTTTTTTTTTTTTTATTCAATTTTCACCCCAAACAAGGCACAGTGCCACTTTGAAGCAGGGGGCTACTATTAGGGAATTAATTAGCGGGGTCATTATGAAGGGAGAAGAGTAGAAAGATGTTTGTTAACATTACACTTGAACTTCTGCATATCATTGCAGTTGGGAAAGCAGAATCCCGGAAGGGAGTTCCAAAGACCCGCAGTTCTGGGGAAGAAACTATTGGAGTAAAAGGCTTTCTTGCACCTAGGGATCTCCACTGTAAAGGGATGAGACTTAGTAGCTTGTCGGGTTTGTCGGGGGTAGTTACGTCGGGGAGGTACAAGTGTTTGCAGTTCGTCAGAGCATTCACCATTAAAGTATTTGTAGAACAGGCAGAGGGATGCAACATCTCGTCGATGGGACAGAGGTTGAAGCCCAGATGACAGTTCAGGACCTATCAGGTTTGCGACTCTTTTTTGAACCCTGTCCAGGAGCGAGAGACAAGCAGCAGATGCACCAGCCCAGATGTGACAACAGTACTCCATACATGGGCGAATGGTTGCCTTATAGAGGTATAGGATACTGGCAGGCGTAAGTAGTTTTCTAGCACGGTAGAGGGAGCCAACCTTCCTTGCAGCAGCCTTGGCAATGCTCTCAATGTATCTATTCCAGTTCATATTCCCTGTAAACGTTAGGCCGAGGAGTTTAAAAGAAGTACTTTCAGGCAATGTGTTCTTGGCCATTGCTATTGGTGGTAGAGAAGGTTTCTTGTAGTTATTGAAGGAAACAAGCTTAGTCTTAGCAGCATTGAATGAGACCAACCATTTTTGTCCCCATTCCACTACGGATTGGAGGTCATCCTCTAGTGTTTCTGCCATTTTCTTGGATATGTGTTCATTTGTTTTCCCCTCATATCTGTTATAGAGAGTGGTGTCATCGGCAAATATACCCATCTCCGAAACAATATTATCAGGGAGGTCGTTTATGAATATCAGGAACAATAGAGGTCCAAGGATAGACCCCTGAGGCACTCCCGCATTTATGTCATATTGTTTGGATGTACGTCCGTCGAGGACAACTTTGATTTTTCTATTACTTAAGAAGGATTTAATTACGTTATGAATTCTTCCAGTGATTCCATATGATCTAATTTTCCTTAGAAGACCATCGTGCCATACCCTGTCAAAAGCCTTAGATATATCAAGGGCCACCGCTCTACCCTCCCCTGTTTTATCCAATGAACGGTATATACGTTCAGAAACTACAGTTAAGATATCTGCTGTTGAACGGGCTTGCCTGAATCCATATTGTTTGTCAGTCAAGAGTTTAGCAGCTGTTAGGTGCTGGACTAGGGCTTTATTAACTAAGGACTCAAATATTTTGGCGAAAAGCGGGAGGAGGCTAATGGGGCGATAATTTAGTGGGTCAGTTCTTTCACCAGAATTCTTGAAGACTGGTACCACAGAGGCGGTTTTCCAGCAGTCGGGAAAACAAGATTCGTTAAGGCATTTATTGTAAAGTTTGGACAGAACTGGAGCAACCTCGGCAGAGCATTTTTTTAATAGCACAGCCGGGATGAGATCTGGTCCACATGCTTTAGAGGTGTCTAGGTTTTTTATAATAGCATGTACCTGAGAAGGGGTGATTTTCAAGTCGTCAAGTGTG
>NC_136488.1:25740615-26215615 GCF_053919585.1 Euprymna scolopes
TTCTTTTTAGTTTTGAATTCATCGTTTGTTAAAAGTTGAAATTGCTCACAATGGTCGATTTCCATCCTCTGTGTGCTAGATGTTTACTGCATATCACGCAGTTCTGGGTAAAAAAAAATCAAAATAATAATAATAATAATAAAAAACGGCCACAACAAACTAAATATTTACAAGTTCATTCACGTTTTCTGCTATGCTATTTTTAGACACAATGTTTTCATGCTGAAAAACGAAAGCTTCTAAAAGTTTATGAAAAAAAATCACACTAAAAAGTATAACTTTAAAAAAGACGCCAAAAGAAATATTAAAACTATTTTCTAATTACCAGAAAAATATTTCAAAATATCCAGTAATATTGAATATTTAATTAAATAACATTGATATCTAAGTTAAATAAGAAGCGACCTATGTTTACCTTAGGCCATTATGTTGTGTATTGTTATTAGCCAATCAGAAGGCATTTGCCGACGCTACGGAACATGATTCACGGAAATAGCCGAACATTACCGAGCGTGGTTTCACGGAAGTAGCCGATCACTCACGAGTATTTCACCTCTCTGTCAAGATGGCCGAATTTGATAATTTCGAATCTACCGGGGAAGCTAATGTCGAAGAAGATCCAGCTGCTGACTTTCTAGCCCGTGAACAGACTGAATTAGCAGGGCTTGAAGATGATAATTTCGCTTTAGACGACTCTAACCAACCTTCTGACGGTAAACTATCTCCATTTTTCTCTAAACGTATTCGTCGCATGTTGAGAGTGTGACATGGCAGTAACCACCCCCTCGCAATACGCCCATCGAGATATTGTAAAAAAAATCTATCTGCGATTAATTAAAACTATTTATTTATTTATTTAAATATTGCTAATTTAACTTTAAATATATTGTAGATTATTAAGGCGTGATTATATCCAGTTTAATTTTTCTTTAACGTATTTAAATCCGGCAATGTGTTGCATTTTTTTGTAAGCACTGACGTAGCTTTTTTTTTTTTTTTTTTTATACACGTATATAGGAGTGGACGTATATTTTACAATATTGTCAACTTGTACGATTTGTCCGTGAGAATATGTGATGTTTAGGATTTTAATTAAATGGTAATTTGTATTTCTTTGGGTGTCTAAAAATATATTTGTGGTATTTGGTTGATCTTTGGTATTCAGAAATCATCGTCCCAAGGACAATTTGAAAATGTTCTCTTACGCTAGATCAGATGACAACACAAGAAAAGTATCGATCGATTTCCTACAGTAACTGAATTATTGCTGAATAAAACAAATCATTCATGAGATATAATTATAGAGAATTTCTTTAATAACATTTTTGCAGTCTCGTCTTAAGGTAAAATAATACGTTTTTTTGATATCTTCCTGCAATAATTGGCCTTTTCATTCATGCGTCGACGATATCACGTTTAATTAGGCTTGTATGTTTTTTTTTGTTTTGTTTTTTTAAGAAACGTCATTCTATGCAATTAAAACTTAACAAAATAAAAATATTCATAAAGATTTTATACGATTTATTTTAATTATTATTATTTATTTTTTGCTTCTACATAATTTGACCCGAGCCAAGGAACGAATACAAGAAAAGATAGGTCCCTCAAAATATATGCAAACATATTTTCTTTAAAATATATTAAATTAAAGCTTCATGAATATCTTTACTCGATCTAATCCAAGATTCAGTGTCTCTAACTATTTTGTTCAGCTGACTGACCAAGAAGTCCAGAAACATCTTTGTGGTTTACCTTTATTCGGCACCCTTGCCTTCCGCTATTCCTTCTGGACATATCTTGCTCACACTGACTGTTGATAGATTTGTGTGTGTGTTTTTTTACAGTCTCAACTTGGTTACTGTATCGTAAATTGCAATGTGATTAAAAAACAAAAACAAAAACAAAAAAATACTACAAATCGAATAATCAGAGAACGCCTCTTGAAAAGAGAATTTAGGGCACTGAAAAACGTACATTACCTGTTTAGGTGCTAATAAACGCACTTACTGATCTGCGGCGCACTTACTGATCTGCGCTATTTTTTAAAATCGTATTTCCAAGTTTAATTAAAGTTTTATGATATATATATATATTTTTATTCAATTGTAAGGTTAAAGTACAGAATAGGTACAAAACACCCTCCCCTCGTTAAGAATGGCTTTTTAAATACTAACGTTATTATTTCAGCACGGATCAATAAGTGCATGTGCACTGCATGACCCCTGTTTAATTTATTTCGTACCATTCTTGAAAGACCTAACAGTAAAAAATAATCAACGTCATTACAACTGATAATTTTATCAAATTGCTTCTATCGGCTGGTTTTATGGGATTTTCGAAAATTTTGACCTCAGGAGACATGTCCTTCATTAATCCCAACAGTGACCCTAAGTCCGGGAAGCGATAGATTTTAACATATTCGTTTTTAACAATTCACAAAATACGTAGGAAAAAGATTTGAGACGGGAGTGGTTCTATAAAAATGCATTAACTTAACAAGAAAATCACTACATATATTTAAACATTGTAATTTGTTTTAAAAATAGGAATTTGTATTTATTTCGTGCCTCTAATCGTATTAATAATGATCATCTTCATAGAGCTTACACATGTTGATTCTAAAACACGCTGTTTAGTTTTTAGTGGAAGTTTTTTTTTTTTTTTCTTAATTCAGCTGAGTTAATCAATGAACTGCACGGACATGTGAATTCGTGGGCGGTTTGTAGATTTCCTCTTCTCTATGATAAGTTGCCCCGAGAAAATGACGTTTTGTAAAATAATCATTTAAAAATATTATTGTATTATTATATCACAATTATATCTTTTAAATAAAAAGATTCACTCAAATGATCCGTTTCGAAAGTGAGTGGGTGGGATTTCACGCTGGTCTTGTTACAAATCAATTCGACTTTTGACTTCATCGAATATTTAATGTTACAAATTTACTTAGGTATTAACACATTTATGGCAGTAAAAACTAAAAAATAATACTTTGTTTTTTTGAAATTAATGTTTTGAGTGATGTTTTGAAATACAATAGATTTCTTGGTGCTAATGCACTTACTGATCCGCGCTATTTTTAAATCTTATTTTCAAGTTTAATTAAAGTTTTATATGTTTTTTTATTCAATTGTAAGGTTAAAGTACAGAATAGGTGCAAAACACCCTCCCCTCCCCATGTTAAGAATGGCTTTTTAAATAATAACGTTATTAGTTTAGCACGGATCAATAACTGCACTAGTGCACTAGTAAGTATCAATTTCTTTCATGTGTAACCCTGACCTTTAACAAGAGATCGAATTTGATGCAAGGTACGTTTTGCTTGAATAAATTCATTCTTGTATAGAACAGGAGGACCCATATCAACACGAACGTTTCCAATCGTGATTTATGGAACACAGACCGGAAATGACCGAAGCAGTTTACGATTTTAAAACTAAAAAGAAAAAAGCAGACGACATTAAGCATGTAAATGTAAAAACAGAGGAATTTAATCGCGGCGACAGCAGTTATTCAGTCTTCTGGAGCACTAATTGCCCCTCCCCACACCAATATCCCCATGGCAGAGACCCAAAGAAACAAAAATGCACCCTTTAAAAGAAAATTTAACTTACCCAAATAATAGTTCCCCAAAGCATATTTAAAGACAAAAAAGAAAAGTTAGGAATAAAATTATTCCATCGACCTTAATCTTCTTGAGACAAACCTCTTAATCGAAATTGCCCTCCTTTTCATACCCTGGAAGAAGGCATTCTGCATTCTCTGCAGGCGAACTTATCGTAAAACCTAGTAACCCTTGTTAAAAGATGATTAATGTAAAGAGAATTAGTTTCATATAGCAACTCTCTATAAATTTATGTTCAAAATTTATAATTGTCTTCTGATGGATCATGTTGTATTTTTGTATCCGCCCCCACGTTTGATATGTTCTTTCATGATGTAATTTTTGAAATGAAGATTGATGATTTGGATTATTCCAACGACTATTCTCATCTTATATTTACAATGTTTGGTCGACATAACCTCCAACCAATATCGGGTAAATCTTTCCCCCCCAAAAAAAATATATATATATATATATATTCAAACAAATTTCTACTCTGAAAATTGATGTTTTTCTGAATGAAATTTAAACAAAGAAACTATAAATTCTATTTGCTCAATCAAGTATATTGAGCTATTTTCTTTTTGCCTGGGATTGTTTTATATAATATTACCTCCAAAAGTATTCTGTAAGACTCGATACTATACAAGTAATTAATTTTGTGTTCCTATTCACCTTAGGATTCTGATATATATATATATATATATATATATATATATATATACACACACATACATGAGGGGCGTGCAATAAGTAATACCCCTGACCCATTTCCCATAGCAGCAGAGCAACGAAACTTGGCACAGTTATTAGTCTTTCTCTACATAGGAACCACCCAGAGTTATGCATTTCTTCCATCGTTTGATGCAGCTCTGGAGACCGTTTTTGTAGAACACCCCAGGTTGGTCCTCCAACCACGACGTGAAATCAAGGCTGCATCATCTGGGAAATGCTTTCCTTTCAAAAACAACTTCATGGCTTGGAAGAGGTGAAAGTCAGAGGGTGCAAGGTCAGGAGAGTAGGGAGGATGGGGAAGGATTTCATAACCACACGCACGTGCTTCTGATCTGGCGACATGTGAGTTGTGGACCGGAGCATTGTCCTGCAGGAGGAGGGTACCTTTGCTGATCTTGCCTCGCCTCTTGATTTTGATAGTTTCCCTTAATTTCCTCAAAAGTGAAGCATAATAGGCTCCTGTAATTGTGGTACCCTTTGCCAGGAAATCTGTCATCACTACTCCGTCCTGGTCCCAGAAGACTGTGAGCATGACATTGCCAGCGGAGGGCTGCACCCTTGCCTTCTTTGGAGGTGGTGAGTCCAAGTGCTTCCACTGCATTGACTGGACTTTGGTTTCTGGATCATAGTGATGGACCCAGGTTTCATCCTGTATAATCAGTTTTTTGAAAAACTTTGACTCATCTTCTTGGCACATCTCCAAATTCATCCTTGAGCACTCGAAACGTTCTCGCTTCTGGAATGGTGTGAGCCACCTTGGAATCCATCTGGCAGACACCTTATGCAAATGGTCATGAATGATAGTTTCCACAGACCCTGTACTAATCTTGACATCTTGGGCTATTTGGCGAATAGTAATGCGCCGATCTTCAAAATGGCAACCTCAACTTAACGAACAGATGCCTCATCAATGGCAGAGGGGGGGGGTAGGTATAGGAGCTGTTTCCACAGACTTCCGGCCATGTTTGAATTCACGATGCCAGCATTTTACAAGGTCATATGATGGGGCATTATCACCATAAGTTTCTTTCATTTCATCAAAAGTCTCCTGTGGTGTGCGTTCTTTCAAATACAAAAACCGGATCACTGCTCGACAGTCAACGTGCTCCATTTCACACCTGACTCAGTTCAAACACCTGTAAAACAGAAACCACAATTAGTTCAGAGCGATAATTTGCCACATAACCCGTAGAGATATAAATGATTGCACATGCAAAATTTCAGCTAGATCAGACAACTGGAAGTGGGTCAGGGGCATTACTTATTGCACGCCCTTCATGTGTGTGTATGTATATATATATATATATATATATATATATATATATATATATATATATATATATGGAGTGTGTAACATATTTGAGAACGGATTTATATATACACAAAGATCGAAGCAGATAATGACTTTTTACGGAAAACGTTTTCTGCAGACGTGAATGCATATATTGTTTTATAATTTTATTCATTCAACTTCAATAACTGATTTTTATGTGACTTTTGAATTGCCTACATGCTAAGGTCAGGTAGTCCTTGTTTATTACTCTCACTTTTAGGGATTATTTATTTTAGTATTATGAAGGTCCTCATTAACCTTTTTCCCAACTATGCTCCATACATAGTAATTTAAAAAATTGAGATCTGATCAGCTTGAAGGTAGTTATTTATCTCCCATAAAGAAGGAAAAGTGGGATTAAAGAGCCAGCATCCTAGGAGGATATACAACATCCAGCATCCTAGGAGGATATACGGCATAATCATGTTGACACACAAGTTCTCATTAGATCAAAAAAGTAAAGCAACATTGAGCCTGGTCAGTAAAAGATGTGTGAACAATTTTGAAATTCCAGGCGCTGTATGTAGGAGGACGTCGATACCTCCCTGCAAGAGTTGCAAAAACCTTGCATCGTTATCTCCACTAACAGTGATATACGTGGAACTGAGGATCGCTTGTGAATTTCATGCTCTCATGGAACTTCCTTTTTTGTTGGAAGCCAGTTAAACTCGCATAGGGTTAGTGCCGTGGCTGTTTACATCCTAGGATGCGGAGCACTTTGGCTTGCAGAAACAGCTAGTGCAGCTTCGTTGCATTTTTTGTAAGCATTGATATTCCTCGGTACAGCCGCATCAGGCAATTAGCAATAAATTAACCCCTTCTCAAAGAGAGACGGTAAAGCCAGGGTGGGTGATCCAACTAGAACTGAACAAGACCAGCAACATACTGCAATCAGCAGAGAAGAGATCATTTTAAAAATGGTTTCAACTCTGTTGCCGTCAAGGGGAAAAAATTCCCTGGCTAAGATCAGAGTTTTTCTTCTGATAGTTTCCGATAGTAATGGTGTGCTCTACTTGTTGAATAGATCCAAGTGTCCTAATACTATCAGTATGTCTAGAATGTCTCTTACGTTTTGATAATCTTTAAATATATGGCATAATCACGTTGACATATCGATTCGCGTTAGATCACTGAAGTTAAGCAATATTAAGCCTAGCCTACACAAGATTGGTGACCATTTAGGAATACTAGGCACTATATGTATTCAGGTAAACAGGTATATATAATACCTTGGGGGGAAAATAAATGCTTCTGTTCTTCATAGTTCCACATAACCCCTTGGCAAGGTATAGCACCTTACTCTAATATTCTGGAGTGTTACTATACAGAAGGTAGATAGACTTCTTTTGCTTTGATGAAGGCATATAGAAAAGGGGAGCACTATTAAAAAATATAGAAAAGGGGAGCACTGTTAAAAAATATAGAAAAGGGGAGCACTGTTAAAAAATATAGAAAAGGGGAGCACTGTTAAAAAATATAGAAAAGGGGAGCACTATTAAAAAAAGAAACTGGGTAGAGGGAACCTGTTGACCTTGTACAACAATCTTCTAGTGATGGTATCACAAACAAAACACCAGTTTCCAGTTTGTCATAAGCCAGCATGAAAGTAGTAAGGTTCAGAAAACTGTCTTGGAAATTCTCATGTTTGTGTGCAATCTTGTCTAACCGTAGATAGTGAAGCATATATATTGGTGATAGCTTTCCATCTTAAGTCTTTAACTTTTGTAAGTGATGGATCAAGCAACTTTTAAAAGTATTCTATTTTTAAACAAAACTATTATAGTCAGCTTACATAGTCACAATAATTGCATGCCTCATCATTTGTTGTGTAATTATAGGGAATGTTATTGATAATTATAGGGAATGTTATTGATAATTATAGGGAATGTTATTGATAATTATAGGGAATTAGAAAATATAAAGTTGCTGATCTCTACTATTATATAAAAGGAACTTTGTGTCTGTGTTCGTTTCTTATAGATTCAACAATGGCTGGGCTAATTTTTATGAAATTTCACACAAACATACTTTATGTACCTGGCAGTGTTCTTAGATATGTTTTGTATTGGAATGTCTTCAATAGTATTGATAAAAAAAAAAATCTGATGGAAGAAGGAACAGCCAATTTTAACCCAAGTCAACACTATACAGCCTAAACATCACAAGTGCATTTAAGTTTTATTACCACACAAGCAGAAAGGCCCAACATATAAAATCAAAAGTAGGTTCTTTGATATGACAGGGGTGCATTTGAAATGAATGTTTTTGTTTAAAGCACAATTGGACCATGATACTTGAACTTTTCATTTTAAACTTGAATTCAAGCCATTATCACCACACAAGCAGGAAGGCCAGACATATAAAATTAACAGTAGGTTCTTTGATATGACAGAGGTGCGTTAGAAATGAATGTTTCTGTTTAGAGCACAATTAAGCTACGATAGTGGACCTTTTCATTTTAAACTTTAAGGCAAGCCATTATGTACAAAAATAATTTTATAAAATCAATAATAGGTTCTTTACAGTGTAATGTAGACTACAATGTATTGCGGGGAGGCATGTGAAGCTTCCTCTTTGTGCACCATGATGGATCCCCAACTAGAGCAGACAATCGATTTGTTTAAAAAATGGGTGATTTCACCAGTTTCGATGACAAGTGTGAAACATTCATTGATCATCATTCAGTTCTGGGCAACGTTGGGTTTTTCTGCTAGTCTTTAGATAATTTCCTCTCATTTGAACTGCAGACGATGCGAAGAACCTAATTCTTATGCAAAACATCAACAGGAATTAAAACATACCTTTCGAGATTTTCATCGTAGCACCAAGTTATGGTCACTATAAGACCCAACAACTATGCCTACGTTTCATAAGGAAAAAGGCAGTATGTTTTGTCTGTATTTTTGCACCATGGAACAGCTTACCAGAGGAGGTAGTTACAATGTTTATCATATCGAGGTTCAAAGTCTCCTTAGACAAACACTTATACTGTGTATAGATGTACACACCTTATAACTGTCCTTTTTATATGATGACTTGCACTATTTTGACCAATGAATTTGATTTGATTATTCCTGCTATAGAAAATAGAAAAGAAAAAACATTTCTCCTTAAATATCTTGCACACCTTGTATGTATGGCAATGAATAATATGATCAATACAAAATACGTTTTAAAAAAATTCTATGTTAAGCATGAATATCAATATCACAGTTTGAAAAGTGTTGATATGGTATATAGTGAGTTTGATTTCTTTGGTGATGACTACTTATATAGGCTGCTTCTACTTCTGTTTGGCAGGGTAGCTAACTCCGTCGAGCACCTTCTATGGATATAATGATAAAGTAGAGAAAGACTGGCAATATGTCTTCTATGAGATTGACACTGTAGAGAAGAGATCTTCACCTGCAAGATTGCGATGTCAGTTTTCTACTCTTCCAACATGAGAAAGAGTGGTGTGAGCAGAGATTCCCTAGATATGGTGGCTAGATAGCTTTTGTTTACATGGAGCGTTAATATAATGCAGCTTTTCTGTTTGTGCTCAGATTGTCTTTATCATCAACGATAAAACATTAAGACATTTGTATCCAAAGATATGTTGTTTATTTAATTTTGGGACATATTTGGAGAGCAGGGAGGGGCTCAGCCTAAACTATTGGTGACTTTTTTTTTTCTTTGTCAAGTTGTATGTTCCTTATGACTGTGCCCAACAATTGTTTTGCTAAAACTCCTTATCTACATCGCATATTATCGCATATCTACACAGCATCCTGTGCTTACTCTCTTTGACCATTTTGCGCACATACTTGTCATCCAAGGCATTGGGCATGTGTGTGTAGTCTCCACCAAAATGATCCGTTTCGAGTGGGTTGGATTTCTGGGATATTTCACACTGATTTTGATATAAAAGTAAAACTTGACCAGTAAGGGTTAGTAGTAGTAGTAGTAGTAGTAGTAGTATCATATGGGTTAAATCTCTATACCACTATTTTTTAATCAGTCTGAGAAATTGTCTTCAGATAAATAGGCTGTCACATAGCCTCCTTCCAGTCAGGTGACTAGACAGTGTAGGATCAGGTGGTCTGTATCCTGGGGGGATTCTTTGCATTTTGTGCAGCATCTTGTTCTGATCCTGTTTGCTTCCATGCAAAATCTGGGAGGCACAAAGTTGGGTCTTAAATGATGTCCCCTCCTTTAAGAGTATTGTTTCTCCATTCCTCCTTCCATGTCTCAACTGGGTTGAAATTTTGTATTTTTGAGTTGTAGAAGGACTTTTGGGATTTGAGTCTGGAGGCATCTTTTAAAATTTGTTGGATTGATAAGTCTGGTGTCCTCTTCGAGATTTTGAATCCATTTTTGAGTTGCCTCTTCCTCCTTATGTGGAGTGGTGTGATTGAGCTTGAGCAAGGGCTGAGGATATGTGTTGCATGGAGAGAAGTGATGAGAATAAAATGATAGATGTGTAATGTGAGCCTTAAAACAGGCTTAGTGTTGATGACCTCAGAGGAAGATTAAATCTAGATAGAATAAGGATATGTGTGCATAACAGGAGTCCTTGTTGGTTTTGTCTCATTGAAGAATGGATGACTGCTTTGGTTAGTAGTTATAGAAAAGTTGAGATAGCAAGATCAGTTTGAAGGGGAAAGCCAAGATGAAGGGCAGAAGTGATAAGTATGGATGGAATACTGCTGCCATATCTGTGCAGGAGCTGCTAAAAATAGCCTATCCTGCCTTGACAGAGTACAAAATAGACTTCGTGGCTTAGTGGGGGATGCTCTTTTCTCTTTCCTGCAACCTCTCTCCCACAGAAGAGACGTTGCGAGCCTGTCTTTGTTTTACCGTTATTTCCATGGCAAGTGCTCGTCTGAGCTCCAATATCTGGTCCCCCCTCGCCAATCTTTTACGAAAAACACCCGTCTAACTGAAGCCACTGTCAAAAATTTTCCCCACTCTCTATCTGTGCCTAAATCAAAACGTAGATTCCATGAACACAGCTTCTTTCTTAGAACAGCACGCCAATGGAACTACTCTGTTCCATCTGCCTGTTTCCCACCTGACTACAATTTGGATGTCTTCAAATCCAACATAAATAAATTCCTGATGAACCGCCCCCTTAAGTAGACACTTTATGAAATCTCAACACTAACATACAACGTACTGTACATGCAATAACCCTTATCCCTGAGTGGCTTCCGGGCCTTGATAAGTGGTGACCTCCTTGTAAAAAAAAAAAAAATAAAAATAAATAAATAAAAAAAAAAATAAAATGGATTTGGGAGAAAAAGGGATAAATAAAGCCCTGGCCAGAGATAGACTAGTTATGGAGTTAATTTCTAAAAGCTGTCCAACACATGCCAGTATATAAAACAGACGTTCAACTGAATGAGTACATGCGTACAACTTGACCTGTGACTGCCATCCCTAATTTTTATTGTCTATTTGCAAAATCTAAGTTTGATTCAAAGAACCTTTTAAATGTAATGGTACATGGCAACTGTCAGCTTGTCGCGTTGTGTTTTCAGCCTAATAAGTGTAAGGCGAGAAACTAAGTTATCTTATGACTTTGATTGTATATCGATATTATCCAAACATACAATTACATTGCATAGTTCTCTCTCTTCACGTGTAGTTTCTTCATTGTTTCCGTTTTATGATCACATCATCCTTCGTTGTGTAATGTCGCCGTTACACTTCATTTTAGTAATTCCTAAAAATAAAACTGAAAATAAATAAAATCAAAGTCGGCATTTTTTTTTTTTTTTTTTTTTTTCCTTTTAACAAATTTTTATTAAGGTTACTTTCAGCACCACTTCTTTAAAAAAAAAAGTCTCTCTCTACCACATGTCTATTTTAGCTTGGAAAGCGATTCTCCTTCTTCCCACCGCATGCCACCCGCAGCCAGCCATTTCTTGCATTTGCTTTACACATCCATTCTTTCTACCTGAACATGTTGCGTTTTTTCTTGGATTTTCCTTCCTCTTCTCGTGCACACTTCCTAATTTGCATATGTCCGTTTTTCTGCTGCTGCTCATCACTTCACTGCTGCTGATACTTTCCATGCGCTCACACACGCTATGTTACAATTACTTTCTTTCTTGGCGATGTGGCTAGGACCCTGTTGAAATAAATTTATTGTGCATATAGAAGGTGAATTAAGCAAAGACATAGGTTTGAAATTGGAGATTTATTTGAGAAAATATTTATATGTAATTACAAAGGAAGGAGATGGTCATTTTCCTAATTAACTATTTAGATAGCTGGTACTGATGGCAGCATACAGTTTCATAGTTTTGTTGTTTTCTGACATAATTTTGCTAGAAAATTAAAAAAAACGGCTTGATCATTACATGTTGAGAATTACCATCATTTACACTTCCAAATCTGATCTGATTTAAAATTTAATCATTCTTTCTTGCGCTGTTCTCATGTGAAGTCCTATCTATGGATGATCACATTCGCACATAGCTTTGATTCTAGCATCTCTGATCCCATCTCGTCAGATCTGACACCAAGGTCGGCTCTGTCTAGAATACAATCTAAGAATGGTCAGGGCTTCATGACCATATCATTCACGTTTATCAAGATCCGTACTAGCAAATCTACACTATAATCTAAGTAATTTAATTTATATATATATATACACACACACACAAATATGCAAAACTTGATTCCATGTATATGTACTGTCTATTCTAATTTGCTTTTCAATTGATCCCAATCAGACATTTGCAATCAATGATTCTATTAAACTGCAGTAATTGTGTCTGTTTGTCCACCTTTTGGGTGGATCTGAGAATTTTGCAATATTTTATGTATTACATTAAAGACTAAAATTCATAAAAACCATTTTTATCTTTCTACATTTCTGAATCCATTTTTGAATGATTATTATGGCTCAACAGCTTTATTTCTTAGAAAATCAATTTTTATTAAAACCATTCTGAAATTTGAAACCAATGTTAATATACATTCATAAGTTATTCAGAATAAATAAATAAATAAATAAAAAACAAATATTTAAAAATATACCCATGGCATAACGGATAAAGTACTATGTAAAAATTCAGTTTTAAGTGACACTCTTCTGAAGGTCGAAGGTTCAATCTTCAGTGTGGGTGATACTAAAAATACAATTGCAAATTACTTAAGACTTCTACTTGGTCATGGTTGATGGAATGAGAACAATCTACCTCTGTGGATTAAATAAAAGGTTTCGTTTGAAATTTTGTATAGATTTCTGAGTTTGACAAAGATACACCTGAAAAAGGTTTGAGGCTACATTGACCAAAACATTGTGAAAATAATACTCTATAAGAATAGTAGTCCAAATACTAATACTAATACCTTAAATATATAAGGATAAAGAATGAAATAAAACAAATATTTAAAAATATGTTAAATCTATTTCTCTCTTAACAATATATACTTTTAGCATTTAACCATATTTATATCATGAGTACATTGTTGATTAATAGTTTTCTGCACATGGATTGAACCCACGGGCGATTATTAGATCTGTATGTAATGCACCCTCCTTCCACCACTCCTCGTCTCAATTGCCCTTCATTGTCACTTGTTACATTGTATTCAGTAGTGATCAGATGGTTAATTCTTCCATATTAATTTTTTTTTTTTTTACTGACCTCTGAGAATATGTTAAAAACAGAATTTGAGCATCACAAAAACTAATCTTAATTCTGGTTCAGCATACGTCATCTGTATATTGAATCGGCTTCTTCCAAAAAAGGGAATTCTTAGAAACCATCACATTTACAAACAGTTCCCAATTGCATGTATAATGGTGTTATTTTTATTTATTTATTTTTTTTTCAAGGTGTGGCTATTTTCTCATATACAACACTTGGTATTCCGAAATGGTCACCAATCTGGTACTGACCAAACTTAACATCTCTTAACTTTTGTGATCTAACGAGAACTAGTGTGTCAATGTGATCATGTCATATATTTAAAGATTATAAAAGTGTAAAAGATATTATAGACACGTCAATAAGATTAGAACAGCTGGATTTATTCAGGAAGTGCAGCACACCATTGGTAGTAATCCTAGAAGATCCATGAGGTTGATTGCAAAATAGTGTTAGACAAAAAATTTTAAAAGTTATCCATATCACCAATCTGTTACAGATCAGGCTTAACATCTCTTAACAAAAATATGCATGGGTATCGATCCTCTGTTCCGTAAAACATTTTTTCACTAATATTAACAATTAGTATAGATATCCTGAAAAATTGAGTCATAGGAAAGCCTTTAAAAAATATCTGAGTGATTCTTGAAGATTGAACTTTCTTTGTGATTTATGGACCAACCCTCAAACCCATGGTTTGAATTCTTTTAATGCAGAACCAACCCTCTTTTCCTTAGTAAAGAAAAAGAAGCATGTTTTCAACACCTAAAGAAGGTTGCAGCGATCAAAATAACACCCAAGATGAGAATGATAGTCCGGTTAATCAACACATAACACAAGCATCTCTTTTAACTTTGCTGATTTAATGAGAACCAGTGTATTAACATAATTATGTTGTTGCAATAATAATATATTGGTTTGTTACAAAAATGTAAAGGTTGGCATGCAAAAAAAAACAAAAAGACAGCATTTCTCTTTAAAAAGTTATCTTTCCTGCATTGAAACTTTCCGATAGAACTGCTGTAAAACTGATTCACGTGAAGTAAAAATGAATGAAAGCCAATTGATCGATATGTTTAGTAACAGCTGATGAAAGTTACCTCCCTCTCTCTCTTGCGCGTGCACACACGTACACATATACACACACATGCTGCTTAGCAAGCATATCTGTAGGTAGCTGAAGATGTGGGGGACAATCAACAGGGAGGGTTTGTCTTGTCTCTCAGAGACACATATTGGCCTTCGATCGTGGAATTGCAATGATTAGCATTCTCTTGCAACTTCAGTCAGGACCACTGTGCGTGGACTCCCCTATGTAAGGACATGATGCCTGTCAGAGAAAAAGCTGATTCAATGAAGTTGAATGCTGTTATAACAACTAATATATATACACACACATACACATGCTCATATATATATATATATATATATATATATATATATATATATATAATATACACACACACTAGAAGGCTGCCTGCTAGTATATATGTGTCTGTGTATAGATGTATATATCGGTTTGCCAATGTTTTTCCAACTTCATATATAGTTATCTACTTTTTATTTCTTCTCCATTTGAACTCTATATTTTTAAAATAAGACCTCATATGCCTCTCTACGTAATATCTTTTCATTCCATAAATTGGATTTTATTTCCTTTCTCAAATACAAGATTCGTCTACACAAAATTTTCATCACTTCTTCAACCCCGGATATTTTTTTAAAGAGTTTCTAAAGGATTTACTAATCGTCACAGCTATTACAAACTTTTGAAACTCACATGATATTTGCAACCAAAATTTTGAATACTGCTGAGTATTCTTTTTCATTTCTCTAAACTTTTTTCTTTCAAAATTTTTTTTTTGACTATTTTCAAAAATGAGCTAACCAGCAAAAATAGATATTTATCTATACGTATATATTTTTGCTAACATTTTTTTTCTCTAAGAAGAGCCTATCTTTGACACTCCATGGAATAAGGAACCTTTCACCTTTACTTAATATTCCTTGTTTTGAATAAAATATTGTAAATCCATGTATTTATACTACCCCCCCTCCTGTCCCAGGACAGGTAACATTAATTGACCAACCAGAATAGTTTTGAACCATAGTTTTTTATATTCCTGGTTTCTTTTCATTTAATATCCATTTTCCTTTGTCAGTGAGAGGTTTTTTGATATTTAACAGCTCACTCTTTAAAATCAAAAGACGTAAATTCACAAAAAACGTTGGTTTGCTAAAAAAAAAAAAATGAAACTGGTGAATTAACTGACTTACCAGTTAAAACGCTAGGTGTATCTCAAGGGAACTAAAGACTATAATGTAAACAAATTTTTGTTATTTTGAATGAGCTGAATACTTCTTTAACAAATTTTCTGCTTAGTATTTTTCATTTTGTTAGAAATGACATTTTTTATTCACTCGTGTATAACGAGATATTGTATCAAATGCTAAAATCTCAATATATGTCTGCATTTGATTGAATATTCATTTGCAGTGTCACACATACCAAAAGTGACATTCACTCTAGGTGGGTTGAACCAGCTTCCTCTGAAGGAGAAAGTTTCAAGGGAATATCAAATTCACAAGCAGTTCCCAGTCGCTTGTATATCCCTGTCGAAGGAGATGACAATGTTAGGTTTCTGCAGTTTCTACAGGAAGGTGTTGGTATCCTCTTACATAACGGTCCCTAGTAATCCAAAATGGTCACCCATCTGGTACTGGTCAGACTCAACATGGCTTAACGTTGGTGATCTAACAAGAACTGGTGTGTCAGCATGATTATGCTGTATATCATCAACTAACTGCGCCATCTTGTTTTCACTCTGTGTATTTTGTATGTTTTCTGCTTAGTATTGATTATCCTTCCTGTATTAAAGTATTTTAGCTTCTATTTTGTATTATATATATATATATATATATATATATATATATATATATATATATATATATAATTTTCCTCTTCTTCCTATAAATAAATCCTAATTATATCCTTACTTGTTTTGGCTTTTGTGACTCCTTGATGTTTTGTATTTATTGGTTGTTCTCTTAATTTAAGAGCCTCGGAGAAAAAATAATTTATTTATAGAAAAAACAATATTGATTAAAATTCATATAATTCCTTCTATGAAGCTGGTATTCACTTAGTGCGGTTTTTGTAGAAATATATTGCTGATCGGAAATCATTTCTTGAAGTTTTTTATTTCAAGGCAAATATTTAAAATATGATTATATTTGAAAATATAATCATGTTTGCAATATTTCCCATGAAAAAAAAAAAATTAAAAAGTAACATTTGCAATATGAGGTGAAGTAATAAAAAAAAACCCTGTTGATATTGCGTTTCTGACTGTAAAATTGCTCATGACTTTAACAAATCAGAATAAATTTAATTTAAAAATACCAATAAAAATGATTAAATCTTTACATATATTTGGCTTTCAAACATATTTCATACATATTTTATTTTATATATGCGCCAGAACCTGGAAATTTCCAGGTGAGTATCTGGAGGTGTGTTTAATCAAGACTACCGAGAGTAAAGGCCAATGAACATGACAGCGTGATGTCATTACAACATGTAGGTATACGGTGCCTAAAGTTTCTTGTGTTCAACCACGTGACCATGCTAATAGCCATAAAAAATATTTTTTGTTGCTCCTTGTGGTAATTTTATGAAGGTAATTCAAACGTGCATGTATTTTTTTTTTTCTAAAGAGAAAGAATAATTCTCCATTTGGATAATTATATAATTGCACATTGGGATAATTTTAATCTAACAAATTACAACAACCTGTTTTTTAAATTTTCGAAAATTTCATTTAATTTTTTTAAACTGCAAAACAAACAATTTTTATATGAGAATATTTTTCAATCCATTCTTTTAATAATAAACCTTCCGCACTTTCACCGAACAATTTAATGAAAAAAATGATACCATAAAAATTTAATTTAACTTGGAAATACTATCTAAAATATAGCACGGTGCGTACACTGCACAAGCACCATTATTATTATTATAACAATGATAATAAAAAAAGAACTGGTGTAGATGACATCAACTGGCGCCACGTCAATTAGTTGTGAAGGGTCAGGGAGGATGGGAAGACTGAGGTGGTGGAGTACTAACCAGATCTCCACTGGAAGTGTGCAGTTCAAATATGGTACGGAGGGAGGGGGCATTTTGTAACCCAAACCCCAGGAAACATTAATGACTGATGCCCATGAGAAATCAATGGCAAACGGCTGTTGTGATAATGTGCAATCATCTGCACGAGTGGTCAAGAGGTGGAGAACACTGGAAATCTAGGGAGACTTGTCACTCGGTCTCCAGGGAACACCACAGATTACCAGTGATGATGGCCTGTGAGACAACACGTAGTGAGTGAAATAATAATAATGTCCCCCTCCCAAATTCACCATCACCCTGATTTAATATCGTAGATGTTTATTAAATTTTCTTAGTTTTTAACCAATGTTCACATCATGGTGAGATTATTTCTTTAGTTATATGAACTTCATTTTCATATTCATGTATTCTGCACTGATATGAAAATGAAGACTATAGCGGAGTATAGGATTCCCAACCATGTAACTGATGAAAATATGCTACACATTTTGATAAAAACATAGGGAAAAATGGACATAGAAGAAAAGAAAACCAAAACTTTAAATATAATTTCTGTATTATTTCAACTTATAATCTTGTGGGGGGAAAAAAATCCAGCTCCCCAATAAGGGGCACTCTGGATAGGAACAAAAATAAAAATTGTCTGTCATGAAGGATTTCTCTTCCACTGACAGAGAACAGAAAAGGTGAAGTGTACCCTCAGAACAGATACTACACTGTGATCTTGTCCTGAAGGCTAAGAATTGTTTGTTTTATGTTTTTTTAATTGTTTGTTCCCTAAATTCATAATTCAGTTTTATCATTATTAGATTGTATATTGTTTTAAAATTACATAATTTTACATAGATAATATTTATGTTTTATATTGAATAAAGTTCAGTTTCATTATTAATCAAATTGGGTTCCTTTCTTTTCTTTTTAACATGTTTTAATGCTCTTTTTAAAAATGCCCTCATATAGTATCAACAGTAACAGTTTGACAAATCTTACCTTTTTTTTTTTTTTTTTTTTTTTTTTTTTTTTACAAAGGTATCACCACATTATCAAGGCCCAGAGGCCACTCAAGGATAAGGGTTAAAGAGTGTACAGTAGAAGTTGGTCAATATAGTAATCATTAGTAATGAAAATTTGGTAAATTTAATAACTTATATGGAACGGCTCATCAAGAACTTATTTACCTTAGACTTGAACACAACCATATTGTAGTCAGCCGGAAAGCAGGAAAACGGAAGACAATTCCACAGGCGTGCAGTTCTAAGAAAGAAGCTTTGTTCATGGAATCTATGTTTAGGTTTAGGCACAGATAAAGAGTGGGGGAAATTATTGATAGTGTTTACAGCTAGACGAGTGTTTCTTGTGAAAGTTTGGCGAGGGGGGGACCATAGATTGAAGCTCAGTTGAACACTTTCCATGAAAATAACGATACATCAGAGACAAACTCGCAACATCTCTTCTGTGAGATAGAGGTTGTAAGGAGGAGAAAAGGACATCTCCTACGAGGCTACGAAGTCTATTTTGAACTCTATCAAGGCAGGACAAGTCCTTTCTAGCAGCTCCTGCCCAGATGTGGCAACAGTATTCCATCCTTGGACGTACCTGGCTCTTATATAGATAGAGAATAGCATCAGCAGAGAGATATCTACTGGATCGATAGAAAGATCCCACCATTTTTCCAGCGGCCTTGGCAACAGATTTGATATACGTGTTCCATTTAAGATCAGGAGTAATGGTCAAGCCCAGAAGCTTGTCAAAACTTGAGGCCTCCTGAAGACGAGAGCCATTTATTTCAATTGATGACAAATGTGGATTAAAATGTTGATGATGTAAAGAGAGAAGCTTGGTTTTAGATGCATTAAAAGTAACCAGCCACTCCTTTCCCCATTGTACTACATGCTCAAGATCAGAGGAGAGAGAATTGGAGAGTACTTGGTCGTTTACTGTCTTAGATGTGGTACCATAAATGGTAGTGTCGTCAGCATAAATGTCTACAAATGATGTAAGGATATGATTTGGAAGATCATTAATGTAGATCAGGAAAAGAGTTGGGCCCAGGATGGATCCCTGAGGGACACCGGCATTAATACTGTGAGCTTCTGATTTTTGCCCCTCAACTACTACTCTTATGAACCTATCAGAAAGAAATGATTTAATAATTGAGAAGACTTTTCCAGCTATACCATAGCTAGCGATCTTATGAAGTAAACCTTTATGCCATACCCTATCAAAGGCTTTAGATATGTCAAGAGCAATTGCCCTAGAAAGATTGCCACCGTCGAGAGATTTGCTAATCCTATGCGATATAACTGTAAGGACATCTGCTGTAGATCTAGCAGAACGGAAACCATATTGAGTGTCACTAAGAAGGTTATTTTTGTTGAGATGTTTGATTACTTCTGTATTTAACACAGATTCTAGCAACTTACTCATGACGCACAGGAGACTTATTGGCCTGTACTGAGAGGGGGATGAGCGATCACCTGAATTCTTAAATACTGGGCATACTGATGAGATTTTCCAGGGAGATGGGAAACTATTCTCCTTAAGACAACGTTTAAACAGTTTTGTAAGTATGGGCGCTAGTTCAGGTTGAAGTTTTTTGAGTACTATAATTGGAATACCATCAGGGCCAGTTGCTTTACTGGAATCAAGGTTTTTGATTAGCTTGGCAACATCACGTACAGATATACGTATATCACATAGCGTGTTTTCTGATACAGGAGGAAATATTGGGGGTTGGCGGTCTTGGTCGCAAAGGGTAGAATTAGCTGCAAAGTTCTTGACAAAGAGTTTGGCTTTGTCTGATGCTGACGAGATTACCTCAGGTCCATTGATAATAGTTGGGATGGAGTACACGCTTCTGTTCAGGATTCTGTTTGCTATTTGCCAAAACTGGTGGGAACCAAGCCGCTGCTCAGCTACTTTGGACTTAACAGATTGAGCATACAACTCTCTTGCGTTCCTTATTACTTTCTTACAATGGTTGCTGGCAGTCCTGAAAACGGCTTTAGTTTCCATACATCTATTACGTTTGAAGCAGTGGAAAAAGTGATTTCTGTGCGCAATGGCAGCAGCACATTCTGGAGAGAACCATGGCTGGCTGTTAGGTTTTTGCTGAAACTTTTTAGAGGGTATGAAATGGTCAATACCTACAATTAACCATTCAGTTAGGTCTAATACTATAGAGGACACATCCTTTTTAAACATGGAATGCAGAGGTAGATCAGATATAAATGTACGGAAGCTATCCCAGTCAGCCTTAGTGTATCGATATACTGTACGATGAAGTGGCACGTCTGGGGACTTATTACATTTCATTTTTATCTTAATTGATACAACAGAGTGGTCGGAAGATCCAAGAGGCGACAGAACAGAAACTGAACATAGTTCAGGGCAAGTTGTGAGAAAAAGGTCTAGTAGGCTCGCATACTGGCCGTCATTATCGGGCACACGGGTAGGTTCCTGAACAATCTGAGTGAGGTCATAGGCAATGGAGAAATCATGACAGAACCTCCCCTCATCATCGGTCTTGTTTGAGTGGGTCAACCATTCGACGTTGTGAACATTGAAGTCTCCACATACGTGAATGTTAGCTGAAGGATAAGTAGAAAGGACTTGGTCAATTTTCTCGGATATGCTTTGAAAGATAGTAACTCCGCTGTTGTGGGGGCGATAGAGAGTAAATATAAATGCAGTAGTGTGAGCTAAAGCAACCCGGAAGCACATATAGGGTAAGTTAGGATCTTCCCTGGAGATGTCCCTCCCACATGGAAAGCTATCTTTAATATAGGCACATATTCCATGCCCATGGCGATCTTGGGGGTCAGATTTAGAAGTTAAGTTAGAGTATCCTGTAATTGCAAACTCATCTAGGGAAATAGCCTGTCCAATGCCAGTTTCACTTAAAAATAAAAGGTCTGGTTTAGTCTCCTGTAATTGGGTTTCAACCTCTGGAAGGTTAGAACGTAGACCCCTGATGTTGGAGAAGGAGACATGGTAGTAAGGGTCTACGTTGGAAGTTGGAGAACCGGGTTTAATTGTGTATTTTTTCTTGAAACTTGTCATGATGAAATTTTGGAATTTGTGGACTAGGTCGACAGATTTACTTAGAGCAGGACAGAGAGGGGAAACTAAGAGAGAAAAAGAAACGAAGAATTTTTTTTTTTTTTTTGTACCACATGATAAGGTAAAGCCGTAACAATTACCCACTAGTATGGCATCGAGAGGCCCCACCAGAAGCTACTGCATGGTCCAGATTCCATTCACCAAATGGCAATACAGCAGCCCCAGTACTTTGCACCTGCTGATAGGACAGCCTCCTTAGTGGTTAATCCAAGGTTCGGGTCCCTGACTATCAGGCGGATAACGTCAGCCCAGACAAAACGTTTACCTCCAGCACCCTTACTAGTGACATGGCTACAAGGATAGACATAGAAACAGAAAATTTCCACCAACTCTGCCAACTGTTCGCGCAAAAATACTGCCAACCTAGAAAACAGCTTTTTCTTCTCCCTTTGTCAGAAAAATCACTCATTTAAAAAATGAGGACTGAGGGACAAATAAGAAGAAGCGAGAGTAACAGGAGCTGCCGATAACGCATCCACAATGCGTTTTCTACTCTCCATTAAAAAAAAAAAAAAAAATAAATAAATAAATAAATAAAAAATAAAAAATAACTATTAAGTATTGTACTTAAAAGTCCAACGGACCTGTTTAAGGGAAAGTATGGTGATAGATTCCCCTCCCACGAACTAAAAATGAGTACAATTAGGTAATCTATTTTTGCAATCAACTCGGTAGATAAATAAACATTTATGGACGAGAGAGAAAAAAAAAAAAAAAAAAAAAAAGCTAGCATTTAATACAACAGAAATACATAAATTAAATACTGAAATAAAATGTAGTTATTAATATTTGAATCTTAAAATAAAAAGTGCGAATTAGTAGAGAAAAAAATCACTTATCACAACAACGCATTCCGTCTCCAAACTAGTGAAGAATTTAACTTTTAATAGCGTTCAGAAGATTTTTTTTTTTTTTTTAAATTAACCGTTAAGAGAAAGCGTGATTTTATTCTGAACTTTAACTAATCACGTTTTAAGCAACTTATGATATAAAACAAAATCGGATGGGGGGGGGGGTTCTTCCGAAGTTAGTTGGTGACGTTATAAGTAATTGCGAGATAAGATGGGAGCCAGAAATTAGGGGTGGGGGACTGAAAATGATAATATAATGGATTGATTATACAATATTTAAGATCAACTTGGTAGATAAACATTTATGGACGAGAAAAAAAAAAAAAAAAAAAAAAAAAAAAAGAAGCTAGCATTTAATACAACAGAAATACATAAATTAAATACTGAAATAAAATGTAGTTATTAATATTTGAATCTTAAAATAAAAAGTGCGAATTAGTAGAGAAAAAAATCACTTACATTGCCTGCAGGCATTTTTCAGTTAACAGGCCTTCTTCCTCTTGGTGGCCTGGGTTTAATTCACCGGGAGAGATGCTCCCTTAGGCTTCATTAGGATATGCATGTAGAAGAAGAAAAACTGATGTAATAATCTGAGTTTTACAGTATGCTGTCTTGTGGCAGCCATTGAACTGACTATTAGTAGTAGTTTCTAAAAGTTTAGATGGTTCTACATAAGGCTTTTACCACTATAAACAAATCATCTGTGTGAATTTCTGGACAACTTAGTTGTTTATATATTATTCCTTAATTGGAATTTTTTATTTTGAGATGAGCATTTTTATGTTAATTTTATTTTTATTTCGGACTATTAGTCTCATCTTTATTAGTTGTTGTTTGTTTGTTTTTATTGGTTCACAACGTTTCGGCCAACTTCCTCTGGCCTTCGTCAAGTGGTAACCGCGACGGATAGGAACTTCGAATCTCCTAACTGCATTCTCAGCCATCACTGCCATCCGTAGTTGTCGTCGTCTCACCACATTTTTGACCAATTACCTCTGGCACGCTTTGGGTGGGATTGAAACCGCTATCTTCAGACAATGTTCATCTGGAACCGTAGAGATTCAACGTCTCTATCAACTGCGCCACGGGCCCCGAAGGGCGATCAAGGTTGGATTCTTTGATCTTATAAATCCACATTTATTCATTATCTGATCTTCCATAGTCGGGTCCGTACCGATTGGTACATATATATATTATTCCTTAATTGGAATTTTTTATTTTGAGATGAGCATTTTTATGTTAATTTTATTTTTATTTCGGACTATTAGTCTCATTTTTATTAGTTGTTGTTTGTTTGTTTTTATTGGTTCACAACGTTTCGGCCAACTTCCTCTGGCCTTCGTCAAGTGGTAACCGCGACGGATAGGAACTTCGAATCTCCTAACTGCATTCTCAGCCATCACTGCCATCCGTAGTTGTCGTCGTCTCACCACATTTTTGACCAATTACCTCTGGCACGCTTTGGGTGGGATTGAAACCGCTATCTTCAGACAATGTTCATCTGGAACCGTAGAGATTCAACGTCTCTATCAACTGCGCCACGGGCCCCGAAGGGCGATCAAGGTTGGATTCTTTGATCTTATAAATCCACATTTATTCATTATCTGATCTTCCATAGTCGGGTCCGTACCGATTGGTACATATATATATTATTCCTTAATTGGAATTTTTTATTTTGAGATGAGCATTTTTATGTTAATTTTATTTTTATTTCGAACTATTAGTCTCATCTTTATTAGTTGTTGTTTGTTTGTTTTTATTGGTTCACAACGTTTCGGCCAACTTCCTCTCGCCTTCGTCAGGTGGTAACCGCGACGGATAGGAACTTCGAATCTCCTAACTGCATTCTCAGCCATCACTGCCATCCGTAGTTGTCGTCGTCTCACCACATTTTTGACCAATTACCTCTGGCACGCTTTGGGTGGGATTGAAACCGCTATCTTCAGACAATGTTCATCTGGAACCGTAGAGATTCAACGTCTCTATCAACTGCGCCACGGGCCCCGAAGGGCGATCAAGGTTGGATTCTTTGATCTTATAAATCCACATTTATTCATTATCTGATCTTCCATAGTCGGGTCCGTACCGATTGGTATATATATATATATATATTATTCCTTAATTGGAATTTTTTATTTTGAGATGAGCATTTTTATGTTAATTTTATTTTTATTTCGGACTATTAGTCTCATCTTTATTAGTTGTTGTTTGTTTGTTTTTATTGGTTCACAACGTTTCGGCCAACTTCCTCTGGCCTTCGTCAAGTGGTAACCGCGACGGATAGGAACTTCGAATCTCCTAACTGCATTCTCAGCCATCACTGCCATCCGTAGTTGTCGTCGTCTCACCACATTTTTGACCAATTACCTCTGGCACGCTTTGGGTGGGATTGAAACCGCTATCTTCAGACAATGTTCATCTGGAACCGTAGAGATTCAACGTCTCTATCAACTGCGCCACGGGCCCCGAAGGGCGATCAAGGTTGGATTCTTTGATCTTATAAATCCACATTTATTCATTATCTGATCTTCCATAGTCGGGTCCGTACCGATTGGTACATATATATATTATTCCTTAATTGGAATTTTTTATTTTGAGATGAGCATTTTTATGTTAATTTTATTTTTATTTCGGACTATTAGTCTCATCTTTATTAGTTGTTGTTTGTTTGTTTTTATTGGTTCACAACGTTTCGGCCAACTTCCTCTCGCCTTCGTCAGGTGGTAACCGCGACGGATAGGAACTTCGAATCTCCTAACTGCATTCTCAGCCATCACTGCCATCCGTAGTTGTCGTCGTCTCACCACATTTTTGACCAATTACCTCTGGCATGCTTTGGGTGGGATTGAAACCGCTATTTTCAGACAATGTTCATCTGGAACCGTAGAGATTCAACGTCTCTATCAACTGCGCCACGGGCCCCGAAGGGCGATCAAGGTTGGATTCTTTGATCTTATAAATCCACATTTATTCATGATCTGATCTTCCATAGTCGGGTCCGTACCGATTGGTATATATATATATATTATTCCTTAATTGGAATTTTTTATTTTGAGATGAGCATTTTTATGTTAATTTTATTTTTATTTCGGACTATTAGTCTCATCTTTATTAGTTGTTGTTTGTTTGTTTTTATTGGTTCACAACGTTTCGGCCAACTTCCTCTGGCCTTCGTCAGGTGGTTCCAGATGAACATTGTCTGAAGATAGCGGTTTCAATCCCACCCAAAGCGTGCCAGAGATAATTGGTCAAAAATGTGGTGAGACGACGACAACTACGGATGGCAGTGATGGCTGAGAATGCAGTTAGGAGATTCGAAGTTCCTATCCGTCGCGGTTACCACCTGACGAAGGCGAGAGGAAGTTGGCCGAAACGTTGTGAACCAATAAAAACAAACAAACAACAACTAATAAAGATGAGACTAATAGTCCGAAATAAAAATAAAATTAACATAAAAATGCTCATCTCAAAATAAAAAATTCCAATTAAGGAATAATATATATATATATACCAATCGGTACGGACCCGACTATGGAAGATCAGATAATGAATAAATGTGGGTTTATAAGATCAAAGAATCCAACCTTGATCGCCCTTCGGGGCCCGTGGCGCAGTTGATAGAGACGTTGAATCTCTACGGTTCCAGATGAACATTGTCTGAAGATAGCGGTTTTAATCCCACCCAAAGCGTGCCAGAGGTAATTGGTCAAAAATGTGGTGAGACGACGACAACTACGGATGGCAGTGATGGCTGAGAATGCAGTTAGGAGATTCGAAGTTCCTATCCGTCGCGGTTACCACCTGACGAAGGCCAGAGGAAGTTGGCCGAAACGTTGTGAACCAATAAAAACAAACAAACAACATCTAATAAAGATGAGACTAATAGTCCGAAATAAAAATAAAATTAACAACTTAGTTGTTGTGGCAAACCTCACATGTCAAAATCAACAGCAGCATACATCGTGTGTGTGTGTGTGTGTATATATATATATATATATATATATATATATATATATATATATATATATATATATATATATAAATAAAAATTACAATTGAATTTACCAAAATGATCCAAGATGGTAAAATTAAAGTAAATTATAAATATTAAAGAATTAATATTTATAAAATTATCTCGGCCAGATATAAAAGCTTGATAAAACCAAAATAGGAAATAGAGCTTATAATATGAGCAAACAGTTTATAAAATATGTTAAAAAACACTTTAAATATGTTTTTAACTCATTTCAATCTGAAAAGGAAACACTAGATAAATGGATAGTCCTTAATCCGTGGAGTTTCGAAGAAATACTCTCCTTCTCATCAGAGGGTAGGTTTATAGTTATGTCTCGGAAGTAGAGTGAAAAGCACATCTTATTTTTCTTTTATTAATATTATTTTTTTCCTTGTACACATTTTTGTGAATTATTCCATGGATTTCTGCCTTTGGATTATTATGGATCATCTTCTTCCAAATACGGGATTTCCTTGGATTTTACTTGTACAAATGGAAATTCTTTTAACTTTCTTGAAGTTTTACATTTGGATTTTACCGTCACTGGATTTTTTATCTTCCACCAGACTATCCATTCATGTGTAATCACCTTTTTCTTTACCATATTCCCTCTGCTTAACTTATTTTGTTTTCAAGTAAGATCTTTGACTTACTTGTTGTTTCATCAAATACTTCTGCATACAAAATCCGATCCCGCATTGTGCTAATTCCTACCCTCTGATGAGAAGGAGAGTATTTCTTCGAAACTCCGCGGATTAAGGACTATCCATTTATCTAGTATATCCTTTTCAGATTAAATATGTTTTTAACTCATTTCAAAGTGTTTTTTTAACATTTTATTAACTGTTTGCTCATATATATATATATATATAATATATATATATATATATATATATATATATTAATACATTCTTCACTAAGATAATTTTGTTTTATGAAATATAATTTTAAAGATTATGATTTTTGTTTCTATTTGTTAATGTATTTCAGTTATTTTAGGAACCCAGCCGATATTTTCTCCTAAATTGAATTGAAGGGAAATCGCAAGGGTCACATTGTAAATGAGATGGATCACAAGAAAAAGGGGATTTTTTTTTTTTAATGGATGTTTAGAGCAAAATATAAACGACACTGTTGCAGGGCACACGTTCTGAAATTTACTTATTTCTTCTGTAACTAAGTAGACATGACAGATCAAAATGTACTATGAATGTATTATACATATACATAAAGATACCATAGTCAAATTGTCAAGTTTTATCATAGGAACTTTGACAATTAACTATCTCTTTCTCTTGCAGATTATATTTTTTTGGTTGATGTGTCTAGGATTGATTTCACGATTATAATTGTGATTATCTTATAACAATTATAATTTTGAAATCAACCTTACAGACGCATCTTAATTTCTAAAACTATCATCCCCATCACGGTTGTTATATTTACTATGTTTCAGCTGTTGTCCTCTCCAATCTTGTTGTTAATATAGCAACAATCAAGATTAGGATAGCAGTTCAAAAGCTGAAAATAACAAGAGAAATTCATCTCTGAAATATTCTCCAAAAATCTTAGACACAAGATCAGGTGTGGTTTAAAAAAAAAAAAACCCATCACACTCGGTGAAGTGCACTCTGGCTTACAAAAAATTCCTGAGTAGTTTTTTTGTCAGCATTCCCTGGTAGGGAGAGCTTGGGTGATGTAGTACTAAGCCAATCCTTTTAAAAGAGAAGCTAAAGCATGGGAGGATGGATCTCCTCAGACATAACAGAATCACACCTCAGCCCAACAACAGACCTGGATGTTCCTCTGTTAGAATGACAAGGACCATCTGATCATCCTGGAGGGATGATAGATGACACATGCTGAATTGTGATGCAAGGGTTATGTAATCGCTAATCACTCTCTTCCTGAGTTGACACTGTTTGATTCCAGTGGCAAAGAGAAATCCAGGATGACTGAAAACAATGCCGAGATAAGCAGAGAGTGCATGAAGAACCCGTTATTCCCAAATGACCAGGCTAAATGATGCTTAACTTCAGTGATTTAATGGGAACCATGATTTTCCTGCAACAAACCCACTGTTGGATTGATTGTCAAAGGTATATCTCTGATTGGTTCAAAAACGACACACACAAAAAAAATCTACATTATTTGAGTCTTGAACATGATATACCAAAATGGATGATTTTTTTCTAATGGATTGTGTATTATTAGACAAGCGTATGAGTTTCTACCCACTGCCCGTTGTTTTTTTTTGTTTTTTTTTCTTTTACAAACTGGAAAATGTTGATTTCTAGCAAAAATGATTTCACCTCCAACACTATACCATCAGTACAACCATTTCTTTGGATGCTACCTTGCTACCTGATCAAACTGTCTCAAGATATTGGCTTTCTGACCTAAAATGCACCAAACATTGATGATGTTTATTTTTTTCCTTTGCAAAACTTACTCATGTTCTGCAAAGTCAATAATAAAAACAATTCTTCTACACACACAAAAAGGCAAATTAGCATTATTTGAAGATATAAAGAACTTCAAGCATAAAAACTTTTTCCAAATTTTCTGGATTCAGCATTAAATAACTGAAAAAAAGTTATGTCATAAAACAACTAAACCAAACCAAATGGTCATTTCCTGCCAATTGTAATCCGTAACAATAGTGTGAACAACAGTTTGTTTTCTTTGAAACTGAAAAATTTACTCTCTATATATATTATAAAAGTGACCTTGTCTGTCTATGGAACTGCCTCTACCAAAGTACTGTTAATTTTTGGTCTACAAACTTTATATATGGGATATTCTGATATGTGAGACAAAATCGATTTTGTTTATTTTTATTTTTTTTGTTGGAAAAATAACTGCTAAGGATTCAAAATTGAAAAATTAGAATTTTGCATTTGTAGTTTGACGTATTGTGTATGCTCTATGCATGCGCAAATATACATTCATGCATTAATTTTTCAAGTTTTAATATGCATGTGCCATTAACTCGGATGGTAGTGAATACTGCTGATTTTGTTTTCATTCTAGCTGATGTCCTCAAAGTTATTTATTTTTGTAAAACTTTTGAAATCACTACTATATATTGGATACAATATAATAATCAATAGAAAATCAATAGGAAATCTGCATGAATTAAAATATAATATTTCAGAGTATTTTATGACCAGGCAATGCCAGGCAGTATGCTAGTATTGCTATAAAGATGGCTGAATTAATGTTGTTATGAAAACTTTGACTGCAACTTCTTTCAAAGTTTTTTTTTTTTTTTTTTTTAGAAACAAATGTAGGCGGGTTAGATAGCTTTAGTTACTTGGTCAAAAAATGTTTATACTTTTCTTTCCAATTGCTTTTATCCTCATTTTTACTTCCTAAGAAAAGAAAAAGCAAATGGAATGAGTTTCCTCAAAGTGATAATATTATGCCAAATCAAAATGGATGCAAAAGACAAATCGCAAAACTTACTGAAGTGATATCTCTTTTCCATACAATCTTTTTGTTTTTTAGCCTAATTAATATATAGATATATTAATATATATCCTAATTAATATATTAATACCAATGACGCTACCAACCTACATTTTCAATGGCTACAAATAATTTAGTATATTTCTAACTCGATTGTACATGTTCATAACCGTCTATATCGTTGAATTATTTGAAATTAGTCTTGCTTGAGTATTTTTGCTTTTATTTATTCATTTATTTATTTTTACCTTTCCTTTAGGATTTTGAAAGTTAAATTGGACTATGGGTATCGCTTGAATCAAATTTTAAGATCTCTATTTACAAAATTATTACATTCCAAAACTTTCAATATTTTAATACATGATTTACTAAAAATGTAAAATCCAGAAATGACTTATTATTCGATAGTTGAAATGCTTCAAATTCCTTTCAAATTTTGAAGCAGCACACAAAGTAATATTTAAAAAAAATCTTTAACAAAAGATTCAAATCGGGTGTTCAAGAGACAATCAGCTTTCCTGTCAAGAAAACTGTTAATGTTTTAAATTTGATAAAAAGTAAAATTTTTCAAATATCTAACATTTATTTTATTAATTCCTATCTCAAATTCACTAGATTAGAAATTAAAATTCATAACTATAGCACAACTCCCATACTAGTAAAAATAAAAATTTTTATTCAATTATCTAAAACAAAAAAATGTTTTTGCTCAAAATCCAACATGTTATGATCTTTGTTCATATTATTCAAATACAAGCAATTGTTGAAGGGACCACACCTGCTTTAGTCATTTTTTTTTTTTTTTTTTTTTTTTTTTTTTATAAAAGGTTCTCCCAGGTATCATTTTTTTTTTTTTCCACTAAATTTACTGAGATAGTAAACATAGGAAAATTAAACAAAATTACTCTTAAAATTTGAATGGATTTTGATTATGACCATGAGTCAGCTCCATGAAATTAAAACTTTAGTCTCATATTTCCAAAAATTTTGAGGTAAGGATTGATAATTTGGATTATTTGGACTACTGTTCTCATCTCAGATGTTACTCTCACAATATTTCTACCTATGGACCTGTTGTGCAACGGATAAAGCACTAAGTAATAGTGTTAATTGATAGTCTTTTGGAGATTGAAGGTTCACTATTTATTAAAGGCTGAAATAGTAATATAAAATTACTTAAAACTGTTATCCAATCGTAGCTGACTGAAAGCGAACAATTTACCTCTGTCGATTAAATAAAGGTTTCAATTCGAAATTCTATAGAGATTCTAAACTTGACGGGATGCATCTTAAGGTCAGAGGTTACACAAGATATAACTTTGATAAGAACAGTAAACTGAATAATATAAACTTTAATCTTATGTCTATTTTCAGTTTTTACCAAGATATTTAAAAGTATGTTTAGGTTTTATCATTTGTATTCAAGAACCCAAGAGTGTCTCTGTATTATGAATCTATCTTGAAACTGGTATTCCAGTTAGTAGCTAATGTTATTCGAAAAATATGGAGAATTTGCCTTTGAAAATTTTTCTTTTATTCATTCCATTTGCTTACTAATCACTTTGAGAATTATTATTTTGTAATGATCGTCATATTCAGTTTAGCGTCTCTTTTACATGCTGGCATGTGTTAAGACGACTTTTAGAAAATGACTTTCAAACTAACCTGCTTCTAGCCAAGTCTTCATTTATCCATGTTTCTCTCTGTTGTAATCTCAATCACAAAGGAGAATAGGACCAAGACAAAGAATAACTCAAATTCACTTTTTCATGCAACGACATTTATTTCCTCATTTTCCCACCACACGTGACTTCTTGTTACTTTTGTAACGTCTCTCATGTGCTCTTCCCCTCTTACTTGCTCTCTATCCTTTTTATAGCGTTTTTCCTTACGGTGACACCATTTCGCATTTTGTATGCATTTGCCTATGTACATCCGCACTATGTTGCACTCTCTATAGTTCAGATTTAATTTTCTTTTGAGGTCATCAGATCTATACCCGTGTTTAAGACTCGCATTACACATCATCCATCGTATCATTCTCGTATCATTTCTTTTGATGCAACATATACACACTGCGTACACATGCTTGATAGATTCTTTCCCTGGTTGACAGAAATTGACTTCCAAATCTGTCTCTAGCCAAGTCTTTATCCCTTTTTCTTTTGTGTCTATCCTTATCACTTCCTCCCATGTTTTCCTCGGCTTTCCTCTCCCAATTGACTCTGCTAATAATTGATAACATAGAATATGAAGATTTGCATTTCCTTAAGGAAAAAATCAATGAAACTTACAGAGAGATAAAGGAATAATTGAATTTCTAATTGGACATTTATCTGTGAATTTATTGTCAATGCAGATTTAAAAAAGTAAATCTATTAAATAATTTAACCTTTTTTTTTCTAACAGTCATATATTTTTTTAAACAAATTTCAGAAATTTTAAAATTGAATTAGATAAATTCTGAAATAATCAGAAAGGAAATAAGAAACATAAGACTCCATACTTTTGCTTGCCAACAATCAAATCTAAAAATAAATTTTAGTATTATATAAAGTTATCGGCAAAGGCAGCAAAATGTTAATGTTTTTTTTGTTTTTTTTAATATTGGAAATATGTAAACCATATTATAAACTAGCAGGTTGCTCGGCGTTGCCCGGTCATAAAATATGCATAAATATTATAATTTAATTAATGCAGATTTCACATTTGTTATAAATAAAAAATACAGTTGGTATTAAGCTGGACGTTAAACTTCTTTTAAAAAAATAATAAAATAAAAAGTTCACTTCTTACAAGTAAAAAAAAAAAAAAATACTCATGCTAAGATTGGAACCAAAACCTAAAGACAGTTAGTGAAGTATGATAACCATTAGATCAGCTTGACACTATCTTTTAAAAATTATTTTCAAACCTCATGAAATCGTTGACAAACAGATAAAAATTCGATTTTTTTATTTTTGACCCCTTACTAACTCCTTTTTTCCGGGTAAAAACCAATTAATAAGTTTTCCACATATCTAAATATATAAAAAAAATTATATATAAAAAATATATAAAAAATTTCAAGTCTGTAGATCAAAAAATATTTTTAACAGTTTAATAATAAACAAATACTGTAGGTATTAAACGTAATGTTAAATTCCTTTTTAAAAATGAAGTAAAAAAAAAAAACAAAAAACAAAGAAACTGGGACATGTTTTTGTGAGTATTATGTTTTTTTCTGAATAGCTCACGTCTTGTAAATAAAAAAAAATATACTTGAGCTGAGGTCAAAACCAAAACCTAAAGACAGTCAAGTACGATAACCATTAGGCCAGCTTGATACATCTTTAAAAAATGTTTTCAAACCTGCTTATTCTTAGCAAAAGGGATCTGTCATGCGAATCATTCATGCATGCACATTCGTGAAACAGTTAACAAACAGATAAAAATCTGATAACCCGCACATACTAATTTTTCAATTTTTCATCCCTTTAGCAGCCCTTTTTTTCTGGATGAAAACCGATTAAAAAGTTTTCCACATGTCTAAATGCACTATATATATCAAATTTCAAGCGTGTAGATCAAAAATTTGTTGAGCATATAGGTTGAAAGTTGTCCTCACATACACGTTCTCACTTTTCTAGATATATAGATGAGAATATTTTATAAATACAAGGAGTATTCCAAAAGTAATGCCTCCTACATTTTAATCAGCCTGAATGGATCAGAGGAGATTGCAAATCACATTGTTATAATGATTGAACTTATGCATTCATCACCTGAAAGTTTCATCTCTCTGCTGCAGATATTTACGGTGTGAGACTCAAAGAAAGCAACTCCTGCCAGAAACAGAGATGCGTCAATGAATTCCTTGATGCAGACTTGTGACACTCGGGTTTTCAGTCTGTGTCATTAACCACTTAGCCACCATCAGTTTTGTTTATTATGGAAAGCAAATAAGACTATATTACCTATTTCCCAAATCTTGGCCTTTTGACTTGGAACAAAGTGTAGTATCTGTTATGATAATACACTTCACTTTTTCTGTCCTCGGTCAATGAAGGAGAAATCCTTCTGGACTGAGACAATTTTCATTTTTGTTCCTATCTAGAGTGCCTCCTTTTTGGGAAACTGGATTTTCCTCACATCAAAAACCGACCTTGTGTCTAACTCTGCCCTCGTGGGGAGGCAAGTAAATAGGAACATATTTAATATTAAAAATTGCAATTAATTTAAAATACAAAACAAATTGAAGTCTTTTTTATTTTTATTTTTTTTGATTGTCTTTTTTCATGGTCAGTTTGATATTCTTGTCTGTTATGAATATAGCTATATTTTACAGAAGAAATATTTTTCTATTAAAACTTTTCCAAGGTATATTTTGTATACTTTACATTGTAGTATAAGTATTAAAAAAAAAAAAAAGATTTTAGAACTTGGTGTAACTCCACAAAATATTAGGTTTGAAAATAAAACTTAAAAACTTTAGTAGCAATAACTATTGATTAAATCTTTGTTTCTGAGCAAGTTCTATTAGGAAGTAGGTGTTAATCGTTTAACTACAATGTTATATAGATTTATGTGTAGGTTTTTATGAATAATTAACTTATTTAATTTTTTTTCTTTTTATTGAATAACTTCTTTGGAATTATTACACTGTTTGCACTTATAAAGAGTAAATAGTGTGTGTGTGTAGAGGGAGATTAGAGACAAAACATTTTGGCTTCATTTCCTCTTCATACAGACAAGCTGCTTATATAAAAAAATCTTTTAATTGGTCAGTAGTTCTGTTGCAAGTGTAAAATCTGTTATGCTTTTCTGTGCACAATTAATGTATCTCTTAGTACATGTATACTTAAAAAGAAAACTGATTATTTAAACATGGAATGCTTTTATTCTTTTTCTTGTTTTAATTTTTATTTTACTTTGGAATTTAATTTATGTATGGAATATTTTTTCTTTTCAAAAACTGGACGTGAGTGTTGGGGGAGAGGGTCATTTAGTATTTTTTTTTTCTATTAACTCCTCCACCGTGGACAGTAATTGTTATTGCCAAAATTCTAAGTTCTGAAATAAAAGTAAGACAATTACAATATCTGAACCTATTATTATTATTATTATTATTATTATTATTTCTTTTTCCACTAATAAGTTTATGCTTAGATAAAGAAAGAAACTTTTGATAATTATTGCCATGTCTGATCTTTTTGTACTTCTGTAGAATACAGACTGCGTTATTGTCAGCATATTCCAAGCAGTTTATGTGAACTACCAGAAAGTGTCAAAATGCTTTGCTGTTGGAATCTCGACAGCCGACAATTTGCAAATTATTAGCTGCAAGTATGGAATATTTATAAAGACACCCTGCTTCTCATATTAAAAATGGCTTTCTAAATAACGTTATTTCAGCACGGTACATAAATAGAAGTATTTTTAAAATTTATTTTATTTCATTGAAATTGCCATACGATAACTGTTTTTGATTATGATTGTTTTTTTTTTTCTTTGGCCATCGTTTTTTGTAAAATAAAAACCGTTTTCGTGTAGCACCTTCAAAATTGGTCAACGTTTTTTAAAAAAAAAAAAAAAAAAAAAAAAATTCTCAACTTTTCATTTTGCAGTTTAAGTAGCCAGATGCTGATGCTAATGTTTTACTTTTTTTTTTTTTTAATTTTTTAAATTTTTAAAAAATTTTTTATTACATTTTAACCCCAAACAAGGCACATTGCCACTTTGATTTAGGGAGGCTACTATCAGGGACATAAGCTACAGGGGTACTATGTGGGGAGTTGAGCAGCAAGATGTTGGTTCACATTGCACTTGAACTTCTGCATGTCAGTACAGTTGGGGAAGCAGGGACCTGGAATGGAATTCTAAAGTCCAACGGTTCTGGGGAAGAAACTACTGGAGTAGAAGGTTCTCTTACATCTAGTGATCTCAACTGTGAAAGGGTGGGATTTTGCTGCTTGTCGGGTGTATCTGGAGTATTTACGTTGAGGGGGTACAAGTGCTTGCAGTTTGTCGGAGCATTTACCGTTAAAGTACTTGTAGAACAGGTAGAGAGATGCTATATTTCGTCAATGAGACAGAGGCTGAAGCTTAGATGACAGTTCAGGACCTATTAGGTTGGCAACTCTCTTTTGAACCTTGTCCAGGAGTGAGACTAGTAGCAGATGCACCAGCCCAAATATAACACAATACTCCATACATGGGAAATTGGTGACCTTATAGAGGTACAGGATAATTTTGGGCATTAGTAGCTTTCTAGCATGGTAGAGAGAAGTTACCTTTTTCGCAGCGGTCCTGGCAATGTTCTCAATGTAATTTTTCCAACTCTTGTTTCCTGTGAACATGAGGCTAAGGGGTTTAAAAGATGCACTTTCAGATAAAGAGTCTTTGGCCATAGCTATTATTGGTAGAAAAGGTTTCTTGAAGTGATTGAAGGAAACAAGTTAATCTTGGCAGCATTGAATGTGATCATCCATTTTATGTCCCCATTCCACTACAGATTGGAGGTCATCCTTTTAGTGTTTCTGCCATTTCTTTAGATATGTGTTCTTTTGTTTTCCTGTTGTGTCTGTTATAGAACGTGATGTCAGCAGCATATATACCCATCTCACAGACAATTTTGTCGAGAGGTCATTTATGAATATTAGGAATAATAGAGGTCTAAGGATATACCCCTGAGGCACTCCTGCATTTATATCATATTGTCTAGATGTACGACCATCGAGGACAATCTGGATTTTTCTCTCATCTAAGAAGGATTTAATTAGAGAAGACCTTCATGCCATACCCTGTCAAAAGCCTTAAATATATCTAAAGCTACCGCTCTGCCCTCCCTGTCTTTGTCTAATGAATGGTATATGCGCTCGGAGATTACAGTTAGGATGTCTGCAGTGGAACGGGCTTGCTTAAATCCATATTGTTGGTTGGTCAGAAGTGGAATGGGCTTGTCTAAATCCATATTGTTGGTTGGTCAGAAGTGGAATGGGCTTGTCTAAATCCATATTGTTGGTTGGTCAGAAGTGGAATGGGCTTGTCTAAATCCATATTGTTGGTTGGTCAGAAGTGGAATGGGCTTGTCTAAATCCATATTGTTGGTTGGTCAGAAGTGGAATGGGCTTGTCTAAATCCATATTGTTGGTTGGTCAGAAGTGGAATGGGCTTGTCTAAATCCATATTGTTGGTTGGTCAGAAGTGGAATGGGCTTGTCTAAATCCATATTGTTGGTTGGTCAGAAGTGGAATGGGCTTGTCTAAATCCATATTGTTGGTTGGTCAGAAGTGGAATGGGCTTGTCTAAATCCATATTGTTGGTTGGTCAGAAGTGGAATGGGCTTGTCTAAATCCATATTGTTGGTTGGTCAGAAGTGGAATGGGCTTGTCTAAATCCATATTGTTGGTTGGTCAGAAGTGGAATGGGCTTGTCTAAATCCATATTGTTGGTCTGTAAGATGATGGACTAGAGCTTGGTTAATTATGGATTCAAATATTTTGGCGAAAAGTGAGAGGAGGCTAATGGGGCGATAATTTACTGGATCAGTTCTTTCAATAGAATTCTTGAAAACTGGTACTGCAGAAGCAGTTTTCAAGCAGGCATGAAAGCAAGATTCATTAAGGCATTTGTTGTAAAGTTTGGAGAAAACTGGAGCTACTTCGGCTGAGCACTTTTTTAATAGCACAGCCGGGATGAGATCAGGCCACATGCTTTTGAAGTGTCAAGATTTTCAGATCGTTTAGTGTGGCGTCTGTCTGCAAAGGAAAGTCAGGGTCCAGTGTGGAGTTTGAGGCAAACCGACTGGCAAGCATGTTAGCCTTCTTGGTTGCTGAGCAAACAACCTCATGATTGTTGGATAGTGGGGGGATTGTTGATTGCCCATTATTTACTACACTGTTGTAGATTTGCCAGAAGTCACGGGTTCCTAATTTATGTGCTTCAATGCGTTTTTTGGTGGTCTCAGTAATTTCTCCCTCAGCTGTCGCTATTTAGTCCATATTCTGCATAAATAACCTACTTGTATTATATAGATCTCACCTGTGTGTTTGTGCATATGTCTGTTAAAAACTTTTGACACATGCAACCTAGGGCGAGGGGAATTGATGCCGATTATTGGGTGGTTATGTAGGATGAGGTTATGTGGTGTTTAGAGTTGGTGGTGATTGGGGGCATGTGTTATTTTGTTGGATTTAGGGGGAGGGGGTAAGGTGGTGTGGGGGGAATTGGTTAAGGGGGTTTGGTTGAGTGTATGTCATGGTAGTTGTGGTGGGGGGGTTGTATTGGATGTATAATTTGGGAGATTTAAGGTGGTGTTGTCTAAGGGATGTTTTAGAGAGGTGTATAGTTGCTAAGGAGGTAGGATTTGTAATGCCTAGAGTTTATGGTGGTTTCCTGTTTTTTGTTTAGTAATTTGTCTCTGTCTTTAAAATTGGAGATAAGGAGTTTCTTGTTTAGGCAGAGGAGACATGGGGAGTTTAGGGATTTACATGTGCTAGATTTTCTAAGGATTTCCCATTTAATGGTTGGTGTAAGATTTTCTAAGGATTTCCCATTTAATGAAATATGTGTATATCATATATATATATATATATATATATATATATATACACACACATATATTTTTTTCTGGCGCTCTCTCTCCCCCTCGTGTAGCAACAGAAATTCCAAAGTCTAACAGTTTGAGGGGAAAAAACTATTAGAGTAGAAGACTTTCCAGCACCTAGGGACCTTTACAGTGAAGAGGTAGGATTTTGCTGTTTGTCACAGTTATTTACGTTGAGGAGGCACAAGTGCTACAAGTTCGTCAAAGTACATTCCATTAAAATACTTGTAAAACAGATACAAGAATGCAACATTGTAGCGATGGAATAATGCTTGGTTGATAGTGCTAGACCTATTAGATTGGATCCTGTCTAACTTGTTAACTTTTAGCTCGTGGAACAGGTATATAAAATTTACAAATACACATTGGGTTTCATTATAAAGTGGAAGATTATCATTTTATTTATTTTTTTTTGTGTACACAAGGGAGTCACCACTTATCAAGGCCCAAAGGCCATTCGAAGATAAGGGTTTATGAATGTGCAGTAGTCACTGGAATAGCAGCATAATAATTGTTAGTGCTGGAAATCTGCTATACTTTCATTATTTAAAAAGATGGCTCAACAATAACTTTACATTGGACTTGAAGATGATCATATTGTAGTCAACTGGAAAGAAGGTCAGCAGAACAGTTAAATGACAATGCCATGATCATATAGATCTGCTCTTCAAAAATTGTGGATGAGAGGCACATGAGCAATCTGAGAAAACATATTGGCATCGTCTTTTTGGAAATTATCCTGAAGCATAGAAGATTGAGATGGTGAAAAGAATGGATGACAACCTTTGGCAATGCAGAATGCTGTCTTTTGATCTCAGAGGCAAATATTGCGACCGGCCAAAGAAGCAACGACTGGACAACATCAAAGCTGACCTCCTCTAAACATCACAGAGCATCTGTTTAATGATCATAATGTCTGTAGAGCAGCCATTAACACCAATGGTAACGCGACAAGGTGTTCAACCCCAGCAGTTGGGAACAAGAAACATTAAACTGTGCAGTAGTAGTACATTTTTATTTTACTTTCAATCACTTCGATATGAATGTGTAGTTATAGATCAGTATTTGTGGTTGCTTGCTTGCCCAGTTTATAATGTATCAATGGGTTCTTTTTGATTACTTTATGCTAAAACACAGTATGTATTAAAGAACGATTAATAAGCAATAATTTATTGAACACTACTTGCATTTAAATTTGTCCATACTTTCCTTGATGGTATTGAAGTGGAAGATCCAAATAAGTTTAATTGCTGATCATAACAATAATCCAAGGTCAATCCATTACAATACTTGTCTCTTTTTTATTAAAGCAAAAAATACATTTAATTTCAAAATCCTGACTCGTTTTTAAGCTATAACACCATACGGCACAATCACATTGACACACCGGTTCTCACCAGATCACTGAAGTTAAGCAACGTTGAGCCTGGCCAGTACCAGATAGTTGACTATTTTGAAATGCGAGGCACTGTATGTACCGTGAGGTAAAATACCAGGTTGAGAAAATGGCGCTGTCTATCCTTATCCTGAGGATAGATAGGACACTCTTAAGCCATGGTAGGCATCCTGTCTAGTGATGGCGTCATGTTAAATACCCTTACTAGCCCTGGCAAAGCATCAAGTATTCAGCTACCAACAAGATTTGAATTACACTACAAAACTTGTGTAGTGAGTTCAATCTCAAATGCGGCCACGCTGGATGGATGGACACCATACCACATAATATACTTGATCGAATTAATATTTTTATAGTTCTCAATTCTTCTCCAATTTAAATGATTCTTATTTATACTAAACTATTGCCTGATTTTTCAATTATAAAAAGAAATTTGTATCTTATTTTTTTCACTATCAATAAAAACATTTTGTTTTTGATTTAATTGTTCATGTTATAACTGCATGATTGTGCTGTAACTATAGTTGCAATTTTTTTTTTCTTTTTGTATTTAGTATAATTTTTTTTTTTTATAAAAACATTTTGGCTACCTATGTGCAAATATGTTTTGGGATAGCTTCATTTTAGATAATCCTCACCAAGCCAGATTGTTAGAATGGAAACAAAAACAAAAAATCATTTACACACGGTGGTGGACTGTGTTTAAATGTTGATTGCCAATAGAAAAGGTCAGTCAAAACTACAATCTTTTAATTTTTATAGTTTAGATTAACTATTTGATGAAATCTACTGCAGAATCATCAATATTATTTTTCTGAATTTTTTAGATGAGGAATGATAATTTATATTATTTGGGTTATTCAAACTACTGTTCTCATCGTGAGATGAAGAATGGAGGTTACATCATTTGGTTAATGTAACCTCCATTCTTCAAGTAATCTTGAATTCGAAATCTGCAGGGAATTTCAAACCAAACCCTTTATTTAATCCATACATGTTCTAGTTCCATCAAATGGAAGAAGTCCTAAGTAATTCATCACAATTGTCTTTTGAGTATTACCCGCACTGAGGATTGAACCTTTAATCTACAGAAGAGTGTAACTTACAACTGAATTTTACAAAGTACTTTAACCATTATGCCCATGGGTCCTTGTGAAAATACCACTCCAAGATGAGAACAGTAGTCCAAAGAATAATTTTCAATATTTCATAATTTTACTAAATTTTAAAGAATCTCTACTTGTATGTAAAAGGTGTTTTGTCTGCGCATGTGTATTTGTGTATGTGTGAGTTCATTCCCTATGAACTCTGAAACGGCTGGGCTGATTTTTTCATTTTAGATAATCCTCACCAAGCCAGATTGTTAGAATAGAAACAAAATTTCACACAAATTTACTTTGTGTCTGGTAGTGTTCTTAGATAGGTTTTGTATCAGAATGCCTTCGATAAGTATCGATAGTTAAAAAAATTCTATTAAAGAAGGAACACTCCAATTTTGATCAAAGTTAACACTCTGACACAGCCTAAAATCACAAATGCATTTGAGAAGTTTTCTTACTGCACAAGCAGGACCTGGCATATAAAATCGGTAGTAGGTTCTTTAATAAGATAGGGGTGCATTCGAAATGAATGTTTCTGTTTAGAGCACTATTGAACTACCATATTTGACTTTTGCATTTTAAACTTCAATTTAAGCCATTAGATAAAAATAATTTTATAAAATCAACAGTATGTTCTCTCACAGTGCAATGTAGATTACAGTATATTGTAGACTACGAGAAGGCATGTGGATCTTTCTCCTGACACACCATGGTGGGTCCCCGACTAGAACAAACAATCAATTGATTTGATTAAAAAATGATCGATTTCATCGAATTTGATAAATGTAATTGTGGAATATTTGTTGATCCTGGTTCAATCCCAAGTAATGTCAGGTCTCCCTGTCAGTATGATATAATTTTGCTTCGAAGCACACCAAATCTCTGTTATATATATATATATATATATATATATATATATATATATATATTTTTCTTTTCTTTTAAATAATTGGTAAATTTTGCTATATTATTTCTGATCAATTTTCCATCGAATAACAATTATTTGAACGTTCTGTTTTCTTTTTGTTATAGCAACGGCAGGCAATGGATTTAACGCCTTTGAAGAATCCACTGCGGCGTCAGATGCACATGCTGAAGATGATGCGCCACAGGTAATAATTTGTTTTGCATTTTTTTAGATTTAGGCTTAAAATAATAATTAAAAATAAATAATTAAATAACAAGCATTTCAAGTGAAATCTTCCATAAATATCTTCTGCTATATTTGTGGTTTTTGTGTTCGGCAATGCAATTGAAAACAAAGTCCTGTGTAAACATTAAATACAACTTTTCATATGTAAATTTTCATGAGGAATTCAATTGTGGCACTTATATTTGACTCTGAATTTATTTGGGATTATCAGGGAGAAAATTAGTTGTGAGAGATAGGGATGGGGTCCTGAGTAAATCGGTTAAAAATAACTCTTTAGAAAAATAAAAACATATTCGTTTCATCCTAGTTTGAAAACCAGGTATCATTTAGACTTTTTTTTTTTTTTTTTTTTTTTTTACACAGTGATCACCACTTATCAAGGCCCGGAAGCCACTCAGGGATAAGGGTTATTGCAAGTACATCACGTTAGTGAGGAGATTTTATGAAGTGATTAATTAGGGGGGGCGGTTCATTAGGAATTTGTTAACATTAGACTTGAAGACATCCAAGTTGTAGTCCGGAGGGAAGCAGGCAGACGGAACAGAGTTCCACAGGCGTGCAGGTCTAAGAAAGAAGCTTTGCTCATGAAATCCGCATTTTGAAACTTTGTAACAGTTCCACTATTAGGTCTGTCCTTCCAGATTTATCTTCTTTCTTTGAGAAAAAATTAGTTTCAGGCTAATCACCTGAGGGGCTCCAACCAAGAGATGCCTACTGGGCTGCTCAGGTGTTTTTGTAGGTCAGAGCTCCACACTTTTTGTATGCTGACCTTTTTGATTCCCAACCTCCAACCTTGTCACATATAGTGTGAAGGAGATAAATATCAATTCTCTGGAATTCAGTATTTCAACAAAAAATATATGAAATTGTAATATTAAAATATAAATGGATGTACCACACTGAAGACAATTGTGAATTGACTTTATAAACCCCTTTCCATCACCACTATTCAAGAAAAAATGCCTTGAGTCTGCTTTTGGTCTACCAAGCCAGCAGGACATCCAATGAAATTTCTCTGATATTTACGATGTACATATTGATTTTTCCAAAATGCCTTTTATTAATTAACTATTAGTTGTCGTTTAGTGAATAAACTGTGTTAAATATAAATATTAATAACAACAGTGTGGTACATCCATTATATTTTAATATTACAATTTCATATATTTTTTTGTTGAAATACTGAATTCCAGAGACAATTTATTTAAAACAGCAATTTTAAAGTATAAAATTTGCATTTATTCACAAAGATATTAATTTTGTATGCTTGACATATTTCAATATCAACTTTTTGTAGAAAATGCTTTTAAAGTCTTTTCTTTTTATTTCTGAAATAGTTTAGTGTGAACCTGGGATGTTAAACTAGATTAGTACTGAAAAATTAAAAAAAAAAAAAAAAAAAAAAAAAAAAAAAAAATCTAATTTATAAAGTTATTTATGTTTTCTATTATTGACACCTGGGTACCTATTTACTATGCCTCCCCATGGGACAGAGTTAGACACCAGGGTCGTTTCTTAACGTGGAGAAAAGGTACAAAAATAAAAATTGTCTCAGTCGTGAAGGATTTCTCCTCCACCGAAAGAGAACAAGAAATAGAAGTGCAGCATCTGAAGAACAGATGTTGGTTTGAGAAACCCAGCATTTCATTTTGATCTTGTGGAACTGTGCAGAATATGCTTCTTACTCTTTGTAGTGGAAGCCTCAACGGCATAATCACGTTGACACACTGGTTCTTGTTAGATCACCAAAGTTAGGCAACATTGAGCCTGGTCAGTACCAGATGGGCAACCAATTTGGGAATGCCAAGCATTGTATGTCGAGGGACGTCGATACCTCCTTGTAAGAGTTGCAAAAACCTAATGTCATTATTTCCCCTAATAATGATATACATGCGACTGGGGACCACTTGTGAATTTCATACTCTCATGAATGGCCCTGAATATGACCTTAAACTATATCCAGTGGTGAGGCCCCAGCTTGCGGGCTTTGGGGAGTGTGGAGCCACCCTTTAATTACCATTGCTCCCAGGTTCACTCTGACCCAGAGTGGTAGTAGGGTCCCAGCTATAGGTTAAATAGAAACCGACTTGAAAACAACAAATATATTCTATTAAAAAAATTTTCTTCAAAATCTTTGGATTCACATTAAATAACCCGAAAACGGTTGATATGCCATAAAACAACCAACCAACCATACTCTCATGAAACTTCCTCCTTCAGAGAAAGCTGGTTAAACCTGCTTTAGGATAAGTGCCACGGTTTCATTTTTTTTTTTTTTTCTTCATTAGTGGAAGCTTGGGCTGGAAATATGAAGATTTTGAGTCCCCTAATCATCATTTTCTTGTCTCTTCTAATGAATGCTGATTGACATTTTGCTGAAAAGTGACAACAATTGCCATCACTTTACCTTAAGGGATGAATTCTTGGTTTTATTCTTTGGAGTTTTTCTTCTCTTAGAAATTTAGCAAACACATTAATTTTTCTGCAGATTTACATAAACATGTGATCCTAAATTGTTTTTTCCTGCTGATATTTAAGAAAATAATTTTTTTTTTTAATGAATATTTTCACTTTTTTGTTTTGAAAACACTCACTCTTTGGCTTTTGGGTTATGATCTACTCTGCTAGATTAGGAGAAATCCTTCTTGACTGAGGCAATTTTTATTTTTAGCCTATCCAGGTGCTGCTTTCTGAGGTGCTGGATATTTCCTCACATAAAAAAAAACGACTTTATGTGTAACTTAGCCCTCATGGGGAGGCATATAGAAGGACAAAATTAAAGAACCGTTGAGTCTTTGTGGACTTATGTGCTCTATCAAGACCCCGCCCCCCCCTCCCTTAATGTAAACTAGTACGAGTTATTGAACTCTGGATTTTTTGACCTCTGCTTCATTACTTTATCTCCTAAGCCGTCGTATATAATTGGATATTACTAATAATTCCTTTAATAATTCATCCTATTTTTATTATAAGTACTTAAAGTGTATTGGCAAACTTTGTACTTTGAAACAACTCCTCCCCCACACACGCACATACACTCTGAAGCTTTTCTATATGTACTTTATAAGGAAGGAGAAAACGTTATTGCTAATAATTTTATGTTAAGATTAGAAAATTATCATTATCATAATGTATTTAAATATAGTTTTGGATTATGAAGTTGCTGAATAAGGATCACAGGATGGAGCAGGTGCTAATGTGATTGCAAAAGTTAGGAGTGGATGGAATAAGTTCAGGAAATTTCTGCCATTATTAAATAGTGACGATGAAGTCAAATCTAGCCAGTGAGGGTTGAAGACATGTGTTGGATGGAGAGAAATATGAGAATGATACGATGGATGTGTTGGTTCGTTGTTTTTGTTTTACAGCATATCAACCTTTTTCAGGTTATTTAATGCCGAATCTAGTGATTTGGAGGAATGATTTTTTAATGGAGTATATTTGTTTTTTAAGTCGGATTCTATTTAACCCATAGTTGGGACCCTAACAGGTACTACCACTCTGGGTCGGAGTGGACCTGGGAGCAATGCCAATTAAAGGGTGGCTCCACACTCCCCAAGGCCCGCAAGCTGGGGCCTCACCATCGGATATAGTTTTAGGTCATATCCAGGACCGACGATGGATGTGTAATGTTAGTCATAAATCCAAACTTAGTTCGGATGATCTTGGAGGAAGATTAAAACTGGACAGTATAGAGAAATTTTTGCAGAACAGGAGACTTTGATGGTATGGTCATGTTGAAAGAATGGATGATAGTTCTATTCTAACCAGAAAATGTAGAACAATTGCAGTGTCAGGTTCAGCTCATAAAGGAAGACCAAAGAAAACAGGAGAGGAAATGATAAAAATGAACGCGAGAGAAAGAGTGATGAACATATGACTTGAGATTTGGAAATTAGTTTCTTAAATCTACTGCATGTGTCAGTGTATAAAACTAATGTCTCTGTGTAAAACTAATGTCTCTATGTAAAACTAATGTCTCTGTGTAAAAACTAATGTCAGTGTGTAAAAACTAATGTCTCTGGGTGATTTTTTTCATCTTTTTTCTCTACAAATTCAATAATGTTACATGAATAAACTGATGGATTTAAATATGCAATGAAAGAATATCTTTGTTGGTTTGTTTCTGAGCTATGATGAAACTGGACAAATACGTTGACTTTATCTGATCTGTCTGGTGTCTGTGAGTGAAAAAGTCCGATTCTGTTTTTTTTTTTTTTTTTTTTTTCCACGCATGACCTTATATGTGATCACTTAAACTTTAAATCTGTTCACTACTCCACAACTTGTATGTCTGCATTCTGCTTTAAAGTTCAATGCCACCAGTCTGGCACAAGGCCATTGGCTTTGAGCACTCTTTGTTTATACATTACATAACGTATAGGTTATCTATACATAAACTGTTAACATGTTCAAATTCTGTAGAGTGTCACATTGATTTTCACCTTGATACATTTTAGAGAAACATAAATTCATTTCCTCTCAAGCATTTTGTCTTTTAAGAGAGGGAGGAGGTTCAAATTTAATTAACCAAATCAGATTGGTTTTAAATGGTGCGTTTGGGAAGAAGGGAAGTGTTACAATATCCAACATCCATCAAAGAAACCGAATAAATTAACATTGTAGAAGTAAATAGTATTTTTTAAAATTTTATTATCATAGAAATGCATGTTATTTCTTTGTTTTATTTCCTGTTTGTTATTGTATAAAAATAGTCTGTGTCGTAATTGCTTTTTTGTTGTCTCTTAAATAGTATGTGTTGTAACTGCTTTTTGTCTCTATTTAAATATTTCATGCATTTTATTGTACAAAATAGTGTGCCGTAGCTGCTTTTTTTTTTCCTTTTTTTTCTCCTTTTTTTTTTAACATCATATATATCAATGAGTAAACTCACCATCCAAGTCACAGTTGCAGCTGAAAGGAATGAGTTTAGCCTGACACAGTATCTAACATTATTCAAATGCCACACAATGTTATTTTGTCCCAAGTTTACATGTCGTCGCGTTATATTTTTTAGGGTGGCAACAGCAATCATGACACCATTTAGCAAGAATAGCATATTTTTCTAGAAATAATTAAAATAAATGATTTGGCTGTGTTTAGATTTAAATTAGTTATGACTTGGTATAAAGATTTTTAAAAATACTGGAATATATTCTACAAATATTTTGAGCATTTAAGTTTAGTTTTTTACCAAAAATAAATGATAGTTTGAATATTGCACACAAAATATCTTGTTTCTGTCCAGATAGGTTCTACTCTTGTGAACAGTTCTGCCTGATGTTATTAAATTGAATTTTATACAAGTATTTTTATGCGGCAGTAGTTATGGATGTAAATTGTGTGCTCAGCATACTGTGTTCTAGTTGTTGGCACTATTAAATTTTTAATATCATTGAAAAACTATGAATCTAGCCTTTCAGCTACTAACTATGGGTGAAACAGTAATATACACTACTCTCAAGCCTTTTTATAACAACTGCATACTTATCATCTACCCTATGAATTATTTCCTTGACCTTCAGGCTAAGGTATGTTCTTTCCTCGATTGTAGAAGAAATCTTTTTTTGATTGGGGAAGTTTCCATTTTTGTCCTATTCAGATTGACCCTTTTTAGGGTGCTGGATATCCCCACTCCATATAACAATAAACAACTTAATGTATAATTTTTCCCTTGTAGGAAGGCAAGTAAATAGGAACCTTGACTAAGTTGAATAGTTTTGCAAGTACGAACCAAGTAATTTGCAAACAAAATCCTGGTATAATTATGATTGCCGATATCTTTAACAAGGGATAAATCAATGTGATGTAAAAGTTGGTATTCATATTGATGGTACATCTTATAATCACTAACATACTACACAAAAATTGTTCGATTATCTAAAATTTAACGAAAATAAATGGTCACCTACTTGACCATAGTATGTGTACTCTTAGCCTAGTTACTTAAGATTATTGTTTTGTGGTTATTACCATGGTCAGATTGAGCTGGAGTTTTCCTTGGTCTGTAGTAAATTCCAAACTGTTGTGGCCCATGCATGGTATTTTTGAGTAAGGTTACATCAGATGGTTAACCAATCCTGATTCCACTGTCGAAGGCTGACCATCTGTAGACTTGATAGCTAAGCCAAGTTTTTTTTTTCCATAGTTTTTGTCCCAGTTCTCAGCTATCCACCGATATGCTTGCACTATCCAGACAGAGGTAGGGGAATTACAACTTGTGTATTTTATGAAGTGTTACATATCAACAATGTAGTGGAGAAGAGGTCATGATTGGCTTAATTGATATCAGCATTTGTCTATGAAATCAATAATTCAAATTTCAAATCATGTCTGATTCGTTATAGTATTTTATGCTTTAATAATGGATGCATTAATAATGGGAATAAATGATCAATTTCTCCTACCACAAACTTTTTGTCTAGTAGTAATAGTTGAGGTATTTCTGTAGTTTACTGATTATGCTTGTTTTTCTTTTCTTAGATAGGATTTTCAATTTAAATTCAATTTTTACAATATTAGTTCTTGAATTGTTAACTAAAAGTACAGAATAGTTAACAAAGACTCCTCTTCATGTTAAGACTGAGTTTCTAAATAATGTAATTTCAGCATAGTTCGTAAACTGCAGAATGACTATAATTCCTAATCTATAACTCTGAGAAACCATATAAAAACAAATCTAAAGTGTATTGTATTTATTGATCAAAAAATCCTAAGTGAACATCGGATTAAACTGAAGGTCCAATTTTGATAATGATTATTAGAAAAAATAAAAACTTTCATAAATGGATACCTATACTTGAAGAAGTAGATAAAATGATTGGACTAGAGAAGTGTAGAGAGCAACTAAGAAATTCCCCAAAGGAAGATCTTGGGCTTTTGGATTGGTTAAAAATAAGAGTTTTACTTCTAGGTGAGTGTGGAATCAGACTTCATCGACCCAAAACCCGAGATTGAACTTCAACCCTCTCAGCCTTCCTTCTTTGACACTGAGGAACTTCCGCAAGTACAACGATGCATTATTGCTTTTGTTTTTCTTTTCTTTTTTTTGACTCTTGCTTGATAATTCTTAAGAAATAGAATATTTATCATTACAGATGCGTTTTTTTTTTTTTTTTTTTTTTTTTTTTTTTTTTAACTCTTGCTAATTCTTTATATATACTGACATGACTACCTTGATTAATCTAAGCCGTGGGTTCATAAAATGTATTTAAAAGGACTATTTTAGATATATTGCTGTATGATTTATCAATTTATTTTAATTATATTGGATTTTTCTTTTTAAAATGTTCATAGACTAATTCTTATATGTATTATTATGTATATGTTTAAAAAAATTAAGATGGAATTCATTTTACTAAAAAAAAAAGAAAAAAAAAATGTAAAATGAACACTGACTTCCAGATAGATGAAAAAATAATGGTTAACATTTTTTTGATTTAGTCTTTTTTTTTTTTTTTAACATGGTCGCTATACAAAACCATTTTTTCTGTAGGATTCAGATGCTGGGGAATGAGGGATGTAAATTGCTTTTCTCTATTGAAAAAAAGGGAACAGGATCATATATAAAGCTAATTCTAGCTTAATTCTAATTTATAATCTAAAAAAATATATATACCTTTTTTAACCATGTCACTAACCCTAAGTTTGAGTGAGAATGTAAAAAATGTAAAATATGCTAGCAGTTTACAAACATTTTAATTCATTACTTTTAATTTTTAAAATGATGGCCATTTTATTTTGTAAATTGTTTTCACCGTTCTATCCAATGTTATGTGATCTTTGATATTATCTGGTTAAGAAGTGGGTGATTACGTTATATTAAATTTATACAGTAAGATGTATCCTCTTAAGTGTTAAAAACGTTTAAAATTTTTTCAGGCATTTCCAGGAGGATATGAAAAATAAATAAAATCTTATTTTTATTGTTTTGTTAGTATTAAAAGTTAAGTATCTAAATTTACTAACACTATATACTTAAATCAATGAAAAGCATGAAGCATCCACATTAAAATTCGATTTTCAAGTAAAATTTTACCATTTATAAAAAAAAGTCTTTGAGTATTAGAGCAATGAAAACAAATGAATTTGAGCTCTCCCCAATTTTTAAGATTATTATAAAACTTAAACATTTTTTTTTGTGTATGTTGTCTAAAATTCCCCTATATTAAAACACAAAGAAAAATTTGAATGATGTATGTACCCATGACAAAACGAAAATATCATATTCTAAAAAAACTGAAGTAAATTGGTCAAATAGCTTTATTTCTTATAAAGAAAATTATTTTTAGGTGCTTAATAGGAATTCATAGGCATTACAACATAAATCTAGTATGAAGTATTGTTTAGTTATCTCCCTTTGTTTTCTGAGATATTTTTCAAATGGCAGGGGAGATGGTCTCTTCTTAGAGGCTCATAAAATTTGATTTTCTTATTTAAAAATAAAATTACTTGATCAATTTACGTGGTTTTTGGAATATGATATTTTTCATTTCATCACTAGTACTTATTTTTCTTCATTTTTGTAATATAGAGAAATTCTAGACAAAAACTTTTTTTTTTATTGCCTAAGCATGATTTGATATTTGACGCAAAAGTTCCAAATGATTAACATTTTTTTTTTCTGCATGGCATGCAAAAGCCTCTTCTAATTTTAGCAGATATTTTTTTGTTTGTTCTTTTACAAGAACAAAAGATAAATTCATTGACTGTTGAATAGAAATGTTCATCATGAGTATTAAGGAATTTGATTTATTCTGTTATGGCATTAATTGTTCTGCTAATTGCTTTGCCATGCAAATTCAATAAGTTTTGTTTGGTCTTCTTTGCCATAACTTAATATGGTACAAGGTCATTAATTTAAAATTGATTTATCTCCTTCCTTCTGCAAGAGATGGGATACTAGGTCAAAAGATGGGATTTGAAACCATTGTCTTAAAGGAAGAGCACTCTGGCCAAACAAAAATTGCCTGGGAACTCCATCAATAATCCCTGTTAGCACTGCCTCTGTCGATTAACAACAAATGAACACCTTCTCAAAGAGTGAGAAGGACAAAGCCTGCGAAGATGAACTTCCTAGAACTGCACAGGATCACATCAGACTGACAGTAAGCTGTCTTCAAAAATGGTAGTAGAACACCTTAGAAATAAACTTAATTATATATAAGTAATTATCTATTTAGATAAATACTAGCAGACCTCCAGTCATAAAATACGCTTAAATATGATATTAATTTGTGCAGATTTTGTATTTATTATTATAAAGCAAATTCTCTATTATTATATTGTACCTGATATATATATAGTAATGGTTTAAAAAAAAAGAAAAAAAAAAGACTTTAATGTCATCAGCTGGAATCGAAACCAAAACATTTAGCACTCTAGCCTTCGTCATTATTAGAGCTATGACAACAGCATATTCTTTTCATTGTTTTTAGTCTTGAGTATATATCCGACACAGTTAGACACAATTATTCAACTGATAATCACATTGCTCTACATAAAAACATAAGATATCAATGGATATATACCTGAGAATCCAAACAACAACAAAAAAAGAATATGCTGTTGTCATAGCCCTAGTCATTATTGAGCACTTCAGCCTTCATTGTTACCATTTAAACCATTACCAGATGGATAAAAAAATGCTAAAATTTAAGTAACGTCAAGCTAAAAATATGAATGTATGCATGCTCTGAAGTTAAATGATTTACTCCTGTCATGGTCAACTGTTTTTTTTTTTTTTTTTTTTTTTTTTTTTTCAAATTTGACTTCTTAGCAGCTATTTTTACAGGCTAAAAACCAAATCAAAAGCGTTTTTAGAGTCCAAATACCCTATATATCAAATGTTAAGTCTGTAGACCAAATATTCAGAGAGGAGTTTAATAGAGTATTTTGTGCACACACCAGCAAGGTCACTTATATATGTAACATTTCCATGTGCTGAAACGTTCTTATCTTAAATTCTACACAATTATGCATTATAGAATGCATAAATAGAATTTAGCAAAATAGTTAAATGAAACCAATCATCTAAGAAAACATAACAAATGAATAAGTAATTAATGAACATTCCTTTTTTTAAGGAATATGCAAATTATCTAGTTGGTTGCATATCCATGACTGAGTATAATAAGAAGTTCATTTTAATAATTTTTAAATAGAAAAAGTAGGTTTTTAATAACAATGTCAGAACGAGAAAAAAAATTCAACTTTATAGATACATAGGTAAAATCAGTTAATAAAAAATTAAAGAAGTATGCTTGCGTATGAAAAGCAATGGAGACAGAGTTGAACTTGGATATGGAAAAAGTAAATGGCAAAAACTCTTGAGGTTGTCTAGAAGTTTGTTTTAACCTTTGTGATAGCCTTGGAGCACAGGGTGGAGCAGGTGCTAGTGTGATTGGGGGGGGGGTTAGATTGGAGTGAGTTCAGAGAACTTTTGCCTTTATTAACCAACAGAACATTACCACCACTGATCAATTATAATATGTCAAATATGTTTAATTCAACTCAAATATGGTAAAAACTAACTACCAATGTCTTTTAGATGAAATTCAAATTCCAGCATGAAAAATCTATTCAAAATAACGGCTGTTTTATTAAAGAATAATAACCTTAATTTCCTCAACTAAAGACTTTTTATTAAGGCAGAATTAACAATCAAAGGAAGTTTACATTGTGTACGAACATGCTTTATAAATTAGCTAGAAATAGTTACTCTTTAAGTGTTCATGAATATTAAGAAATATTAAAGACTGGTTGAATCAACAGTCTGAGGGCTATAGATAACTGAGAGAAATGAGTGATTTGTTGAGTTCATTATAAATTACAACTTATTAAAACAATTAAACAATTTTTTTCAACATTAGTCTTAGAAATAAATAATAAATAAATTAGCATGTATTTTGTATATAGGAAAAAGGCATAAAAGAAACATGGTTTACATTAACATTTAATATGATAATAGGGTAAAAGAAAATAGTCTACTTGATGGTAGCTTCCTATTTTGAGATCGGGAATAGACAAACAAGGTTTATCAAGCAATTGTTACTCATATTTTAGATTAGATACTTTTCGGGGGGGGGGGGGGGGGGGGCATTATTATTTTTTTTTTTTCACTTTTTTTTTTCACTTTTTTTTTTTTTTTTTTTTTTAAATAAAATCGAACTTTTTTATATACAATGGAAATTTAAGAATATGTATATTTACAAGTAACCAAATCAAACTTTTTTTATGATTGGAATGGTATTTGGTTTGAAAATAATTTTTTAAATAGTTTTTTTTTTTATTTTTTTTTTTTTTTGAGTACTTAAAAATTCCAAGTGGTAAAAAAAAATGGACTATTTTTTTTATACACATGTCAATTTCCAATTATAAAACTGGAAACTGTCATTAAGTAGGTTGTTTCTTTCACTTGATATCTTTTTTCTCTTTTCTAAACATAAGTAGAAACTGAGTTTTTTGAGTTAGTTAATCACATTAATAGCCAAAAGTGATACTTTTAAGATGGGCCAAATCAATTTGCATGGGTAATGATGGAAATGCTATTTCAAATTTGAATGTGACCAATTAAGTTATTTATTAGCAGTGCTTAGTCGCATCTAAAAATAGACCGGCATATATGATGACAAGCAATTAATTTTTTGAAGTCTTATGTTGTCAGATTGGGTGACAATGTACTTTTATTAATTGTGCAACCTGGCTTCAAGTATACGCCCTCCTTGTTTTATTTTTTTAAGCTAAAACTTTCCTTTAACTTTCACTTTTCCTCACACACACAAAAAAACAAAAGAAAAACCTATCCACCTATCCAATGCTATGTTTCATTTGCTTTTATTATTAAAAAAATCAAATACTAATAAAATGAATAGAGGGCTTATGGAGTTAAATGCCTGCTTTTGTTTGTTTGTTTTTTTTCTGTTTGTTCTTTTGTTTGTTTTTTCCTAACTACTAAAAAGAATATTTAGAATTTTGAAAGAAAATGCTTTCCTTTGTTCTAGATTGGTCCTAAAGTGATAATCTAGCATTTAGATTAAAAAAAAATCTATCAATGTCATGAAAAGCAATGTGTTAGCATCAGTATTTTTTTTTTTTCTATGAACAATAAATTTGGATCTTCTGAACCAATCATTTCGAAGGATCTGTTTACTCAAAGAATAAGAAATGAACCAGGGAATTTTAAATAAGATAAAAAAGGACAGGAATTAGAATCAGGAATAATATTCACAATGGATAAAAATCACAAAAGCACCAGAATCAAAACCAGAATGTTTTTAATTGCCAAGACATATGCTGAAGAACGGGCCATATTTGCTTATATTATAGTCATATCATCCATCTACTGTCAGTGATTGGTTAGCAATACGACTTTTCTGCATCGCTGACAAATTATTTGATGCTTTATTTACATCAAGTGCTCCTGTATCAATGCAGACTTTGCATATTTTGTGAAAAGACATCATTTCACTTTCACTGCAGACACAACATATTGTGTCAACGGTTCACTTGACAAGAATGGCCATTGCCGCTGGAAATAGTGGGCAATTTATTTCGTGCATCAGCTTTAATACAAACAATCATTGAGGTACAGTATATATAATTCGTATGAACTTTATGCCTGTATTTGATGGGTAAAGTGTGAAAAGCAGACTGACACAAACAGTTTTTGTCTTTTATTCTTAAGAAGATGCATCTATTCAGTCCGTGCTTTTTAGCAATGAAACTGCTGTATCAAGCTTGAGCCTGCCTGACCAACATACAGAACCTCTTTTTGAATTGCTTGGCCATATCTTAAAGAAAATCTGAATTTTTACCTCTTTGTTTTTATTTAAACAGATTATCATTTTGGGGCCTTCTCCCCCAATTGTTATTATGTATACTATTTGTCAAGTTGTGCTGCATTTTCTTATTTGGTCAATATGGCAGCCAATGCATACATTTAGTAATTAAATTTATTAGCAATTAAATGATTCCTCAAAATGTGTAATAGTTTCATGAATGTATATAAAGAGTTTACGATTATTACGCAAGCAACCCCCTCTTCGTTTTAGTTCTTGTCCAGAATTCTGCCTATATTAAAAAACAAGAATAAAGAAAACTCTGATGTTCGTACCTGTAACAATGAAAATATTTTATTCCAAAAATTGCGTAAATTGATCAAGTAATTTTATTTTTATAAAGAAAACTAGCATGGCTACTCGGCATTGCTCGAGTGGAGAGAGGTGGTATACTAAGGCTATTGAGCAACCAACCTCCAGAAAAAAGTTTCAATCAAAATAGCAGTGAGTGTGCATGTGAGTGCAAAAAAAAAAAAAAAAAAAAAAAAAAATTAGCCACAGTAGGCAGGCAGGCTCTAACCTGTAATGCGAAAAAGGAAAATGGGGATGAAAAAAAGTTAACATGCTAGCTGTCTCTGTCACGACGACTTATGACGTCACGGACCTTCAAAATAACATTTTATAAATCTATGTTAAGATTGGTAGGAGTATGGCTTGCAAAAAATGCTAACACAAAAAGTGATCCCTCCTTGCAAAAAAAAACCGGCCCAGTTAACAAAATTAATCTTTTTGGTCAATTTTTAGATATTTTTCATGTGAAAGATCAATCTTTCTAACAATACCGACTTTGTCACAGTCCAATGCATCTGTCAAAAGTTTTTGGCAAACACACAGACACACACAAACGCACATTTTCCCTTTTATGTAATAAACTAGCGGGGGTACCTGGCATTACCCGGGTATGGAGAGGTAGTGTAGTAAGGAACCCCGGTAGGCATCCTGGGTGGAGAGAGGTGTTTAAAAAAAAAATAAAAATAAAAAAAATAATAGGCAGGCAGGCAGGCTCGAACCTGTAACGCAAAGGAGGAAACAGTGAAAAAAACATAACGTCTTAGCTGATGCATTCATAGCGAAACTGGAAGTCGTGAGCATTCGAATTAAGGCTAGTCAATCCAACAGAGACGATGACTTGCAAAAATGTTGATGAAAAAAAGCAACCCCCTCCTTGTAGAAAACTGCCCAGTTAAGAGTGAAGGAATTAATGTTTTTGGCTAATTTTTCAATATTTCTCGTCCAAGAGACCAAGCTTTAAAACGATACCAATTTCGGCATGTTCCGACACATCTGTCGGAAGTTTTTATAAGAACTACACACATTTTGCCTTTTATATATTAGATTATTAAGCGATTAATAAGAATTCATAAACTTTATAACATAAATTTAGTATGAATAATTGTTCAGTTATCTCCCGTTTCTTGACATTTTTTCAAACTAGAAGGCAGTCACTTCTATGATACTCATAAAATTTGATTTTCTTTTTAACAAATAAAACTATTTGATCAATATATGTGATTTTTGGAACATGATATTTTTCGTTTTATCACTGGTACCTACATCATTCAGATTCTTTTTTAATATAGAGTAATTTTGGACAAGAACCTCTATTTTTCGCATAGATTCTTCTTCCAAACCACTCCATAAGTAGTAATCAGTGTATACTATTGATCAATTTTAATAACCCTATAGTGTTTGTAATTTTTTTGGCTGGTCATCATTTCCACCTTATAAACCTTTAACCCAAAGTTACTTTTGGCTGTGATAAGTTGTGACTGAATATTAAAAAAAAAATTAAAAAAATTTTTTTTTTTAAATAAATTTTACGAGATTGAGATATCCTGGTTCCCGTTACCCCCCCCTCTGACACTGGAAATTGCTTACTTAATGGTGTAATATTGGTGAGATGAACATTGCACAGAAATAAGGATTCTGCATGGATTGTGGCCCTCCCTTATTCCTTAGAGAGCAACACTTTTTATTATCCATTTTCTAGGATTTTCTTTACTTACTTTTCAGACCAATGGGCCGACAGATGGTGGTGGATATGCAGCAATCGCACAAGCCGACAAACATCGTCAGGAACCAGAAAAAATTAGGATCTGGCGAGAAGAACAAAAGAAGAGGCTTGAACAAAAAGGTGACTAGAAATAATTCTATTTGAACATTTTTGAAATATTAATTAGAATATTTGGAAGATGTTTACATACAGGCATTTTGTGTTGAATTGATATTGTAATCAAAAGAGTTGTTTTAAATAAGTAATGACAATTTGAGAGGATCAAGAAAGTATCAGAGAAATATATACTCCAGGGAAATAATTTTATGCTAGGTATTTACAGTAAACTGATCCCCTAACAAAAAATTTACAATTTTGTTCATAATGTGAAAATTTGATACTTAATTAATCTGAAGTAAAGAGAAAATTTTAAATTTAAAAACTTTATTAATGTGATACAATGAGGTATTTTACTGATGTGGTAGTTATTAGTTAATTGCATTAAATTAATTTAGACAGGCTTAAAAAAAAGTTTTAAATCTAATTGGTTCAACACTATTGTCCAGTCTCCGTCTGTCCCATCGCCGCAATGTTGTATCTCTGTGACTGTTTTACAAGTACTTTAATGAAATGTGCTCTGATGAACTCATAGCACTTGTGTCCCCTTGATATAATTACCCCTGACAAGCATCAAAATCCCACTCCTTCATTGTTGAGGTCCCTAGATGTCAGAAAGCTTTCTACTCTAACAATTTCTTCCCTCAGACTGCTAGACTTTGGAATTCTCTCCCTGTTTTCTGCTACCCTGATTGTATTAACCTGCAGAAGTTTAAATGTAATATGAACAGACATCTCGCTGCTCGACTCCCCACAGTTCCCCATTAGGCCTTGTTTTGGGGTGAAAATGTTCTCCCCCCCACCCACCAAAATAGATCACAAATAATTGAGCAAAATACATTGTTTTTTAAATAATTTCCCAATAATATTTCCTTTAAAATAATTTATTTCAGTAATGTTAATGATGATACATGTTCGTTTGAAAGCAACAGCAGCTGTGACTTGAAATTTCCAAATATTTGATATATATAACAAATACTGACTTAGAGGCAGGAGTGGTCTAGTACTTTTATAAATAAAAGAGTACATCTTAATAGAGCTAAATTGCAGTGAAAGAAGACAAAATGATGTGTTTGTTCACTTTAAAAAAATATGGTGACGTTTTGAAGTTATAGTTTTGACACGCCATCTTTTTGAAGGCAAGTTGTACAATTAAAATGAAAAAGTTTTGTAAACGTGTTCTAAAACGTACTCATTTGCTGCATGTTAAAACTGCTAATAAGACAAACATTTATTTTATCTATCATAAAATAAATAGAATTTAATAAAAAAATTTTATACTTTGTATTTCCATAGAAAAACTACTCTCCACACACCTTGGCATAAGAATATTTCAAAGTTATGTATAGGTGAGAAATGGATGTACATACAGACAGACACACAAAATCTTGTTTTATTAAAGTGAAGATTTGATTTATTTATTTATTTTTTTTTTTTACTATGGGAGATAAGTGCTGTGCACTTTTTTTTTTTTTTTTTTTGCAGGGGGTGGGGCTAGTTTTCTTTTTCAGGTTTCTCAAAGAAAAATTAACAGAAATTAAATGTGGATTTGTATATAAACTAGTAGGCCGCCCGGCTTTACCCGGTCGTAAATACGCATAAATATTATATTACAATTCATACAGAAGCTGAAACATGTATTATATTTTTTCTAAACAGTTTACTTCTTGTAAGTAAAAAAAAAAGTAAAATACTCTAGTTGAGATCAAACCCAAAAAGACAGTGAATCAAGTATGATAACCTATAGGCCAACTTGACACAATCTTTAAAGTGTTTTCAAACATACTTATTCTTAACATAAAGAATCTGTCACGTGAACGATTCATGCATGCGCATTTCTGAAGCAATTGACAAACAGATAAAGATCCAATGACTCCTCCACATACCAATTTTTCATTTTTAACCTCTTAGTAGGCCATTTTTTCTGGATGAAAACCGATTAAAAAGTTTTCCACATGTCTGAATACCCTATATATCAAATTTCAACTCAGTAGATCAAAAATTCGTTGAGTATATAGGTTGAGAAGTTGCACACATTCTCATTTTTATTTGTATATAAATTAAAAAGCAAAAGAGTCCCTTCTTAGTACTTTTTTAAACTTTAAATTTTAAAAAGACAGTGTGAAAAGCAAAACTACTTTTGATGCCAAAAATACTTTGAATGCATTTGCTTTCTAAAATATTTTTATTTCTTAATTTTATGCGTATCTTTTCCTTCAGATATTGAGGAAGAAGTGAAGAACACTCAGTGGCGTGAAGCAGCCAAGAAAGAATTGGAAGATTGGTTAAAACATCATGCAGAACAACTTGTTAAAACCAAGGAAAATAATAGGTAAGAAAATCTAAGTGATTCCCCCCCCCCATGTGATGCGATATAAATGATACATTTTGAGCAAATAATCGTTTTATGGTGGCCATTCATGCAGTACATTAAGAAATGAGAAAATCTACAACAAATTACTTTTACCTAACATAAGAAAATTTAATTTTTTATTGACTTGCATAATTTTAAAATTCTAAAACTATTTAAAAAAATTTTTAATTTCAATATAAAATTTTGTGGATATCCATCTTGAATGAGTAACAATTCAAGATGGTCACCAGCAGCTTTTGATTTTAGTTAGTTAACAATTGAGAAATGAAAAAAAAAAAATTACAACTAATAACTGTTAGCAAATGCATTAAAATTTATTCTTTGACTGATTTGTATATTTTTAACTTATTGATTCTGTTTTTGTTTGTTTTAAAATGAGTTAACAGTATCTCAAAACTTATGGTTGCATGTGTCCAGCAATTTCAAATTTTTTTTTTTTTTTGCATCGAAGCTCGAAAACAAATTCTGAAATAAAACATTTGCAAAAGGTTTTAGGACTGTAACACTATGCAAGTCGGTAGAAAATTGAATTTTCTTGTGTTTGGTAAAAGTTATTTGTTATATGTATATTTTTTTTTTGTCTAGTTTTTATACTTTATTAAAAAAAAAATATTTTTTTTTATAAATTAGAAATTTAAAATCTAACAAAATTTCTTAAATTTTGACAAAAATAAGCACATGTTCAATCATTAACTATCAATAGTGATTCCACGTATAAACATTGGCCAAATCACATGTACAATAACATCTCTTTGAAAAACAAACAAAATTAAAAAAATTATTGTTGAAAACCATGTGTGGATGTGTGTAGTATGTTTCACTTGTTAGAAAAAACGTTAGTGTGTGATTGTATGTTTTATAAAAGCTAGCATTATTTAAATATGATGCATTACTGTGTATGTTAAGAACATCTGGGTTTCTGTAATGCAACTGATGAATTTTTCTAGTATATAAACACACCAGATTTTCTCCTAAATCCAGGATGACCAGATAGATGAAACATGGGTATGCCAAAAGACAGTTGCTTCTGCTGATTTTATCAAGGATTAAATCAAATACAAAGATGCTTTTAAAATTTAAAGTTAAAAAAAAGTATAAAAAGGGACTCTTTCGCCTTGTAATTTATATACAAATCCATATTTAAATTGTTATTTTTTTATTTTATTTATTTATTTTTTTTTTTTAAGGAAAAAAACAAAAAAAACGACCCTTGCAAAAAATGCACACCATTTATCTCCCATAGAAAAATTAAAAAAAAAAAAAAAATCTTGATTTTAATAAAACAAGATTTTGTGTGTCTGTATGGACATCCATTTCTCACCTATACATAATTTTGAAATATTCTTATGCCAAGTTGTGTGGAGAGTAGTTTTTCTATGGAAATACAAAGTGTAAAAGAAGTTTGGTTAAATTCTATTTATTTTATGCTAGATAAAATAAATGTTTAAACATGCAGCAAATGAGAACGTTTTAAAACAGGTTTACAAAACATTTTCATTATAATTGTACGACTTGCCTTCAAAAAGATGGCATGTCAAAACCATATCTTAAAAATCCACCATTAAAATACATATTTTCAAAGTCAAATTTCTGCATAAAGCTGACACAGATTGTCTCAGGATTGTATGACCTGCATGAAATTCTCTTTGTTGGCTGCAGCTATTCATTAATGTTCAGGCTTACAGATCTTTACTTCCAACACAGAGAGCGGCAAGGCTCAATAATTGTCTACAAAGTCTGGGAATATTTAACACAGAACACAAAGGAATGATGCAGTAGCAGCATTGACATTATCACTATGAATTTGTGGTTTCATGCCTGACACATCTTTTGCTTTCCACATGTAGAAGGAACGGCAATCAAAGGAGGACAAACTTCGATTCCGACTCCTCCTCCTGGATTTTCACAAGAAGCCTGTTAGCGGGATTGTAGTCCAAATAATATTTAGTGCCAAAGCTGTACACCATGGGTGTTCCTGCCAGGAACTGGCATTCCAGATGGCATAGCTATGAGACTACCACGTTGCCACCATGGTGGAGAAGTGGGTCACTTCTGCTGATGCATGGAAAACTTACAAAAGGAAATTTTTACAAGCTTGTTACAATATAACCACTTACTTCCTGCACAATATTTTTAACCTCTTAATATTATTAAAAATATGAAAATCTAGAACTCATTTATTGATCAAAATAAAAATGAGTACAAAAATCTAATATAATCATTGTGTATGTATATTTAGTTGGCTCTCCACAAAGCCAGTTATTTATTTGCTTCCCCACTGAGAAAATTAGGCACAAGGCCGTTTTTTAATGTGGGGAGGAAAAACCAGCTCCCCCAAGGGGGCGTTCTGGCAGGGTCCAAAATTAGAAATTGTCTGATATGAAGGGTTTTCCCCACATTGACCAAATTAATTGACTTAAAAGCCAGTTAGATAGAAGGTTAAAAAAATAAAAGCACTTTGGATTGGGACAAAAATTTTAGTTGTCTCAGTCTAGAAGGATTTCTCATTTACTGCCAAAGAACAGAAAAGATTAAGTGTAGTTTCATTTCTGATATTACACTTTTGTTCCAAATGTGCTCATATTATTCACTGGGTTGTGGAGAATATATTTCAGTTTTTTTTTTTTTTTGTTTTTTTTTTTAAATTTTGGAATTATTTCATTATAATACATGAAATATTAAGAGAATGCTGTCTGTCACATTTAGTTTTTTTTTTTTTTTTTTGTAAAGTAAAATTGTAATTTTCATGCAAGAAAAAACTTTCTACATTTAAAATTCAGTTTGCATTTTAATTTGCTATCTCATTTTTTCTTTTTTTTTTTCCCCTTTTTTTCCTTTTTTTTTCCTTTTTTTTTTGTTCATTTTTCTGGTATAAAAAGAATTAGCTTAATTAAATTGTAATTCAAAATAAATTTTCCTTTTCATTTTTCAAATAAGTTTATGCCTTTGGCGTTTTTAAAAAATATCAAATTGTGTGTATGTGTGACACAATATTTTCACTTTTGCTAAAAAAAATGACACTCTGTTCAAATAATCTTGAAATATATATCAAACTTAAAATTCCTACAAGTGTGCACTCTGGTCAATTTTCCTTTTAAAATCATACCATATATATATATATATATATATATATATATATATATATATATATATATAATACTACTTGGTACATAGGTTATCAGTAGGGCTATGATAACAGCATATTCTTTTCATTGTTTTTACTCAGACACAATTAATCAACTTAGGATCACATCACTCTACATAAAAACATAAGATATCAATGGATATATACCTGAGAATCAAAACAAGGAAAAGAATATGCTGTTGTCATAGTCCTAGTTATCAGTGACTAAACTGGTTCTTTTTACCAGGCTCGATTTTGTGCTTAATTACTCAACATTATAAAATAAAAGACCGAAAAAAAAAATGACTTGTCAGCTCAACAGCCATTGAGAACTGTTTTTTCCTGTGATTATGTAAGGAGCGCTGGTTGTCTTATGTTTCTCCTTGCGACTAGATTTTACTTTTTTCCATTGAAGAAATGCTCCTAGGATTTGTGGACTTTTGAGTGCTGCTCAAAATTATTTCTTTGCATAGAAATAGGTTAGTATTGTAGGTAATTTCTAAACTCTGTCCAGCATGTCGGCATGTAAAACAGGTTGAACTGAATGATGATCATGACAGGTATCTGCCTCTCGATAGGTGTTAAAGCTATGTACATTTTATTATCATTTGGTAATAATACATTGCATCGTCTAATAGAATATCAACCCCATTATTTGTTGACGATCTTGGTTTATTTCTGCTACTGTTTATATATATATATATATGTATATATATATATATATATATATATATATATAATATATATATACACACTAGCAGTAGTGAAAAAAACAGAGGCTTCAGAAATGGACTCTGATGTATGAAAGGTTGTGAAAAAGGGATGTGGGTGTAAAGAAATAGCTTCAAACTTTTGGGGTATTAAAAGGAAAGCGACTCAAACAAACATGAGGGGACAGTAGTGGGAATCTTTATTGACACAAATATATGAACACTAATTAGGGTTCCCTTTTATAAGTGATACCCATGAAGCCTCCACCTCATTGGTGGGGGTGATTGGTGTAATATGGTAAACATTGCCTTCCATTTTTTTTTTTTTCTTCTTTCAAACTGTTTCGATTCTGTGAGCCACTGAGGATTTGAAATGGGTTTTAAGGGCCTTTCTAAAAGTAAAAGCCTGTCAATGAAACCATGATACATTTCTGGAATATGTAATATAGTTTTTTTTTGATAAGTTGTATTTTAATCTCCTATTCTTATGATTAAACATTTAATTGATTTCTTTTCAACATATTCTGATGCACTCTATAGAGCAAAAAAAACAAAAAAAAACTAGATTCAATATCCGAAACGTTATTGTGTTTAAGAGAAGTGGTGTCTGATCAACACTGCTAGGGAGCTATGATTTTAATATACTGTTTTGTTTTTAAATACCCGAAACAGTGTTTCATGATAAACAACTGATGATCTCTGAAATAACAATAGAATAGGTGTGAATTTGTGAAAGCAAAATGATACAGTAATTGTAGGAGATTAAATTACTTACTGGCAAAATAATTTACCAATGAAGGTCTAAAAACTTTTTATTTTGTAATTTTTTTTTTTATTATATAATTTTAAAGGTTAAAAACCTTCCACGACACATACATAAATATATATATGACACGTATATTAGTCATGAATATAATTATATTTTATAAAACTTTTATAACAATGTAGATATTTATGTCCAGTTTCTAATTTGATATTTTTTTCTCTAAACGTAATTTACAATTTCTACTATTTATATCGCAAGAAGGAACTAATTGTAAGATTTTACCATTAATATTTTTGTTCATGTATTTGTTCTACTATAAATTCAGACAATGTTGTACTTTTTCTTTCACACTATAATGTCCGCATATAATAATTATATCAACTCCCGAATGTATATCTTTTGTCTTCATTATTAATATTATTTGTTGTTTTGTATATTACATTAGCTGTTAAACATTTGTTAATGATTTTTTTTAAATCTACTATTACATGAATTAATAGTATTATTAGCATTACTATTATTGTTTATTATTGATTGCATGTTTTCAACAATAACTAATTCTATTGTTATTCCTATTGATAATTTTAAAAAGCTTATTTCAGAGAGAAACTTCTATTACCCTAAAGAATGTTTTGCCAATCTATATATTTACTACCATAAGGTGGATTAAACTAGATTTTATTTAATTTTCTGTTAATTTTATTATTTTAATTTATTATCAGATCTGCTGTTCTTTTAAACTGTTGCATATTTCTTATGTAGATTGAATATGTTCATATCAGCTTTTTTCTTTCTTTTTGTTTTTGGGGGGAAAATGTAAATGATTAGAATATTTAATATATATTTGGATCTTATTTTGTTGTATATAATGCTTATAGGTTTCATTATTTAAAAGTTTTATTCTTTTCTTTATCTAAATTTAAAAAAATATATTTGGAAATATTATGAGACCATCATATCTAATAGCAATACTTTTTTCGTCAATGATTGATGAATAAATTGATTGGTGCGGTTTTATTTTCCTTATTTCAGTACCTAGAATAGTTTTATACACAAAACCTACAAAAGCAAAGTTGAGTCATTCATTGCTGCTATATTTTGCTCAATCTTCTGAAAAAAAAAAGAAACATTTCTATTTTCACTCTATTTTAACATTTTTATATTTAGTCCTGTTGATTATTGTATTTAATAGAGGGAGGCAGAACTTACCCTCACACATGCATTTACTATGTTTGCTACTCATTACAGGACGTTTTTTTTATATTTCCCTTCAGACTGCTCTAACATGGCCACTTATGTGTTTTTAAAAATTATTTTCCCCTTTTTTTATTAAGAAAATGAGATGTTTTAACAGTCAAAACCAAATTGTTTCATTATCTCCTTTTTTTTTAATTTTATTTTGACTTGAATTCTATTTCCTAAAATACATTTGTATTTGTGGAGGGACACACACACACACACACACACACACACATATAGAATGTTATACATATTCTATTGCTGTTCCTAAGTTATAACTTTTCATCATGACTAATTTTAGTAACCTCTAAGACATCTTCATTTTCTAATGTTTATATAACAAATTTATTTTGTTTATGTAATAATTTTTACTTAACATAAACTTTGTCTTACCTGATTGTTCTTTGCACGCTTATGATTTTGTAAACAAATGCTTTTGTTTTATTAATAACTAGTAAAATACCTGTCCCAGGACAGATATGAACAATAAACGTAGCATTAGTCCTAAACTTTTATACTTTTCGTGTCTTTGGAGGTATGGTGCAAGAGTTGGTGGCACCTACTTAAATGGTAACGTTTACAAAAAAAAGTAATGTGCCCATGTTATTAACCCTGTTATCTAGAATACATATTCCATAATTCCTAATAAGTTCAATAGTTTAAGATTTTACTAAACATGTTATTGCGTACCCTGCCAGCAGGGCCTAGAATTTGCCAACTGCAACCCAGTTCATCTATACACAAAAATATAAAGATCTAGAGACATAAATCCAACTTGATTTGGTATTAAATGATCCAAAAAAAGTTAATGACATAAAACAAACTTTATTCGCGCTCATGTCTACACACTGACTTTTAAAAAAATGTATTACTTGATATAACTCGATATGTATTAATTTTTTGCATCTGATTTATTTTTAAAGTTATTTTGTAGAAAAGGAACGAGTTTGAGTGAACTTACCTCCGAATGGTAAACTTTATATAAAAAAAAAAAAAATGTGCTCATATTATTCACTGGGTTGTGGAGAATATATGTTCATTAGTTTAGTAGATTACTTTGTACATAAGTATATGTAAATATACATATATACATACCATTTTTTTCTTAACTATTAAAACTTTATTTAAAACTAAACAAACTATGACATGATCTTCACTGTTAAATGAAGAACACAACTTTTCTGTTGCCATGTATTTTCAGCATCTTTTGTGCCGAAAGCCTTCACAAATCAGTTTTTTTGTTTTTTTTAACTTTTGTACTAGCGGGACCTGTGGAAATTTCACAGGGGACTGATCATATGTATTGATGTTGGCATTCTGTAGATATTCAGCGTAAATGGTGACGCTCTGTGTTAAAACTGCAAAAATATTTATCCAAGCTAGCAGGGATGCCCAGCATAGCCAGGTCGTAAAACATGCTTAAATATGATATTTTAATTCTTGCAGATTTTATATATATTATTATAGAGTTAATGTTCTATCGATTTTTATTTATTATAAAGTTGCAATTTCAAAAATAAAAAATATATCTATATAACTTGGGTTCATCAGTTTGAATCAAAACAGAGTCCCAAACTTATGAATATATGTGTGTATATATCTATATAATTATAAAACTCAAATGACCTTGTAACGAATGATGTAACCCACTTTCCGGTTTACGACATCCGGTTGCACATGCGCACATAAACTTTAACCCATAACAACGTAAACAAATAAACACAAATCGCTTCTTTTGCAGATTTTGACCTGCGCACTGAAATATTAACGTTATTTCGAAATTATTATTTAACATGGGAAGAGTGGGGGTGTTTTGTAACTAATCTTTATTACAGCTATACTGTCGCTATTTTCTTACAACCAAACAACTTTAACCCATTGACAAACATAAGAACAATTGTAGTAAAACCAAGACTACTACACTCTCTATCCATCCCTTTTCCTTCCTTCCTTTTTTATTTCTAGTTTACATTTCTAGATACAAAATAGTTGTGTGAGAACGGTGAATTTGTTGACACATTTACTAATCTGTTTCAATATTAGTTTTATTTTATTTTATTTTTTTTTGCTTCAGGTTTTATTAATTATTTTTTTTTAGATTTGAAGTTTCTATAACTTGGTTGAAGGATTCTAATATGGGTTTTTCATTCTTATATTTCTCATCAGTAGGTTCATGTGCGTTTTTGCTGCTAAATGATTTTCGTCTGCGTTCGATTCCTAGGAAAATCATGTTTAATTTTCGAATTTTGAGCGATTCAGAAAAATAGGTAACTTTACACGAATAGTGAGGATTTTTTTTTTTCATGTTTGAGTGATGTCCGTGATTTTTCATTTTAATATACTTTCATAGAAATGTTTCTGTTATGTCATAAAAAAACTATTTTCTTTACGTCACAAGTGTCATGCTCATACATGAATTCCATAGCTAATATAACATACTGACCCAATGGGTCACGGGTAGTCTAGTATATATATATAAAATGAAATAGGAATCACAATTAAGTCGATAAAGATAATTCAAAATGGCAAACTTAAAGTATATTATAAATATTAAACACTTAAAATTTATAAAGTAATCCTAACCAGATGTAAGAGCTCAATAAAACCAAATAGGAAATAGAGCTTATAATAAGAACAAAGAATTAAAAAGAAACATGTTAAAAACACTTTAAAAAGAGTTAAAAACATATTTAATTTTCAAAAAGGAGACACAAATTCAGTGGATTGTCCTTAATCCGTGGAGTTTTGAAAGAAATACTTTCCTTCTCATCAGAGGGTAGGGATTAGCAAAATGCAGAATTGGATTTTGCTTGCAAAGTATTTAATGAAACTACAAGTAAGTCATAGATCTTACTTGGAAAAAAATAGTGATGCAGAGGGGATGGGGGAAAAAAAATGATTTCACGTGAATAGATGGACGGATGAAGAGTATAATATCCAATAATGGTAAAATCCAAGAAAAGTTCCCTATCCGCAAGTAAAAATCCAAAGGAATCTCATTACTGGAAGATATTTCAATGTAATCCAAAACTCTGTGGATTAAGGACAATCCAATTTGTTTCCTTTTTGAAAATCAAATATGTTTTTAACTCTTCTTAAAGTGTTTTTAATGTGTTTTTTTAAATTATTTGTTCTTATATATATAGCTTTAGTTTCTTCAGCTATAACTGAAACAAAAAATTATGGAGAATTCTTGATAAAATTTTTTATAAAAAAAAAAATAGATTACTAAGGTGCCATTAGCTAAAACCGAAACCAAGACTTATGAAGAATTCTTGATAAAATTGTTTTAAAAAAATAGATTATTGGAGTGCCATCAGCTATAATCAAAACCGAAACCAAAACTTATGAAGAATTCTTGGTAAAATTATTTATTACAAGAAATAGAAGTACATAACAATTAAACGACCCGGATGTAAGTGTGACACAGAAAATAACACACACACTATCGTATTAATATATAGATAAATGGAATAAAGACTGATAAAATCGACTTCTGTAGAAGAATAATCCTCTGCTCTGAAAGAAAGACCAATGTATATTCATTTGTGTGTAAATATATTTATAAATAAATATACTTTTTTCTCAGCACAAGAGTACAAAAATATGCTAGATGAAACCATTTCAAGTGTTTAGGGTAAGGGAGAAAGCAAATAGCAAGTTTTCAATGAATTCAAAAAGAAATTTTCCTATCGATTTCCATATTCTAACATTTTTTTCCTTTCTTTCTATACTGATTGGCATTTATTACTAGCCTTAACAATAATGCTAAGTACAAGTGGCAGAGCTCCCCACTAAACAAACTTCCTCTGTGAGCTCATATAAACCAAAAAAAAAAAAAAAAGCATAAAAAACGTTTAAAGAAAAGTGCACATGATTAATCCCCACCCCCAAAAATAAATTGGTCAACTTTCCTAAAATGCTTGGATCGTCTTGAAATGGTGAATTGTTTTTGTTTTGTTTCTATCAAGTCTTCAGGATGTTCACACATGATTTTCCTTAGTCCTATCATTAACCCAAAGTCAGGGTGGCAACCTCCTACCTTCTCATAATTGCACAAAGACCCTCTTAAAACCACGCATAATCACCTTTTAGAAAACAAACAAACAAACAAAAAAAAACGCCCAGGATTTATCTATCATAGGAAAAAGGGGGGGGGGGTAACTGCCCTAAAACGCTTGAATGATTCAAAATGAGAAATCATTTTACATTAAATTCTAAAATAATTTTTGTTTATTTTTTAAGTTTTTCAAGTTGTTCACATGCAATTGTTTATAAAGGTCGAATCACATATTTTGGAGAGGTGGTCAGATGGGGAGGGGTAGCAGAAGGTATTAATCTACAATAATACCAAAGAAATATTGCAATATATTCATTTTTAACCAATCCTAGATTTCGATTTCAGTTTTTGGCACATAAAATGCATTACAACTAAACTTTGAGTTCTCTAACTTCTTTTCTTTTAACGAATACATGGCATTTTTAAGCAATTACTATTTCCTGTTAATTTCAGTGTTATGTGACCAGTAGTTTAAGAGTTTATTGGTTAAATATTTTCACACACACATACATAGATCTAGTGTTTTATTCATTAGATTAGCTTAGCCCTCTCTGCCCAGCATTGCTCAGGATTAAAAAAAATTATACGTTGTTTGTTTTCCTTTTTTTTCTTTTTTTTTTAAATAGTATATTGAATGTTAAATTTAATTATTACACTATCATTTGGTCATTAAATTATGAATTTAAACAAATTATAAAGTTTAAACTAATTTTGTTTAGGTAATGTTGTTTTTAATTCTTATTTATAAAATTATTAGATAAATTGCTTAAAAAAAATGTTCAATACATGGAGATTTGCTAAGAATTTTAAAACCAAAAAGGCCTTTCTATTCGACTGTTTTTAATGTTTCCAAATACATTTCAAGTATTGAAATTTCAGAAAGTTATTTATTCTTAATTATTAACACAAAATAGCTGACTTAGGAATAAACCAAAATACATGCTGATGAATTTTATAATTAAACTTTTTACATAGGATTTTAAAGATATATATTATTTTTTTCATTTCAATAAATATTACTTTAATAGTTAATAAATAAAAGAAAATCAATTCATATTTTATATTTACAGAAAAAAGCACACATGAAGTAGTTTTATTGTATCAATGTATAGATTATAAACTGCTAAATGTCTTGTCCAATTTAATTTATTAATTGATAACACTTTTGGCACATTTAATGATGTATATAATGATCCGTGAATGGTCTTCTGTTTATTTGTATTTATTTTTTAGTAGTTTTTAATTTTTCTCCTGAATTGAGATTGGAAAAAATTTTCATTAAAAAAAAAAAAAAAAATTAGGGAAAAAACTATTCAGTGTTTTTATTTGTCTGGTGCTAGCAATTTTATCTCCTAGTTTCAAGGGATGATACATTAATAATTATCAATGATATAAAGAATTAAATTAAAAAAAAAAACGAAACTAAAGAATTCCTTGTTGTCTTATACAATGAAACCTGTCCAAATATGCTTTATTATATGTATACAATGTCTCAAAACTATTTTATGAAATATAGAAGTTTTAATATATATTAGAGTAAACTAGATCTTAAATATTCGGTGTTTGTGTAAATTGTTGATCTTCTAAACCAGTGTATTTCAGGTGAAAACATTATATACATACGTGTCGGGTTGAAATTAGTATATATTAAAAAAAATCAAAAACAATGATCCAGTAGAAAAATAGTTACAAGTAAAAATAGAATTTATCGAATCATCAAGTTTTATCATATGCTTAAATGTGGAAAAGTTGTGCAACCAATTGTGTATGAAAAACAAAATTGACTTGAATTGACTAATGAAGTGTCTGCCATTTTTAAATCAATGCATTTCAGAATGTAATTGTGACTGATTTTTTTTTTCTTTTTTTTTTTTTTTAATACATATCGTACATCTACTACTGGATCATTTTTTTGTAATTTTTGGAATTATACTAATTTCGCAATGACACGTAAGTACGTAATGTTTTCACCTGAAATGCATTGTTTTCAAAGATCACCGATGTAAACAAGCATCAAATATTCTTATCTATGAGCATCAATAAGATCTACTTCCCCCCCCCCCCAAAAAAAAAAATAGTAATAAAGCTCTAATATTTGTGCAGCTAGGTGAATATAGCTGCTTGTTCTCTTCCTGTTTTGATTGAAAATTTTAGATTCTTGTTAACCTGCCAAATGTGTAATTGAAAAATATAATAAGTACCTTTATTTCTGGGTGAATTGTATGCACTGAACATCCTTCATTTATTTTAATGACTACTTTGCGTGTCTCTCATTACATTATGTTTAAAATGGTTGTTTTCGTGTCACTTATGATACATGTGTCTGCATTTTTTTATCTATTTTTTTTTATATATATAATAGCAATTGTTTAATTTATTTTATATTGGGGAGGGGCGATCCTTTTTTAGATGTATTAAAAAAAAAAAAAGTACATAATTTTTCCTGTAAAAAATATTCTTTTAAATAAGATCTAGTGTTTATGCAATTTTACCCCAATATTAAAAAATTTGCCAATATAATAATATATATATATATATATATATTTTAAATATAAAGAATTTCGAATTTGACAATTGTTTTTTTGTGGTCACATCATTTTGTTTACTGTAATCAATTGTTTTCATTCAGTCATTTTGTAGTTTGTATTACAAACTTGGTAAATTTGGGGCAATTTTCCTCTTAGGTTAGTCATTTGTAATCTTAAAAAAAAAATAGTCACTTGTGGATTTTATATTTGTTCTTGTCAACCATTTTCTTTTTCCTTTTATTTATCTTGGTTGATGGAGATAGTGTTTGAATAAATCCAGTTATAATATTAAAAGCACATTCTAATAGAAAATATATATAAAAAAAAATTGGCACTTTTACAGAATTGGGAGGAGATTTTGTAGTCGATAAATGGAGTTTTTAGATAAAAAAACAATGGTTTCAACTGATTTAACTTTAATCGTGTTAGCAGGTGAAAAATTGCTGCCATCTTGTTTAAATCAATGGAAAATTACCTCCCTTTTGAACTCTCCTGTGTCTTACGATCATTTTCATGAAATAATTTTCTACCTTATCAATTTTCATAATTTTTTGATATAATCATTTTAAAAATACGAGGAATACATAGATGCCATTGTTTTCATGCAAAATTCAGTATTATGATTTCCAAAATTTCGTCCCAATAGTGTAGAAGTGCCAAAAAATTATTTTGAAAATATTCCTTTTTTAAAAACAGTGAGATAAAAAGTTGACATTTTTTTTTTTTTTTACTGTTTCTAATAACTTGAAAATTAAGATTTTTTTCTAGCCCCTCCCCCTTCATTTAAAACTACATATTCTAATTCAATATTAAAACTTTGTTGCAAAGTTTTAACAATCTTTAAATGTTTAGCAATCTTGAACAAAATGATTGCTTGACAACATTAAAAACCAAAAACAATAACAGTACATGAGATTTAAAAATAAAAATGTATTTATGTTGTTACCCAGACTTAGGGTTAGTGGTAGAGGTTGAAGAAGTGCATGTATTTTTTGACGACTTTACATTCACATTTTTTTCATATTCAAGTTTGACTAGAATACATCAACATGGTGTGCTAAAATCTGATGTTTTAAATTGATTCAAACAAGAATAAAATTTACTTTTAATCAAATTTATAGAAAACATGTCCTTTCCTAACCCTACTCCTGAGTCTGAATGTCAATACAAAAAATAAATGGAAAAAGGTGCACACAATGCGAGTGTAACAAAGCCATTAAAAGTCACGAATCTGCAGACCTGTTACAGCTCAATTTCACTAAATTTTTTCTCTCCATGAACTTATTGCATTTGTACCTCCCCCTCAACGTAAATACCCCTAAACAACCAGGCTAGCAGCAAAATCCCACCCTTTCACTGTAGAGGTCTATAGATTTTTTTACTCTGATAGGTTCTTTCCTCAGACTTTGAAATTCTCCCCCCCCCCATTCCACTTCCTCTACTGTACAGCCATGCAAAAAATTTAAATGTAATGCGAAAAAAACATCTTGCTACACAACTCCCCACTTAGCATGCCCCTATAAATATCCCCCCCCCCAAAAAAAAAAAAATCATAGTATTTACGTTTAAGTGGCAATATGCCTTCTTTGGGATGACTAAAACGAAAAAAAAAAAATAGTTTAATAATTCCACCTTTATCTTTCATGAAATTCAACAATAAGTGATGTACCCCCCTCGCAAAAAAAAAAAAAAGTAATTAAAATATTGAGTTTTAGGAGTTTTAAACTTGTTAAATAATAAGAAGCAAACAAAACTTTTTTTCATTTTAGTATAAAGAATGAAATATCTTTCCTAGCACATGAATGAGTATACGTTGTTATGATTTGTTTTTGTGATTTGCAGCAGAAAGAAAAACATTTTCAGTTTTTCGTTTGTTTTATGGCTGATTTTTATAAAAAGAAAGATGCACGGCCACAGTTTAACCTAAATATAAAAACAAAAACAAACACTAATTATGATGTATGTACCGTCATGAAACAAAAATGTTATATTCCAAAAAATATGTAAATTGATTAAGTAGATTTTTGTTAAAGAAAATAATTTTTAAACGATTTTAAGCTATTAATGTAAAATCCTTACCATTACAAGGCTGATATTGAAAGTTTGAATTATTGTGGAGTTATCTACCCTCCTTTTCTTTTTTTTTTTTTTTTTTTTTTTTTTTTTTTTTTTTTTAAGATGGTGATGCAAAACGGTCCCGTTTTGCTTACTCATAAAATTTGATTTTCTTAAAACTATTTGATCAATTTACATGAGTTTTGGAAGATGATATCTTTGTTTTGTGACAGGTACATTCACCATAAATATTTTTCTGTATTTTTGTTTTTTATTTAGGTTGAACTGTGGACTTGCATCCAAAGAAAATGCATTGGCTATTATTTATTATTATTGTTATCTTTGTGCAGTAGAATGATACCATGAAGAGGGAGTACAGTTGAGGGTGAAATGCGTTTGTTCACCCTTTCTTTTTCTTTTAAATTTTTTTTGCGAAGTGTAATGTATATATTCAGTTATGTCTCGTTGTTCTTCCACAGAGCTGCTGCAGCAGCCGAACTTGCGGAGATCACTTGTGGGTAAGAGTGTATACTGTACAGCTGCACATCTTAGTTTTTAGTCAACAGTCATTGTTGTCCTTTTTGTTTGTAGTAGCCCACTTTTTTTTATTTTTGTTGTTGTAAAATTTAATTTGAGACATTTGTCCTCTCTCTCTCTCTAAAAATCTGCAACATATATAACTGTTTCTTTTAACTATTATGTTGCATGGTGTTTTTAAGCCATTGTCATTTGATTTTTAGGATCTAGTCTTTTATCATTCCGTGTTAGTAGTTTATGTAGTCTTTGATGATGCAGGCCACAAATATTGTACAAAATTTATCCAATTTGAATTACAATATGTTGACCATATTTTTCACTTTTGGAAGAAAGTTTTTTTTTCTTCTTAGAAAAAAAATAAAATGAAAGAAAAGTTATTTTATATTAATTTATTACAAAATAAAAATTATGGTTATGTTAAAAAGACTTATTTTTTATTTCCACTTTCTGTTTAATGGAAGTTTTGCAAAGTCTTGCTGGTGTATAGCAAGGAAAAGTCCCTTCTGATTAATACTTATGTACAAGGGTAGTTGCAAAAAAAAAAAAAAAAAAAAAGGTAGAGCTATGGAAACTGGAGTGGTACTATTAAAACAAGTGGCTTTTTGTGCTCCAGAATTTTTTTTTTTTTTACATTGTCACCACCATTCTTCGTGCATTTTTGCCAGGAATTCAATGACCTGCCTCTGCTTCTGGCACATGCCCATGACAGTGATTGCTTTCTTAGTCTCACACCATCAATATTTGAAACAGATGAAACTTTCAGGTCATAAATGCATAAGTTCAATCATCATAATAATGCAATTTGCCATCCTCTTTGATCCATTCAGGCAGAATAAAACAAATAAGAGGCATTACTTTTGGGATGTTTTTTTTATAATTCTAGTTTAATTTTAAAACTCTACATAAAAAAAAAACTTGTCTTTACTTTGAAATGCCTTCTTTTCAGAATGGTTTATATTATAATTAAAATCGAATGTTTCAAACAGTGAATTCATTTTTATTGCACACGCTTTAGACAAGTGCCAAAATACTATAATCGGACAAACAGACATCATTTTGATTTAACTCCAAACATCCTAAGTCATGCCAGGGATTACCACCACCATGGCATATAAGAGGAAGAACAAAAAACAAAGGAACAACTATCCAATTTCCTGAAGATAATATTTTACTATTTGAAAATTTGAAGGAAAAAAAAAAAATTGAAATTTTATTTTTAATAAATAGCAATACTTATTAAAACAATTTCACAATCGTCTAGTCTTTCTAATCGTTAAATCTTATATTCTTTTTAGTCTTTACTTTTTAATTTTTTATTTTTTTAGGTTTTATATAATAAAAAAATATATTTTAAAAGTTTACCTAAAAATAGTCTTTACTTCTAAAAATGTTTTTATATCTTGTAATAAAAACATTTTTAGTCTTTACATTTAAATGTATCTTAAGTTTACATAAAAACAGTTTTTATTTTGAAATGTTTTTGTGACACATCATAAAAATCTACAAGAATTACATAAGTATTAATTAGAAAAGACTTTTCCTTGATATACACTGGCAAAACTTGTTCTAAGCAGGAAGCAGATGTCAAAGAGAAATATGTTTATTTAAAATAACATCTATAGTTATATATCAAATAACTATTGCAGAAGATTAGCATTAATGATCTTGTAACTGTTATAAAGCAGTAATAAATAGTTTGTGGGCATATTTTGACGAATATCTATATTATGATTACGATATGATTTATCTACTTATGCCATGGCCTTTTGGCCGAGATCAAAGTGTAGTATCTGTTCTTCAGATGCTGCACTTCCATTTCTTGTTCTCTTTCAGTAGAGAAGCAGTCCTTCACGACTGAGACAATTTTTTATTTCTGTACCTTTTCTCCACGTTAAACAACAACCCTGGTGTCTAACTCAGTCCCGTGGTGAGGCATTCTAAATAGGTACTCATATGCTTTTGTTCCAATTTAAAATGTTTCTTGGCAAAACGTAATGAATATATGTAATATTTAGTTATAAGTTTCATATTAATTTTTATATTTTAGAATAACATTTTGATAAAGGATATGGAACTGTTTGAAATATTTGTAAGGTTCATTTGATATTTTAAAAAATGAAATGTTAAAGATTTTATTAAATGATTAAAATCATATTTTACTAAAAAAAAGAAAAAAAGAATGATTTTAATTATTAAATAAAATATTTTAATATTTCATTTTCTAAAATTTTAAATCAACTTAGTTTCCACAATTTTTTTTTATGTGAGAAATTTACTTTTAGCAAAGGAACCCACATACATATGACTAAGGGTCTCTATTTCAAATTCCAAGATGTTCATCTTACCGTTTATTTCTTCCAGCATGTTGAAATGTTCAGTGCTCTGTAGTTATATTTAACATACATCGAGTTTCATAAATAAAGGGTGAAATATAATTAAATGAACATACTTTCCCATAATCATGTGTATATATGAATATATATCTATATAACTATGGAAATGTAATTATATTTTTATGCTGATTGGCAGTTTAAGAGTATCTTAAGACATTATCTGATAATTGCCTTAGAATAAAAATGTGATCACATGATTAGATTCATGTTAATACCTACTCTATCTCTGATAATCGGCACCCCCCCCTCACTCCCTCATAAAGTAGTTTAACTGATTTACATAAAAACGCACATCCACAAATTAGTTTCCATGATGTCACACTATATCATTTTTAAGCAGAAAATCATTTTTTTTTTTTTTTTTTTTCCAAGGAAACTTTAATTGGAAGTTTATTGGAATTTTGTTTTTAAATTATGAAACCGCATAATTAGTCTTTGTTACAGAAAATAGTTTTCATCTGCATGCACACAGTCACATGATGATAGTGGAGAAAAGCATCAAAAAGATTATTTTTGTTTTTTATCCATTTTTTTTTTATTGTTAAATTTTGTATCAAGATTTTATGTTTTGGTAATTTGGAGAAATTTTAGCAAATTTTCAATAAATAATAACAGTAGTTAATGAAATCGCAGAAAATGATAAATTAAAAAAATTTTCTTTACAATTTATAACTAATAACAATAATTACAAATAATAGTCAAATTCTGTTTTAGAAGTTTAATAACTAATTGAATCACACCATGATTATTTTAGAAGTTTAAGAATTTTCATTTCATTTGCTTTTTTTTTATCTACATACTAATTATCTTTTATTTTTAAAACTTGCTGCTTAATTGTAACTTAGTATTGCATAGAATCAATGGATGTATGAATGGTGATTTCATTTTTAGGGGCATAACTTTAACATATCAAAGGCCTTTTATAGGGTCTGGCCGTGACCGATGTAAATATAATAGATTTTATTTTACATCGATCATGGTCTGACACAAAAGTTTGCTTTACAAGTTGGCTAGCTATAGAATATCTGGAAATGTTTTCTCAATCATCAAATCCTTTTTCTCTGTTATATCTATAAAAATAGTTGCTGGACAGAAATATGAAGTATATAATACCAACGCCAGCGTGCCTCAAGGTTCTATTCTGGGCCCAACCCACTTCCTGATATTCATTAATAATCTTCCAAATCATATTCTAAGATCATTTGTAAACATGAGAAAGATATAACTGTTTATAGTTGCATTACAAAGAGCATTAGTGTCGCATATTAGGGACCATACGTCATTAGCGATTAAGTTGACAAGTCACTTTCAGTGCATGTCAGGATAACCTTAATTTGCAAACAGAATCATTCCCAGAGACGGATTATGTAAATTTGAGACAAGTGCAGAGGTCAAATGCCCTAGTGCAGTTAAGGGATTCTTATTTAACTATCCTCTGTGTCAAAAGATATCCATTGTCTCTTGAGACTGAAAAATAAACCTATTCATTATCATAGTGTTCATTCCATCTCAAGATCCATGATTGGGCAGTGTCCAAAGCATCTCTCGGGCTCATATTGGGGTACGCCTTGTTCAGGGGACAGTTTATGAAGATGTGCACGATGGTCTGCATGGTTGCACCGCAGGCACACCAAGCATCCTGTACATAGTCCCATTTGTGCCAGTTGTTCCATGTTTTGGTAACTTTCGCTTGGGCCTGGTTGAATGTTACCCACTCTTTCCAGGGGAGCTCGGAGCCTGCTGGGAGATCTCCTTTTGGTGTCGGAAAAGCCTTGTTGTGGTTGTCTTTGACAAACTCCTTCCACTAACGCAGGTGGAAGAACACTGGTGTTGTTTGTCTGATGCTTGTGACGGTGGAAAAGTCCTTACAGGATGGTAGTTGCTGTGGCACCTCTTGATGTTCATATAGGGGATACATGATTGTCGGTAGTCTGCTTGTCATGCTTTGCTTTTGCTATCACCTCTAGACAAATTTGCAGCGGAGCGATTCTGGACAGCCTATAGACAGATAGCAGCAGGTTGGTCGATTTCAGGTTGCCGGTAATCATCCTGCATGTCTTGTTGAGTTTGACATCGACCTTTGCAGCATGATTGGAATGAGTCCATGCGGCTTCACAGTATTCTTCAGACGAGTAGTACGGCACGAAAGCTGACAGGTGTAGTATCTGTGCCTAGGCCCCACCAAAAGCTGTTAGTCAGTCGTGAGCAGACAGTTATGCATCAGTAGCTTCTTGGGGAGCTTCTCAATGTGGGTCTTGTATGATAGTGTTCTGTCGGACATCACATCAAGATAAATTGAGTATTGGGTGTTTTCCAGGACCTCCTCTGGTGGTGTTATATGTCCTTTGGGCTAAGTAGTTCTTAAGATGGAATGAACGCGTCTTCCTTTTTCTAGGGTTTGGGTTGAGATGCCACTTGTCATAATATGATGACAACTGCATAAGTGCTTGCATCAATTGATTTTCAATAATTTTGAAGTCATTTGATCTAGTTGCAAGGCACATGTCGTCTGCATAGATGAACTTGCAAACATTACAGAATATTGCCATATTATTTGTATATATGATGCTGAACACTGTACGGGGGTGCAGAACTGAACCTTGTTGGGGAACTGTTCTGCACCCTCCACCTGTTCTCTTTCCCCTGTATCTCTTCTATAAAATCAATGATTTTTAGAAGAGATTCGACAATATAGACTATGGGGATATTTTTAAGCATTTTGCTAAGTACTTGATGGTTAACTGTATCATAGGCTGCCATAAAGTCTATAAACAAAACGTATCTGTGACCAATCCAGCTTGAAACCCATCCTCATGTATTAAGTTCAATACTTGGCCCATGCATAACATACCAGTTCAGAAACTGGGTAGGTCAGGAGTTATGTTGTATTCCATGGTTGGGGCAATTCATGTGAGGACAAGTTGTTCATAGAGCTTGAATAGGACACAAAGTAGATTTACCATTCAACAACAGTTGAATGGAAACTTGATTAGGAATTACTCCGGCCATTCTTTGCTATAGTTGGTTAACAATGTTGAGTTTATTTACTATCTTCTAGGCTGCCTTGCTGTTATGAGTCATGTCAATTCTATCTTAGCGTCACTTCGTGAGCTCAACAGTGATTCACAAGACATATGACAAACCTTTTCCTGGCATCCCTGTTAATCTTTTGAGAGACCAATTGCTATGTTACGTTCATCTCTACGAAAAACTCCAGTAGTGGTAAAAAGATAAACCTTTGGCTACGGATATGTCTCAACTATAAAAAAAAAAAAACATCAAAATGCTTTATTGTAAGTTCTACAAGAACTAATATAAATCATTTTATTTAAATACCATACATCATACTCAAGTTTGATCAATCCTGGTCATCCTGGATTTAGAATAAAATTTGGCTGTTCATTGCAGAAATTTGTCAATCCCTCTTTGGTACTGAGTAATATTATATTTGTATTACTTTGATTTTTAGATTATTACTTTCATAAAATAGTTTTTGATCTTAAAGATTTTACAGTCGTTTGTACACAATTTTTTTTTTTTTCTTTTAAATCTTTTTTTTTTTTTTTTTTTTACTAAACATTTTCTCATGTTTGATTCTTTATATTTAATGATTTTAAATTTCTAATTGTCTGTGCCATTTTTAATTTTCTCTGGATCTCCTTCAGGTGTATCTTTATTTCAGCTTTCTGATGAGAGAGGGAGTGTTAGAATAAACAACCTAAATTGTTTCCAAATTATTAAATAAACTATATATCTATAAAATTATTAAATAAACTATATATCTATAAAATTATTAAATAAACTATATATCTATAAAATTATTAAAGAAACTATATATCTATAAAATTATTAAAGAAACTATATATCTATAAAATTATTAAATAAACTATATATCTATAAAATCATTAAATAAACTATATATCTATAAAATTATTAAATAGACTATATATCTATAAAATTATTAAATAAACTATATATCTATAAAATCATTAAATAAACTATATATCTATAAAATTATTAAATAAACTATATATCTATAAAATTATTAAATAAACTATATATCTATAAAATTATTAAATAAACTATATATCTATAAAATTATTAAATAGACTATATATCTATAAAATCATTAAATAGACTATATATCTATAAAATCATTAAATAAACTATATATCTATAAAATCATTAAATAAACTATATATCTATAAAATCATTAAATAAACTATATATCTATAAAATCATTAAATAAACTATATATCTATAAAATCATTAAATAAACTATATATCTATAAAATCATTAAATAAACTATATATCTATAAAATTATTAAGACTATATATCTATAAAATTATTAAAGAAACTATATATCTATAAAATTATTAAATAGACTATATATCTATAAAATTATTAAATAGACTATATATCTATAAAATCATTAAATAGACTATATATCTATAAAATTATTAAATAAACTATATATCTATAAAATTATTAAATAAACTATATATCTATAAAATTATTAAATAGACTATATATCTATAAAATTATTAAATAGACTATCTATAAAATTATTAAATAGACTATATATCTATAAAATTATTAAATAGACTATATATCTATAAAATTATTAAATAGACTATATATCTATAAAATTATTAAATAAACTATATATCTATAAAATTATTAAATAAACTATATATCTATAAAATTATTAAATAGACTATATATCTATAAAATTATTAAATAAACTATATATCTATAAAATTATTAAATAGACTATATATCTATAAAATTATTAAATAGACTATATATCTATAAAATTATTAAATAGACTATATATCTATAAAATTATTAAATAAACTATATATCTATAAAATTATTAAATAGACTATATATCTATAAAATCATTAAATAAACTATATATCTATAAAATTATTAAATAGACTATATATCTATAAAATTATTAAATAGACTATATATCTATAAAATTATTAAATAGACTATATATCTATAAAATTATTAAATAAACTATATATCTATAAAATATTAAATAGACTATATATCTATAAAATTATTAAATAGACTATATATCTATAAAATTATTAAATAGACTATATATCTATAAAATTATTAAATAAACTATATATCTATAAAATTATTAAATAGACTATATATCTATAAAATTATTAAATAGACTATATATCTATAAAATTATTAAATAGACTATATATCTATAAAATTATTAAATAGACTATATATCTATAAAATTATTAAATAGACTATATATCTATAAAATTATTAAATAAACTATATATCTATAAAATTATTAAATAAACTATATATCTATAAAATTATTAAATAAACTATATATCTATAAAATCATTAAATAAACTATATATCTATAAAATCATTAAATAGACTATATATCTATAAAATTATTAAATAGACTATATATCTATAAAATTATTAAATAGACTATATATCTATAAAATTATTAAATAGACTATATATCTATAAAATTATTAAATAGACTATATATCTATAAAATTATTAAATAGACTATATATCTATAAAATTATTAAATAGACTATATATCTATAAAATCATTAAATAGACTATATATCTATAAAATCATTAAATAAACTATATATCTATAAAATTATTAAATAAACTATATATCTATAAAATTATTAAATAGACTATATATCTATAAAATTATTAAATAGACTATATATCTATAAAATTATTAAATAGACTATATATCTATAAAATTATTAAATAGACTATATATCTATAAAATCATTAAATAAACTATATATCTATAAAATTATTAAATAAACTATATATCTATAAAATTATTAAATAGACTATATATCTATAAAATTATTAAATAGACTATATATCTATAAAATTATTAAATAAACTATATATCTATAAAATTATTAAATAAACTATATATCTATAAAATTATTAAATAGACTATATATCTATAAAATTATTAAATAGACTATATATCTATAAAATTATTAAATAGACTATATATCTATAAAATTATTAAATAGACTATATATCTATAAAATTATTAAATAAACTATATATCTATAAAATTATTAAATAAACTATATATCTATAAAATCATTAAATAGACTATATATCTATAAAATTATTAAATAGACTATATATCTATAAAATTATTAAATAGACTATATATCTATAAAATCATTAAATAAACTATATATCTATAAAATCATTAAATAAACTATATATCTATAAAATTATTAAATAAACTATATATCTATAAAATTATTAAATAGACTATATATCTATAAAATTATTAAATAGACTATATATCTATAAAATTATTAAATAGACTATATATCTATAAAATTATTAAATAGACTATATATCTATAAAATCATTAAATAAACTATATATCTATAAAATTATTAAATAAACTATATATCTATAAAATTATTAAATAAACTATATATCTATAAAATCATTAAATAAACTATATATCTATAAAATCATTAAATAAACTATATATCTATAAAATCATTAAATAAACTATATATCTAGAAAAGTGAGAATGCGTGTGAGAGGACAACTCTCAACCTATATACTTAACAAATTTTTGATCTACAGACTTGAAATTTAATATAAAGAGTATTCAGACATGTGGAAAACTTTAACAGGTTTTCATCCAGAAAAAAGGGGCTGCTAAGGGGTCAAAAATGAAAAATTTATTTGTGGAGGGTCATCGGATTTTTATCTGTTTGTCAACCATTTCATGATTGCACATGCACGAATTGTTCACATGACTACTTATTTTAAGAATAAGTAGGTTAGATCGTGGCAAGCTGACCTAATGATTATCATACTTGACTTAGTCTTTAGGTTTTGATCTCAGCTCTAGTATTTTTATTTATTTATTTTTTTTACTTACAAGAAGTGAACTGTTTAGAAAAAAACATAATACTCACATGCACATCTCGGTTTCTGCATGAATTAAAATATAATATTTGTGCGTATTTTAGACTGGGCAAGGCTGGGCGGCCTGCTAGTAGAATATAATTTTGGATTCTTTAAAGATTGAACTTCACTTTTGTCTTTGGAAGCTGATTTATATTTAAATCTATGTGAACTATATAAAATGTACTTTTATATTATTAGTGTCTTGGCAAGGCCACAGGGGAGACAACCAATGGAGAGTTCTAAAGATTTTATTTAAGCATCATATTAATTTATTCCATTTTATATCCAAGATGAGTGTAATTATAACCAAGTTTTCACCTCCTAAATGTTTATTACTAATAATAGTAACATTATATTGAGCTTTTTGTTATGTTGAGTGCTCCATGCTAAATTTTATTGGACTCTTATTTACTAGTTTTTAGCCTCTGTGTTTCTTGTAAAAATCAATATTTGCAGTGGTAATGTTGCCCCTCTCTAATGACCATCCGACATGTTGGTAGTATTTCATGCCAAATTTGGTGGCGTTTTGATAGTTTGGGAGTTTACAGTGTTTTTAGTGGAAACATTAACATGTTTAACCTCTGTATGGTTCACCGGGTATCTTAAGGAAGTGTTATGTTACAGTTGGTGAAATTTTGTCAAATAGCTTTGGAGCCTGTAAATGACAGACAAAAAAGATGCTCAGTTATAATATACTAGTTTTATTCATCTGGTGTTATCAGGGAACCTATATTTTTGTTATGCGTTTTGTAAACTATGCCTTTTAGGAACTTTTTATTTACTTTTTTTTTTTTTTTAAACTTAAAATTCTATTTCGGTATCATTTCATCATTAAATTATTAACCGAAATAAATTTCAGTTAATGGTGTTTGAATTTCTACATATAAAATCATTGGATGCAAATAATTTCCACTCTTTTGTTATTTAAGGATTTATTAAGAACTTTAATGCCAAAGATAATTTTCTATTCCATATTTTCACATTCTTTTCAAATTTCAAAGGGTCATGAAATAAATTTAAAAATTTTTTCCAAAACTATTAACAAAAAATTTAAAATGATCGACTTGATAGCTTGAAAATTTTTTCGTAAATTGTTATTTTAGTCATGTAAATTATTTAATGAAACTTTAATTTATTCCAAAAAGAATTGAAATATTTGTTTTCTCTTTTGATTTAATCTTTTAAAAACAAAAAAATATATATCTATATTAATGAAAAGACTATTTATCATAAAGTTGTACCCATACAAATTCCAGTTAAAATATAATATATTAGCAATGATAATAGTTGTCGGATTTCCAGCTGCCGAAACAACTCTTCTATGGGCAGCTAAAAAAAAGTAAGCACATTTGAGGAGGCCAGAAGTGATACAAAGATTTTCTGAAAGCAAACTTGAAAAAAGTGTGGCATTAATACATACACATGGGACTTTGGCCAAGACAAGCAAACTTAAAAGCAGAGCCCCCTTCGAGGCCAATTGATGTGCAGACCTTGAGAAGTGAAAGATTAGGAGGGAGAGAGAACGTCCTCAAGCCAACCCTCCAAATGCAAAAGGAACAACCTGCACTTACTGAAAGGCAGTTCAAGACCAGGATCAACTTTGTCGACAACTGCTGCACATACCAAAACCCAAAATACAATCACCCACCATCCTCATTGTTTAGGGGTCACCAAGATAGAGGGGCTATTAATATACTCATTCAAACCACTTAGGTTGTATTATGTATGAGAATGGTTATTTGGTTCCTTCTGAATGGAAAGAATACACATGTAACAATATAGTGAATAGTATTTAATATTTTTATTTTTTTTAAGGAACATGCTATATGAGTACTAGTAGTAAAATAAAAATGCTCTGATCTTCAGATTCTTGCATTGTGTTTGTTCAGTTTCCATGAAACACAAAAGGTTGCTTCATTATAAAAAAACAAAAACTTGTTTATGAATGTTTTTTCTCCATAAATTAGCAGCATATCAACTGCAAAATTTTTCAGCTTGATTTATCACTAGGCTCGATTATTTGTAGCAGTTGTACTTTGTAAGCATACAATTGCAAGTTCTTTGTGTACGACTTTGCCTACTCTTGAACATTGTAGCTTTGTGTGGTAGTAACACAGAAGGACTTTGTGGGAGATTGAAAAGTTTCTCTTATGCAATCCGTGTTTTTCTCTGATGTTCTTGGTCGCCTGCTCTTTCTATCCAGCACTAGATGCATAAATGGATTGTGGATCTTTTCTATACTTTGTTTTATTGTTTGTTGAATCTGCATTTCAAATTTTTGGTTGCCCAATAAACTGTGATAACCCACTCTGCCTTCTCTTGAGTAGTAGTCATTTCTTAGAGGTTTTACACAAAATGATGCCTCTTCAATCAACATTCCAAAACAGAAAATGCAATGTAATTAAAGACTTCAACAATTGTTATCACTACTATTATATAAAAGGAACTTTGTGAGTTCATTCCCTATAGACTCTGTAATGGCTCGGCTGATTCTTATGAAATTTCACACAAATGTACTTTGTGTCTGACAGTGTAATAGATGGGTTTTGTATCGGAATGTCTTCGATAAATATCGATAATTGAAAAAATCTAATGGAAGAAGGAATAGGTGATTTTGACCAAAGTTAACGCATTATACAGACTAACATCACAAGTGTACTCAAGAAGTTTTATAATGTGACAAGCAGAAAGGTCCGGCACATAAAATCAACAGTAGGTTCTTTGATATGACTGGGGTGTATTCGAAATAAATGTTTCTTGTTAGAGCACAATTGATCATAATACTTGACTTTTGCATTTTAAACTTTAATTCAACCTGTTATATATAAAATAATTTTATAAAATCAATAGTGCCATGTAGATTATAATGTATTGTGGACTAAGCCACCGTGGTGAGGCATGCGAAGCTTATACCCAGTACACCGCAGTGGGTCATCAAGTAGAGCAGGAAGTCAATCGATTAGATTAAAAAATGGACGATTTTGACAATGATAAAAATATCTGTGAAACATTCGTTGACCATCATTCAATCCTGGGCAACGTCGAGTTTCCCTGTTAGTCTACAATAGTACAAGCTTGATATATTTTATCACTTGCGTTTGTAATGATTTTTTTTAATTATAAAGAAACTTTATGAACAGTATGTATCAAATGTGACTTATCTTAACAGTTTATTATCTCTATATAAATAAAATGAACTCATTTTTTCCCGTATGATTTTAACCTTAATAGGATTAAAAATCAAGATATTTCATGCAAATATAATATGCACAAACGGCAGAACAATATCTGAGGTGTGTTATAGGCTTATTATTTCTCAAATTTCTCGATAATCTTAGATTTCTATACTTTTTCTGCTGAGAAGTCACGGCCAAAATCGGTTAAGATCAATGGAAGTGGTAAAATATTTTCTCTCTAATAAATTCCTCCTCCCCCTGCCACCACTTAACACCGTTTGGGGATCGTTCACAAGGAACAGTTGAGAAGAGAACACCGGTTTGGCTTCGTAGTTCTTTCATGTGAAGTTATTTAAAATCACTAAACTAAGCTGCAGTGCTCTGTGGCGTAGTGGTTAGCGTGCTGGACAATTCACATTATATTTTCACGTTCGCGCCGACCTACCGTAGTCGTTTTTTTTTTTTTTTTTTTTTTTCTAAACAACTGGAATGGACTTTTCTTGGTGGCCGAACTGTTAACGTTGCAGATGTTTTTTTTTTTTTTTTTTTTTTTTTTTTTTTTTCATACTTTATTTTCCTACTTTTACTCATGACTCCGGGTTTGATCCTTCCTACTTACCTACCATAACATTTTTTAAAACTCCCCCCCGTCCCGGAAACAAACACTCGGGCAACGCCGGGTACCCCCGCTAGTTTATTATAAAGCTATATCGCATGATCCTTATGTATACAAAATTTACTGTCTTGAGTCGGCTCTGTTCTGATATTGAGAAGTTAATTTTCATGTTATATAGGCAATATTACCGCCTAAATTGTATTCTAGTTCATACAGGAAAAAGAAAATATGACCTATTGGCTTTTTACAATGTATTTTCGAGAAACAAAAAATCAGTTGTTTGAATTTTGTTAATTTTAGACAATTTATTTCCATTTCCATATTGAAAAAAAAAGTTTGTAAGTTGTTTAAAACGATAAAGAGTTGTATGATGTGAAACTTTTGAGATTTTTTCGTTTTTGTTTCATTTTTTTTAAAAATTTTTATATTTGAAAAAGTTTTTTTTTTTTTTTTTTTATGAACATTTAAAAATTTTTTTTTCTTTATTTTGCAAATGGGAGTAAAATGTTTTTTTCATGTTTGTTTAAAAAACAAACAAAATGAAGTCTAATAATTTAAGAAAAATATCAATCTTGCTTCACTCTTCATATTACAAAAATGATATTTGTAGGCAAAAATGAATTCCATATTTTAGAAAAATGCTTGGTGTAAAATCTGACATTATCATTACAAGAAATGTTAAAACCGGACATTTTATCAATTTGTCTAGAATGATTCTTTTAGCAAACAATTTCTAGATTTACTAATTTTGATGAGACCCCCCCCCCTAAAAAAAAAAACCATAACTGCCCTTGATTATTCACTTCATAAAATATTTTTTTAAAATTCCAAGTATTCTTCTTTTTTTTTTTTTTTTTTTTAAATTTTTAATATGTATTTTAGTAAAAGACAGAGTTCAAAACTTTTATGAAACAGAATTTGGATTTTTTGATTCAACGGAGGCACATTAGAAAAAAATGACTCTTTTCCTTTGCTTTAGAAACACAAATAGATCATAATACTTGATTTTTGCATTTAGACTTTAAGTTAAATATAATTTTCTGTTTGTCAGTTTAAAGGCTTCAAAATTACTTTTGAATTTCAGAATGTCAAAATTACATATCACATTCAGACATTTTAATCTATAAATAGATTTTACAAAATGAGCTGATGTGTTTTACTATTTTCACAATTCAAAGTAATTTTGAAATCTTTAAACTGATAAGTGGAAGGTAATTTCTGGTTTGAATTTTAAGTTTAAAGCATTATAGTGTATTTGTGCTCCTAAATTAAAATAAAATAGTACTTTTTCTCATGTGCTTCTGTTGTATTAAAGAATCTAAATTTGTATTGATCACTTTGCATCAAACACGTTGTGTGACCCACCAAAAAAAAAAAAAAGTGGCATTTGTTCTTATGTTTGTGTGTCCATTTCTTTACTCCCCATCCTCCTCCTCCTCCCCTGCAGACATTCTGCTGCTGAAATGGGTCCGGACCAGTAAGTATGCATTTTCTTATTACTTTGTCTCATTTTCTTTTTTTCATTGGTGAGATGACCTGAAGATCCATTCCTGCTTGTCATGGCTACCCTTACTCCATTTTTTTTTTTTTCTTTCTTTGAATCTGACAATTTGAATGGTGGAATATCTTTGTTGGGCTTTTACTCTTGGTATACTATTTACACACTGCTTTGCTTAAAAAAAAAAAATCCACTTTAGGCATTAGCAATTTAAAGTTTTCTTTGGTAATGATATTGATAATAGCTATTTTGTCTTAGTGTGCAGCTATCGCTTCCAAATATAGTAAATATTTAAGCTTTTTAAAATAAATCCACTTTTCTTATATGTCGATGGGTACATTTAAAACTCTATTTGATTTTTAGCAAATTGTTTCTCAATAAACAACAAAAGTAAAACAATTGCAGCCACATGACTCTCCTTCCTTATTTTGTCCTTTAGTCCTCACATTCCACGAGCAATGTTTCTGACAAAGAGGGAAGAATTGCTGTTTTATGAGTCGGATCTATTCCATAACACTTATCGCTTTTTTTTTATCTTGAAATAGTATTTTTTTTAATTTATTTTTTTATTTTTATTTTTTTCTTAAGCTCCTTACATCAAGTGGCTTCATGACTTACCTGGAGCGATTTCCATAAAAAGAAAATTATCTAAGGAAATCTAACTAAAATTAATTGAAAGAAGTGCTGTTCTTATTTTTCTTGCTAAAATGAAGTATTTCTTTTGTGCACTTCTGCAAATATTTGAATAAATGTTAATGGTTTAAAAAAAAAAATCTAAAAATACTTTCTGAGAAAAAGTTTGAAATCTAACATTTATCAGAAGAGTGTTAGAATTAAAATAGAATTAGATAGAAGGGCAAAATTATAGATTCATTGAAATCTTGACAATACAGATGCAAAGAATAAAAAAAATCTATTTAAACGTTAATATATATCGCCTTGCAAACTTTGAAACAAATGAGTATAAACTCTTTTGTAAGGGGGCCATCTATGTATTGATCAACACAAACAGCAGATTTCATACAGACTTGAAAAGCTTTTGAATTTTGCCTTGAAAAGGCCTTACCTATTAAATTCTTGAAAATATCGAAAATGTTATGAAAATTTCTTGAAGTCCTTAAAAATTGCATTCTTTATGTCCAGTAAAAATTTGTGTCAAAATATTAAAAATAAAATCGAAATAAATACTATTGAATTATTTTTTTAACTATTAATAAAAATGTCATCAAAAAATATATTTTTTTAAATATTGAAAATAATATAGAAACACATTCTGAAATTGCATCGTATTATTGTGAGTACAACAGTTACGTCTCTTTATCACAAAACTACCCGAGGTAGTTTTGTGATAAAGATTCAAATCTCCGTCTATTTTTGTTCTCATTTATAGTTTAATTGGGAGGGGGGCATAAGGAGGGAGGAGTAGTGGCAGCCACCATAAATACCCCCCCATTCTCTAAAAAAAAAAATATTTTCCTTGTGTGGACAGGACTCTCTAATGGTGACTCTTCCCACTTCAAAAAAAAAAAAATTTGTGATAATTTAAGATTAGGCCAGTCGAGCAAAAAAAAAAAAAAAAAAGTGGACAAGGCAGCAGCTATATTAGTTGGAAATTAAAAGCCGTAAAGAGAGTTAATATTTAAGATGAAATAAAAAGCATTTAAAACTACTTAAAAACATCAAAAGATGATGCCGGTAGGTTACAAAGTAACTGTTAATGGTTATGGTAACATTTGATGTATAGTTGATGTTTTACTATTTTTTCAAATCGCTGTAGATTGTAAAACAAACTCCAAATTTTGTTTTGAAAACTTGAATTTTGTCTGGAGGAGGTCTTGAAAAACTTTGTAAAGTTCTTGAAAATGGATATTGAAAATCTGTACGAACCTTGAAACAGGAATATCAATTAGATGTTGACCAATTTTTGAACCAGAAATCTTCTGTTAATTTAAACGAGATTTAAGTACTCATGAAATAAATTTGCTTTCATATTAAATTCCATTAATAAATATTGGTTAAAGAATTTTCTTAAGAGAGAGTTTAATAAAAATTAACAGTTCTTGTTCAGAATTTCCCTTATATTAAAAAACAAAAATAAAGAAAAATCTGTATGATGTCTGTACCTGTGACGAAATGAAAATATCATATTGCAAAAATCACATAAATTGATCTAGTAGTTTTTATTTTTATATAGAAAATTATTTTTAAGTGATTGATGGACATTTGTAGACAAGAAAAATCTTGCAAGTTTGAATGATTTTAAATTGTCTCCCTTGCTTCCTGAGATTATTTTCAAGATGGTGGTGGTGCAAGACTACCATTCCTCTATTATTCGTATAATTTTATTTTCATATTTAAAAATAAAACTACTCGATCTATTTACATGATTTTTGGGATATGATATTTTCATTTTGTCAGATATATAGATAATACAAATTTTTCTTTTCTTTAATTTTGTTTCTTAGTATAAAAAGAATCCTGTATAAGAACCAAATTAACAACCTACTCTTATTAGTTTTTTTAACTATATTTTTCTAGTTAGAATTATTTCTGGATAGACAATAGGTATTAGCAACAAGTATGCATGAGGGGCGAATAACGCAAAATATCTATTTACCTTAGCAATTTGGTAATGCCACCAAATATAAAATGTACCAAAGTTGACTCCACGTGTTCCAGGTCATCTAATTATCATTATTTTGTAAAGTGGACGTTTGGTTTACTTTCTGCAGCTTCATAATTCTCACTTCCCTTATTTTGTTTAGTCCTCACATTCCATGAGCAATGTTTCTGACGAAGGAAAAAGAATTGCTGTTTTCTGAGTTGGAATCTATCCATATAACATTTATCATAACCTGTTAGGTCAATATTTGCTGCAGTTATTTGCTATATGCTGCTAAAATTATTGATCATGCTTATTCTCGGGCATTATTGTTTGTGATGTTATGCATTAAAACAGATTTAAGAATTTGAGCGTAGTGTATGACTTCATTAAAGTATAACATCTGTGAAACAAACTGCGGAGATGATTTCTTAATATATTATTAAATGTATACTTTTTTAAATATTTATTATTGTTAGCCTCCTGAAAATTGATGAGATAGATTCAGAATGTTCATCTCCATCTCTCTCTCTCTCTCTCTCTCAAACACTTCTCTCTCTCTCTCTCTCAAACACTTCTCTCTCTCTCTCTCTCTCTCAAACACTTCTCTCTCTCTCTCTCAAACACTTCTCTCTCTCTCTCAAACACTTCTCTCTCTCTCTCTAACACTTCTCTCTCTCTCTCTAACACTTCTCTCTCTCTCTAACACTTCTCTCTCTCTCTAACACTTCTCTCTCTCTCTAACACTTCTCTCTCTCTCTAACACTTCTCTCTCTCTCTCTAACACTTCTCTCTCTCTCAAACACTTCTCTCTCTCTCAACACTTCTCTCTCTCTCAACACTTCTCTCTCTCTCAAACACTTCTCTCTCTCTCAAACACTTCTCCTCAAACACTTCTCTCTCTCAAACACTTCTCTCTCTCTCAAACACTTCTCTCTCTCTCAAACACTTCTCTCTCTCTCAAACATTTCTCTCTCTCTCAAACACTTCTCTCTCTCTCAAACACTTCTCTCTCTCTCAAACACTTCTCTCTCTCTCTCAAACACTTCTCTCTCTCTCTCAAACACTTCTCTCTCTCTCTCAAACACTTCTCTCTCTCTCTCAAACACTTCTCTCTCTCTCTCAAACACTTCTCTCTCTCTCTCAAACACTTCTCTCTCTCTCTCAAACACTTCTCTCTCTCTCTCAAACACTTCTCTCTCTCTCTCTCTCAAACACTTCTCTCTCTCTCTCTCAAACACTTCTCTCTCTCTCTCTCAAACACTTCTCTCTCTCTCTCTCTCAAACACTTCTCTCTCTCTCTCTCTCAAACACTTCTCTCTCTCTCTCTCTCAAACACTTCTCTCTCTCTCTCTCAAACACTTCTCTCTCTCTCTCAAACACTTCTCTCTCTCTCTCTCTCTCAAACACTTCTCTCTCTCTCTCTCTCTCTCAACACTTCTCTCTCTCTCTCTCTCTCAAACACTTCTCTCTCTCTCTCTCAAACACTTCTCTCTCTCTCTCTCAAACACTTCTCTCTCTCTCTCTCAAACACTTCTCTCTCTCTCTCTCAAACACTTCTCTCTCTCTCTCAAACACTTCTCTCTCTCTCTCTCTCTCAAACACTTCTCTCTCTCTCTCTCTCTCTCTCAAACACTTCTCTCTCTCTCTCTCTCAAACACTTCTCTCTCTCTCTCTCTCAAACACTTCTCTCTCTCTCTCTCAAACACTTCTCTCTCTCTCTCTCTCAAACACTTCTCTCTCTCTCTCTCAAACACTTCTCTCTCTCTCTCTCAAACACTTCTCTCTCTCTCTCTCTCAAACACTTCTCTCTCTCTCTCTCTCAAACACTTCTCTCTCTCTCTCAAACACTTCTCTCTCTCTCTCTCTCTCTCTCTCTCTCTCAAACACTTCTCTCTCTCTCTCTCAAACACTTCTCTCTCTCTCTCTCAAACACTTCTCTCTCTCTCTCAAACACTTCTCTCTCTCTCTCTCAAACACTTCTCTCTCTCTCTCTCAAACACTTCTCTCTCTCTCTCTCTCTCAAACACTTCTCTCTCTCTCTCTCTCTCTCAAACACTTCTCTCTCTCTCTCTCAAACACTTCTCTCTCTCTCTCTCTCAAACACTTCTCTCTCTCTCTCTCTCAAACACTTCTCTCTCTCTCTCTCTCTCAAACACTTCTCTCTCTCTCTCTCAAACACCTCTCTCTCTCTCTCTCTCAAACACCTCTCTCTCTCTCTCTCAAACACTTCTCTCTCTCTCTCTCAAACACTTCTCTCTCTCTCTCTCAAACACTTCTCTCTCTCTCTCTCAAACACTTCTCTCTCTCTCTCTCAAACACTTCTCTCTCTCTCTCTCTCAAACACTTCTCTCTCTCTCTCTCTCTCAAACACTTCTCTCTCTCTCTCTCTCTCAAACACTTCTCTCTCTCTCTCTCTCAAACACTTTTCTCTCTCTCTCAAACACTTCTCTCTCTCTCAAACACTTCTCTCTCTCTCAAACACTTCTCTCTCTCTCTCAAACACTTCTCTCTCTCTCTCAAACACTTCTCTCTCTCTCTCTCTCAAACACTTCTCTCTCTCTCTCAAACACTTCTCTCTCTCTCTCAAACACTTCTCTCTCTCTCTCAAACACTTCTCTCTCTCTCTCTCTCAAACACTTCTCTCTCTCTCTCTCTCTCTCAAACACTTCTCTCTCTCTCTCTCTCTCAAACACTTCTCTCTCTCTCTCTCTCAAACACTTCTCTCTCTCTCGTTCAAGCACCACTCTCTTTCTCTCCTCCTCCTATTATTTTTCTGATCATTTGCCTCTTGTGGTGTCATCCAGTGTGCACGGTAATGACATACAATACCCTCATCGTTTTTCCAGGATAGGATTTTTTTCTAATTATCTATTTCTAGCAAGTGTATTTTCCCTTAGAACTAAATAGCCCTCCCCTCTCCACCTGCATATTTTGTAATGTGTATAAATACATAGTTTTAACCTGGGCTTCATAGCATAGTGATATGTGCACCTAGACTCTTTTGTTGTAGGTTTGATCTCTTGTATAGTCAGCCACACTGATGAGCTGTAGAACACATTTCATAACATTGTTCAAATTTTCATGATTTCAGCTAATGTTACTAAAATTAAATAACTGATTTTGATTATTGCTTATGGGATATACAAATCAAAACGAAAGCCTATATTCGGATTGAACAAATTTTTTTTTTTTTTTTTTTTTTTTTTTTTTTTTTTTTGTAAAATTTTACAAAGAATCTAAATGCAGTATTTGTTTTACACCCTTCTCCATTTTTATTTTTTTTTTTTACAATAATAATAGTATAAGGTTTGACACAAAAAGCAAAAATATCTATCTTTACAATTAAAATAAATAAAAACGGTAATGTGTGTGCGTGTGTTATAAATTTTATTCATACAAACATTTCTAGCTTCATATGTGCATACATGTTTTCAGTTAAATCCTAAGACAGGTCGAAGTTTTGTTAGACCAAATATTCAGTGGAAAATGAATGTTAAAATCACATTTTCAAGCAAGAGAAGTCATGTGACCTGAATTTTACAGGTTAGAATAATCAAATACAATTATTCTAGCCTATGAAATATAGGTCACATGACATCCTGTGCTTGAAAAAGTGATTTTAACATTAATTTTCCACTGAATATTTGGTCTGACAAAGCTCAGTTATTAAGCTTTTGCAGTCACTACAAATTCTATGAATGATTTTCATTTCTTAAAATCCTTGAACATTTTTTAACAAGAAACAATTGAACTTTTTTTTCAAATCATATTATTCATAGTTCTCGTAGGATTGAAGATAACCTGGATATTTTAATTTAGGACACATTTACTTGAAGGGGTGGTAGGGTAGGTATATATTTTTTTGTGTAACAGTGCCTACCTGTAATTTAATAATTCATAGGTTTGGATAAGTTAAATATTTGTAGCATTAGCTAGCTTTTTATTCCATGTACTACACTTTTTTTTTTTTTTTTTTTTTTTTTTTAAGAATTGGCAGCTCTTTCCATAATTTTCCAGTTAATCAATCTGTCATTTCTGCATGACTTAGCCTTTTGGCTAGGAGCAAAGTGTAGTATTTGTTCTGATACTACACTTCATCTTTTCTATCCTTCATCAGTGAAAGAAAAATCCTTATAGACTGAGGAATTTTTGTGGAAAATTGAATTTTCCCCACATTAAAAACTGACCGTGTGTCTAATTTTGTAGAGGAAAGTAAATAGGGACTGCTTTTGCTGCATCCTGTGTTGCCGACCATGTCCCGGATGTTGTTCTCATAATCCATTTTATTACAGTGGCATCTTTAATGGTTGGAGCATGTGCATCGTTACCGAGACAGAATTACTTCACAGAATTACTCTCTGGCTCTCGTAACACAACCATGTTAGTTTGGAACTAAGGATGTGGGTGACAATCACGAGGAAGAGGTCCACTAGTGGCCAGTCTTTGATCGCAATCGGTTAACCAGTTCTTGGTGTATAGGATGCTATGATTCAGGGTCTGGTGCAGGCAAGGGAACAAGTCAGCTAAACTTGACCAAGATGAATTCTGTTACATGAATAATAATCTTGCATTTGTTTTTCATCAGCCAAATGTACATTTTAGAAAGCCATACTATGTATTAATTGAAATTAAATGACATTTTTGATATCCCTAGTGTTTTTTTTATGTTTTTTCTTTTTGTTTTTTTAATGCATTCTCTATAACTAATGTAGATTTTGTTTGGAATTTTACTGTGGCTTTCTAATTTATTTAGTTTTGAATTTATCTTTTAGTGGGCAGGCGGTCTTGTACAATTGCATGATAAATCTCTCATTAGTTTGCATTTCCAGTTATTATGTGTTATTAACGATGCTTATGAAATTTGTAGTTTTATAGTGTTTCTATTAAACTCTTTATATAAGGCATAAGACTGGGTGATGAATGATGTTCACATTATATTTGTAGTCATCCGCATACAGTACTTTTTCGTTGTATGACAACTCATCAGTGTAGTTAGACTAGCACCTCTCCTAAGCCCAGAACAACTGCGTTGATAGTCAGCAGTTCTATCCATTGGCCCACTGTGTGTGTGTGTGTGTGTGTGTGTGTGTATATATATTTTAGTGTTAAAATGATTATTCGGAATCAGAAAAATCAGAAATTTTGGGGGTATTAGAATCGGGAGTCAAGCCTGATTTCTGATTCCAAAAACGATTCTTTTACTTATTTTTTTATTTAATTTTTGTTCAAAACTTAATTTTTTTATTGCTGGCACAAGTGAAAAATATAGCTGAAAATCTCACAATGAGATTATTAAAATCTTGGATACAATACATAAAGAAAAAAACGTTAAGAAGTTTATTAAATTTTAAAAATATATTCCTGCATTTAAAAGTTAGATGAGGACTCTTTGTTACATACCGCCCACCCCCTTCATTTAAATTCTACGTTTTTAGGCAATTTTAGAATCGAAATCTGTAATTATATCGGAATCGTCTCATTATATATATATATTTTTAAATTAATTATTTGGACTACTATTCTTATCTTGCTGTTTATATTCACAATGTTTCAGCTCAGCAGCATATTTGTGAACTTTGAGAATCTTGTACAAAATTTTGAATTAAATTCTTTATTCATGGAGTTACTTTTTTCTCATTCTATCAGTCATGACCAGGTAAAAGTGTTAATTTATATTATTCTGTTAGCGCTTGTAGTAAAGATTGAACTTTCAACTTCCAGTAGACTGTCAATTAAAACTGATTGCTAACTTAGACTGTTAACCAATGCTGTTAACCATTAGGTTCTATGTCCAAATGTACAATTCTAGTATGAAATAGTGTGGGTGATAAAAACTAAGAATTACGTAACACTTCTACTCTATCATGGCTGATGGAATGAAGAATCTATCTGTGGATTAAAGAAAGGGTTCAGTTTAACATTCTGTACACGTTCCCAAATTTGACATAAAAGATTCCCAAAGTCCAAGGATGGAATACTGTTGCCATATCTGGGCTGGAGCTGCTAAAAACAGCCTATCCTGCCTTGATAGAATACAAAATAGACTTTGTGGCTTAGTGGGGGATACCCTTTTCTCTACCCTGCAACCTGTCACCCACAGAAGAGACGTTGCGAGCCTATCCTTGTTTTATCGTTATTTCCATGGCAGGTGCTCGTCTGAACTCCAATCTCTGGTCCCCCCCTCGCCAATCTTTCACGAAAAACACCCGTCTAGCTGAATCCACTGTGAAAAATGTCTCCCACTCTTTATCTGTGCCTAAATCAAAACGTAGATTCCATGAACAAAGCTTCTTTCTTAGAACTGCACGCCTGTGGAACTCTGTTCCGTTTGCCTGCTTCCCACCTGACTACAACTTGGATGTGTTCAAGTCCAACGTTAACAAATTCCTAATGAACCGCCCCTTAAGTAAACACTTCATCAAATCTCCACACTAACGTAATGTACTTGCAATAACCCTTATCCCTGAGTGGCTTCCGGGCCTTGATAAGTGGTGACCACTGTGTAAAAAAAAAAAAAAAAAAAAAAAAAAAAAATTAGGTTTCCAAATTCAAAAGATGCACCTGAAGACGATATGTTATAAATATAACAGCTACAATGATAATAATTGTACAAATTCTTTGGTTTATTTAACACTAGCTGACTCCTCAGCATTACCCAGTTATACAGTACGTTTAAACATGATATTTTAATTTATGCAAATTACGTATGTATTATTATTATAGAATCAATCTTCTATTGAATATTATATATTACGAGGAATAATTTACCTAGTGGACTAATTCGCAAAAGAAAAAAAAAATGTCCTTCATCAAATTCTGTCTGTTTACAATATCATGTCAGCTGTTATTTGGGCTTAACAATCTTAAACATAGTCTTTCTTTTGTTATAGATAAAAAAAGAACTGGCAGGTGTAACGTAAAATATTCCCCTGTAAAATTTTTTTTGATCATTAACAGAAAGGCTATTTCTAAGATTGGATTTTTTCAATTTTTGATACTGATTGGATGAATTTATGTAGAAAACAAATCTAAGAACACTGCCAGACATATGAATTATCTTTGTGTGAAATTTGCAAAAGATATATTCAACCGTTTCGGAACCTATGGAGAAGAAACTTGCACACATAAAGTGACTTTGATAGTAGAGATTTTTTTTCTTGTTCAAAAGTTAAATGTTTTCTGATTTTATGTAAGTCAACTCTTCAGTTTTTGCTGTTCAGCTTTTTCCAAATTCCACCTTGTGTGGTCTTTTCTAATCATTTGCTTCTAAGTTTTCCTTCACCAACCTTTCTGCGATTTTTAAGACCTTCATGCTTTTGCAGCGGTTTATCCAGACAGCTGAAAGTTCAACATGATCATACCAGTGTAATCAATTCATCCTAAGGATGACCCCAATGCTAAGCAAATGTAATGCTTTCAGCAAATTTTCTGAACTGATGTGTTTGGGTGTGTACAGATTTCACATTGCAGATCCATTTAATCATGGATCTGTCACTGAGCAGCATCACACGAGAAAAAGGTGACAGCTCAGTATTCACTGCCGTAGAACATGATGCTCCCATCATGCTATGCTCTGAAACAATGCAAATTATTAATTCTCATTTAAAAAATTCCAAAATCTCTGTTGTCGACAAGCATCTATTTTGGTGTATCATGGCTCTTTAGTGTGACCAAATGTGTTAAGTGTTTAATATTTTGAGATTTGAAACTTGATCACCAGATTAGCTGAAGCCATACTCTGTAGTTCAGTATTTTACCTCTACGTAATTATGATCACTGTGACATTGAGGAAATTAGAACTTTTTTTTTTACTTACATTCATGTTACTTTGTTACCAAGAGAACTCTATCATAATTATCAAGAGTAATGCTTTACACTAAGTGGAAACTTTTATTTATTATTTAACTCTTATGTACCTTCATATTATGGCATGTTTTTATATAAAAACATTTTTGTTTTTTTATTTCCCCAAAAATTTGAGAATTGTCTAAAATCCTGATTCTCTTTTGGATTTGTTGATGCATGACCCATTTAATTATTGATTTGTCAGATTTTTATTTTTGGTACTTTTGTAACTTTATGACCCTATAATTCTGCATAACCATGGGATTATTTTTATATCCTTACTTTTTGTTATTCCTTTAAATCATGCATGTCTTTTTTTTTTCTTTGTTTTCATTTTTTTGTTTTTTTTATTTTCTTTTTTTTATGCTTTCTTTTTTCCCCTTCTATATCTGGAAAGAGATTATGGTTGTTTTTGTTTGTTTTGTTTTTTCTCTCTCTTGCTTTGGTTTCCTTGTGTTCCATCTGAAGTCATGTTTAGACAAGTTTTGGGAAACTCCTTTGCAATTCCCTTTCCCACCATGGAGTGTGCCATTAATTGAGAAAAACCTTTGCCAATTAATCATAGAATAATAAATTAGTAGAGGACAATTTCCTGTCATTTCTCAACAGTATTTCTCCCCACTTTCCTTTTTCTTCACACCATTATCAAGTTTCCTATTGTGGCAAAAATTGGGTTAAGTTGGAACTCAAAATGGAGGTGATATTTGCTTCCTTTTTTGGGAACCAAATTAATATTTAGAATGAAAATATTAAATGTTTTTTTTTTTTTTTTTTTTTTTTTTTTTTTTTTTTTTTTCACTCTTTTAAATGAATTGTGCTGATATCATAAAGTGAGTTTGGTTTTAAATACTGGTCTGTATTGAATTTTGGTTTTCTTTATAAATAAATTTTAAAAAAGAAATTAATACAAATAGATTTAAAACAAAACATTACAGTTCAAATCGAGAAAGTATATTTTATTGAGAATTATAACAAAGCAAGTTTTCTTGTAACCTTTTTTTAATAGTCAAGAATGGTTTAAGAATAATAATAAAAAAAGAAGTGGTTGTAATAATTAAAAATATTGGCAAGACAATTCACTTTTATGAGCATTATAAAAAAAAATTAATGTAAGCATTTACTTTATTGCCATGCTATTTTAAAAAATTTATTTCAACCGCCAAATTTAAAGTTTTTTGTGGATAAATAAATTTTATTACTTTAATAAATGTCATAAGTAATTATATATTTTTCAATCCATTATATTTGAGTCAATTTGCATCTATATTTAACAATATGAAAAATATTCAAATTTAGAGCTTCAAATCAAGAAAAATTACTTTTTTTTTTAAAATAAAATTAACAACTCTGAAGTGCACATTTTTAATTTTTTTCCTAAAAAAATCTTTATTAAAACAAGATATATAAATGAAATATCTAAAAGGCAAAAATATCGATTTTTTTTTTTTTTTTTGCTCTGACAATTTTTATTTTCAGTACCTCATCAAAGGCAAAATGAGAAATTTATTATACAAATAATAAAGAGCATATATATATATATATATATATATATATATATTATTCATTAATTATTATAGTAAAAAAATAATTATATATATATATATATATATATATATATATATATATATAATAGTTGTAGTTTCCTAGATTAAACTCTTATGTTTATTAAAGTGCTCAATGAACAAACTGAACTTAATTATAGTATATTTATTTATTCAAACATTATTGGCTACATATGTGCATACATGTTTTGGCTGTGATCCTTTTCAAAGAAACAGCATCATCAGGCCTATGTATTCCTTAAAACCAAATTAAAAAATATTAATTCTTTTTGTACAAAGTTTTTATCAAATTATACAAAGTTTTTTCTTTATTATAATTTGATAAAAACTTTGTAATAAAAAAAAAAATGATATTTTAGAGTTTGGTTTTTAGGAATACATAAGCCTGATGATGGTGTTTCTCTGAAAATGATCACAGCAGAAACATGTATGCACATATCTCTAGCCAATGTTTGTATCAATAAATATACTATATAAATTGTATCAAACTTTAAGAAAAGAAAAAACATTTAGAGAAAACTGAAACTCACTGCTTTCTGTTTTACTCTCTGCCTGACATTGTGTTGGACATTTAGAAGCCCATATTTATATATTTAAAAAAATAATTTTCCCTTTTGAAGTGATCACTTCTAGAGAACCTTCTGTCATGAAGTGTAATATTTGATAGAAGTTTATACGGATCTCAACCATTTTTTTTTTTTTTCTCTTCAAGTGTACATTTGTAATCTGTCCAGGCAGATTATATCTAAATAAACATGTAACTGACTGGAAGATAAAAGTCTCTAAAAATTATCACTCCCCATGGCAAATATATATATATATATATATATATATATATATATATTATATTTCTTTATATTTATTTTATTTAAGTAAGTTTCCAGAAATCAAGCAGGATCTATTCCTGAATCTAACACTTGATTTTTATTCGAGATAAAAAGATATCAAAGTGTTTAACCAAAATTCTCCTCCACCTTCCAACATTGAGTTAGGAAAGAAGTGATGACCAATTTTCTTTATTCCAAATTAGTCACTTAATTATGTTATGGTTTATCTTTATTGTTTTTTTGTTTTGTTTTTTCATTTTGCTGGATTACAAGAATGAATCCAATATTGTAGAGTATCCAGTTAAGTTCTATTACTTAGGGTAGCATCACTAAGAGAAAGTGCACCATTCTTTATATGAGTCCGTGTATAGTAGTTTTGAACGGATATGATTTGGGCTTTGAATACTATGTTATTTTGAATATTTGGTCAGGGTTTATTTGTAGTATAAAATATTCTCGTGTTAAGTTCGCCTTACAAACCTTTGCACAATGAGACCAAAAACACTCAAAGATGGTGTCTAGTTGGTAATCCAAATTCTCCTATATATTAACACGTACTTCTAAATGTCTAATCAATCCAGACAGACTAATAAAAAACACAGTAAGTTTCAATTTCCGCAAGGACCAATATACACATTGCTCAACACATAAAGCATACGTATGAAAGTTTGTTCCAAACATAAGGCCTCCTATTTTTTAACTAACAAAAAAAAAAAAATTGAATGTTGAAGAGCTACAAAGAGCTGAGTGATACCATTAAAACAAGTGACCTTTTGAGCTCCAGAATTTATTTTTCTACCAACATACTCAATGCATTTTTGCTAACGATGAATGATAGATCAGTCGTAAAAGTTCAGAGCGTGCTTTGTCACTTACATCTGTCGCCACTTTGAAATCAATGAACCCATTTAACTGTGCTGACATCAACTGCATCAGCTTCGTAAATGTTCAACAGGTGCCGGCGATTGGTTTGATTTTTGTTTTTTCTACATGAAGGAATTCAATGATGCATTTGTTTCCAACAAAGTATATTGGATGTCCAGGAAGTTTCCAACAAAGTATATTGGACATCCAGGAAGTTTGTTATTTTTATGTTAGCTAATACGTCTATCGCATCAGATCTTGTGGGATTATTCATTCTATATGCCTTCACAAGCATATTTGATACTGCGAATATCGGCCTATATAGAGATGGACTAGCTGTAATAAAAGACTCCAACAAAGTCAAGGGAGATAACTTTAAGAAAATCATACACAAGGAAATGAAAAAAACTAGGCCTAAAAGTAGATGCATTAGCTAACATAAAATAACAAACTTAAATTTAGATAAAAACACATATGAACCCTACTTAAAAGATAACGCTAATCCAATATACATAAACCCTAAGTCCAATCACCCACCATCAATTATAAAACAGATTCCTAACTCAATCGTAAGTAGACTCAGCAATAACTCAAGCGATGAAAATGTATTTAACAGGTCAACCAATATTTATGAAACAGCCCTAAAAAATAGTGGATACAAAAATATTGATATCAAATATAAGCAACAAAACACCAATAACTATAATAAAATTAAAAATAGAAGAAAAAGAAATATAATCTGGTATACGGCACCATACAATCAAATGTTAAAAACAAAACTTAGCGAGAAATTTCTAGATCTTATCAAAAAGGACTTTCCTGCAACCAACCCCTTACACAAAATTTTCAATAAAAATATCCTAAAGTTATCCTACAGCTGCTGCGAAAATTTAGAGATGATAATTAAAGCACATACTAAGAAAATATTAAATAAAAGCAATAAAAACAACAACAAAATAAACAATAAAAAAAAGTGGACACCATGACAAAAATAAAACTAACACAAAAAACATGTGTAACTAGTAGAAATAATAATAATAAACCCACTCCAGACAATGACAACCATACTAGAAATAAAAAATACTAATAACAAACAAGATAAATGCAACTGTAGATACTGCACACTTTGCCCACTTCAAAATAAATGTCTAACCAAAAGCATAGTTTACCAGGCAACAATATTTGCGAAAGAAAACCCGAATAACAAGAAATATTACGTAGATATAACTTCCTTAGATTTCAAAACTCGATATTATGACCACAAAAGTACATTCAATAATAAAAAAAACACTGTATGAAAACGTTAGCAAACAAATACTGGAAACTCAAGGAAAGCAGACGTTCGCCGGTAGTCGAATGGAAAATAGTTGGACAAGCAAACACACGTAGAGACCTAGACGATCCATGTAAATTATGCCTTCACAAAAAATTTGCTATCCTATACTTTAAAGAACCTCAACATCTATTAAACTGTAGGAGAGAAATAGTGAACAACTGTGTTCACAGGATAAAATTTACTCTAGGATAGAGATATAAAATAATTTTAAAACTAACAATAGAAAATAAACATGCATATACATAATCTATCACACACACACACATATACATACATACATATATATATATATATATATATATATATATATATAAAAAAAACTAACATATATAAAAAAAAAAAGAAAACTTAACCTAGATTTAAAACAAGTCAAGACGCAAAGGAACAGGTCAACCGAAGGTCAAATGGGCCTTTGTCCTGTAAGTGCCTGTTCATTGGCTGATTAAGAAACTTACTAACTAGCTCTACCTACGTATTGAGCACTGTTGAAGTAAATACTTAAAGTTTACGCATAAATTTATACTTTCGTATATTAATTTATGTGAGTAAATGAAGTAGTTATATATATTATTATTATTTCATTTAATCACATAAATTAATATAAGAAGATATAATTTTATGCATAAATTTTCAGTATTTACTTCAACAGTGCTCAATACATAAATAGAACTAGGTAGTAAATTATGAAAATATATATGCCAATTAAGCTACACAGTAGACACATTTTTTCAACCAGAATTTCTATATTAATTTATCTGAATTCATATTATTTACAGTCCCTATTTATTTGCCTCTCCATAAGGACATAGTTAGACACAAGGTCAGTTTTTAATGTGGGAGAAAAAACAGATCCCTAAAAAAAAAGGAGCCTTCATGTTTGGACAAAAAAAACATTGCTTCAGTCTAGAAGGATTTCGCCTTTACTGACTGAAGACATAATAAAGTGTACAGATACTATACTTTACTCCTTGCTAAAATGCCAATGATTTGATAAATTAATTACAATCACAATGTAAAAATGAATATGAATTTTATTAAAAATAAAATAAAATTTCACTTTTTTTTTTATTCTGTTGAAAGATTTAATGCTTTTCTTTATTGAACGCTGCCAAAGTTTCATCTTGTAGTTCATAAAACATGACAAATTGTTGCAAGGCAAAATTTGAGGTGAAGTGGAAGGAGGATATTTTATGATAGTTATGGGAAAGGGATGAGATTAAAGTGAAAATTCTATGCAGATGAAAACTCGTTCTTCTTGTTTGGATTTTTGTAGTCTTTAATATATAGAAACTATTGTGACAAATATTGACCCATTTAAAATAGTAATTTAATTCTGATCATCATCATATCGCATGAATCAAAGATTCTGTTGTTGGCATTGGTTTCCCGATATTTTACTAGTCAGAATTATTTTATAGAAAGATATTGGGTATTTATGGAAGGGACTACAAGAAGGTTGCCAACATCCTAAGCGACAGTAATTTTTTTTATGAAATGAACTGGATTTCAATTTGGAACACTTAGGTTGTCAGTCAATGTTGTTAACCACTTAACTACAGTCACGTCTCATTTAATTCTGATAATCAGAAACGATGAAATCAAGCGTGAATGGTGAACATAATACTTTTTTTAAATTCTGATTTTTGTATTTTAAGCTTAGGATATTTTTTTTTTTTTTTTTTTTTTTAAATTTAAGAATTTTTTTCACAAAACTTTTTAGCTGCATTAAGTCTCTAAAACAATATAAAAATCAAATCTAGAGCCCCCCCCCCTCTCCGTCTCTCCATTCTTTTAATGTAGTTTACCCCCCCCCCCCGTTTCTTGTTTAGATTTGGTTCAACTCTTTTGTCCAGTGTTTTTTTTTTGGGGGGGGGTTGTTTTTGTTTTTTTTTTGCATTATCTAAGCCCCTTTCACTCCTCCTTCAGGGTGTCTGTAACATTGGTGGATGGGGGGGGGTCTAGAAAAAAATAAACCCACCTGTTTGAAAGCTCAGTTGATACCTTCTCTCCTTTCTGATTCAGAATGGCCAGGGTGGGAGCAATGTCCCTGTAATACAACATACCCTCCTGATTGCCACACCCACTATTTCTTAAGGTGGAAGGGTGGTTGTAGGCTGCCTAGTAGGCCCTTGTTATTTTTATCAGTAAGGAGGAAAGATTTTGCTTGTTTGTTTGTTTGTTTGTTTTTTTTTTTTTTTTGTTTTTTTCCAATGTTACTTGTGTGTGCAATGATAACTACTAAGCTAGGAATGTTGCACCAATTTGCTTAGTTGTTAGCTTTTTTTTTTTTTCTTTCTCCCACATATAGATACACCTCCATTGTCAGTTTGTTTGTGTTTTAGTTCACAACATCCACAATTTTATCTACACAAACAATAAAAACAGGTTCAAATTGAATTGTTACTTTACTACAAAAGCATTTATTTCTCGACTATGGAAATGTTATATATTTAAGTAGTCTTGTGAGTGATTTGTTCATAGAAGTGACTCTGATAAACCTATTGCATTTATGTATTAGTGCTCAATAACAAATAGAGCTCTACTTTAGTGTAAATTTTTATTTATATAAGCATTATGATTAGGTATGTGAATACCTGTTTCAGCTGCAGCCATATTAGGCCAATCCGACTAAGATGCTGAAAAAGAGATATATATATATATTTATTTCTGTGGAAATGTTTTTTTCTTTTGTATTTTTTTTCAATTATATTTCACCTTTTATTTATACCAATCCTTAATTCATGAAGCTCAATGTAATTACAGAGCATATAACAAATAAATGACAAAATTCTATCTTTATCATGCCAAATAGCGTAATAAATGGTAATTGCATCTTCACTTCCAATTTTCACATTTTTTAGTTTTGCCCATATGCATTTTTTGCATTTTCTTTTCTTTTGATTGGTTGATATTTCTTCTGAGGAGTTAAGGACAAAATGGATTCATTAATCGGTATAATAATTCAATGAATGATTTTGTGCTATGAAATAGTTGCTGTCAAGAATTGTGAATGTCAACTTAAAAGAATAAATTGTAAGATGGTCAACATGAAACTTGGAATATAAATTTGTTATATATATATTTTTTCAATATTGAAGAATTGCTTGACGAAGCTAAGTCTGTAACTGAAATGTTTGCACATATGTAGCCAAAATCTTTGTCTATTTAAAAAGTTGTAAAATACAATAAGTTTTTAAATATAATACTAGTACAGAATATTTATTTTTATTTTATATCGTTTTTCTTTTGTATATAGAAATGTTTGTGTGTTTTAAACTCTGAAACTAACTAACCAATCCTCACATTTTTTAACATCACTGCTAGGCTTAAAGGTGGATAATCTGGGCTATATTTAATTTAATTTATACAAATGGGGCTGGAAACCCTTTTGTGAGAATTTGCATAGCTCCGGTTTTAATAAAATCTTCACCATAGGTATTAGACATTATTTAATAAATATTCCAAAATTTCAGTTTCTTTTGAGTATTTGAAGAGTTGAGGAAAACATCCAATTTGTTAATTCAATTATTTTAAATTTGCATGAAATTTGATCCATAGTTAAACAAAATACCATTAATTTCATTTTTTTTTATTGGACTTGATAAGCGTAAGCCCCAAATTTTAGACATTTAGCCATAATCAAAATCAAATAATGGATTTTGATCGTAATTGGAATAAGCAATAGACAAACTCTGATGTAAAAACCTACAGTCTATTGTATGCTCTGTCTTGTGGCAGCCATTGCACCACAAAGATTAACAGTACTACCAAAAAGTGTGGTTGGTTCTACACAAAGCCTTCACCACTATAAACAAATCATCTGCATGGATTCTGAACAACTTAGTTGTTGTGACGGAGTTCATATATCGACATCAACGGGAAAGTCTTTCTTTTTATATATATATATATATTATGTATATATATATTATGTATGTTTGATATTGAAAATTTATTTCTGACACACTAAACTTTTTTTTTGTTTTGCACGGATAATATTACTAAGCAAGCAATTATTTAGTTCACAGGTCTGGAAATAAACAAAGAATATTGCAAAGTAAAAATGAAATTTATTTCTCATTTTTATTGAGTTGCATTATTCATTCACAAAATACTCGTCCCAATTTGAAATCAACATGAATGCAACAAAAACCGAGCAGTAAAATGTGTTTGGATGTGAATGATTCAGGGCTTAACACTACTTACCATGCTAGGTTCAATCCCTTGCAAGATTAGAGACTCACTTGTAATAGTATCTTTTTTTTTAAACTAAGAAAGCTAATGCTTTATATTTTATAATAAATTCATGATATAACTCTTTAATCAGGAAAGAAAAAATTTTCTAATTATAAATCATTTCTCCGGGTCAATTTCAGAGATTTTCTTTTTCTTACACTTTTCTCTATTTAAAATCTGCACATTTTTTTCTTTTTATTTTGTAAAAAAAAAAAGATTAAATATTTACATTTTCTTTTGCTTGTGTTTGCTTTTTTTCCCCCAAATGATATTGTCAGCTGGGTTTTATTTTTCTTCAATGTTGTCTTCTGTAGCATGTTGCAGAAATTCAATTTTTTGGAGAGGATAGATGCTGTCCAGGTTCATAATATTCGGGATGGCTTTAATAAAATGTCATTCTTTGAACTAAATTATATATATGTATATATAAATGTGTGTGTGTGTGTGTGTGTATTATAATATGGTAAAAATAGTATACATTTCTGTATCTAATTTGCAAATGATTATTCAGAGAGTGGATACCTCCACCAAGTCTTAATAACAAGACTGGTTGTCCAGAATTCCTTTTTATATTAAAAAACAAAAAAAAACTTTATGTACGTGCTCGTGAATGAAAAGATCATATTCCAAAAATCGCATAAATTGTTCAAGTAATTTTAGTTTTATAAAGAAAATTATTTAAACGATTTTAAGTAATTAATGGGAAATTATAGGCATTACAAGGTTGATCTCACAAATTTGAATTATTGTGGAGTAATTTGCCTCTGTTTCTTCCAGATGGTTGCTTACCCATAAAATTTTATTTTGTTAGTTAAAAAGGAAACTACTGGATCAATTTATGTAATTTTTGGAATATGACATTTTCGTTTAGTCACGGGTGCATACATCATACAGATTTTAAAAAAATAAATAAATAAAATTGTTAATATGGGGAGAATGCTGGACATGAACCCCCTGCTGATGAAGAATTTTCTTTTGATTTTTGAATCAGTGGTTATTAATGGTACAATGTACAAGGCTTTCAATATATTATAGCTACACATCTAGATGTTTTGCAGTGATAAAATTAACTTTTTACCATTTGGATTGTTATGAATCTTAGAATGAAAAATCTAAAATGAAAATTTTTCTCATGTGGGTTCAAGTAACATCTATGCACAGTGTTTGTATGTGGAGTCTTTCTTACCGCTTGGGGCTTTCTCTGGTGTCTTATAACTTTGAACTAGGGTCCCTTGATCTTGGAAACAAAACCTTATTGTTCTCTTTGCTGTGCCTATTATTTTGTTTTTTTACTTTTTGTGATTGAATTTTTCATCAAAATGAATTTGTTAGGCTTTTGTCCGCTGGTCAAGCTGAATGGCAAAGCTACTTGTAATTGACTGCATCCTCAAATTTAGTCTGGATCTGTCTCCCCATTCTGTTGGTTATATCTGTTTTCTTATCACATGATACAAGTTTGGTATAAAATGTCGCATAGAAATAAAACCTCATCAATTATTTGTTGGTATTTTGTTTCTGCGTTTAGATATAATTTGGGTCATACAATAAGGAAACGGCAAAAGAGTTTCTATATGGATCTATTTTTGCCTTTAATTTTTTTTCTTATGTTGACAGTGTTATGAACTAAGTTGACTTTTTTTTTTTTTGTCTGGTTCTAAAGTTGTATCATTACTATGAAGCATTTAGAATTACTTGTTCCCTACCTGAGCAATCAGTGTTGCATAAATATTTCAGTTATGAACGATGTTTCAGTTATGAACGAGATTGTATTCTCTTAAAATTTTTACCAACTTAATTTGTGTATCTGTGCCTATTTGGCAGTTCTTCTGAAATAGAAATAATTATTTTGTGGATAAAATTGAACTCATTAATGTCACCCTTTCATATACTGCATACTATTAACCCTTTATGACCTGAATTATGATGTAGATGATTAAAAAAATATTTATTATTTTTAGTTAGTTTATGCTATGATTGTCTTCAAACTGGAAAAATTATGAAGTACAATAGTTAAACTACCACTGAGAATTTTGCATTTCATAAACTTACCTTGATTATTATCAATAGTACTTGAATAAAACTGTGTTTATGACAACAGACAAAATCCTCCACTCTCTGAGACAGATGCTGGCATATTGAATGTAAGCAATAGACATGTACACTCTGAAGTTAACTGGCATCTACCTAGATACTGAATTAATATGTACAAGATGTGTTTGAATCAATTTCCACTTTGATTATGCCATTATATTAATTTATTTACGACTGAACAAATGAGTTCAACCAGATCATAAAAGGTTAACATAATGATGTATTTAATTTCAGTTCATCTCTGAGGAATGTTAAAATAATGTCTATTCAATACCTTTAACTAAATTGTCATTACAACTTTGTAGAGTTCTTGCCATTCATTTTGTTTGACAGAGCTCTAATCTCTGATCTCCTGCCCTTGTAAAATATTCACCACAAGAATTTGTCTCACTATAACCACAGAAAAGAACTTTTCTTTCTTTCTCTCTCTCTGTGTGCCAAAACCCAAAAAGAACTTACATGAACAAAGTTTCTTTCCTAGAATGTTCCATCTGTGGAATAAAATCCCATGAATCTGCTTCCCATTAACTATTACTTGATTGTGTCAAAATCTAAACAAATGCTTGAGCTGTCCTTGATAAATCAAGCCCTTTTAAGTAATCTTCTGCTGATTTCACTCACTGTTTCCAGTCCTTTTATGATGGCAATCGTTAAACCAAACAATCCTTTTAACTCTTATCCTCGAGTAGCCCCTGGATCTTGATAAATAGTGAACCATCAGTTAAAAACTTTTTTGGCCTGGAAGAAAAGTGTAGTATCTGTTTTGAACCTACACTTCGTGTTTTCTGTCGTCGGTTAATGGAAATATTCTTCCAGACTGGAAATTTTTCTGAGCTTGTTCATTTATTTATTTATTTTTTTTTTTTTTACTTGATTTAACTACACACAAATGTCTCAATTTAAGGTCTCCCCCCCTTTTTTTTTTTTTTTTTTTTTTGATGACTGGATTTTCTCCACATTAAAAAAATGACCACTTGGGAAACCAAGTAAATGGGAACTATTATTTAACTTATCCATTTACATTCCAATTAATATCTGAATCCATTTTGTTTTTCCTTTTTCGATTTACCTCTTCTAATGCAAACATGTTTCTAATCTAATGTCACAATGGAAGGATTTTTTTCTAAACTCTTAAATATATTAAGGCTTTCAAATATTTTAAGATCGGTGTAAATGCAGATTTTTGTCTTTTTAATATAAATTTTATATAAAAATCATTTTTATATTAAAAAAAAAGAAGCTTTTCTACAATATTTGTTTCATTGATTTTTACATGATGAAAATTCGGTGCTTATCGTGAATTCTCTACATGAAAAAATAAATCTGTATTGATAAATGTCTCATCATGGGAATAAAATGTACACCCAAAATCATGTAAATTGATTAGTTTTATTTTTAAATAAGAAAATCAAATTTCATGGCTAAACTACTAATAACGATCTTATGACACACCGTCTTGAAAAAAAAAAAATAAATAAATTTTTAAAAAAGTGGGGGGGAGATAAGCCATGGGGAGATGAAACATTGAAAAATTCAAATTTGCTTGAAAACAGCTTTTTTACAAAAATAAACCAATTTGATCAATTTGTGATTTTTGGTGTATGGTATTTTATCTCAGTCATTGATACGTACCTTATACAGTTGTTTTATTTGGAGGCGGGGGGGAGGTTCTGGGCAAATGCTGAAAATTGTATTTAAATTATTGATCTTCATCTTGAAAATTCCAAGACATAATGATGAAAATTGACGTTTATTTCTTTTGTGGGTTTAACATTTTTGAATGTTTACTTTTGAATTTCCAGAGCGCAGGAAGAGGCTACTAATAAGGAACGTGATGAGACCATTGCTGGCCAGGAGTGGGAGAAGATTTGCCGCCTGTGTGACTTCAACCCTAAGCATTCCAAAAATACAAAGGAAGTATCCCGCATGCGTTCAATACTGCTACAACTCAAACAGACGCCATTGATACGTTGACCAATCATGGCCGACTGTGTCGAATAGCAGAACTTCTAATCAGGTATTTTGACGGAAAAAAAAAAAATCAATTTTAAAAGGAAAGAAAGATTGGGCAATCCTTGTTGAACAGTGTTAATTCTTTGTCCTTTGTGGACATCATTGTAAAAATGTGAACTAGATGTCAATTTATTCATTCTTTTTTTTTTTTTTTTTTTTTTTTTTTTAAATCAACTTCTGTGAAATCCATAGACTGTTCATTAAATTGTAGAAATGCAATAAAAGTCAATAAAAAAAAAGGACAAAAATGATTTGTGTTCAGATTATTTGATTAAGGAATCATTTTACTTAGAAATATGAATGTATCTTGGGTCATGTTTGAAGGTCGTAGTTAGAGAAGAATGCGAGAAAAAAATTTTACTCTTAATTATTCTTCATTTAATAATATTTATTGATAACTAGCTCTACCCGTGTGGCTCAGTGTAGTTGAACGGAGAAAAAACAAGTGAAGCATGCATGGTCCTCCCATGAGTGCACAGTGAACTGGGCATAAAAAAAAAAATGATTAAGTGAAGCATCTACCCCCACCCCCACACTTTAGCCCCCAAAGCATCAAATCCTGGTGAAAATGAACAAACAGTGCACTTTTAGGCCTTAACATATGTAAATTTGAGTTCTGCACCATGCAAAAAAAAGAAATAACTTAAGTCCATCATTCGCTCCCCACCCCATTAACATATTTAAATTTGAGTTCAGCACCATGCAAAACTGTTAAATAAACATACACATAAAAATTTTGGACAAATATGATAAAATAGTCCCAAATATGGAGTGTTTTTTATTAGCACTAAAAGAGCCCCTGAGGCACACCCAAGAGTTATCGCGAAGTATAGACAAACAAAATTATATAGAAATCAATTACAAATTTTCAGAAAGTTTTATAAAAATCCAAGGCATCGATTTTTTTTTTGATTTTTTATTTTTTTTAATATGCACAAGTGTCAATTTTAGCCATTTTAACTCGAAAGGCACCCCTACGGGGGCAACCGGAGTTTTCCTGGAAAATCCATTCTGTTACTTTTTTGCACGTATCATGGTTTAATGCTTGTGCAAAATTTCAAAAAATTCCAAGGCATAGTTATTGAGAAAAGTACAAACAGACGAACGGACAAGGGTGAATTTACAGATCCACTCTCCTTTTGTCGGAGGACCAAAAAAGAAAGTGCATTTTTCTTATATGCATAATTTCACAATACTTTCGGTTGTTAGATTTTCTGTGTAGTTATAAAGGTTGTCTGCTTTTCCCATTCCAAAACGTGCAACATATAATTATCCATGTAAGAGGCAATCATTGTGTTTAAACTACACAATTGTAAAGATTGTCACATAGCTTTGTAAATTAACGCCAAAGTAATGTTTTTAACTCTGCAACGTCAAAAACATTTTATTTTTCTAAAGAATATAAAGAAATCAATAAATATTTAACAAATATATTGTTATAATTCTAAAAAACAGATTCAAACTATCGTAAAAAACTTGTGCAAAATGCATGAAAATAAAATATTACATTTTTCTGCAAAGTATAAAATGCAGGCAAGTTGCTAATTTGTTTAAAACAAGAGGTCCCGTTTTGTAAGCGGAACATTTTTATATCAACTCTCATTGTATTATTTAATGACTTTAACTTTTTAATTATAATGTTCTATTAAATGATTTCCATTAGTTTTGAGTACAGTAGCAGGTTAATAAGATGCCATGTTGCCGGTGATGATTTCTGTATAATAAAATCCCTACTTTGTTACAAAGAAAACGAAATAATTTATTAAATAAAAATTTAATAGAACATTATAATTAAAAAGTGATTATGGCGTTGAAGTTGTATATGTATATTTTTAAACGTCAGTCAAAGTGATCTAATCATTATATGATTAGATCACTTTGACTGACGTTTAAAAACATTTAATGAAATGTTTAAAATTCAACAGCATTTCTTGCGGTTAGTGGTAGCTGAATAGATATGATCCTTGCTAATGAAGCCAGAGATGGTTTCTGTCGCCGGGTTCAAATCTATTGACTGGTGTTAATCATGACACCCTGCACTGAAGATTCCCGAAAGGATGAAACACTGGCGTCTGTAGGTATTTAATAATTATTATAGTAAATAATTATATATTATTATTTCCTTATATATGTGTGTGTGTGTGTGTGGCATATCTGGTTTAAGAAAAAAGACTTATGTACCCGGTGATGATTCCTGTATAAAAAAAAAAATGGCCACTTCATTACAAGGAAAACCAAATAATTGATTAAATAAAAATTTAGTAGAATGTTATAATTAAAAACTTATATATAAAAACACATTTATTTGATTAAAATGCTATAGTAAATTTCAAGGTAATCAGTCTAATAGTTTTTTAAATTACCTGTTGGTCACAAATGAACAATTAGATTTTTATTTATATAGATAATATAAGATGAATCTATATATCTATAAAATTAAAATTGTCTGTGTGTGTGTGTGTGTACATTTCCTTACCAAATTACTCTGTCAATTTTCAGTCTACAGACTCAAGATTTGACATAAGGAGTATTGAGATTTGGGAAAATCTTTTTAATTGGTTTTCAGTTAGAAATTTGGCTGTCAAGGGATCAAAGTTGATGATTTGATCTTTGAAAGCTCTACCAAACTTCTCTGCCAATTTTGGGTCTAAACACTTGAAATTTTAGATGTAGGTTACTTGGACATGGATCCAACTTTTTAATTTGATTTGAGCCCAAAGCAATAAATATTAAGGGGTCAAAATTGGGGTCAAATTTAAAAAAATTTAACCTCTGCCGTCTCTACCAAATTACTCAGCCAATTTTTGTTCTAAACATTTGAAAGTGTATTAATCTTTTTTTAATAAGCTTTTTAATCAGTTTTTGGCGAAAAATTTGGCTGCCAAGGAGTCAAAGTTCAAAAGATTTGACCTTTGCAGTCTCTAGCAAACTATTCAGCCAATTTTTGGTCTAAACATTTGAAATTTTACATAAAGAGTATTCATACATGTAGCAAGCTTTTTAATTGGTTTTTGGCCGAAATTTTGGCTGCCAAGCGGTCTAAGTTCAAAAGATTTGACCTTTACAGTCTCTAGCAAACTATTTTTTCAAAATGTTTAGACCAATTTTTGGTCTAAACATTTGAAATTTTACATAAAGGGTATTCAGATATGCAGTAAGCCTTTTAATCAGCTTTGGGGCGAAATTTGGCTGCCAAAAGGTCAAAGTTGAAAGAGTTGACCTTTGCAGACTCTACCAAACTCCTCTGCCAATTTTGAGTCTAAACACTTGAAATTTTAGATGTAGGTTACCTGGACATGAATCAAACTTAATATATATATACATATGCAAATAAAGTTATGAACAGTACATAGGGCCCGAGCAAAGCTGGGTTAAACTGCTAGTAATCAGCAAAAACAAAATTATTTTTAATGCCTATATTGAATTTTTATCGCATTATTCTGTGATTGCAACCTTTAAACATTACCGTGTTTTGTTTGACTTGCTATGATAAATGGAATAGAAATGCATTGTTTTCAGGGACTTGTTTTCATGTTAGGAGTTGCTTTTACTACTTCTGTTAAATATTACTGGAAGTGATTACCAGTGTGTGCGTGTCATATCAGAGTTGTAATGATTAAAATGAGACAAATATATTTCTAGAGTAGTGGAATGATCCAATCATGTTTTCAGCGATCTTAGCTACTGATTGGATGTAGGTTCTTCATTTGTAAATCTAAGGTGACTGTCAGTCCTAGGAATTTGCTCAAAGAGAGAGGCATTTAGTTTGACTATCGAAGGTGTGTGTGTACGAATAATTTACTTATTCCAGATTTCTGCTCTAATAATACAAGTACATAATTTTACTTATACATAATAGGCAGCTAATTTACATTAAAACCCAAATATCTGAGGAAATTTAAAAAAGAATTATTTTACAAACAAAATTAAAACTTGTATTTTTTAAAAATGTTTTATAAATTAAAATTTTAACGTTTTGTAACAGCTATTTTGTTATATGATAGATATTTTAATTTGTACGTGTGCTCTATTTTGAGAACAATGAAAACCTGCATTAGCAGGTTTTCTCAACCCTTATTCAGGAATGGGATTTGTATGCTAAAAAAACTTCTTTTCTGCATTCCCCACTCAATATCATTTCAAAAAGAAAAAAAATTTACAGTCAAAGGGAGATAACTCTTGTTATCAACACTTTTGTCAGTCATTGAATCTTGTTTCCAGTTCACTCTAATTGTGGTCAGCACTTGAGACAAAAAAAATGAAATTAACTTCAGGGTACACTAACAAGCTTTTCCTATCTTCAAATGGTTCCTATCACCCACCTAACCCTGTCATATCTAAGAGCTGGCCACATTATAAAGGACTGCCTAATCGATTTCTTTATAGTTAGGTTGGATCCCACAAATGCTGTTAGTTAAGGGTTATATGTGTATTATTTAAGTGTTTCTTTAATCCTGGTTAAACCTCCCTGAATCAGCATTTATTTTCTACCTTGGTGTGTATTATAATTTAATTTGTGTGTGTGTGTGTACCCAGAGTTGATTCTTAGAGTAATATCTTGGTTTTCTATTATGGAAAAATCAAACGTATGAAATCAAAGTCTGATATCTGCAGAAATCTCACTCTGATGATAGTGCACATACTCTACCCTGGTTCTAAATAATCCATTTGTAACTTTGAGGAAAGAGAGATGTGCAAAAAAAAAAAAAAAAAAAAATTCTATGACTGCGACAACCGTCAAGTCAACTGGACGATAAACGTAAATCAAACGCTTCCATCTGCATGACTCAACATGGAAAATACTGTTGACACTACTCAGCACAGTTCCCAAAAATTCCATCCACATGATCTGATACAATCTTGAACAATTCCTTTTACACAAAACCACACAATCCCGAACAACTCTGTTAAAATGACCCGACATGATCCCAAACAACCCCATCAAAATGACACGGTACCAGAGCAACCTTGGTAGTTACTCCTTGAAAGGAACTTTTTATAACCATTGAACAAACTCCTTTTTGCTTAACACCATTCTTGAACGCTTTTGTACATGCTTTTTTTTAAATTTCTGTGGTACAGGCATAATCTTTACATTAACATTAATGTCATCTATTAACGTCAATGTAATTATACTTCAAGATGCAGAAAATCCATTTACATGTGATGCAGGACATACTTTATCCTTGTTGATGCTGTTCTCACAGCTTGCTCGCACACGTGATTATGTGGTTTCCATGAGGCAGTCTCTGCCACCTGGTGTTCATCAAATTCATGCCAAAATCTGGCTCATCTCTCTCTTCTGCACTGCGTATAGAGAAGCTGCCTCCTGAAACTGCACGACTCTTGTACATGGAACATGGATATCGCCTAACAACTTGATGGCATCGTATTTGAGCAGCGAATTGCAGCTCAGCAGTTTCTCGTCCACTACCAGAACATCCATCTTAATAGTTTTCACCATCTGTATTGAACCGTCCTGTTTATTGTGGTCAGATTCTCTTCCTTCTTCAGATGCTACCAAATCCTTCACTTATTATCCAGGATCAACTAAATCAGGAAATACTAGCATCTTGCTGACATATACATGTTATACATATTATAAGACGTCTTCTCACTAGCCTTGCTTTTCAAGAAATTTTGGCCATGTGTCCCTTCTGATTGCATCGGTAACACTTTCTTTTTCTTTGTTTTATTTAAAAAATTTTCCAATGTTTCTTTTCTTTTTCTTATTTCTTTATTTTTTATTTTCAAGTTTTTAATCTCCAACAAAGCATATTGTCACTTGGCTGTAAGAGGGCTACTATTTCGGACCATGTCTAGCAGGGAACTGTGGAGAGTTGAGTAGCTAGATGTCTGTTGATATTACACGTAAACTTCTGCATGTCAATAGAGTCAGGGAAGCAGAAAAAAGGGAGGGAATTCCAAAGTTTAACAAGTCTGGAAGAAAAACTAATAGATTAGAAGTCTTTTCAGTAACTAGGAACCTCAACGATGAAGGGATGGGCTTTTGCTGCTTGTGTTGGTCGGAAGTATGTATGTTGAGGGGGCACAAATGCTACGAGTTCATCAGAGTACATTACATTAAAGTAGTTGTCAAACAGGAACAGTGATGCACAAGTTAAGCATGTGTAAGAGGTTCTCATTGTGTTGGTCCTGGTGAGATACTATAAAATGCTGCCACTGTTATATAGTGGGGGAGAGATATTATATGTTGTTCTTATAACATCCGTTATAAACGTATAAATTGTATGTTTCTTTAGCCAGGGGATATGATATCGACGTGTAAACTGAGTCATGTGGTATCAGTTATCATATGGGTATATATTACAGTTCATATATAAGGAGAATAATGTTTCATACCCTTCTTTCTTCAAGAGTTCTATATTCACTGCTGAACTCTGTGATGAAACATGAAATGACCAACACCATAACCAATTGAGACCTCTGTTCTTTCTTCTTTTGTGAAACCACAGAACAACACTTTATATTTTTAAAATATAAATTTATTTCAGTTGTCTTAAATGGTTCTCGCAGAGTCTGCATTTTGTGTCTCAGTGTTTGTTCTTCACAACCTCGCTTCCTGGCTTCAAGTACGTCTATTCACTTGCGTGACTAAACTCCAACTCTCCTCCAACTGACTAAAACTCCTGACCTCTTCACCTCAGTTCCAGTGACGTAACCAATTAAAAAGACACATCTTAACGTGACCATCTCGTCATGTACGCCTGCCCAAGGTTATTTTGTTTATTTAACCTAGCTAATTTATGTAAACATCATCAGCTAAAACCCATTTCTACACTTTATTCTATAAACAATAAATAACTCCCGATATAAATTATTTTAGCAATAGCATTGAATAGACAGATAGATCAGTAATAACTAATTAACTTTTAACAATGTTAATTATCCAACACCACTACCGCCACAGCTACAACCGCCAGAAGAGAGATTAGCTAGGAAATGAATGACAATGAAAATAGAAAACTGACCAATCCAGTGAACATACCAGACAGTGTGACGCCATTAACAGCCAAAAAGTTAAGATGGATAATTTGGAAGGATGAGAAAAAAAACGGATCTCCAGTTTCTGGTGGTAGTAAAGTGATGGAAAAATAGACATAATTTCCAATGGAAATAAATATGTTTGAGGAACGCTGGCTGTTGAGAATGTCAACAGTCTGATGAGATGACTTAGCTGAGATCTAAAATTTGAGAGATGGGAGGTTTAACTCAGATGTACAGATTAATGATGGGATCTCAATGACACATCCATATCCCATAAGTTGCTTGCAAACAATATCTAAATTTGTGGTTTTTTTATGTAAATTGTGGACTGTATCTTTGCACCTTACAACGGCTAACATTAGAATGTTTGGGATAAGGTGGTTAGTCAGATGTGCAGGCATGGTTCTACACTGTGTGGTTGCGATAATTGGCTCTTTTTATACAGAACTCTCCCACATAATGGTTTCCTGATACGGTTGAGATTTTTTCATACATAGCATTTTATTTCAGTGTTTTCCAGGTTGCATATTATTCACAGCTATGGCCATTGGTTGTTTTCTGAAGGATCTTCCTTAAATTCTCTGGTAAGTTGTATGCATATTGACATTAATGCTGAAAGGCAGAGGCAAAATGCATGATTTTAAAAATTGGTATAATCATCTAATGAGGTTTTAAATTTCATAAAAATGAAATTTTTCTGAGCCATTTATTACATAAACTCTCCTTTTCACCATGTTTTTTTTTTTTTAATATTATTTATTTATTTTTGGAATCCTTTGAGGTGGGTAATTTGTATTGACACTCCGTGGGTAATTTGTATATTTATTTGCAGGCTTTTATCTTCATCCTCATAGTTGTTGTTGTTTCATCACGTTTTGGCCAACTCATTCTCTGGCCTTCTTCAGGCGATTAACTGCGACAGGATAGAAATGCTGAGTCTTTTAACTATATCCCCAGTTATTATTGTTTTCAGGGCTCATGGTACAGTGGAAAGTGAGCACTGTCTGCAGATAGCCGTTTCAATCCTACCCAAACCAGGCCAGAGGTTTAGTTGGCCAAAATATGGTTAGATAGCAACAACTAGAGAAGGTAGTAATTACTGGGGATACAGTTACAATATTCAGCATTCCTATCCCATTGTGGTTAATCACCTGAAGAAGGCCAGAGGATGAGTTGGTCGAAATGTATTTTTTATTTTTTGTGTCTTTAAATATACATTCATCATCATCATCATCTGGTTTAACATCCATTTTCCATGCTAGCATGAGTTGGATGGCTTTTAGAAATTTAATTTCCAACTAATCTTTCTCTGGCCAGATCTTCATTTCCAATTTTCTTTGTGCCATGAAGTCGTTTGTGAGTGGAATGATGTAAATACAAAGAAATAATTGGATGAAAATGATTCTATGTAGATCAACAAAATAAAATGATTTGTTAAAAAAAAATGTTACTATTGGAAGAATTAATATAAAATCAGGTTTGAATTGTCAGTAAGCGTCCTCCATTTGAATATTCTCGTTTGATTATCTGCACAAACGACAACAATGATTCAAAAATATTTCTTGGCATGGGAGATAACTTTTAGATACAAAACTATTTTCCTTTTTACTTTGGAAATCATATCCTTCACTTATAAATGCCATTTTATTTATTTTTTAAAATTTATAACCAAAAATCTTTTGTAATAAATACAATATTATTTGATACTAAATATGTACTTTCAAGGAAGTACTTAACTTTATAGGTTAGTGTATATTGATATAGAGCATTCATAAAACTGAGACATCAGTGTTGCCAATATACATCAGATAATAGATGTAATATTTGAAAAACACTTTATTTTATTTACCTCCTTTCCTGGAGGTTAGGCACAAGTGTGAGTTTGATGAAAGTGTTTCTGTGGAACGAGCTGGATTTGAACTTGGCACACCCAGGTTTTCTGTTCATGTTGTTAATCACTTAGCAATCGTTACCCCCAAATTCTGATCTTAATCACTGACTGTAGATATCTTTGAAAAATATTGCTGAAATATGCTTAATTATTCTTCTGGACCTTTAAAAAGAAAAAAAAAAAGGAACATGGACACTGTACGGCCTGCTTGATGTGAATAGTGTTTCCATTGAGCAACAATCTAACGGGTGCTTTTCTTGTTCTTTCTTTTGAAGTATTTGCATACCAGACCAATTGTACTTTATCCAAGTTAGAATCATTTGCCTTTTTTGATGTTAGGTCAAGTTTCTTTTTTTCAAATCGTAGAAAGAAAATAACCTTTTGCTAAAAAGAAAATCATAGCAAAGAAAGAAAAGATTCTTAAACCAATTTTTTAGCATAAATTTTTATTCCCATTTTTTATATTTTTAATATAACATTTCAGAAGTTGAAATCCTACAAAATGAACAATTTGCCATACATTGAGACATTCAACAAGTGATAATGGATGTTGACTGTAAGGAAGAGGGGTTAGAAATGTTCAATTTTGTCTCTTTAACAATTTAAATTGAAAAAAAAAAAAAAGATACTCAAGCTACTGACATTGAAAGGGCTTTTGTAATCTGCACGTTCATAAGGAAGGAGGAAAATGTTATGGACCTTGGCAGAAGAGTTACGGCCCCTTACAATATAAACATTTTCTTTTTATTATTTTTTGGGAGAGTCAAAGTTTGCATTCTTTTCAAGAATGAAGCAAGTTTTTCCAATCTTCACCACAATTTATCTGGATGGGAAGATTAAACAAATTTTCCAAAACAATTGAAATTTTTTTCTTTTTGAATAAAAATGATTCAATCATTGACTTATTTTAATGAAATTACTTATCCTCCTCTTCTTCACTGGAAGAAAATCTATTTAGAAAAACATTTTAATTAAAAAGATTGAATTGTGTATTTTTCAGGCCACAAAATGTACACCTTTTGACTTGAAACAATTAAAACAAGTTAATGAAGATATAGGTAAAATCTACTTTTAGGGAAACTGATTCTATTTATAAAAAAAAAAAAAAATAAAATAAAAATTTGACACAAGTGGATGGAAAGAAAATGGCTGGCAAGTTTGAGTTTTTGTAAAAACAAAAATTGAAAGAAATCCTTAACTTACATCTATCTTTCGAATATTTCCAACCATTAATTGACTCTGAAAAATAGTTCAATGCGCATGATAAATTACAGATTTTACATCTCCAAGAATTGGCAATTAACCAATGCTTGACAATCAATTGAATCATTTCAATATTGTTATTTCTTCAGTCCACATGAAATCATTGTCATAAACATCATTCACAAAAATCCTTAACCTACATCCATCTTTCGAACATTTCTAACCATCTGACTGTGTAAAACGGTTGGACACCTAAGAATTCTGTGGCCATTTTCTTTCTAAGCCGTTGTATCTACAAAATGTATATTTTTGATTGAAAATTCTTGCAAACAATTGTGATGCTGATTCCATGTTTCACAAATGAGTTTATCAACAAATACAAGATTTAGGGAAGTTAGTTGATGCTGGGAACTTTTCAATATTGAAGATAACCAATTCTAAATGGAAATATGTAAATTTCTTTCAGTAAGATTCTTATTGACTAATTTTGAAACCAATTTGAGTGGCAATTTGTAAAAATAAAATATTTTCTGATTTTTTGATATTTTAAATGATTGATTTAATGAACAAAAACTGATTTATATATATATATATACAATTACCAAGATTATTGATTTATGGATAAAATCAGACAATTAAAAATGATTACATGAGTGGTGGGGTTCAGTTTGAATAAAGTATTCAGTAGGCAGCTTCTTTTACATCGTAAAATTGAATTTTACTTGTTGAAATATCGTTGAATAAACTTATTCAAAACATCTTTAAATTTTTCTCCTTTCCATAATGTCATTTTGAAACTGAAATTTGAAAAAAAAAAAAAAAAATGTAAAACCAGAAATAAATGAAAATAAATATTTTTACATCTTCTTGCTAATTGGTTTCATATTAAGTTGACTTTGCATCATTAATACAAGATGCCACAAACTGAATAAATGCAACATGACCTGAGGAGACTTGGATAAAGCATAAAATTTATCACCCCACCCACCCTCACCCCCGCTTATAAATGTAGAAAAGGAAACCTATCATATAAATGGCAAATGTTTTTATGTCCAGCTAAAACTTGAAAAATATATAACATCCACAAAGTTGTATTTTGTTGTTGTTATATTTAATCAGCATAACCCTGAATTATTAGTTTGACAAGAAAGTTCTTGCGGAATTTTTAATTTTGATTTCAAATGATGTATTTTCAAACAAGTTTTCATTATAATACCTTTACTTTATATATTATTTTAAAGAGCATTTTTCGCTTCATCTAATCATTTTAATTACAATCATTTTAATTCTAATCATTTAATTACAATCGTTTTAATTCTAATCGTTTTAATTCTAATCGTTTTAATTCTAATCGTTTTAATTCTAATCGTTTTAATTACAATCATTTTAATTACAATCGTTTCAAAACAATTATATCTTTTTGCAACATTGAATACAAGATGAAAAAAAAAACAAATTTGCACAATTTTCTTATTTCAATTCAAGCTAGGTCGAAAAGCTGCTGAAACAGCTCGTGATATCAACAAAGCGTTTGGCCTTGGAAACTGTACTAAACGCTCAGCACAATGGTGCTTTAAGAAATTTTGTGGTGGTGACAAGTCTTAGAGATGATGAGTATAGTGGTCAGCCAATGGATGTTCACAATGTCCAATCAAGAACCTTAGTCGAAGCCAATCCACACACAACTGTTCGAGAACTTGCTTTTGAATTATATGTAACATATATGACGATTTCTAACCACTTGAGAGAGATTGGAAAGACAAACAACCTTAATAAATGGGTGCCTCATGAATTGAATGACAACCAAAAGAAATGCTATTATGAAGTGTCATCTTCCCTTCTTTTACGCAACAAGAACAACCTGTTTCTTGACCAGGTTTTGACTTGTGATGAAAAGTGCATTATTTACAAAAACTGGCAACACTCAGGTCAGTGGTTAGACACTACAAAGATCCATGATATTTCCCAAAGCTAGAGTTGCACCAAAAGAAGGTCATGCATGCTGACTGTTTGGTGGTCTGCGACCAGTTTCATCCATTAGTTTTTTGAATGCAGGCGAAACTATTATGGCGTTTAAAAAATAAATGAAATGCATCAGAAACTTCAACAACAACACCCAGCATTAGTTGACAGAAAAGGCACAATTCTCCTCCAGGACAATGCCCAACCACATGTTACTAAACCGACCCTGCAGAAGTTAAACGAATTGGGCTACGAAACTCTGCCTCATCCATCATACTCTCCAGACTTTTCACCTTCAGACTACTACTTTTTTAAGCATCTCAAAACTTTCTGCATGAGAAATGTTTAAAAAACTTAATAAATATAAAAAACGTCTCTTAGCAACTTAATTGCCACCGGAACGAAAAATTTTACGTTACTAGTATAAATACAATTTAAAAAATTTTTTTTACGTTACTAGTATAAATACAATTTAAAAAATATTTTTTACGTTACTAGTATAAATACACTTGTTTTGCATTGGCAAAAGTGTGACTCTGATGATGCTTATTTCGATGAATAAATTTGTTTGAGCCGAGATATATTCATCTGAATTTAAAAATTAAAAACTGCAACAACTTTTTTGTCAACCTGATATAATATTAGATATTATTTAAAAAAAAAAATTTAAAAATTTATTTGGATGTCAAACGACCATTTATATCATTTAATGTTATCAAAATATACACAAATCTTTTAATGTAAAAAAAATCAGAGTTATTTCCCTTATTCCGATTTTAGTTGTGTGTGTGTGTGTGTGTGTGTGTGTGTGGAAATGGGCTGGGTCAAGTGGAAAGGTTTAGAAACGGGGAAGAGAGAGAGAGAGAGAGAGAGAGAGAGATTATATTACATTCTTGCCACAGGAAGTGCCGGGTAGCTCTGCAAATATACATATTAAAAAAACTATGGATAACAAAAAAGATACAAATTCTGATTGTTGAAAACATATATATATTAAAAAAAAAAAAAAAAAAAAGTATTTATGTAAAATTCAATCCTTTATCTTTTATTGTTTTCAAAGTCAAAAGATTTCTTAATTTCAACCTGGATTACAACTTAAATTTTTTTGTAAATTTTTGAACTCCAACTTTTTCCAGAATATTCAAAATTCGATTGATATACACATAAAATTTTATTAGGTAATATTATGTGTGTGTATATATATATTTGTGTTTACTTCAACAGTGCTCAATATGCTAGTAGAGCTAGGTAGTTGTGTGGAAATCTATGACAAGTAAGCTACATAGAAACATTCATGTTACATTCCTACAGAAAATCATCAGGAATTTAGCCGGATAATTTTCTGTAGAAATGAAACCTGAATGTTAGTGTAGCTTACTTGCTATAGATAGATTTCCTATTACTATATATTATGTGCATGATAATTCGATATGGTTTAATATATACAAATATTTGGACAATGTTTGAACATTGTTAAATCACATAACGATCTTAGCAGCAGCTGAATAGCGTAACGGTTAGGCAGTCGAGTTTCAAATTTAGTCTGAAGTAGTTGCTAGTTTGATGAGCTGTGATACGGCGAAACAGTACTGTATGTTGATGACGTGTGTGTATGTGTGTGTATATATATATATATATATGTGTGTGTGTGTGTATGTATATATATATATATACTGGGGAGGGGGACTTGGCTTTGCCTGGGTGTAAAATACGCCTCGATATGATATTTTAATTTGTCCAGATTTTGTATAAATTATTATAAAATCGTGATTTCAAAAATTAAAAAATGTATTTGGGTGCCATCAGCTAGATTCAAAACCGAAAGCAAAACCGTAGCATTAAAAGCTGGTGACGTTACCACTCTACCAACGTGACGTACATATGAACTGATTAAGAATAAAAAATAAACTAAGATGAATGTACAAAATGTATAACGATTTTTTTTTTAATTTTGACCTTAAAAACTATTTTAACCGGCTAAAGGCCAATAAGAAAACAATAAGATAATAAGAAAACAATAAGATAATAAGAAAACAATAAGAAAACAATAAGACAACAGTCCATAAAAATCCAATAATTTGAAGAACCTAGCGCCACTCTGCAACTTTTATTTTCAGAGGAGGTAGAGTTTAAAAATATGGAGACAGACAGACATATAGCCGTTTATATATAAGATTTAATGAATCCAAGCAATAACCGTTCACCTAAAGTTTTGCTGAAGAAATATCCAATATATTTATGACTAAAAATATTAGCTCAATTGACTCCGAAACTTTCTTCTAAAGATGGCAATTTATTAGTCTTGTTTAAAAGATAAATAACATTGGACTCATTTTGACATTTCATTAAAGTGTTGCATCTGTTTCGCATGAAGGCATAAACATCAAATCCTAGTGAATCACCATTTCATTTTTACATTAGTCATTTCTCTATGAATTACGTAGATTTTGTTTTTTCTTTAGATTTTTTTTTAATTGAAAATTTACATACAAGTTACATATTTCTTCCTCTCTCTAGGAAAAGGATTATATTTGGGATAACCAAAAAAGAAGGAAAGAAAAAAAAAAAAAAAAAAAAAAAAAAAACACACAGTGCAAGGGAGGCGACTCTAAGAAAAAAAAATGTTTTTATTGAGGGATTATCCCCCTTGAGCTGGGCGTATTTTTTTGTAATTAGCGAATTCCGAATGTGATTAAATTCAATTCTAGTATGGCTTAGGGTGTTGTTGCTATCCACCATATGTGCTTTCTTGAGTTTTCTGATCCTTGATCTTCTATGTCTAGTATTTTAACATCATCCCACATACCTTTTTTTCTCCATATCTGATCTGCTGGAGCTGATTTTTCGATTTCTCTGCATCTGGCAGCTTTTCGATGTTCTTCTAATCTTACTTTGAGGGAGGGGGGCATGTTTCACCTTTGTGAAGTTTTCCACATTTACATAAAATCTCATAAACATAGTTTTTGTCATGAGTTTTTTTAGTCGGGAGTTTTACTCGTACAAGGTGTTTTCAGAGTGTTGATTTGCTCTTAAACACTGTCCTAATATCATACAAACTGCATATTTAAAAATGTTTTTTTTCGATAGGCCTTTCGAGTATGGTGTGTAAACTGTGGTAGTTTTTTTTTTTTTTTTGGATGGTGTTCTTTGATGTTTGATCTGAATTTTCTGGAGCTGATATCATGCTTTCTGGGTAGTTATTTTGGTGGAGGATTCTTCTTAGATTGGTCATCTCTTCTTGATAAGTAGTGTTGCATATTGTCCTCGCTCAATGTTTTCTCAGAATTTTTTACCTACGGACTTGACACTTGATATATTTGGAATTTGGACTTGTGGAACAATTTCAATTTGTTTTTTTTACTGGGAAAAATAGTTGCTAAGGGGTCAAAATCAAAAACAGTTGACCATGGTAGGAGTAAGTCTATAAAACCTATTACTTCTGCACATGTGCAAATACACGTTCACAGTTTGAAGTTAATTTTTGACCTTTCTTACCTTTCTGTCATTAGCCCAAATTGTAGCAACCAAGGCTGAAGCGCTAAATGTTTTGGTTTCAATTCTAGCTGATGGCACCCGATGAATGAGGATCAACAAATACTTCCCATACTTTTATTGTCATCGAAATCGGTGGAATCGCCCACTTTTTTTTAAATCTGCTCTAGTTCGGGTTCCATTTCTCTGCAGTGTAGCGGAAGGAAGCTTCATATGCCTCCATACGCTGACTTAGTCTACAATGTATTGGAAATGTATTAAATTATTTGTAAATAATGGTTTAAAATGCAAAAGTCAAGTACCACGGTTCAGTTGTGCTCTAAACAGAAAAGTTCATTTTGAACGCACCCCTGTCATATCAAAGAACCAACTGTTGACTTTATGAAATTATTTTTACATAATCACTTGAATTAAAGTTAAACATATAAAAGTCAAGTGTCATGGTTCAATTGTGCTCTAAAAAGAAACACTTATTTTGAATGCGCCCCTGTCTTATAAAATTGTGATGTTAGGTTGTATAAAAATGTTAACTTTTGTCAAAAATCAGATTTTCTTCTTTAATCGGATTTGTTTGTTTAGCGATACTTATCAGATGTGTTCTGATACAGAACCTATGTAAGAACACTCCCAGACACATCAAGTACCTTTGTGTGAAATTTTTAAAAATCGACCTAGGTGTTTTCAAGTCCATCTGGAATGAACTCATACACAGTTCCTTTTAATAAATCTATTATATAAAAGGCTAATATGTCTGTCTGTCTGTCTCCATATTTTCAAACTCTATCTCTGCCGAAACTAAAAGTTGCAGAGTGGTACTAGGCTCCTCGAATGAGTGGACTTTTTATGGACCGTTCTTTTATGGGTCTTTAGTCAATTAAAATAGTTTTTAAGGTGTCAAAAATAAGTCAAAAGTGAAAAAAATCGTTATACATTTTGAACATTCATCTTAGTTTATTTTTAATCAGCTTATATGAGTGTGACGTTGCTACAGTGGTAACGCTACCAGCTTTGAATGCTAGTTTTGCTTTCAATTGTAGCTGATAGCACTTGAACACTTTTTTTTTTTTTTTTTACTTCTGAAATCACGCTAATAATATAAATGAAATCTGGACAAATAAAAATTATATATATATATATATATATATATATATATATATAATTTTTTATTTGTCCAGATTTCATTTATATATATATATATATATGGGAGTTAAAAGAATCTATCTTATCGGGATAATGCAAAGCTAAACAAGTTGCTTTGAAGCTTATACAGAATATAAAGAATGTCAATATGAAAATATATATGATGCAGAGAGATTTAATCGTTTATTCAATAAGGATGATACATCAATCAGAAGTCTAGGATAAATAAACTTTTTATGCTTAGGTATTTCGAAGCCTAATGCTTCTCATCAGAAAAGGAGAGAAGAAGTCAGATAACATATTAGAGATGCAACGACTAATGATAACTACATTATGAGCAAAACAATGGGGCGAGAGAGGAATAGGTTAGTATATTGATACTGAAGGTACCGGGCGTTGGAGGTGTGTGTTGAGCAAAAAAAAAAAAAAAAAAAAAAATCGTAGTAGGTAAGCAGGCTCGAATACGTACCGCGAAGGAGGAAAAGAATGTGGAAAAAAAAAATCAATAAACGTGACGTCTTTGTCGTTGCGTCCATCGCCAAACCGGAAGTGGCGAAGGTTTAAATTAAGGCTTGTCAATCGAAAAGAGGGGATGACTTTCGAAAATATCAGCAATAAAAGCGTCCCCCTTCTTGTAGAAAAGAATCCAGGTAAGATGAAGGAATTAATGTTTTTAGCTAATTTTTTTATATTTGTTGTTCGAAGGGTCAAGCTTCAAAACAATACCGATCTCGTGAAAATTCGTCGCCTCTGTCGAAAGTTTTAGGCATAAAATTAGGTTTTACAAACATGCCTACATTTAAACAGACAGGTTAGATTTATATTATAGATGGACATTAAAGCATTAACAGAGATGAATATACACAATGAAACGTGTATGGTTTCACAGCAATAAATGCTAAGTAATTAAAAACATTGGTTCAAGTTATTTTTAAATAAGAAAATCAAATTTTATGAGTAACAAAAGAACGGCTGTCTTGGCCACCATTTTAAAGACAATCTAGACAAAAAGAGGGAGATAACTTAACCAATAATTCAAACTTGCGAGATTTATGTTTTAATGCCTTCAAATTTCCATTAATCGCTTAAAAATGATTTTTTTTTTAATAAAAATAAAACTACTTGATCAATGTATATGATTTTTGGAATATGATATTTTTGTTTCATCATGGGAACATATTATACAGATTTTTCTTAGTTTTGCTTTGTTTTGTTTTTTCTTTTTAAATATAGGGGGAATTCTGGACAAGCACCACAACATTAAGTTACTCACAAATTAATAAGTCTACAGTAAAAACATTCGATGTTATTTACAATGATGTATTATGTACAATTTTGTTAACACTATCCGTTTCTATTAACTGAACAGTTGTTTAAACCGACTGGTTTGGAATCAATAAAGAAAATCACAGAAAGAGAAAAATGAAATTTGTACAGGATTAAAACCCGTCCGGCCAAAGTGGGGCGACCTCTGGTGGTTGTAGGCACATTTCTTTTGAAACATATTTTCTCTTGTTATGCATCCTAATTGTTTCTTGTTAATGATCTTTTTTTTTTTTTTTTTTTAAAGTTATCTAGCTTTGTATTTATTTTTTAAATTATGACAATTAACAAGATGGTTATGTCGAAACTATGGTATGTTCATATAAGCTTTGATAATATAACTTACACGCGTTAGAGAATGGAACACTTTTGAATTAAATACAAATTATTTACTAAAAACAACAAAAAAACTACTAAATTTTCTAACAACTTGGATATAAGAAATTTAAAACAAAGTAATATAAATATCTGTGAATTTATTTGTTCGTACAGCAAGGAAATCACATCATAAAGAAAGAGGACTTACAAATACTCTTTGGCATTTCGAAACTGTTATGTTATCCATCCTTAAATGTTAAACTTCATATAAAGAAACCTATTTGATTATATATATATATATATATATATATCATTAATTTCTCTTACACATAATATCTCTTGTTCTCTCTCGCTTTCTTCTTAAACAACCTCCAAGAATAATAAAAAAGAAGGAATGTTGAACTTCATATAAAGAAACCTATTTGATATCTATCTATATATCTATAAAAGTGAAAGTGTCTGTGCGTGTGTCTGTGTACATTTCTCTACACAATAACTCTGTCAATTTTTAGTCTACAGATTCGAAATTTGATATACAGGGTACTGAGATTAGGGAAAATGGATGTGATCGGTTTTTGGCCAGAAATGTGGCGATTAAGGGGGTCAAAGTTCAACGATTTGACTTTTGAGAACTCTACCAAACTCCTCCGACAATTTTGGGTCTACACACTTGAAATTTTAGATATAGGTTCGTTGGACATGGATCTAACTTAATAACTTGAGTTGAGCCCAAAACAAATTTTAAGGGGTCATAATAAGGGTCAAAGTTTAAAAAAAATTGACCGCTTTTTTTTTTTTTTTTTGCTCAACATACACCTCCAAATACCCGGGCAACGCTGTGCACCCATGCTAGTATATATATATATATATATATATATATATATATCATTAATTTCAGTTGACACTATACATTAGTTTGATCTGCCATTAATATCTCTGTTTTGTGGAAACTCAGTCTGCAGGTCTCAGGATACCAAATATCGCTGATTCTTCAATCGATACATATATATATATATATATATATATATATATATATATGCTCATGCACAAGTTATTGAGCACTCAAAACAATTATTAATATTATGAAGCTCTACATGCATCGAGCACTGTTAAAAGAAATATTTGATAATCCATATTTTGTGTTAAAAGATAATTATTACAATATTTGTAAGCATGATACATCTCAGACAAGGCTATGGTTTGCCCAGACAATAGACAACTACCACTTATATAGAACTTAACACACACACACACACACACACACACACACACAGGAGTAGTTCCAAAAGTAAAGCCTCCTATTTTTTCTTTTAATTCAAAATGTTAAAGTGCTACAAAGATGTAAGTGGTACCATTAAAACGAGTAACCTTATTTTTTAAATTTATTTTTCTACATAGTCATCATCAATCTTAATGCACTTTTGCCAAGAATTCAATAATTCATCTCTAGTCATGAATGCATGAGTTCAATCATCATAAAAATGTCATTTGCAATCCCCCCCCCCTGATTCTTTTGGGCAGAATAAAAAATAGGAGGCATTACTTATATATATACACACATTCTGTTCTTACTCATTTATCCTTCTGTTGGCTCTGTCTCTTTCTACCAGACGTTGCAGGCTTATTCCTGTGATTTTATGTTTTTTTTTCCAATGTATTGTCTTATATAATTTTTTTCGTCTTCAACAATTAAACAGGGTTATCTTAATTTATTTTATTTTTTAATGTCATGTGACTGCTCTCCAGACTATAACTTTTGTGAACTTTGATAAAAGCAACATCGCCTGGTGATGTTTTTAGTTAGTATGTTTCAGTCAACTAGTTATAACTAACAAATGTGTAGCGATACCTAAATGTTTATGTCAAAATAAATGGAATGTGTGTGTGCGTGTATACACATACACACACACACAGTGTCTAAAAATATGTGTGTGTGTTTTACAGAAGATCAAAACAACATTGGTACCGTCGGTTTTAAATCAAAACCAAAAGGACCAATATTTGGTAACCTATGTTGGACTGTCGGAAATTGCCATTTCAAAGGAAACAGATATAAACAGAGACTGAAGAGAGTCAGACATAGACAATCAAATATTGGTCCCCTTTGACGGTACCGATGTTGTTCTGATTTTCTGTAACATGAATAGTTTATTGAAATTTTCTTAATAATCCAACTCTCTGCTGAGGTTCCCTCTCATTAACTTTGCACACACACACACACACGTGCTTATTCAATTATATTTCACCTTTTATTTATATCAATCCTTTAATTTATGAAGCTTGATATAACTATAGAGCATATAGAAATAAATGACAAAAGTCTATATTCCAAATTTCAAGATGTTGTTCATCTTCCCATTTATTTCTTTTAAGCATGTTGAAATGTTCAATTCAATTTATATATATATATATGCACACATAGATAATGCACTTTCTAGCTTCCATTTCGATGTGAAAGCTTATTTGAAAGAAAACATACAAAATCGATCGTCGTAAGAAAAGGGCACATTGCCATCAAGATGACTAGATTTTCTGCCATTAAATTTCTTTCGGTGAACAAACAAACAATTACAGAAAACATGAGAATACCAACTAAGCTGATGCACTCATTCTGAAACTACTCCAAGACGACTTATTATTAAAAGTTGATTTGTTTTGGGAATTTTCCTGTTAGAATATTTAGATATTTCTTTTTCTTCTATCAAGAAAAATCTGTATGGTGTATGTACTTGTGATTAAATGAAAATATCATATTCCGAAAGTTACATAAATTGATCAAGTATTTTTATTTTTATAAAAAAAATTTAAAAAATCATTTTTAATTGATTAATGAGAATTCATAGGCATTACAATATAATTCTCGCAAGTTTGAATTATTGTTGAGTTATTTATCTCCCTTTGTTTGTTTTTTGCTTTTGTTTATTGAGATTGTTTTCAAAACGGCAGACAAGACAGCCGCTCTTTGGTTACTCATAAAATTTAATTTTCTTATTTAAAAATAAAACTACTTGATAAATATGTGACTTTTTGGAATATGATATTTTTGTTTCATCATGGGTACATACATTTTACACATTTTTCTTTTAATTTTGTTTTTCTTTTTAATATGGGTGGATTCTGGACAATAACCCAAGTTTTCATTTAGCCATTCTATTTTCTACTGCATTAAACAACTGAAGTGCTACAATGATTCAATTTAAAAATAATTAGTTACTTATGAGAATCGATATATATATATATATATATATATATATATAAATAATTTTTTTTTTATGTACCTATATAAAATTTTATGTAAATATTTTCAGTATTGCAATAGCCTGAGAAATCTGTGCAGCTTAAATGCCATATATATTTTGAAAACTTATATATGTTAATTGCGACTCCTGTTGCTAGACAACTTAACTTGAATACAACATCACTTAAACTCAAGTTGGACATCACTGGATTCCGATGAATTTCATGCATTATTTAATAAACAAAAAATGTTTATTTTCTTCTTTTAAAAAATAAAGTTGTGTCATTTAATCACTACAAATCTAGATGAATATGGTAAATGCTTTATGCGCCATCAGACATGATGTTTTGTTTTTTTTTAGTTTTTTTTAGAGAGATGTCTCATGAAAATCGGGATTATTTGTTCCCTCAAAAGTAAATTTCCTGCAAGTTTGTTTTTTTTTTTTTGTAATATGTAATTCCAGATATTCAACAGCCATTGTTTCTTTCTGAAATCAATTTTTTGTGATGAATGCATTTTTTTTTTTTTTTTAATGTTTGCTAATAATTCTGTGATAAAAGTGACTAGAATACGATCATGGCACTGCCCTATCTCTTGTATTTTTAATTTTTTTTTGGTGTTTGTGCAGTATACCGGGGTTTTCAAAGAAATACATTTCAGATAAGAACACTATCACATACTTGCATGTCATGTTGAAATTAATATAGAAAATGTGCGAGATCTATTTTTTGGAAAAAAAAAAAAATCATAGAGACTAGTGGTCAGATATTTTTTCAACGGTAGATTTCAAGGAAAGCAAGGGAGATAAGTCGGTTTGTCACACAATTGGTCACACAAGTCTTCCATATTAAAACATATGGTAAAACTCGATTATTTGGTAAATTCTATTTTTACTTATCTTTCTATTGAATCATTTTTTGTTATTTTTAGAATTTATACTAATTTCGAGATGCCATGTAAGTACATAATTGTGTTTTTACCTGAAATGCATTTGTTTAAAAACTTTATATACTGACCAAGCGCTTTCTAAAAAATATTTTTTGCCATCTTTAGATATGGTTGAATTTCACAACCAAAATTGGTAAAAAAAAAAAAAAAAAAAAAAAAAAAAATGCATTTTAAAAAAAATAAAAAAAAATGAAAAATGTTTCACAAAAAACACGGTTCCTGTTTTTTTTTTTTGTTTTTTTTCTCTGAAAACAAGTTTTGATTATAATTTCTACAAAAATATAGAGGAACACAAGTATTTTCTTGATTCTGGTGATGATTAGTTAAAGCATCTTTCTTTCCTTCTTCTTCTTCGGACCATGATCATATTTCCACAAATCTGTAGGGCACAGACGAATCTCTGTCAATGGGGAAAAAGTCTGCCGCTAATGCGAGAGAGATAATCGATTGCACTAGGAGTTCGCTGCTCCTGCTGTCGACGTTGACGGGGTAGCCATTTCAGAAAATTGTGATTCTTCTTTCGGATAGGGTCAGAAGTTTTGCAAAAATGCTGGATCAACTGAAGCAAGTTTCGCCGACAGGAAAGCATGAATACAAAATAAAAGTGTCTGAAGACTGGTGCATTCAATTTCCTGTAAAAAGAGAAAGGGGACATAAATAAAGAGTCGACAATTATTTAGCAGAGATATTTAAAAGTTAAAATCCCTAACAAGCATTTATTAGCATTACAGATGACCAGTATTTTTTTTTTCTCTGCTTCTTCTGAAAAGTAGCCCAGTCTCATAAAATTAAACCCACAGTGACAACAGTTGTAGACATGCAGAATACAAAATTTCAATAAGTGGCTCGATACTTGTTTACATTGGTAATCTTTTAAACCTACGCATTTCAGGTGAAACCATTATTATGTACTTACATGTCATGACGAAATTAGTATAAATTCCAAAAATTACGAAAATAATTTGGTAGATGATGTGCCACAGGCTATAATTACATTCCTAGATAAGTATTTAAAGGTGGCAGACCATTAATTTAAACCAAGGGTTATCTCCCTTGTTTACCATACTGAATTGTTTGAACAACTCATCCACATTAAAACATACAATAAAACTCAATAATTCGATAAATTTTATTTTTACATGTAATTATTTTCTACTAGATAATTTTATGTAATTTTTAAAAATTTGTACTAATTCCGCCACGACATGTAAGTACACAATAATGTTTTCACCTGAAATGTGTTCGTTTAAAAGATCTTTAATGTGGACAAGCACTAGTGGCTCGAATACAAACTTTGGTGGTTGTCTAGAATTCCCTTAGTGCAAACAAAACTTCAGAAAAATCTTTATGATGCATGTACCCATGACAATAAAAAGATCATATTCCAAAAATCACATAAATTGATCACATAGTTTTATTCTTATAAAGAAAATCATTTTTAATCGATTAATGGGAACTTGTGGGCATTACAAGGCTGATCTCACAAGTTTGAATTATTGTGGAGTTGTGGCACAATGAAGAAGCTCCCTTTTGGGAGAATTGGGATTTCTACGTTAATAAACCTTATATCTAACTTGTGCTTGTGGGAAGGCAAGAAAGAAATGCGTTATTGTCGAGAAAAACATGACAACTTATCAAGGCCGATAGGCCACTCAAGGATAAGAGTTAAAGAGTGTAGAGTAGTCAAAAGGACAATATAGTAATCGATAGTAATGGAAGTTCAGTAAATTTGTTAACTTAAGTGGAACGGCTCATCAGAAACTTGTTCACGTTGGACTTGAAGACAACCATATTATAGACAGCTGGAAAGCAGGAAAAAAATTCCACAGGCGTGCAGTTCTAAGAAAGAAGCTTTGATCATGGAATCTATGTTTAGGTTTAGGCACAGATAAAGAGTGGGGAGAATTATTGATAGTGTTTTCAGCTAGTCGAGTGTTTCATGTGAAAGTTTGGCGAGGGGGGACCATAGATTGAAGCTCAGTCGAACACTTTCCATGAAAATAACGATAAAGCAGAGACAAACTCGCAACATCTCTTCTGTGAGATAGAGGTTGCAGGGAAGAGAAAAGGACATCTCCCACCAGGCCACAAAGTCTATTTTGAACCTTATTAAGGCAGGACAAGTCTTTTCTAGCAGCTCCTGCCCATATGTGGCAATAGTATTCCATCTTTGGACGTATCTGGCTCTTATATAGATAGAGAATTGCATCAGCAGTGAGATATCTACTGGATCGATAGAAGGATCCCACCATTTTTCCAGCGGCCTTGGCAACAGATTTGATGTACGTATTCCATTTAAGATCAGGAGTAAAGGTCAATTCAACCAAGTCAACACGATCTGAGACCCTAGAATTCAAAAGGTCAAACCCAAAAGAACTTGTCATCGAGGCCTACAAAAACTAAACTATGTCCAAAAGTTATGTATGACTGTCTCTCTTTCTCTCATTCTCTCACCTTATTGAAAGAGAGCAGAATTGAACTATAATTGTATTGTTTTTAAACAGTCGAAGCTTGGATCTTGTGCATGACGGACGCACATAGTAGTTTGCCTGCACACATCGGGTCTCAACAGGTCTTAACTAAATATGCTCCTCCAGTGTTACATAAGAGAATTATATTTTTATAAAAATGCCTTTCTTCCCTATTTATACAAGCATTCTATCTGCAGCAACAGCATTCATTTCAGGAAAGCGATCCTTGCCATTTACTGCCGATGATAGAAACGCTACCTGTAACGACGCAAAGAAGACTCAAGAAGAGACCCATGCCAGCCAGTTTTAGTTGATGCGATATCGACCCATTGATGTTTCTATCATCCATGTCCCTACCACTTGATATCATTTATTTCCCAGTGGAACCGGTTGTCCTTCCCAGGACATTCCTCAACCACGTAACTCTCCTTGGGTAAACGATGATGGTCATAGAGTTATCTGCTCTTGTTTCTTGAAGATAGTGACACGAAACCATTGCTTTTACTCATAAATTTTGATTTTCTTTTTTAAAAATAAAGCTACTTGATTAATTTACCTGATTTTTGGAATATGACATTTTCGTTCCATCAGACACATACATCATCCAGATGTTTATTTATTTATTTATTTTTTAATATATATATATATGGGGGAATTCTAGACAAAATCACAAACTTCCATAAATGCATAAGATAGAAAAACAGAAAAAAAGAAAGAGCCTCCCCCCCCCCCAAAAAAAAATAAAGGAAAAAACTGAAGAGGACTAAGCTATCAAATTGGCATTACCTATTTATTCTGATTAGACTAGGCTAAGTTTTTGAAGAGCTGAAGATACATAGAAAATTAATTTATAGCTAAATATAAAAACAAAATCTGTAAGCAAAGACAGACGAATAAACAAAAAAAAACGAACAGAAACTAGATGGATAATTGTGTGAAACTTGACAGGAATTGAAAGACAATGTATTGTGCTTTTATTAAGATCAGAGTGCAGTAACTGTGTCAACAACCAAGATTCGACCTTCATCAGAGGCCATTCTTAATACAACTATCACAAATGAAGGTTTTCTCACCACAACTGCACATTATCATGTTTTTCAATTTTATTTTATTCATACTTTTATGGATATTTTTCAACAAAACAATACTAAACAAAAAAAAAAAGGCGATTACATAATATTGAACAAGTGAAAATCGCATTCCACATAAAAACTATTTGATATACTTACATGTTATGCAAATAATCGAGTAGAAGTTTAATTAAAAATAAAAAGAAATTTTCATATTTTACCGATTCACCATTCATTATTAAATGTTAAATGACAGACTGACTTATTTCCCCTTGTTTTGCAGGATTTCTGCACATCAGCAAAATATGATAAAACAAATTTTCATTTTTAATTAAAATTCTACAGGATAATTTTTCATAATTCTTTAGTGTAGATACCTATTTTTGCTTGATATATAAGTATATCAACGAGTTTTCCTTTTAATTTAGTTGGAACTGAAATTTTCATTTGTCTACAATACAATATAAATACTAAACAAACAAAAAATTAAAAAAAAAACATACTTAAACTTGCAAAGTCAAACAAAAACACCAATAGAAAAAAGGAAAAGCAAACGTTTTAAATATTTAAAGAATTTGCTTAATGTTTCAAGTTGATTTTAATAAAAGCACAATACTATCCTCTCACTATTCGTGAGGACGATGTTCTTTACCTCCCTCCCCATCTGCAATTTCATTATTAATACAGTTTACAGTTAAGAATTAAAACACTGAACTTTTTTTTTAATCTGGTCACTGTCTGGTGTGTATATCCTCCAAGCTAATTAATGTTTGTAATTTTTTTCGGCTTTAAATTCTTCAAACCTTATTTGGCAAATGAAATCCTCCAGATTTAAGATAAAAGAAAAAAACACTAGCTGCTAGATCTAAAATTTATCTGCTAAATTCAAAACAAAATCTCCAGATTTAGCAGGAAAACCGCTAAAATGGCAACACTGCTTACTGAGCATTCGTTTTTATGACATTATGATGATAACCCAATATACTGTCATACAATACAATAGGACTGAAAACCTAACGTGTGAATGTGTGGTTCCGTGAATGGGGAACCATGAAGGTGTACTTTATACTCTTTAATAAATAAATAAAATATGTTAAAATATTTAATAAAATACTTTTTTTTATTCTTAAATAATTTAACACACTAAAATCTTTTATTTGTTAAAAAATGTTCAGATAATTATATGCATTATTTTTCTTTGTTGAGCCATCCCTATAAATAATCAAATTCTATCCAATTTACACTATTAACGATTATTACACTGTCACCTTCATTTACCCTTATCCTCAAGTGACCTTTGGGCCTTAATAAATGCTGACTCACGAGTAAAAAAAAAACAACACTAAAATTCGCATCAAGTATTACTCTACTACTAAAAATACAAGGAGAGGGAGGGGGAGTGGCTTTTGTTTTTACTTTGCAGAACAATGTTAAGTTATGCAAAGGTTTAGAGGACAAAAAAAAAATGTTTTAATGTATGATGCATTTGTGTAAGGAAACCAATATTCAGACAGCCTGATCTGGTAGCACCAGGATTTGGTTTGGAAGTTCCGCTTCTACATTTGGGAGTGTGCCACTGACAAAGTATGAAATCCACTTTGCAATCTAGTGGAGAATGATCTCTTCTGTTTTCTACAGCCACTTACTTATAGCAGAGACATTGAAGAATATTGTAGGAGTCATCTACCTCAAGTTTTAATAAAAATTAAAAACTAAAATGACTTCATTGTATCCCTACATCAAGTAGATACTACAAATGTACGGATGAATTTTTTTATTTATGCAGCTCACATGATAGTAAACTAAAACATCCTATCCTGCCTTAACAGAGTACAAAATAGACTTCGTGGTTTAGTAGGGGATGCCCTTTTCTCTTTCCTACAACCTCTCTCCCACAGAAGAGACGTTGCGAGCCTGTCTTTGTTTTATCATTATTTCCATGGCAGGTGCTCGTCTGAGCCCCAATCTCTAGTCCCCCCTCGCAAATCTTTTACAAAAAACACCCGTCTAGCTGAAACCACTGTCAAAAATTTTCCCCACTCTTTATCTGTGCCTAAATCAAAACATAGATTCCATGAACAAAGCTTCTTTCTTAGAACTGCATGCCTGTGGAACTCTGTTCCGTCTGCTTGCTTCCCACCTGACTACAACCTGGATGTCTTCAAGTCCAACGTAAACAAATTCCTGATGAACCGCCCCCTTAAGTAGACATTTTTATTAAACCCTCACACTAAGGTACTGTACATGCAATAACCCTTATCCCTGAGTGGTTTCTGGGCCTTGATAAGTGGTGATCACCTTGTAAAAAAAAAATAAAAAAACAAAAAAACTTCTCGATTTTGAATGAATGAAATGTGAAATGTCCATATTTTCTTTGCTTACCCTTGTTTCAATCAATTTTGTGGAATCATTTTGGAAAAGTAATTTCAGTTTGGATTTGCCATCATCCGATGATCCTTTCAATTGGGAAAATCGGTAGGTCCACATGTAATTCTGGAATGGAAGAACAATAAAATTGTAGAATTTCTCAAATTATATGATACATAATCTTTAGTAATCACGTGTACATAATATCTGGTCTAACTAATGACTATTGGTAGTGAATAACTAATCATGAATGATTAGAATAATCTGAATCTGAAATAATGGAACATAGCTAAGTTTAAAAGCACAAATAAAAGATAAGTTCTTACTACTATCAACCTCCTTAAATCTCTCTAGAGCCTAGTGTAGTGGAACAAGATGAGAGGATTGTATGTTAATTGATAACCTTTGTAATTATGAATTAAATTAAAAAAAAAAACATACCTTTCTTGCTTCAAATAAAATTCATATGGGAAGTCATATCAACGGTTGACAAAAAGAAATAAATCAATTAACAACGTAACATGTTTTTAGCCTTACACACAGAGACGCAGAGAGACAAATCTGTTTATTTACATGATTATACATGAAAAGAAAAGGTACATGTTATATACTCGTTTTTATAAACAGTCAAAGGGAAGGTACCTCCAAGTTACTTAAAACCTTAAATAAAGAGAAGCAACTCCATTACATAAACCTTACATCACTGAAAAATAAGCAGAAATCTGGAGCCGTCAAAAAGGAGATAACTCTTACAACTTTCACAGTATTGTAACATGATTGCAGTTAAAATCCATCTCACATTGATAATTCCAACAAGGATAAATAAGATTTAGAAACAACGGTCACTACATTTTGATTACAATTATTATTTTATTATGTAAATAGTGAAAAGAGAAGAAAAGAAGGGATATATATGTGTATGAAGTGGCGAAAGCTTGTACGTGAAAGTTGTGATGCTCTAGAGAAAAGAAAGCAAACACACAGCAATCTGAAATGAGAGCTTCACAAAGGTTTAATTGATGGTCTTAACCATGAGACACAGAGCTGGAAATGCAACACTTGTGAATGAGTGCTTTTGTCAAAAGCTGGCTACATCAACCACATTAAGTCGCACAAAACTCCTGTTCAGGTAAACTTTGCACCTATTAGTCCGAACCAAATGATCTGTGTAACATGCAGCAAAGTTTGCAAGTCTCCTGCTGGTCTGAGAAGACATGTGACATTGACATGTGAAGACATTATTCATAGGAAAACCCTTCAACCTCCAGAGGAAGTCAACTCAATGGAAATTGCTCAATTTGTATGGCATATCTGCAGCGGGAGTGCAGAGTCATCTGAGATGGCATGGACGACAAGATTGAGAGAACTCAATGTGACGGCGATCATCTGGAAAGATGCAGCAATCATCATCATATATATTTTAAAATAAATATTAGCAATTACTTTTTTTATTTACAAACACTAGTGTTTCGTGCTTACACAACCATCAGTGTAAGAAGTGATAATTATTGCTAGTTGAGTATGTATATAAGTGACCTTTGTCTGTGTGAGCGTGTGGAATGGTCTCTACTAACCACTCTGCCAATTTCTCATTTACAGACTTGAAACTTTATATATAGGAGATTCAGACGTGTGGAACAAATTCAATAACTGCTTAGTGGTCAAGATTGGAACTTGGCAGGTGTAAGACGACTTAAAATGCTCCTCTATGCATGCACAAATATGCATTTATAAATGAAACTGTTAAGTTTTGATATCCATCTGTCCTTAGGTCATATGGTAGCAAATACCACTGGAGAGCTAAATGTTTTAGTTTCGATTATAAGAGAGATGATCAAGATGCAGAAATTTGATTGGCTATTTGCTACTCACCCGAGTCTCACTGTCATACAATGAAAAACCAACATGAATGTCAAGGGTCAATCCAGACAGGCGACTTCTCCAATTACAGCCAAATGTTTTACTCTGAAAAATAAAATATTTGCAACAATAAATATATTTGATAAGCTAGAGTTTATCAAACTATCTTGGATCACAATGCCTTGAATTTATAAAATCGTTTTGATGCTTTGATTACAAAAAAAAATAGTTTTGATTTTAGAAAGATAATTACAAAACTATTTAGTGAACATTTATATAATAATTGAGTATCTTTGTCTGTGAGTCAGATTCCAAAACTAGTTGACAAAACTGCATCAAATCCTCTGTGTGTGTGTGTGTGTATATATATATATAAACAAGAAAAATTGATAATGAAAATAAAAATTGAATAAATTACAGTATCTACTAATCCATCAAAAGTTCAAACAAGCAAAATCCATAATGCATGGATTTTCGAAGATAGACTCTTTTCATCAGAGGATAAAGACTACTAAAAAAATGTATCATTGATTCGCATAAATTTGAAAGCATATAAAAAGCATTTTCAATAGAATAAAATGAAAGAGTCAAAATAAAAAATATCAAATAATTAACCAATAAATTAAGTTGTACTCTGTAAGATTCAAGAACAAAAATCTAGAACTCAAAGTGTGAATGGATTATATTTAAATTCAAAAAATCAGTTGAATTCCATAAAAAATAATCAATGAAGTTGTACATGTCAGTGTTCAAACAGAAGAAACTGCAATCCAAGGTGTGAATGGAATATAATAGAGTTCAAAAAGTCAATTAAATTAAAAAATATAAAACAATCAAGTTATACACTGCCAGGCTCAAAATAAATACTTTATAATCCAATGTGTAAATGGAGTGAATCCCAAAAATATAAACATAATATTTAACTTTGTAATTTTAATTATATAAAAGTAGGTGGACAGTAAAGACAATTACATTAATGAAAGTTAAATGCTATTTATCAACGCAAGAGCTCAGACTGTTTCCCTTCTTGATTTACACAGCTTTGAGGTCTGCCTTTTACGCAGGACCTGCAAACTGTCATGCCAGATTGAGTGAACTGGAGAAGTCGTGTAGATTTGGTGGTGAAGCATCTTGAAGTACGACGGAAATGATGATGAGATTTTATGCTTTTTTTTTTTTTTTTTTTTTTACACAGGCATCACCACATTATCAAGGCCAAAAGGCCACTCGAGGATAAGGGTTAAAGAGTGTACAGTAGAAATTGGACAATATAGTAATCATTAGTAATGAAAATGCTTCAAACATTTTCTGCTTCTGGCTCATCCTCTGTGTGTGTGCATATATATATATATATATATATATATATATATATGTATGTATGTATGTATGTATGTATGTATGTATGTATGTATGCCAAATGGTATTTTTATACAGATTTTTCTTTATTTTTATTTTTTAATACGGGGGAATTCATATGTAATACATTTATGTTGGCATTCTGTAGATGTTCAGCATAAACATAGATGCTGCGATTTCCAATATATATATATATATATATATATATATATATATATATATATATATACAGCTAGATATTATTGAATGGCTAGATATGTAACCATTATTAGTTATGGTCACTAAACATACTATGTGTTTAAATTCCAAGCTGACTTAAACAAAACCCATATATCATGTATCGGTGATTGACAGTAATCCTCCAACATCATTCTGTGTTTTCTCTTCTGCCTTCATTCACTTATTTTCTCTGCTTCAAACCTTCAAATTTTTAAACACTTCTTTCCATCTCATACTCCCATACTTTGTTAGTGTATTGGATGCTGATTCCTTGATTTATCCCCAAATAAAATTCATTTCCTCTGGAAAATTTGCTTTGCAAAAGAATTTTTTTTCTTTGCTAATACATCACCTCATCATCTTGTCCAACGTTACATGTGCGTTAGAGTTAAACTTCATAAAAATATATGTCACCCCTCCCATGTTAGCAAGTAAAAAAAAAAAAAGGAAAAAAATCTAACAAAGAAGAGTAAATAAATTTATCAACAGAACAAAGGTATATGAAGTTGTTTACTAAGGCACACAAAAGAAAGCTGAACAGTGATTTGAGACAAAAAGACCGGACAATAAAGGTCAATCTATTTAAAGTTAGTTAATGCCAATTTTAAGAATAGCAATCACTTTTGTGACAGTTTATGACAGTTAGGCACAGTTTACAGACAATCTTGAGTTTGCGACAGTTGCAGACAGTGTCCAGTTTTGGACAGTTAGTGGCTCAGAAGTTCTCCGAGAGAGATTGAAGATATTGGAGTTGAAGCCAGGTGAGAATAAATACAGTCAAGAAGAAAATTGCTGGAGATTGGTGCGACCAGACATTTAGCGACGAATAATGTTTGAGGTTCCCCTTTCTATGCTACATAACAGTATCACACGCACACACACACACAAAGCTTAACTTGAAACTTCAACTAATACTAATTTACATCAAGTACTCGTCTAGTGTTGTTTTATTATAATGCAATCAGTAAGACAATCATCGCGTAACATATTGACACACAAAGAACGCAAAATACAGACTTGTTTTTATTGTTCTTACCTTAAGCACGTTGACAGCATGATGATTGGTCCGATACCAAGCTTTCTCTAACTGAAGAACATCTGAACGACTCTCAAGACTAAGGTAAATGCTTCCACCTGTTCCTGTCTGGATGGTGAAGCAATGTTGACGCTCATCAGTTAATTCAGTGTCCTAACAAAACAAACAAAATTTAAAAAATATTTGTAAAAAACGTTTTTAATAGAAAAAAAAATGTTGACGAAAAGAAAGAACGAAAAAATAGCAACTTCTTGGTACTTGTCCAGAATTTCCCCTATCTTTAAAACCGAGAATAAACAATCTATATGATATACCCATGACAAAACAAAAATATATTCCCAAAATTACATAGATTGATCAAGTAGTTTTATTTTTAGATAAGAAAATAAAATTTTATGAGCATCTTGCTTGCCATTATGAAAAAAAAAAAAAAAGGGTGGGGAAGTAACTCGACAATAATTCATACTTACTGGATTTATATTGTTATGCCTACGAATTCCCATTTATTATTATAACATAAGTTATTAACTTAAAAATAATTTTCTTTATAAAAATAAAATTACTTGGTCAATTTATGATTTTTAGAAAATGGTGTTTTTATACAAATTTTTCTTTATTTTTATTTTTTAATATGAGGGAATTCTGGATAAGATCCAACATTTTTATTGTTTGCCAAAAATAATAATATATATTTTTTTTAAATTAACAAAATTTGATTGCATTAAGATACCAGTATCTTCTAATTTTGCCATAATAAGAATTTGTGAAGACAATTTACCTTTAAAATCCTAAACATAGATTCAAAAACTTTAGACACCCGTTCACAATTATTCCAGTCTCTCAAATCCGCCTGGAAAAAAAAAAAACAACTTTCATTTTTGATAAAATAAGATTAAAAGAAATAAATTTAAAATAAATAAATAGATTGAAACCAAAACCTAAAGACAATGAGTCAAACACAATAACCATTAAACCAGCTTGCCACAATCTTTAAAAAATGTTTTCAAACCTCATGACAAATCGATAAAAATCCAATGATCCCCCCCCCCAGCCCCCAATACCAATTTTTCAATTTTGACTCCTTAGCAGCCCCTTTTTCCGGATGAAAACCGATTAAAAAGTTTTTCACTTGGCTGAATACCCTATATACCAAATTTCAAATCTGTAAATCAAAAATCTTTGGAGTATATAGCAAACTAAATTCATCCGAACCCGTTCTTTAAAAATTTAACAGATAAACATTTTCTAATTTTGCTGTTTAATCAATATAGTAATCTAAATAATAAAAAAATCACAATTTTAGATGCATGGAGCATGACGTCAGGAAACATCATCTGCGAGGGGGGGCGCATTTGACATTAAACTTATTGAAACAGATAAAAATGGAACAAATTGATTTTATAGAATAAATTTAGAATTTGCACTTTTGTTGCTTAATCACAAAAAATTATAGAAAAATAGTAAAAGCAATTATAAAAATCTTTAAAAATGTCAGAGGTATCATTTAATTCTACAAAAAAAAATTAATTAAAAGAAAAAATGAATCTATAATAATATTAAATCTGTGAGTGTGTATGTAGGTTATTTGGAAAATTAGACTAAATATCTTTATTCAATTCTAAGCCATTGTCAGCCATTTATAATAATAAAAGAAAGAACAAAAAAAAAAGAAAAGGTACAAATAGAAGGAAAAAGAAAAGAAAAATAAAGAAAAAAGAAAAGAAAAAAGAAAGAAAAGAAAAAGAAAAAAAAGGAAAGAGAAAATAAAGAAAAAAGAACAAAAAAGAAAGAAAAAAGGTACTTACAGGTGGAGTATCAAATAAGTAAATTTCGCTTCCTTTTAAAGCCAAAAATTTTGGTCTCCATGCCTGCCATTGTCGATTCACTTGTATTTTTTCAAAACACCAGCAGACATGGCAAATCTGGTAAAAAAAAAAAGATAAAAAACAATTTTATTTACAAATAATTTATTTATTACCCATTTCAATGATTATTTCCTTATTTAATAAAAAAGAAAATGTTGCTTTTAATTAACATTTTTAAAAGTAAATCCTATAAATTATCAAAGAATTAAAAAGAATAAAAAAAAATGCCATACTAACAAACACTTTTGCTACTTTGTGTCCTTAACATCATGTCACAATCAACAAGATCAGACATTTTTATTCATTTTTAACTGAAATATTTTATACTTCGATTTTAAAAACTGAATTAAAAATCAATTTTTATTCCCAATTGAACAACAACAAACGCTTATCACCTCCTAAACTGTTGGCCACAATTGCGCCATAATTGCTATGAAGCATCACTGGAGTGATGAATGTGTCACAAAAAAATAAAATGATATCATTACTATCTATATACGACTTATAATAAATATTTAGAACTCTGAAAAGTATTAGACAGAATGTCACTAAAGTTAGCATGAAGAGCTTTTAGAATGTTGAGCGTTCCATAAAAGTGGTAAAAATGAATATACTACGACTACTACTACTAACAAAAAATACCGAAAACATCAAAACTATTTGTTAGAATTTTAAACAATAATAACCCTCAACCTTTCCAAACACCCTATGAACAGATTTTTAGCAAATATGTCAAGAAAACTAGCTATATACTTAGTAATTTTCCAGAGTTAAATCTAAAATGTAGGATTGAGACAGACTAGGACAATGATTATTAGATAAAAAAAAAAAAAAGCTAGTGTAACTTTAGTCTATTTTATTGTTACTTGTTATGAAGCAATCTATCTATATATCTATAAAAGTGAATGCGTCTGTGTATCTGTGTGTCTGTGTGTGTACATTTCCCTATGCAATAACTCTGTCAATTTTAAGTCTACAGACTCGAAATTTGATATACAGGGTACTGAGATTTGGGAAAATCTTTGGGATTGGTTTTCAGACAGAAATTTAGCTGTTAAGGGGTCAAATTTCAACGATTTGACCTTTGAAAACTCTACCAAACTCCAACAATTTTGGGTCTAAACACTTGAAATTTTAGATATAGGTTCTTGGACATGGATCTAACTAAATAACTGGATTTGAGCCCAAAACAATAAATGTTAAGGGGTCATAATAGGGGCCAAAGTTAAAAAAAAAGTCTCTACCAAATTACTCAGACAATTTCTGGTCTAAACATTTGAAATTTGATATAAAGAGTAGTCAGAGATAGGACAAGCTTTTTAATCAGTTTGGATCACAAATTTTTAGTTACCAATATATAAATGTATGTATGTATATATGTATGTTTGCATGTCTGCCTAAAACTTTTGACAGAGGCGACGGATTTTACCAAGATCAGTATCATTTTAAAGTCCGACCTTTTAGATGACAAATATCGAAAAATTGGCTAAAAACATTAATATCTTCACCTTCAACTGGGAACTTTTCTAAAGTAGGGGGTCGTTTTTTTCACCGATATTTTTGAAAGTCATCCTCTCCTTTCCATTATCTAGCCTTATTTTTTTAAAATGTCACTTCCGGTTTGGCGGTGGTCGTAACAGCATAGACGTCAGGTTTTTTCCCTGTTCTTTTCCTCCTTTGTGGTACAGGTTCGAGCCTACCTTTCTACTACCACTTTTTTTTTTTTTTTTTTAACTTAACAGACACATCCAAACACCCAGGCAACGCCGGGCTGAAATGCTAGTATTTCCATAAAAGAAAACGAGACATCACATTGTTAAAATCTTTAAATTCATTAGATTATGGCCATCTGTATAATGGAAAAACGTTATTGTTTTTTGTACAAATTGCGAAGTTAGATAACCTTTTTATTGGACATTAGCATAAAGTCACTATTTAGACCACACTTCATCTTTTCCTGTATAAAACTGCCATATCAATGTCATGGCTCAGCATCTTGAACAGTGTCAAAGAGATAATGATGTCAAAGGAAAGAGATAGCACTATCTCTTGAAGCAATCACTGAGCTATAGAATTCCTTAAATAGCATGTCTTAAAGGGGTATGATGACTATATAAAAATTAAATTGAATTAATTATGATGTAACTGTTTTGTTTTTTTTTACATAGGAGTCACCACTTATCAAAGCCCTGAGGCCACTCGAGGATAAGGGTTATTGAGTGTACAGTAATCAATGGAATAATATCGCAGTAGTTGTTATTAATGGAATTTGGCAGATTGGATTACTTAAGAGGGCGCTTCATCAAGAATTGGTTTATGTTGGACTTGAAGACAACCAAGTTGTAATCAGTTGGGAAACAGGTAAACGGAAGAGAGTTCCACAGGCATGCAGTTCTAAGAAAGAAGCATTGTTCATGGAATCTACGTTTTGAGTTAGGCACAGTTAAAGAGTGGAGAAAGTTATTGACAGTGGTTTCAGCTAGACGGGTGTTTTTCGAGAAAGATTGGCGAGGGGGGGGGGACCATAGATGGGAGCTCAGACGAGCACTTGCCGTGGAAATAACGATAAAACAAAGACAGGCATGCAACGCCCCTTCTGTGGGAAAGAAGTTGCAGGAAAAAGTCAAGGCAGGATAAGCTGCTTCTAGCAGCTTCTGCCCAGATATGGCAACGATACTCCATCCCTGGACGTACTTGGCTTTTATATAGATACAGAATTGCATCAGTAGTAAGATATCTACTGGAGCGGTAGAAAGATCCCACCATTCTTCCAGTGACTTTGGCAACAGATTTGATGTACGTGTTCCATTTCAGATCAGGAGTAAAGGTCAAGCCCAGAAGCTTCTCCAAAACGAGAGCCCTCCATTTCAATTGATGTCAGATTGATGTCAGATGAGGATCAGGGCATTGATAATGTAAAGATAAGAACTTGGTTTTAGATGCATTAAAAGTAATCAGCCACCTCTTTCCCCATTGTACCACATGCTCAAGCTCCAAGGAGAGAGTATCGGAGAGGCAGCCTTTGATGTGTTGCTGTAGATGGTAGTGTCATCAGAATAGATGTCAACAAATTATCTAAGTATGTGTTTTGGGAGATCATTGATGTAGGTCAGGAAGAGAGTTGGGCTCAGGATGGACCCTTGAGGAACTCCAGCATTAATACTGTGAGCTTCCGATTTCTACCCATCAATCACTACTTTTATGAACCTATCAGAGAGAAATGATTTAATAATTAAGACATTTCCAGCTATATGGTAGCTGAAAATCTTATGAAGTAAACCTTTATGCCATACCCTATAAAAGTCCTTTGATATGTCAAGAGCAATTGCCCTAGAGAAGAAGCCTTTGTCAAGAAATTCACTAATCCTATGAGATAAAACTATCAGCACATCTGCTGTAGATCTAGCAGAACGGAAACCATATTGCATGTCACTAAAAAGTTTATTTCTGTTGAGGTGGCTGACTACTTCCTTGTTAATAGACAGATGTAATTAGATCGAATTTTACTGTAAAAAATTTCATTTATTAAGAAGCCAATGGTTTATTTCAGCAAGTAAAACAATTAGTGTGATACTATCGGTGTCCAACTTCACCCTTGCCTTAAAAATTGGTACAAACCTGGTTTTGTGCAGCATGTAGTGTCCAGTAGCAGACAAAAAGAATAAATAAAAATAATAACTACTACTTCTATTTATATGCTGGTGATCTTCTGAAGTAACAAGATTTGTCGTCACCTCATATTCAAATGAAATGCTGCCGGTTTGAATAAACAGTCTGTTTTTCAGAAACTGAGTTGATTCAGATTTTGAAGTATTAAGCTTTGACAGCAGTGTCTCGAATTTTGGAGTAGGAAGTTTGTACAGCATTCTGTCGGATTTTGGAGTTTTAACAGTAGTGTCTTGAATTCCACTCTGGAAATTTTTATTTGAAAGTGCAGAATAGTTAACAATTGATTATTTAACCACAGTAGCTCTGTTGAAAAATTTATTATTTTGTTTTGTAAGTACATGGTCTTTCATAATCTTACATTTTTGCATCCAAAAATAATTTTAAATCTAAAAAATACTGAAATTATCATTTTAAATTCTAAGGATATATTTTATCAAGTAAGCATGGCTTGATTTAGTCACTTAAAAAAAAAAGTCACTATTTTAAATCTAATTTTAAAAAAATGGATAACTATATGAATTATTTTAAACAAAATATCAATGAATTAAAAAAATGTGTTTACAGGGTTAAAAAAACAAATGTATCGTCTATAAAGTCATTTAACTGCAATTGAATCTGAGTTCAAAACATTACATAATAAGAATATATAGCAGTATTAATTACAAACGGAGATAATGACGTTTCTAAACAATTTTTAAAACGTTGCCGCACAATGTAAGGGAGATAACCCTTCTAGCTTTCAAGTAATACGTTCATAATGTTACACATGATAGTTACTATTGTGGAACAACAACAAAAAAAAATTCCCCAAGAAAATATAATATCGAACAATGTTGTATACAAACATTAAAAAAAAAAAAAAAAAAAAAAAAAAAATCTTTATTTCAATACCAGCCAAAATAACTAATTACGCGGCCGATTCTTTACATTTTTTAAAATTTCTTCAAACCATAATGAAAAAAAAAAAAATGTATTTCTATACTATTTTTTATTTTTTATTTTTGTTCACCCCAAACAAGACGTACAGCTACTATTTGGGACCATGTTTATAGGGGGACTATGTGAGGAGATGAGCGAGATGTCTGTTCACATTACATTTAAACTTCTGCATGTCACAGAAAGAATGTCAAAGTCTAGTAATCTAAGAAAAGAAACTATTGGAGAAGAAAGCTTTCCAGCATCCAGGAGCTTCAACAGTGAAGGGATAGAATTTTGCTGCTTGTCAGGTTATTCATGGGTATGTATATCAAGGGAGCATAAGTGCAATGAATTCATTGGTGCACATTTCATTAAAGTACTCGTAAAACAGGCACGTGGATGCAACATTGTGGTGATGGGACAGAGGTTGGAGCTTAGTCAACGAAGCAGGACTTATTAGATTTGAGACTCTTTTTTTGGACCCTGCCAAGAGGGAGAGACTAGTGGTAGATGCACCAGACCAGATGTGGCTACAATATATTCCATGCATGGGCGAATGGTGACTTTATAGAACTACAGGATGCTCTCAGATGTGAGTAATTTCCTAGCACGGTAAAGGGAACCCACATTCTTTGCAGCAGCCTTAAATGATTATTTCACATGAAGAAAATAATGTTACAAGATAACTAAGTGACTCAGCTGACTTTTGGTGAAAAAAAAAATAATAAAAAAATAATAAAATGGTAATAAATATAAAACTGAACTAAAATTTGGGGAATTGCATTCACAATAAAAATGTGAACAACACAAAGAATTTCACCTACCTGATCTTCAGGTATCAACATTTTGTTCCATTTTGATATCTAAAAAAGAAATGCAAATAAATATATTCATAAGAAGATTGTGTATATATATATATATATATATATATATATATATATATATATATGTAAAGCTGAATGTGTGTGTGTGTGTGTCTGGTCACGAATAGGCTCCTATATGGTTGACTATTTTAAAAAACTGATTACATTTAATGATAGAAGATGTATCGAGACACAGGAATGGGTATGTTTGATTTGGCAGAACGGTGGTTCATTAAAATTGTGAGGTCTGCATTCACGCCTGGTCCACAAAGTATGGAAATAAAAAAATTAAAAATTAAAAAAAACGTTTACAAGTATTTTTGATATAGATGTACATATAGATATACTTTGATGAGTATGTTTTAACTTAAATAGGGATGGTATCATATAATTGTGGGGTCTGCGTTCACGCCTGGCCTCTATAAAATGGAAATACACACAAATTTTATAAAGACAATTCATATCTATCTGCGTAAGTATACTTTGATAATTATGTTTCAGTTTGGAGAAATATGGTATAATAAAATTATGGGGTGTTCGTTCGCACATGACCTCCATAGAATGGAAATATGTCACAAAGTTTAACAAAGTTTTTTAATATAGATCCACAGAATATTGTGATAAGTGTTTCAGTGTGAACAGGTATGGTATAATAAATTATGGGATTTATCTATTTTTTTTTTTTTTTTTTGCTTTCATCATATTTTGCTTTGGTTTTGATACCCCCAAATTCAATGCAAATTTACAACCCTTTCTTTTCATAACCTATCATTCTTTCATAAATCAGAGTCGATTTTCTGTAGGCTGTTTTTGAACCCAGTCAACGACGGGTACTTTTGCTAGTATATATATATATATATATATATATGCTAGTTATTAGTTTTACATAAGCATTTATATCAGAATTTATGAGCGTGTGTGTGTGTGTGTTCTACAGAAGATCAGAACAACAATGGTACCGTCGGTTTCAAATGAAGACTAAGGGGACCGATAAGCCTCTGTTTATAGCTATCTCCCTGGGAAATGATCTTCTGTAACAAATATAAAACTAAATATTATGCTCTTTTTTTTATATGTAACTTTTCTTATTAATTGAGCACTTTGTCAAGATTCTCGCTCACTATATATATATATATATATATATATATATATATATATATATATATAAGATCAAAGAATTAACAAAACATGTTAAAAACTTATTTAATTTTCAAAAAGGAAACACAAATTAAGTATTATAAATATTAAGTCTTTAATATTTATAATATATTTTAAGTCTGCTATTTTGGATTGTCTTTATAAACTTAATTGTAATTCTTGTTTCATTATATATATATATATATATATATATATATATATATATATATATATATATATATATATATATATATATATATAAAATAATAACAAAGAAAGAGGGGGTGATAAGTAGGGCAATGGATTAATCCAAACCGTATGAATACAGCAGATTTGTAAATAAACAAAAATTTTCCTTTTTGGAGATAAAAATAGATGACACATGTAAGAAATGCATTTTTTTCTTTTGATAACATGAATAGGTTAGCCTAATTATTCTGGAACAAAAAACTAGAAGAAGGTGGTGTTTGATCAACACTGCTGGAGAACCATGATTTAATATACTATTTTGTTTTTTAATCCCTGAGGCAGTGTTTCATGATAGAAAACTGATGATCCCTTAAATAACATTACGACTATTGTGAATTCATGAAAGCAAGTTGATTTAGTGACTGCAGGAGATTAATTGACTTACTAACAAAATAATTTTTCAACGAAGGACTAAAAATGTTTATTTTTATTTTTTATATAGTTTTAAAGGTTAAAAAATATCCATGACTATATATATATATATTTTTAAAAGATTCTCTCAAAATTCTGAACTCTCGACTGCACAAAATTAGGCGTTTTGTTAATTTTGTATTTCTTTTTCAGGAATTATTTTAAAAGAAGTTAAGCCACTCTGAAGAGTCGTAGACGACGAAACGTGTCAGTGGATAATTATATTAAAAAAAGAAACAATACATATGCCGCTCCCCATTTAGGGATTCCAAATTGATCAAAGGGAAAATTATTCTCAACTCGCATTTAGATAAAAATGCACTTTCCTATAAATAATTGAATTTGTTCAAAAAGTATCGTGAAAAACAAAAACAAATAAATAACATCTACGTAAATCGCGATGTATTCAGCAGTTGCATGATAGCCTGGTGGTAGAGGTTTATGCTTCTTACCATAGGGTCCCAATTTCGAATCTTGCTAGATTTAGCCACTCTGATGAGTCGTAGACGATGAAACACATGTCAGTGGACAATTATATTTTAAAAACTATATATATACATATTATATTTACTATTTATTACTAGATATTATTACAATATATATATATATATATATATATATATATATATATATATATATATCCAGTTTAGATTCCAGAGTTATACCTGAAGTACGTTGGAGGTTATATTGATCAAAACGTTGTGAAAATGACACTCAAGATGAGAACAGTAGTCCGAAGAATATAAATAATACGAATAACCAATCCTCATCTCAAAAATTTAGAAACAAAGAAATACATTCTGTGTCTGTTAGATATATTAATCAGTAATTTCCAAAATTATAACAAACTTCTATAAGTTTACGAATAAGGTAAAACAAATAAGTCTAAGAATAAGGTAAATAAAACATTTCCAAAAATTTATTAGCACTTTTTGAATGATCAATAGATCTTATTCAACAAAATATGTTTAACAGCATTAGCACTGTCTAATGACACAATAATTATAATGGACCCCCATTTCTGGAAAAAAAAAATATATTTGAAAGCAATATTTTTCAAATTTCAATAGCAGAAGAAAATTCTATAAATGCCAATAGACATACACACAAAAAACATGAAAAGATGTTCTTGCCTTTTTTTTTTTTGAAGAAATTGAAAAATTGTCTTAAATTTATCAACTAATTTTTTTTTTTATAATTCAAAACCGTTTGAGTTTTTCGAAACATTTATGGAAATAATTTCAAAGACGAAGAAATCTTTTCTTGAATTTGTAAATTTTGGAATCGTGAAAAAAACAAACAGGTTATGTTATAAAAAAGGAGGGCAACATTGACACTTTGGTAAGAACATAATTGTGGCGTCACACATGAAGAAGAAAAGATGCTATCTTTTGATGAGTATAACTACAAGACCGGATATGAGATGAGATTATCGCTGAGCTATACCAATTGATGCCGGATTGGGTGTAGACAAAAACGTGGCTGAAACCAACCAAAATTCATGGCAAGAGTTTGATCAGTTGGTGGGGGTGAAAGGCAGTGAATAAACATCAGGAACCCTCAATATTCTTATGTTGTTTATTTGTTATGAAAAAACGAGCACACCAGCACAACGCATACACGGCATACATTAAAGATGGTGGATCAAGTCATCCAGATATGAACAATTTTTTTTAATTGGTATTTAATTAAAAAAATAATAATAAAAATTTGATTGATTCATTAAATATTTATGAAAAATAATTTTCCTAATAAAACGTGTTTTTTTTTCTTATCAAACTATTTGTTGCAGTTACTTTAAGATTGATTAAAAATCTGCGTTAAAATTTCAACCAATCAAGAAAGCAACCAAATTAGTTCAATCATAGACTGTTAGCTAATAGTCCAATAACGAAATAGCAACCAGTATAGAAAATACATTTTTCTTCTGAAGATTTCTTTTATTTTTTTTCTCTGTGAGAGAAGCGTTGTTTAAACTTGAATTGAAAACGTAATTTTATGAAGCCAATACAACTCAAGCATATTTTTTTAAATAAACAAGATTTAATGAGATTTAAAAAAACTACCGTATAAACAACAAACAGACTTATACTTTCTGATTCTCTGCTCCAACAACAACATGGCAAAAAAAAAAAGAAAGAAATAAAGGAAGACATACTGAAGATGAGGCTTTGCTTCGAAATATGTTTATGAATTTCAATATAAATTTTCAAACAAAATAAATGTTTATTCTGTAATAATGCGTTGTTTTGGCTTCAAACGTATATAATGCATATTTTATTCAAATATTTATTTGTTTAAAATCCAAACTTTTGGCAAGTATAGCAACTTCGTCAGGATATAAACAGCCTGATTTTTTTTTTCGTGGCGTAGTGTTGCTAGAAAATCGAGATCCGTTCAACAGTGATATTTTAAATATCCAATTCACGAGAACGCATGGTCGCAAGTAAATTGAATTATGAAGATTTTTTTCTCCGTAATAGAAGCGTTGTTTAAATTTAAATTGAAAACGCAATTTTATAAAGCCAATACAATGCAGATATTTAAAAAAAAAATAAACAAACAAATGTTTGTTTAAAATCAAAATTACGTTTCCAATACAACTTTTTTTTAAATGGAAATCGCTCCAGACAAAGCATAAAACCACTTGATGTAAGAAATGAAAAAAAAATACTACTTCAAAATCAAAAACTTGCCAACGCAAAATGTTAAATGGAATAGATTCTGATCCAGAAAACAGCAATTCTTCCCTCTTTGTCAGAAACATTGCTCATAGAATGAGAGGACTAAAGGACAAAAAGGAAGAAAGAATTACGCGGCTGCAAAAAAGTAAATCCAGGATCTGCTTTAAAGACATTATCCTTCTCATTCCTGTGCAGTCATTTACATTTAGACTTAAGTGCAGGAGCCAGCTATTTTCAAGGACTCTTCCCCCTTCAGCACAAAAGGGGAGTCCAAAGTTAATCCTCCTTATTGCAGGAGTTTTGTTGAAGTGCTTTTTGTTTTGTTTTGCTTTAACCCACACTAGTTACTTTACAATACATCCCAGGCTTTGCCATCTCTCTGTGAAAAGGAGTTAGTTTTTTGCTAATGACTTAGAGCATCTCTACCAGAGAATGCCGACAGAGCTGCTCCAGCACTTTTGCTGAACCAGAGTACACATATCTCTTGTGAGCTGGATTTTCAATCCTCACTTTATGACCTTGTGTCACATCTTTCCGTGGGAGGATGAAAGAAAGCAAGAAGTAAATACCTACAATACATGAGTTCTGATTTTAAACTGATTTTGTACCACTTCCTAACCTATTAAGACAGGTAAATAAAATGTGTTTCTATTAAATTATTTGGTGATGAAAAAAATATTTGCATTGGTTTTTACATTCATATTTAACGTAGCTTAAAACATTTTAGAACACAGACAAGTATAATTCTGGTTGCATAGAATCAAACTATGCCCAAGAGGCAATGAAAGGTTTCCTGTGCAATGAGACGTTTATAGAGAAACAAGGGATGCACAATAACTGACTGCACTTCTCCAACCCTGGTATTACCAGTTCAAGTAGCCCAAAGCAACACTTAACATTGGGCAAGTGGAATCAGCTTCCTCCAATGAGGATGTTTCATAAGAATATGAAATTCACAATTGGTCCCCAGTCGTAAAGGACAAATCTAATATTATATGGCATATCAGAATAAATGAAAAATTCAATTAAAAAAATTAAAAAATGATAAATAAGCAACAGTTGCAGATTTTGTCTAATCAAACTCGTTTGAATTAAAAAAATAAAATAAAATAAAAGAATTCATAAAAAAAAAACAAACAAAAAACTGTTTCCTTTTGTGATGACGGCTGCATACGTACCAATTGCCGGAATTGAGTGTTGATGCCTTCCGATATTGATTGTATCCATTCTGCTAATGCTCTCGTGTCTTCACACACCACAACACCTGAACTTACACCATCGACTCCAACCACTTCAAATGCATTGGGCCTTCATTAAAAAAAGAAAACAACTTTATAAAATCTGCTGAATATTTTTTTTACTGGTATACCTACTCAAGTACCTACCTACGTGAAATGGTACAAGCTAAAAAAAAAAAAAAATTTGCCTTGACCGAGTTCAAAATAGACTTTGTAGCCTCGTAGGGGATGTCCTTTTCTCTTACCTACAACCTCTTTCTCACAGAAGAGATGTTGCGAGTTTGTCTCTGCTTTATCGTTATTTTCATGGCAAGTGTTCGACTGAGCTTCAATCTATGGTCCCCTCTCGCTAAACTTTCACAAGAAACACTCGTCTAGCTGAAAATACTATAAAAAATTCTCCCCCACTCTTTATCTGCGCCTAAACTTAAACGTAGATTCCATGAACAAAGCTTCTTTCTTAGAACTGCACGCCTATGGAATTGTCTTCCGTTTTCCTACTTTCCAGCTGACTACAATAGGGTTGTCTTCAAGTCTAACGTAAACAAGTTTTTGATGAGCCGTTCCACTTACATTGATGCCTATATAAAAAAATAAAAAATAAACAAATGTCCAACAGTATTTATGATATGTGAGGACACGTTAGTGATCGTTCATCAGTAGGAGGTATATAACTAACCAACAATAAGTATTAGATGGGTTGATTCCGACTTCGAAAACAGCAATTCTGCTCCCTATGTCAGAAACATGCTTTATCGAATATGAGGACTAAAGGACAAAATAAGGGAAGCAAAAGTAAACCCAGTCCACTTTCTACTCTCTCAGACATTTTATAGGGTAGTGTTGGCTTCGCAAAAATAACATGTGTATTACAATGTTTTCACAAGCATTGAAAATAATTAAGCCATGAGCTTATGAAAAAAGGATCTCTCTCTGCCCCTGTATTTCCTCACTTTCATTTGACTTGTAGTTCAGATAGCTAAACAACATGAGACAAAGTATTCTCTTCCCAAAAGACTTGGTGTTGAATTAAAAATAATGTTATAAATATGAAATGATTTTGTGGCAACTATGAATTATCTTTGGTCTTAACAGACACGATGACAACATGCATGGATACTGAGACCCTGACCAGAAAACATGGTATAATTGAAATTAAGTTTAACCAGTTAACTTTTGATGACCAATAAAGAATGTTTGTCGTAGTCTAACATCAAAATAGTTGATGAGATACAAAAGAATTTTATTTCAGATGTTTAAAAATACAATAAACAAAAAAAAAACGTGTCTTAAGCCCACCATATTGATGACCGGCTATTAAGCAGACCTTATGTAAATAAAAGGAATTTATTTTATTTTATTTTTGTTGGTGCTTACCGGCGTTCTAACCATTAGTAAGCCACTGTAGGTTAAATTAAAAAAAAAATTTTTTTTTTAAATTTAAATCAGTCAGTTTTTAGTGTTTCTTCGCTTTATGTGTCGAATTTAATTATTCATAATGTGTGATTGATTTTGTTTGATTTTTAGATTTTGGTATGTTTGTTCTTCTTTTAGGTTGTTTATTAAAGAGAGAGAGAAAGAGAGAGAGAGAGGGGGGAGAGGGAGAGAGAGTACAAGAAAGAAATATTGTGTGTAAGAGAAACGATGTCTAAAAGTGAATAAAGAAGCATTTATCTTAAGCCCACCATATTGATGAGCAGCCATTTTTTTTCCTTCAAGATGGAACTACCTTTATATGCACAGAAACACACAATGTTGCACGCATCAAATTTGAAAAAAAATTTTAGTCAGTTTTTACAATGTTTCTTTTTATTTTATTTTAGTGTTGTTAAAATGTGGGATTTGATTATTCAAAATGTGTGATTGATTTTACTTGATTTTAGATTTGGTATATTTGCTTCTTTTTTTTTTAATTCTTTGAGGTTGTTTAAGAAGAAAGCAAGAGAGAACAAGAAAGAGATATTATGTACGAGAGAAATTAATTATATATATATATATATATATATATATATATATATATATATATATATATATATATATATATATATATACTTATTTATTTATTTACTTTTTGAGGACTGTTTTCTTCTGTGGAAAGCAACCATTTAAGTCACCTGACAAGAATTTCTGGCTTTACTCGACCATTTGTCCAAAACATTAGCATGACCAATGTTGCGACCATTTGTTTAAATTAATTTGTGTTGCGACAAATTTGTTTATATAAATAAAAATATATCTTGCTCTTCTTTTATTGAGCACTCTTAATAACCTCGTTAAATTCATTAGTTATCTCTCTTGAATACCTTTAACCTTATATATATATATATATATATATATATATATATATATATAGAGAGAGAGAGAGAGAGAGAGAGAGAGAGAGAGAATGGGGGGGGAGAGAAGACGAGAGCGAGATAGAAAGTAAAAAAAAAAAGATAAAGATAGTGATACAGAGAGAAGACTAGAGAAATAAAGAGTGACACGCAAGCATCTCTTACCTGAGTTTGTCAGTTCCTGCCATATATCTTGTAATGAAAGCATATAGAAGTGGAATGGATGTCATATTCACCCACTGCTTCTCAAGCTGAAGCCAGCCAGAGGTGTTGCGCTGAAATACAAACAAAATCATGTCTTACAAAGACAATGCATCTGGATGTATTAAACAATGTTCATGTGTGTGTGTGTGTGTGTGTGTGTGTGTGTGTGTGCGCGCACGCGCGTATTTAAACACGCGCATTAGTTCAAGTATCCTAGAAGCATCCTGCCAGTTGACACAACTGCAAGAAAAACTTCAAGAATTTGTGCCGCACGTTACATTGGAAAACTCGTTTTTAAGATTCCTTCAGGATAGCGGAATCCTGATGAAGACCAAACTCCATGCATACCGATTTATTTTTTTGACTTCAACTCTTTTACGTGCGAAACAGATTTTAGATAGATAGAGATTATGTAAACAAGCCAAACTGATAAAGATCTTGTTGTTTCAGGTTGGAAGATTGATTTCTGTGGATGTTGTGTAAAACACAATGTATTGAAAACATAATTACGTAGTAAACCTAAAGTAAAAGAGATGAACTCTTCAAAGACAACGGAGTTAAACAGGTATAACACTTTGATCTTTGTCCTAAATCATAAGCACTCATTATTTATAATTCTAGTTTGTTAACGAGATTAAATATGAGAGTCGGAGATGATTAACTCGATTTTATTTTCACAAATTTATACAAACTAAAGAACACAGAGTCAATTTAAAGGCCCACATGCAATGAGAGAAACATCACAGTTAACGCAAAATTCATATTGATGTGCTCTGGTCATCTCCATATTTTTCTATGCGTGTGAGCCATGAACATTAACTGCGGACCAAGAGAAAAAAATACAGGCCACAGAGATACTGGTTTGGTTTGGTTGTTTTGTTTTATGGCATGTCAACCTTTTTCGGGTTATTTAATGCCGAATCCAATATTTTTAGAAAAAGTTTTCATGCTTCAAGTTGTTTTTCATCAAATATTTATTCATGGAGTTTAGTTTGGTTGTTTTGTTTTACGGTATATCGACGCCTTTTTGGTTATTTAATGCCGAATCCAGTAATTTTGAAAAAAAAAAAAAAAAAAAAAAGATTTATGGTTCAAGTTGTTTATATCTTTATACATTATTATGGTGTTTGGTCTGCTTTAAAAATTTTTTTTTTTTTTTAATTTTACTTTGCAGAACATGATTGAGTTTTGCAAAGGGAAAGGAAAAAATAACATTTAATGTTTGGTGCATTTTACGTTAGAATGAGTAAGTGAATAGATAAAAAAAAAAGCAGTCAGGTCATATGAAGATCTATTGGCCATTGTGAAGAAAAGGAAAATGAAGTGATATAGTCATGTCACATGACCATCAGATCTCACAAAAACAATCCTGCAGGGAAATGTACACGGAGAACGAGGGATGGGTGGACAAAGAAAAAGGTGGTAGGACAACATCCGAAAGTGGACAGAACAAATGATGAGTAACCACATCCAGGAAGGCAGAAAATCAGTTGGAGAAAACAGATGAGATATTAAGCAAAAAAATATTTAACAAAAAAAAAAAAAAAAAAATCTTCACCTGCCATATTTAAGTTCTGCAAAGATTACTGAACCACTTCCTCTAATATCCTAGGGAAATAAATATATCCCCCCCCCACGAAATAATAGAGTAAACTAGATTATCAAGCCTTGTTAGAGCAACTAGTTTTAGAAAGAAACATCCAACCATCCTGCAACCAAACCATACAAGTTTCTGTCATCTGCAGTTATTTTTTGTCTTAGTCTGGAGAAAGTTGGTTGACAAGTCATATTTGGTGCCACAATGGTCGCCAAATCATCGGACAAATGAGCGAGAAGTTGAGCACCTAGAAAGGGTGGGGTGGAGGCAAGCAATCATGGTATAAAAAGATCACAAGATCCTTTTTTATTGGTTTTACTTCATATCAAACCTTTTTTGGTTATTTAATGCTAGCAAATAATTATAAATGATTCATTGTATATGATTAGTTGAATGCAAGTTGCTATTTTATTGAAAGTAAATTATGGGTTCATGACATTCCATAGATTATCAATGAATTGATAAATCACAAAATTCTTGATTTGACGAATTGAGTAAAAGTTTTGATGTAATCTTTTTATTTTTTTCTATTTTTATTTACCCCAAACAAGGTATATTCCCATTGAAACGTATGGGACAACTATGATAGAGGCCAGATTTATAAGGAGGGCAATCTGAATGGGGAGTTGGGCAGCAAGATGTTTGTTCCCATTATTTTTTTTTTTGATTTCTGCTTGTTGGTTTGGTAAGGGAAACAGGGAGGGAATTCCAAAGGCAAGTAATCTGAGGAAAAAAGTTAGTAAAATAGAAAATTTCCCGACTTCTAGGAACTTCTACAATGAAACAATAAAATTTTGTTTTTAGTGCTAGTATTTTCGTTGATGGGATATAAGTGCAGTGACTTCACCAAACACATACTACGGAAATACTTGTAAAACAAACACAGGGTTGTAAACACGGTAGTGATGTGTGTATATGGTAGACAGTGTGGAACCGATCCTGTTAGAAATCCCTTTTTTCACCCTTTTGTTCAATAAAAAGAGTAATTAGTGCAGCAGCTTAGATGTGGCAAAAATACTCCATACATGGGAGTAAATGATTATGCATTAGCAAAAAAGGATTATGTACAAGGTGCCATAAGTTTCCAGATATTTTCTTTACAGACATTTAAAATTATTGTAGACAACTGAAAATTCAATATGTTGTTGCTATACATCTTATGAGATGACTGACCAATTTTTATGATTTCAGGTTCAAATGAACAGCTACAGAAGGAATTGGAATACACCCTACTAAAGCCTGATTGTCACAGCTGGTGAATTTCAAAAATGTAATCTGGACGTGAGGAAACTTTAGAAGAACGATATGCAATAAAATTCTGTTTTAAACTTGGAAAAAAAATGCCACAAAAACGTATGGAATGCTTCAGATTGCTTTTGGAACCATCTTGCATGAATTGAGCATCAGGTTTTGTGGCATAAGAGATTCAAGGAAGGCAGGGAGCCTGTGAGGGATGATGAGAAGTGTAGAAGGAGTAAGGAAGTCAGAACACCAGAGTTGATTGGCCAAATAAAGAATTTCATGAATAAAGACTGTTGTGTGTCTATAGAGACAATAAGTGCACAGTTTGATGTCAGTGTGGGAACCGTACACACAATTATTTGTAGTGAACTAAAGATATGGAAGATTTGTGCAAATGCAACAATCCACAACTCTATCCTTGTCACAGACTATTTAACCAAGATGGGCATCAAAACAGTTCCTCACCCTCTCTGTAGTCCAGACATTGCTCCCTGTGACTTTTGGTTATTCCCTAACCTCAAGGAAAACCTTAGAGGCTGTCGTTATAAGACAACTGAGGAGATGAAAGAGGCTGTGATGAGGGTCATTGATACGCTCACACAAGAGGACTTCCATGTGGCCTTCTATAAGTTGTTGGAACGGTACAACAAGTGCATTGCAGCTGGAGGAGATTACTAAAAAGGGAACTAGTTTCATGTGTGTACTATCAATACAAGGGCCCATATAAACGAAGTCTGGAAACTTATTGAAGGCATCTTGTACAAATTAATCAACCCTAGCGAAAACGTGGACCTTAAAGGTCGGGGGGGTAAAAATAACGGTACATTCACAAGTTTGAAAACAGAAAATGAAACACGGGAAGAAAATGAAAGGTGACACGTGATGAAGGATGAGATAAAAAAAAGAAGAAAGAAAAAAGAGGTTGGTCTTCAACAGAAATTTTCATTTTAATAATAAAAAAAAGAAAATATAATTCCATCAATCATTTTTATTATCAGGTTTAGCAAATGAAATTCTTTGATGTTTTTCTAGAGTTTTAAACTAACAAAAACATAACCATGTTCAAAGAGAAAAATATTTAACACATCTATATATATGTATACATAGAAACATCTATATAGATATACGCAGACACACACACATCTACATAGATATACGCATACAGACAATATATCCATATAGATGTACGTATACAAACACACATTTACATACAATAGCGTCCAAAACTAAGGGACAAGATTTGAAAACCTAATATTTGTTAGAAATAACAACTATGAAAAGCAGAAATTTTGACAACTGGTAGTCGTTATCATCCATAACAACATAGTAAAATTAAGCAAGATTCCCTGAATTTAATTTTCTTCTTTAAATCACTTAAGCTTAAGCTTCACATTTTAGACATTTTCTAAAATCAAAATCATGTAACAGATTTTTATAAAAATTGGAATAAGAATTCTAGACACAAGGTTTAGTATCATTCTATCTTAATTTTAATCGTTGTAAAAAAATATTAAGGAGACATAAAATTGCTTTATTTAAAGAATTAACTTTGCCTATCCTAGGATGGGTATTGTTCTAATATATATAAGAAAGAGTATAAAAAATTTAAAAAAATAATACAAAATGAGAACTGATTAAATGGAAAGCATAAAGAAACAAAAAAAAACTAATATTCCTCCCGCCAAAAAATAAAAAAGAAATCATTACAAATGGTGAATTCCTTACCTTACTCGCATCGTTCTGTTGCTGGTTTTGGCCTAAAAAAAAGTAAAATATAAGAGCATAAATAATACAAGCCAAATATATAGTATTATCAATAATAACATATGAAAAAAATTGCATTTAACATATTTTATTGCAGTTTCATGGTATTACCTGTCATCAAAAATGACATTTTTTGCACTTTTTTTCTTTATGCATGCGTACAAGTAGTATTTTACTATTTTTTCTGAAAGTATGCATCAGGATAAATTGTACACTTAGGTGCTTTATATTTAATCGAGGCTTAAATAGCAAAGCAGATATTTATTCATATGTCTGCAGTTAGCTATAAATTCTTACTTTTTATTAAATAATTTGAATTGATTTTTTAAGTTTATCAATTAGCATTTTTCTTTTAAAGACAATTTACAGTTTCTACTATTTATATTGCAATATTTATATTTTAATGTGTGACTAACTTTAAGATTTACCGAACGATATTAGAGCTGATTTTTTTTTTATTCCTACAAGTATTTAGACAATGTAATATGTTTATAGCTTTCACCCTGGAATGTTATCATGTGATGATTATATCTACCCTTGAATTTATTTTAAGTAGTGCCTATATATATATATATATATATATATATATATATATATATATATATAAATGAAAACAAAGGGATGTAGTGTTTACCTGATATACGCAATGGTAAACTTCAAACTAATATAAATAACAGTACTTATATATAGAAAATGTAATCCCAACCAAATTAAAAAAGCTCAATACGCAATAGAGAGTAGAACTTATTATAAGAGAAAGAAAATGAAAACTGTAAGTTGAACTTTACAATCAAAATTTATTGTTCGACTGAATACTCCAAAATACAATTTACAAAGTCCTTATTCTGCGGAGTTTCAAAGAATGCTATTCTTATTATTCTTCTCATCAGAGGACATAAAGAAATCAGCAAATTATATTTGTAGCAATGCTAGAATTTGCTAGTTAAGGCATTAAGTGAAACCGCAATATATTGTCGTTATAAATTGTCAAATAAAAAAATGAAAAAAATATTGGATATGTAAAAAACTAATATAAAAACAAACCGCGCATAATATTTCAGCTTGAATGAAACTCCTCTAGAGTTGATCCAAAATGCAAAATAATTCTTTAGATAGAATGTATTCCAAAATAAGTCCAGTGTGACGATGTATATAATCCGATTGGAAAGTTTTCAAAAATCCGATTGGAAATTTTACAAAACAGCTGAAATAATGAAAATTGTTTTTTTCCGGGCAGTGCAGTAGTCCAAAGAGAAGTCTGTCCCTAGTCAAATGGGACCTAATAGTAAGAAGAGAGAAATACAAAATAAGAACCTTCATCATCGGCTTAAAAAGAAAAAGTGATTTCAAACGAGGAAAAAAAAAAACAAACGCGAAAGCTCATATTACTGTGACTGAAAATTGTCTAGACAGAATGAAACAGATGTTTCTATAAAGAAATTCGATGTCATTATTAAAAAAAAGTGTAGGAATGATGATTTAATATTTTAAGTGATACAGAATCATAGTTTATTAAGGCTGTCGAAAAGTCATGATGATGATAAAGATGACAAAATAATAATAAAAATAATAATAAAAATAATAATAATAATAAATGCAAAATAATTCTAATAATAGTATACTCAATGATCATGGGTAATAATAATAATAATAATAATAATAATAATAATTTAGTAATTATAGTAATAAATTTAGTAATAAGTATAAAAATTTAGTAAAAACAAAAAAAAAATAAAGATGTTGATAATAATAATATTTATAATAGCAGCAACAGGGATAATGACAAATGATTATGTCAATCATATAGCGATATTGATAAAAGAAAATATACACATACTGATACCCACATACATACTTATACGTATACACATAACATACATACACATACTTACCTACATTTATACATACATAAGTGCACCCATAAACATGCAAGTACATATATACATATACATACAATGCACAAAACACATATACATAGACATAATAATAAAAATAAATAAAATAAAAACTTCATATATATATATATATATATATATATATATATATATATATATATAAATAAATATAGATATACATACATAGACACACATAAGGATAATTATATACACATATACAAATTATAACAGATGCTAAAACTGCTACCACCCCTACACCCCACCGCCACTGCTACTAATGATAATTATATATATATATATATATATATATATATATGAAAATAAAAATAAACGCAGAGTTTCGAAGAAATACTTTCCTTCTCATCAGAAGGTAGGAATTAGCAAAATGTGGGATCGGATTTTGCATGCAAAAGTATTTGATGAAACAACAAGTAAGCCAAAGATCTTACTTGATAACAAAAAAGTGAAGCAGGGGGAATATGGTGAAGAAAAAGATGATTACATGTGAATGGATAGTCTGGTGGAAGATAAATAATCCAGTGATGGTAAAATCCAAATATATAACTTCAAGAAAGTTAATTGAATTTCCATTTGCACAAGTAAAATCCAAGGAAATCCCGTAATTGGAAGATGGTCCAAAATAATTCAAAGGCAGAAATCCATGGAAAAATTCACAAAAATATGTACAAGGGAAAAAAGGAAAAAATTACAATAATATTAATAAAAGAAAAATAAGGTATGCTTTTCACTTTACTGCCGAGACATAAATATAAATAAGAAAGATCAGGGAAGAAGACGAGAAAAAAAATTAAATGGTGATAGAATTAAATATAAAATAGAAAAACAAATGTCAAAATGACCCAGGCAGGAAATGTTAAAAGGCGCAAAAAAATATATAGCGCAAAAAATAGGTCAACTGAAATGTACAGGTCATCATTTAAAAATGTCAGCAAGAGTTGTTAGAAGATACTAAATGGAAAATAAATTAATAAATAAATAGAAAATAAATAATAAATAAACAATAAATAAAAAATTATTTAAGGGGAGAGGATGGCCGGTATCTGTAAATTCAAGAAAAAGCAAGCAAGAAAGTAAGTAAATGCATATAGTAAAATATAAGTAAATATACATACAAGATATGAAAGTGTGGGTAGATTGATATATTAGATAGATAGGAAAGTTTAAAGAATAAAGCAGAAAATGCAGATAAAAAACCGGCCATGCAAAGAAGAAATAAAGAATTAAAATAAAGGATTATTAAATTATAAAGTTTTAAGAAGTATGTAGAAAAAACGATAAAGTTAAAGAAAAAAAATGTATACATCTATATAAAAGGTAAAAGTAATAACTATGCAATTTCAAAATTGCCATAATAAAATTTGGACTTATGTTTACAGAAAGAGATCAGTTCATTTTTAGAATTTATTATATTGTTACTTTGAGAGGAGGTAATTATAGTTATAGCTTCAGTTGTGTAGAGGCGATATGACTTAGAGCCTAGAGTATAAGACTTAACTTTTTTATGATAGTCCATTTGATTGAGAAGGGGTATTGTTAGAGTTAAGTTTTTTAATTAAAGTGGTTAGAGAAGTTCCTTGGTTATTATTAGAATTATGGTTGTTAAAAGAAGAAATGTGGTTTGATATTCTTTTCTTAATTAATGTTGAAGTAGCACCGATATATGTATGTACTTTATTAAAAGCTCGAGGTCTGGTATTAATATTAATTTGCTGATTTGTATTAGTTAAATAGTTTGAATTTTGTTCATAGTGTTCAACAAATGGTGTGACAATGTCTGTATGAGGACTATTTTGGAGGGGATAATGAGTGTTGTTAGTGTTAGGATGGCTGTTAGGAGAAATATTCTTCTTCTCATTATTATTATTATTATTATTATTATTATTACTAGTTGTATGATTGTAGATGGAGGGGCTACTCGAGTGGTGTATTGGATTAGTAACTATATCTGATGGAAGATGGGAAAAAGGATAACTTGAAGACGAAATATTAGTGTCTGTTATGGGAGGATTGTGTGGGAGCTCAGTAATTGTGCAAGAATATATAACATCTTTATGGATGCAATCATTATTGAGTGGGCAAAGATGTTTGTTATTACAATTAGTTAGTTTTGGGTTTAATTGGGAAAGGGATTTTTTGGGCTGATTTAATTTTTTTGTTATTAGATGTTAAGATTCTTTGTGCTAAATTAGGCATTGTTGAATAAGAAATCCTGATTGAATTTTTATTGAAAATAGAACTATATCTGTGTGGGTATTTGAAAGAGTTTTGTACAATGTTGAAGCATTCCTTAGTTTTGACATTTAGGCTAAATGGAAGATTAAACCAAATATTTTTCTTTCTCCTGATGCGACTGGGTGGGTTAGAGGTATTGCGATTAGTATTTTGGTTTGGATTATATATGTAGACTGGTCCATTGTTATTGATAGCGGCAGATCTTGTTATTTGAACTGGTTTCTTACGAGTCATAGTGTGTGTGATTACAGATTTAAGGCGTCCTGCAGGAGGAGCATAATTGTTGTATTAAATCTTTTCTTTGTGTCCTGAGTTCCATAAGGCATTATTGAAGAAAGTAGCATTTTGATTAAAAGTTTTTTTATCAGCAGAAAGAGCAGATATTCTTCTAGAGACAGATGGTACTATAGATTTTATAATTGAGTTGGGGTGGTTAGAAGATTTATGGACGTATAAAAGTGTAAGATTAGGTTTATGATAGGGGCTATGAGTTTCGGTATTAAGATTAAGTGTAACATCTAGAAAATTTGAAGTTTTTTTGTTTGGTTCGATAATTATAGAAAGGCCAAAGTTATTGAAGAAGTTATGTAATTTTTTAATTGTTTTGTTGTACTCTCTTGGCCTGGCTGTTGTAGTAAAAAGGGCATTGTCTTTATAAAGGCCTCCTTGAATATGTTTAAAGTGGTATTTTTCTTTCAGTAAGAAGAGTCCCACTAAATCGGTAACTTCTGCAGAGTCAGAAGCACCCATCAAAATGTCAAAATTATCAGGGGTATCCTTTCTAATCCAAAGCTTATTGTTAAATTGTATAAGGGACTTTCTCGCTAGGAGAATTAATTTTATTTCTAAATTAGTTAAGTCAGAATTTCTTTTAGCAAAGATAAGAGCTTTATTTAAAAGGATTGGAGAAATTGATTGATAATAATTTTGGATGCCAAAGGTTATGAAGTTAAGGAGGTGTTTATTTTTAAGGGAGACAAACCAATTAATTACAAAATCTGAATTCAGCCAAAGAGGGAAACTTACTTTTTCTTTAATAGAAGGGATGATTCTATCTAAGATATTTTTGCTTACAGCTCCTAAGTCAGAATTAGATAGTCAGATCAATCTGATGGAGGGGTTGTCATAGAAATTAGGTTCATGATCCTTGAGGGTGAATCTAGGAATACCCGGTGAAATTATTTCAGTGAAGTTATGAATATTCATAGAAGTCAGTAAAAGTTGTTTTGTGAAGGACTATCATTATTTATATTATTAGTACTGCTTATTAGAGGAGGGGGATGTTCAAGTTCATTGGCATTTGTTTGACCAAAGATTGGCTGTTGGGAAAGATTAGTGGTGTTTCTTTGGAGGGATTTAGATGGTATCTCAGTTACAGTTCATGAATAAATCACATTTTTATAGATACAGTTATTATTGAGGGAGCATTCTTCTTTTTTTGACAATTACATTTACTACATACTGCACTGCCCGAAAAAAAACAAAACAATTTTCATTATTTCAGCTGTTTTGACAACTTTCAAATCGGATTATATACATTGTCACACTGGACTTATTTTGGAATACATTCTATCTAAAGAACTATTTTGCATTTTGGATCAACTCTAGAGGAGTTTCATTCAAGCTGAAATATTATGCGCGGTTTGTTTTTATATTAGTTTTTTACATATCCAATATTTTTTTCATTTTTTTATTTGACAATTTATAACGACAATATATTGCGGTTTCACTTAATGCCTTAACTAGCAAATTCTAGCATTGCTACAAATATAATTTGCTGATTTCTTTATGTCCTCTGATGAGAAGAATAATAAGAATAGCATTCTTTGAAACTCTGCGGAATAAGGTCTTTGTAAATTGTTTTTTGGAGTATTCAGTCGAACAATAAATTTTGATTGTAAAGTTCAACTTACAGTTTTCATTTTCTTTCTCTTTATATATATATATATATATATATATATATATATATATATATATACTTTCGTTTCTTTAATAATATTATCAAACATTGATTTACAATAATTGTATCTTTACAAACTATTTTATAAGTCACATCCTGAGATCATTCATGCAGACAACACTTTAAAGAGTATTGATGGTCAAGATTTTTTTTACTCTCTATTTTCGAACTTGGAGTGATGATGGCCTCTGTTCTGTTTCGAAAGATAATGGATACTCTCAGTAAGAATGCCTGCTCATGTAACTGAAGCAAGGGTTGCACAATCCTGAATCACACCTCTCCTGTGTTGGCATTGTCCAATTCCAGAGGCAAAGAAAAGCACAGGACGACTCAAAACAATGCCAAGATGAGTGGAGAGTAGATTTCCAAATAGTCACCCATTCTAATACTGACCAGGCTCAACGATGCTTAACTTTGGTGATCTTACAGGAACCAGTGTGTCAGCATGATTATGCCGTACCGACTTGAAGTACATGGTGCAAAGGGGAAAAAGTGGCTTGTTACCTCTAAAACAACAATTCTCTCCTTTGACCACCAATACTCGGATCCTAACTCCTCCCTAGTCAAAATGACTGGTTCTCTACTTGAGAAAGCCTTCTTCTTTGATAAGGTCCTAAAGACTGGAAGCAAAAATTTGAAAATTCAAGGTAGGGAGTACGGAACGTTAGGTGTGGGCATCCAGGTTAGATGATTAACATGACTTCTTCTACTAAAAATATTTTAGGTGGTTGCCCATTGATTCAGACTTTATTGTTTGTATAAAAAAATAAAATAAAAAAGAAAAGCTACCAAAGCGAAAAGTTATTTCTGTTAAAATCTTTTATTTTATTCACTTATCTAGCTGATGGTACCCAAGTGATATTCTTTTTATAACTTTTGAAATCATTACTATATTTTGAATAATAATCAATAGATAATTGACTCTATAATAATTAATAGCAAATCTGCATGAATTAAAATATAATATTTATGCATATTTTACAACCTGGCAATGCTGGGTGACCTGCTAGTGTATATATATATATATATATATATATATATATATATATATATATATATATATGTATATATATATATATGTATATATATGTATATATATATGTATATATATATATGTATATATATATATATGTATATATATGTATATATATATGTATATATATATATATATATGTATATATATATATATATATGTATATATATATATATATATATGTATATATATATATGTATATATATATATATATATATGTATATATATATATGTATATATATATATATGTATATATATATATATGTATATATATATATATATATATATATATATATATATATATATAATAGAAAAGTAACTTTGTGTGTGTATGTGATTTCCTTCCTCATAGGTTCCGAAACAGTTGAGCCTATCTTTTGCAAATTTCATACAAAGCTAATTTATATGTTTGGTAGTGTTCTTAGATATGTTTTGTACAGAAATTCGTCCAATGAAAATCGAAAAAAATCTGATCTTAAAAGTAGTTTTTCTCTCTTATAGATAAAAAAGAATTATTTTTATAGGGGAGTATTTTATATTACACTGGCAAGGGAGATAATAAAATTTCAGCAAATCATTTTTTCTAAAAAGACAAAAACAAAAAAAAAACAGATTTAATACAATCTGGAGATATACCTTAGTGGTAGAGGCTACAGATCCCCAGTTCAAGCCCTGATGTACCTCACCATTTTATTAAAAAAATTTTTTAATAATCAGTTCAATTTACAATAAAAAAAAAAGAGGTGCCATTTAAAATCGCAGCAGATCTATTCTTCATTTGCATATTTTAAAACTAAACATTAATCAGAAGTGACTTTTCCAGGGTATTCATTGTGAAGCCCAAATATCAGCTGAGGTGATATTGTAAACAAACACAGACGGAATTTGATGAACGACATTATCATTATTATTATTATTATTTTCTTAATTTTAATATTTTTTTTTTTGCGAATTAGCCCACAAGGCAAATTATTCCTCGTAATAATATTCAATAGAGGACTGATGTAATAATTCATACACAATCTGCATAAATTAAAATGTGTTTAAATGTATTGTATGATCGGGCAACGCTGGGTTGCCAGTTAGTAAGTGTATATGTGTGTGTACATTATATATATATATATATTTTTTTTTTTTTTTTTTTTATTCAATTTTCACCCCAAACAAGGCACAGTGCCACTTTGAAGCAGGGGGCTACTATTAGGGAATTAATTAGCGGGGTCATTATGAAGGGAGAAGAGTAGAAAGATGTTTGTTAACATTACACTTGAACTTCTGCATATCATTGCAGTTGGGAAAGCAGAATCCCGGAAGGGAGTTCCAAAGACCCGCAGTTCTGGGGAAGAAACTATTGGAGTAAAAGGCTTTCTTGCACCTAGGGATCTCCACTGTAAAGGGATGAGACTTAGTAGCTTGTCGGGTTTGTCGGGGGTAGTTACGTCGGGGAGGTACAAGTGTTTGCAGTTCGTCAGAGCATTCACCATTAAAGTATTTGTAGAACAGGCAGAGGGATGCAACATCTCGTCGATGGGACAGAGGTTGAAGCCCAGATGACAGTTCAGGACCTATCAGGTTTGCGACTCTTTTTTGAACCCTGTCCAGGAGCGAGAGACAAGCAGCAGATGCACCAGCCCAGATGTGACAACAGTACTCCATACATGGGCGAATGGTTGCCTTATAGAGGTATAGGATACTGGCAGGCGTAAGTAGTTTTCTAGCACGGTAGAGGGAGCCAACCTTCCTTGCAGCAGCCTTGGCAATGCTCTCAATGTATCTATTCCAGTTCATATTCCCTGTAAACGTTAGGCCGAGGAGTTTAAAAGTACTTTCAGGCAATGTGTTCTTGGCCATTGCTATTGGTGGTAGAGAAGGTTTCTTGTAGTTATTGAAGGAAACAAGCTTAGTCTTAGCAGCATTGAATGAGACCAACCATTTTTGTCCCCATTCCACTACGGATTGGAGGTCATCCTCTAGTGTTTCTGCCATTTTCTTGGATATGTGTTCATTTGTTTTCCCCTCATATCTGTTATAGAGAGTGGTGTCATCGGCAAATATACCCATCTCCGAAACAATATTATCAGGGAGGTCGTTTATAAATATCAGGAACAATAGAGGTCCAAGGATAGACCCCTGAGGCACTCCCGCATTTATGTCATATTGTTTGGATGTACGTCCGTCGAGGACAACTTTGATTTTTCTATTACTTAAGAAGGATTTAATTACGTTATGAATTCTTCCAGTGATTCCATATGATCTAATTTTCCTTAGAAGACCATCGTGCCATACCCTGTCAAAAGCCTTAGATATATCAAGGGCCACCGCTCTACCCTCCCCTGTTTTATCCAATGAACGGTATATACGTTCAGAAACTACAGTTAAGATATCTGCTGTTGAACGGGCTTGCCTGAATCCATATTGTTTGTCAGTCAAGAGTTTAGCAGCTGTTAGGTGCTGGACTAGGGCTTTATTAACCAAGGACTCAAATATTTTGGCGAAAAGCGGGAGGAGGCTAATGGGGCGATAATTTAGTGGGTCAGTTCTTTCACCAGAATTCTTGAAGACTGGTACCACAGAGGCGGTTTTCCAGCAGTCGGGAAAACAAGATTCGTTAAGGCATTTATTGTAAAGTTTGGACAGAACTGGAGCAACCTCGGCAGAGCATTTTTTTAATAGCACAGCCGGGATGAGATCTGGTCCACATGCTTTAGAGGTGTCTAGGTTTTTTATAATAGCATGTACCTGAGAAGGGGTGATTTTCAAGTCGTCAAGTGTGGCGTCTGTTCGCAGAGGAAAATCAGGGAGTGAGTGGTGTACCGAGTTCAGTGTGGAGTTTGAGGCAAACCGACTGGCAAGCAGATTAGCCTTGTCAGTTGCCGTGCAAGCAACCTCATGATTGTTTGTTAGTGGGGGAATAATTGACTGTCCATTATTAACTACGCTGTTGTAGATTTTCCAAAAATCCCGGGTTCCTAATTTCTGTGCTTCGATGCGCTTTCTGGTGGTTTCAGAGTAATCTGACTTAGCTGTGTCTATCACTCTCTTACAATTATTTCTAGCTTCTATAAACTTCTGTTTATTTGAGCTGGACTTATGTCGGTTGAATCTGCGGAACGCATGCTGCCTTTGACAAATGGCAGCTGCACAAGCAGAAGTAAACCATTGGGGGGAGTGGGGCTTGCTATAGTATTTCCGTGCGGGAACATGTGCTTCAATAGCAGTTTTGAACCATTCAGTTGTCTCATTTGCACACTGTTCCGCTGGAAGAGTAAAGATATTTTGCCATGGGGCATCTCTGATGAGCTCCCTGATGGCTTCCCAATCAGCCTTTTTGTAATACCTCGTTGTTTTGAGTAGTGGGTCTTCAGTTTTAGGGCGAGAATTTAGGCTGATTTCTACCATTATCACAGCGTGATCAGCATTCCCGAGTGGGCTATGGGCATTTGTTGTACAGTCATTGGGAACTGTTGTCAGAAAGAGATCTAGAAGTGAGGCATGTTGATCGTGCTGGTCTGGGAAACGTGTCGGAAATGTAACCATCTGAGATAGGGAATGAGATATAGAGAAGCTATATGTGGCGCTACCAGCTACGTCTGTGTGATTTGAGAATCCTAGCCAGTTACTGTGGTGGACATTGAAGTCACCAAATACATGTATTTGTGCGCTAGTATCGAGGGAGAGTGCTATATCTATGCTGTCTGAGACTTTGTTTATTAGGGTACAGTCTTGGTTTGAGGGAGAGCGGTAGAGAAAATATAAGTAGCTAATATTGTGTTGCATATTTAGTCTGAAACACATAAAGGCCTGGCCCTCTGATTCTAGTTTTATTTCTCTAGTTAGGGGGAGGGTGTTTCGAATATAGACTCCAAGTCCATGCATATGTCTGTCCGAGTCCTTACGGTAGAGTGGGAGATAACCAGGCATGTTAAAGTGGTTAGAGGGTATGGAGGAGTGAAGGTTAGTTTCACTTAATGCTAAGATATCCGGGGTGTTTACAAGGAGAAATGACTCAACATCATCTAAGTTAGTTCTAAGCCCGCGGATATTAGTAAATGCAAGCCTCAAGGGAGGAGGCAGGTTGGTTTTCTTTGAGTTTGGTCCTGGTTTAAACGTAACTTTTGCTTGAGCTGTCATTTCATTTTATTTTATTTAAAAGTTTCAGTTAGGGTGGATGAGTGAGGGGGTGCTGGACAAGTAGTTGTGCAGAATACCAGACATGCAATACAAGTAGACCATCAGCTGTCCTCACCCACAGGATTGTGGCCTCAGGAAAGCCCACCGGGGATGAGTGCAGGGTCCCTTTCCATGCGCGACATGGCACTACAAACATCCCGATATTTTACAACTGTTGATGGAGCAGCCGCTCTAAGCGCTACCAAAGAGTTAGGGCTCCTGTACTATCAGGATATATATATATATATATATATAACTTCTGTCATACTATAATTATTTGCTTGTTAAATTGTTTAAATGCAAAGCTCACTTCAGAATAGTGGAATACATGTTAAAAAAAAAAAACAACAGTTTTTACAGCTTGGAATGCTTTGATCTTTTTAAAACATTCTCTTCCACCACAAAAAAGAAAAAAAATTAGAAAATCTGAGCCAAACTGTTAATTTGGTACAAGAAAAAAAACCTGTAATGAAATATTTCACATACATAACTAAGACACAATAAAGTGAATGATATGTAACGTTATATCACTTCCTCAGAATGCAATCATTTTTAAATATGTCCATGCATCTCTAGAAGAGGTTGTGTCCGTTCGTAGAGACTAAGTTTGAAATATCCCCATGACTAAACAAACATTGAATGGGCTGATCTATTTTTAAATTGGTCCATAATTTCTATCATAATATAATATCAGGTAATATGACTTTTAAAAAATTGTTTACATTACAGCCTAATTTGCACGAGTTTATTAGATCAAATAGACACATACTGTCTCTCTCTCTTTCTCTCTCTCTCTCTCTATATATATATATACACACACACACACACATGAGGATTGCTGTATCTTTCCAGATGATCGCCGTCATATTGAGTTCTCCCCATCTTGTCGTCCATGCCATCTTAGATGACTCCATAGTCCCACCACGGATTTGCACATCTTGAAGCAGATGTGACATACAAATTGAGCAATTTCCACTGAATTAACTTCCTCTAGAGGTTGAAGGGTATTCCTATGAACAATCACATGTCTTCTCAAACCAGCAGTAGACTTGCAAACTTTGCTGCATATTAAACTGATCGTTTAGTTTGGACTAATAGGTACAAAGTGGACCTGAACAGGAGTTCTGTGTGACTTAATGTGGTTGACGTAACCAGCTTTTGACAGAAGCACTCGTTCGCAAGTGTCATATTTCCAGCTCTGTGTGTCATGGTTAAGACCATCAATTAAAACTTTGTGAAGCTTTTGCTTCAGATTGTTGTGGGTCTGCTTTCCTTTCTCTAAAGCATCACAACTTTCATGTAAAAGCTTCGCAGAGTAAGTTCTTCCAAGTTTCAAATTGTTCTTTGTATAGTTTCTGAACCTCTTTAGGCTTACGTTGAGGGCACTTGCCATTTTCTGGCTCTCCATAAAAAATTTGTTTTGGCAACCTACAATCTTTCATTTGAACCACGTGGCCCATCTAACGCATGTGAGATCTGATTACAAGGGTCTCAACACTAGAGCAACATATTCTCACAAGGACCTCAGTATCAGGTACTTGTGCCTCTTGATGCTTAAGATACGTCTCAAGCACTTTTGGTGAAATCGTTCAAGCCATTTAATGTGCTTTTGGTGCAATGTCCATGATGACTACAACAGTGTGGTTAGAACACAGGTCTTGTAAACGCAGATCCTTATCTTGTCTGTGATGCTATGGTCAGACCACACTCTATTCTCTAACTTTCCAAAAGCTACAGTGGCCTTCTAAATTTGTCTGAGGATTTCAGTATTAAGGAAGCCAGAACTACCAAGGTAGACAAATGAATTGACTACCTGTAGCCTAGCACCAAAGACCATGATGTCCAGCTCAGTGCATGACTGGCTCCGTACAGGAGTGAACATCACCTTTATTTTAGGCAGACTGACAAAAGCCAGTGCAGGAGTCAACAAAGTCATCCATTATATGCTGCATATCGGCCTCAGCGTGCAACAAAAAAACAGCATCATCTGCATAAAGTAGCTCCTTAACAAAGACATGATGTAACTTGGTTCTGTTAAACCTTCTAAGATTAAAAATGTGATGTGTGGTGGGAAACTTTAACATGACATTCTTATCACAATCTTGAAATGCATAAGCAAGTAGAGCAGCAAAAAATATAGAGAACAGACTAGGGGCAGGAATATCACCTTGTTTGACAACATTGTCGATTAGGGTTTCATCAGACAATTTTCCGTTAAAGGACGCCTCCCACTGCGACAACTTAACCACACAAAATCGTACTCCCCCCTCCTCCCTAACCCCTATTCCCTTTCCTTTATCACACCTTCCTCCAAAAACCTCCTACTGCCCATATTTACAAAGTATACACCCCAATTTCTTCCAGAATATTAACCACACCCAAATATCTTATAAAACTAATGCAATTTTGACTCTCATTTCAATATCGATTCTTTTTTTGGCCTGATGAGGTGTTATCATTTAATTGGGATTCCACTGGAACATGAATGCACATATCTAACCAATAATGTTTGTTTTATAAACAGACTATATATATATATATATATATATATATATATATATATATATATATATATATATATATATGTACAAGGTGGAAAGTTAAAATTGTCGTCCTAGAAAAGATGACATGATTCTATTTCCGTTTTATCAAAAACGTTTTTTTTTTTTTTGTTGCAAACCATCTACTAGTTGGCCAGTTGTGTACAAATCCCAAGAGCGATAGGAGCCTTCTGTCATGTCTGAAAGTTACACAATGTTCAATGAGCAAGATCGGAGATGTACAACTCATGCTCTCTATTGAACCAAGTTATGAAACAGGACCCTTGTCAGCACCCTCATAATGTAAATCTAGACAGTTCAATGCTCGAGGGCAAAGCTCAATGAAGTTGCCGGCCACAATTATGATCTTTGATGTGGTTTCAAGTAAAGGCCACATCATGCCACCTCACATCTTCGAAGTCGGCTTGAAAGTCACCATCAATGTATAACTGGATGTGCTGAAGAGTGTGGTTATTCCCTGGTGAAATCAGGTAGCCGCTAGTAAACCCTGGGTGTGGCAGCAGGACTTGGCTTCAGAAGGATTTCTATGACTTTGCAGCGTTCTCTCATTGAACTCCTACTGGCCTCCCCCTCCTCCGCCGACCGAACTTGCTGGGCTACTTTGTTTGGTCATACATCAGAAACATCACCAACATGATTTCTGATACAACCACAGCCAGCCTGATCACCTCCATCCGCCAAGTATTCGCAGAGCTCTCACCGGCACTTGTGGAAAAGGCATGCTTCCAATTTTGGACCCGTATCATTGGTTATTGAGACTGCATTGAATAGATGTTGGTTTTACTACATAATCAAGCTACCTGAATTGATTTTTTTTCAATAAAGGTTTTAAAATAAAGCTGTAGTATTGTTTTCTAATTTCGACAAATTTATCATTCTACCCAGTATATATATATATATATATATATATATATATATATATATATATATATACAAGGAGCGTGCAATAAGTAATGCCTCTGACCCACTTCCAGTTGTCTGATCTAGCCGAAATTTTGCATGTGCAATGATTTATATCTCTACGGGTTATGTGGCAAATTACAGCTCTGAACTAATTGTGGTTTCTGTTTTACAGGTGTTTGAACTGAGTCAGGTGTGAAATGGAGCCTGATGACTGTCGAGCAGTGATCCGATTTTTGTATTTGAAAGGACGCACACCACAGAAACTTATGGTGATAATGCCCCATCATATGACCTTGTAAAACGCTGGCATCGTGAATTCAAAAATGGCCAGAAGTCTGTGGAAACAGCTCCCCCTTCTGCCATTGATGGGGTATCTGTCCGTCAAATTTAGGCTGCCATTTTGGAAGATTGGCGCATTACTATTCGCCAAATAGCCCAAGATGTCAAGATTAGTACAGGGTCTGTGGAAACTATCATTCATGACTATTTGCATATGCATAAGGTGTCTGCCAGATGGATTCGCAGGTTGCTCACACCATTCCAGAAGCGAGAGCGTATCGAGTGTGCGAGGATGAATTTGGAGATGTGCCAAGAAGATGAGTCAAAGTTGTTCAAAAGACTGACTACACAGGATGAAACCTGGATCCATTACTATGATCCAGAGACCAAAGCCAGTCAATGCAGTGGAAGCACTTGAACTCACCACCTCCAAAGCAGGCAAGGATGCAGCCCTCCGCGGGCAACGTCATGTTCACAGTCTTCTGGGAACAGGACGGGGTAGTGATGACAGATTTCCTGGCAAAGGATACCTTAATTACAGAAGCCTATTATGCTTCACTTTTGAGGAAATTAAGGGAAGCTATCAAAATCAAGAGGCGGGGCAAGGTCAGCAAAGTTACCCTCCTCCTGCAGGACAACACTCCAGTCCACAATTCGCATGTCGCCAGATCAGAAGCACGGGCGTGTGGTTATGAAATCCTTCCCCATCCTCCTTACTCTCCTGACCTTGCACTCTCTGACTTTCATCTCTACCCAGCCATGAATTTGTTTTTGAAAGGAAAGCGTTTCCCAGATGATGCAGCCTTGATTTCTGAAGTCACATCATGGTTGGAGGATCAACCTGGAGTGTTCTACAAAAACGGTCTCCAGAGCTGCATCAAACGATGGGAGAAATGCATAACTCTGGATGGTTCCTATGTAGAGAAAGACTAATAACTGTGCCAAGTTTGGTTGCTCTACTCCTATGGGAAATGGGTCAGGGGCATTACTTATTACACACCCCTCGTGTGTGTATATATATATATATATATATATATATATATATATATATATATATGTGTGTGTGTGTGTGTGTGTGCATACTAAATATATATATATATGTGCGACTAAACTGGTTCCCCCATCAGACTTGTTTGGTGAGGAGGGTGGCTAGTCTATCTGAAGGATTAAAAACAAGACCTTCCAAAGGGAGAATGAACTCTTTTTCTGGGTCAACGGCCAACTAGCACCGTGTATATTTGTGTGTGTGTGTGTGTATATGTGTATTGGGGTGGGGAGGGCTCCCGTAAGCCGTGGTGAAGGCAACCTTTCTAGGAGAAGCAAATCTCCGATTTAAAAAACCATAAAGCGGAAGACCATTACCCGCATTAAACTGGTTTTCAGTTTAATTTGTTGCTGGCTATCTTGCTCTTGCTTGTTGCTGGATCTCAACATTTTGAACCGAGAGAGAGACTTAGCTGTCGTACAAAGTAACATCATCTTTGTATAGATACTCCCTCAGGTATTTGGGTTCATGGATGTTAAATGTCTGAGGGAGTGGCACTCGTCTGACAAGACGTTGCAATCATCATATGTGCATATATATATATATATATGTATATACACTTATGTATATATATATACATATAAGTATGTGTGCATGCATATATATATATATATATATATATATATGTATACATATATTTATATATATATGCACACACACATATATGCGTATATATATATATATATATATGCATGTGTATACATATATATACTCTTATAAACTCCTACAACTTTGTTATATATGGGTCATGGAACTACATTCACTAGCAAAAGATCTAGCTAATTTGCATATTCTTTTAAATATTCATTTTAATTAATTCCCTATTAGTTTCTTCGGTTTTCTCATAAGATGATCATCTTTAGTTAACTATTACATGCAATAATATTCATGCAGATATTCTAAGTGATTTATATTTGCGTAATATTTGCATAAAAATTTGTTAGTAAACACAAACCTCTTTCTATATATAGTTATGTATGCATATATATATATTTTTTAAAAAATTTTGCTTACCAAACTCCTCCTAGAGTTTTTGGTCTACAGACATGAAACTTCATATATAAGGTATTTGAAACCATGTGAAACTTTCTATTTGAGTTTTAGCCCGGGAAAATCGGTGCAAAAGTGCCAAAATTAGAAAAAATGAAATTTGCGACGGCATTATGAATATGCATACATAACGTAGTAGATATTGGTTCATGTTTTAATTTTTAGTCTTGCAGCAAATATGTCTTCATTGCTCCGTCATTAACAGCAGAGGAAAAAATAAATCGTAAACTAAACATTTTGGTTTTAATTCTTGATCATGGTGCACGAGTCATCTTTTTTTTAAATACGAAATTTGCATTAATCAAAATAACATATTTAAGCATATTTTACGACCGGGCAATGCAAGGCGCCCTGCTAGTATATATATAGGTATGTACATACATATATATATATATTTACGTATGTGTGTGTATATATATATATACAAGAACATAATATGGTGTATTTCCTTATGTGTTCCAATTGTTTTGTAACAATTTGGCAAATTTATACATTATATTATTTAAAGGTATTCCAGAAAAAGCTACTGCTCAGACACCAAAATACATTTATCACACACACACACACACACACACACACACACACACACACACACACACACACACACATATATAGACAGATATATAATCCCTATTTTAAGGAAACAAGCAGTTTGACCTCACTTCGTTCATACTCATTTTGTTTTTTCTTTATTTATTTTTCGATTCCCTTTGAATTGAATAAGTATCCTACTTTCGTATTTCTATTTTTCTATTTATTTAATCTTTAAAAGTTTTTTCATTGTTTATATTTTCCTCTCTGATTTATTTATGTAAACTACGCCTTTCAGATTTTAGTCTCTGTTTATATGTCCAGCTATTCATTTCTCAATTTGCCTTAGTTTTGTATAAATTTTATTCACATGTTACAATGTATGTTTTTAATTTTCCCTACACACCCACACACACATTTATGTGAACCTTTAATTAAACTGCAATCTTACTCCAAATACTTACAGAAATCTACAAACCATTAACACTACGTGGACACCAGGCAAAATATTCACTTATATTCGTGCTATTTGAACTTTAATCAAGGTTAGAATATCTAACTATATTTTTCCTGTTATAATGGAATCCCTGATAATAGCCAGCGAACTCCCCTCAACACTTTAATTAAAAAACTTAAATATAAAAACACGCATTTCTCTATTAATTGGGCTATTCTTAAAAAGTCAAAGTTTTATAACCCAGGTTTTATGTCTTGTCACCTTTGCATATCTGAAGCTATAAGTATCAATTTTTTCCCTCAAAGTATCAATAAAATCAACTCCAAAAGCGAACTTATTTCCCAATGTAAACACAAAAAAAATTCAAATATAACCAAATCGAAATTACTTAACTTGCTTCTTAAACTTTAGGCTATAAATTTACTTAATATAAGAATTTTTTTGTGAGATAAAGGAGCTGTCATATACTGGTCCTGGCGGTATATCTGCATATATATATATATATATATATATATATATATATATATATATATATGTTTCTGTTTGGATATGTATACGTGTGTGTGTGTGTGTATGCATGCATATATACATGTATGTCTGTATAATTACATATGTGTGAATGCTCTTTGGATGTGAGTGAGATGGCTCCTTTAGTTTCACCTCTTATATTATTTGAAAATTTTGAAAACTTTAAGTGTCAGGAAAATGATAAAATCATTTTTATGTCATTTTGTTGATGTTGTAAGTCCGATATTTCGCTAAAAATAGCCTCATCAGGGTAGTTAGTCACTCTGTACTTTTTTATTTTTTTTTACTTCATTTTGTTATTATAGAGGAAATAAGTCCTGGAGAAGAAATTTAAAAGTACTAGCAGTGCATTTTTGACGTGTGTGTTCGCTCCAGTTTCGAGCAGGAATATGAAATAAGAAAATAGTGGCACACTATTTGAAGACACTTATTTTGAATAAAAATTTAAAAATTTTGAAAACTTTAAGTGTCAGGAAAATTATAAAATCATTTTTATGTCCTTTTGTTGATGTTGTAAGTCCGATATTTCGCTAAAAATAAGCCTCATCAGTGTAGTTAGTCAGTCCGTAGTTTTTTTTCTTCATTTTGTTGTTATACTTAAAGTTTTCAAAATTTTCAAATTTATATTCAATTTTAAGTATAACTTACAACATCAACAAAAGGACATAAAAATGATTTTATCATTTTCCTGACACTTAAAGTTTTCAAAATTTTCAAATTTATATTCAAAATAAGTGTCTTCAAATAGTGTGCAACTATTTTCTTATCTTATATTATTTATTTTGTATATGTGTATATGCATTTATAAATTTGTAAATGGATATATGTGTATATGGACAATTATACATTAAATTATTAAACTATAACTTATGCTTTGTCAATCTTTCTACTGATTTAAACTCCCCTCCCAGTTATAAATAAATAAATTTGAATTATGTCTTCCACATCATTGTCTTTCTGTCTGCGTTACAATGACCTCACTTGACCTATATTTATCTATTCTATAAATAGATTGACAAGGTTGATTTTCTATCTGCCTCTTCCCCCTTCTTTTCTCTTGTTTTCTCTCCACTATGTCTATTTTTCTTTCTCCCCTCTTTTTTCTGCTTCTTATCATTCTTTCTTCCTCTTCTCTTTTCTGCTTTTTCTTTTCTTTTTCTCACTCCCTCCTTTTCAATTTCAATTTCAATCTTTATTGAGTCTTCATTTCACCTTTTCCATTTACTAAAATTGCTTTGTTATTTTCTATTTCCATATTGCCTTTTCCATAATATTTTTAAAAATTGGTTTTTTAAAAAAAATCTTGAATTTTACTTTTCTGTGATCTGATGGATTTTCTACAAGCATGAATTTACTCTGGACATGTGTAATAAATTGCGAACAGACGGGCTTACCTGACAAACGCTCGAGGTGTGCATTCTGCAAAGCGGGCACGTCCAAAGAAAAATGGCAAGATGGCGGCGGCCGGCTAATATTGCCAAGTAATCACGCAAAATCTCGTGTTCTCTCGCACACACGAGAGTTCAGCTTAGCATAAAAATGGGTCACTGTGAGCAAGAAGCGAGAAGGAAAAACGTAGTCAAGAAAAGACGACGCTTCTGACGACTGAGAAGAAAAAAGAAGAAAAAGAGCAAGAGGAAGAAGAGAACGATACATGAGAAGACGAGGTGTGTGCGGTTTTGAGTAAATCGAAACAGACAGAAAAAAAAACTCTGATTACAAGCTATCTCAGCTTTGGTATGGAGAAATTTGACATCAGATTAATTCCGGAATTCGATGGCTCCCCCACTGGTCCCTCGGTGGTCGAATGGCTGGAAAAGGCTGAGCGCGTTTGCCGGTTGGGCAAGATTAAAGACCCAGCTATGGTTATCCCATTGAGACTCACTAAAGGGGCTTATGCCGTGTACCAGCAGCTAGGGAAGGATCCGACCATGGAGCAGATTACACAAGCGCTATACGGGGCATTTGGTACAGACCCTTTTGTCGCCTGGAGGCAGTTTTCCGAACGCCGACTTGGGCCGGGGGAGACAGTGGATGTCTACATGGCCGACTTGAAAAAGCTTGCCACTCCCTTCGGCGGTGCAAGTGATCGCATATTGGCATGCGCCTTTTTGTCGGGACTTCCGGATGAGGCAAGTCGACTGCTGCGAGCATCGTCAAGACTCACTGAGATTGGATTGGAGGAGTTATTGGCGAGAGCACAAAACATCTTGAAAGACGATCGAGAACTAGTCTCCGCAGCTGTTGACACTCTGGACTCGCCAACGAAGGGTCTACGATGCTATACCTGTGGTGGCCCCAACCACTTTTCCAGAGACTGCAAAAGCGGTACAAGGCGCACCCCTAATTATGGAGCACGACAAGTAATACGGTGTCACCAATGCAATAAGCCAGGCCACACAGCGCGGAATTGTCCGGGAAACGGGCAAGGGGAGGACGCCGCAGCGCTAGCACCCTCCCCAACGCGGCATTGAACAAAGCGCTGCATGCAGTAACAGTTCAAGTTGATGGATGTGAACGTTCAGCGCTGGTTGACACCGGCTGTACCCAAACCCTTCTTCGAAAGGAATATTGCGCCACATGGAAGAAACGAAGGATCCCTGTACTTACTGTCGGCCAAGGCTCATTGGTGTGTTGTGGGGTCAGCGTTGTTCATATCAGCATTGGCAATGGCTCTCCGATTGCTGTGACGGTGTTAGTGGTCGATGGGGAGCTGCTCGGATATGACCTTCTCCTTGGAATGGACGTTATCACACAGCTAGGCGGAATTACTGTGAACGGCGCCGGTGATGTGAGCTTCTCTCGACCAAACAAACAAATGTGTGCAGCAATCACTCTCGATGAGCCCGACTTCCATGCAGAATACGATAAGGGCACGAACACTTGGACAGCGTCCTGGAAATGGGCAGGCAACCAGCCACCAGTGTCATTGCGGAATCGACTTACAGAGTATCCTCCTCCTGCGTGGCTTAGGGGGCAGTACGAGACAGAACTTCAAGTGTGGCTGGATAATGGCTGGTTAGTTCCATACCCAGAGGATGAGCTCGGGCCCCCGCGGGGGCTAATTCCCCTGATGGCTGTCAGACAAGAGAACAAGCAGAAAGTTCGACCTGTTCTTGATTACCGGGAACTTAATGAATACGTTGACCCACACACTGCGGGGGCTGATGTCTGTGCTCATAAACTACGGGAGTGGCGGCGGCAGGGTGCGGAAGCAGCCATACTGGACTTGCGAAGAGCGTACTTGCAAATACGTGTTGAGAAATCGCTGTGGCCGTTCCAGACGGTGGTGATCAAAGGAACTCGCTATTGCTTGACCAGGCTAGGATTCGGCCTGAATGTAGCCCCTAACATCATGACAGCAATCATGCAGGCGATCCGGCGTCAAGATGAAGCGGTGCAACATGCAACATCGTCGTATATAGACAACATTTTTGTCAATGAGAGCCTCCTGTCTGCCCAGGCGGTCAAAGAACACTTCGAGCACTTCGAATTGTCGTGCAAGGAGCCGGAGCGGCTACAGGACGGGGCGAAAGTGCTCGGACTGCAGGTGAGCGGAAGTGCAGATGGCCTTCAATGGGGAAGGAGTGGTGAAATCCCGGAAATCCCATCTACCATCAAACGTCGGAGCACTTTTTCCATTTGCGGAAAATTGGTGGGTCACTTCCCTGTGTGTGGGTGGCTCCGAGTGGCTGTAGCAGCCATAAAGCGACGGTCAACTTCTATGTCAACTGGATGGGACGATGAGGTGCATGATCCTGCCCTGCGAAGCATGCTGGTGGAAGTTGTGGCCAGAGTGACCAATGATGACCCTGTATGGGGGAGCTGGTGCGTCGATGGGAGTGAATTTACAGTTTGGGTAGACGCCAGCTCACTTGCCCTTGGCGTTGCTCTGGCGGTCGACGGAAGGATAATAGAAGATGCCTGCTGGTTTCGGCCGGAGAATGACGCCAAGCATATAAACCTAGCTGAACTCAATGCTACACTGAAAGGAGTCAATCTAGCGCTTCAGTGGCAGGCTAGAATCCTTCACATCATCACGGATTCCACGTGTGTGCATCGGTGGATGACCAATGCCTTGAACGGAAAAGCACGTCTGACAACGAAGGCGTCGGCCGAAATGTTGATCCGGAGGCGGCTTGCTACCCTAACCGAAACCACTAAGGAATACGACTTGGTCATAGATGTGACACTGGTGCAGTCCTGTTTGAATCAGGCGGATCGTCTGACCAGAGTGCCACGCCGTTGGCTAGACCTGCCAAAAGAAGTGAACGAGTCAGCACCTGTAAATTGCGCTGCAGTGGGACATAGACTCAGCCCAGAGCATATTAATGATGTCCATTGCCAAAGCGGGCACCCCGGTGTAAACCAAACGCTTTACTTCACCAGATTGGTTGACCCCTCTGTGTCTAGGAGGGCTGTGAAATCTGTTGTGGGAAGCTGCAACACCTGCCGATCAATCGACCCAGCACCTGTCCGGTGGAAGAAGGGAATACTCAGTGTGAAGCATAATTGGGATAGGATTGCGATGGACATAACGCACTACAATGGGAGGCATTTTTTGACGCTTATCGACTGTGGACCATCTAGGTTTTCATTGTGGCGCCCCCTTCGCCGGCAGGACGCGGCTGCCATTATCCATGAGTTGGAAGGTGTGTTCCTCGAGCGTGGCCCTCCTTCTGAGAATCTCACCGACAATGGCCCCGCTTTTGTTAGTGAGCCGTTTAAACAGTTTGCAGATGGCTGGGGTGTCCATCTGCGTTTTCGGTGTGCCCATGTTCCCAGTGGAAACGGGATTATTGAGCGCAATCACAGAACGGTTAAGACAATCGCAGCGCGGAAGGGGTGTACGGTACCTGAAGCAGTCTATTGGTACAATGTCACCCCTAAGGACGATGTTTCACCCTCCACCGCACCAGACAACGCGCTACATACATACCGTGTCAGGGTGAGAGGTTTGGAGAGCAGCTCACTACCCGAACCGGAGCCACCACAAAAGAACATAAAAGAAGGAGATGTCGTCTGGGTTAAAAAACCCCGAGGCCAGTGCACAACTCGCTACGGAACCGGTCATGTCACTGAAGTGATCAGCCCGCAGGCGGTGCGAGTTGATGGAGTACCTCGTCATATTAAAGACTTAAGATCAGTATTCCAAACGCAGCTGCCGCTTGACGAAGATAGTGAAATTGAATCCGTGACCAACGACCCATCATTCTGGTTCATGACGGCTTCAACGCACAGCGACACTGAGAGTGGTAGCCTTCAAAGTACTGACCCTCCTGCTGATGATGAAGACCCAGACAGTGATACTGCGATGCTCAGCTTTAGGTTCGCCGACCTTCGTGTCACGGGAGACAGCACAGACGATGAAGCCCCGAATCCCCCTCTCCGAAGAAGCACTCGAAGAAAAAGGCCACAGCCTCCCTGCTCTTTCTGTGATAATGAGATCAGGGGGGAGTGTGTAATAAATTGCGAACAGACGGGCTTACCTGACAAACGCTCGAGGTGTGCATTCTGCAAAGCGGGCACGTCCAAAGAAAAATGGCAAGATGGCGGCGGCCGGTTAATATTGCCAAGTAATCACGCAAAATCTCGTGTTCTCTCGCACACACGAGAGTTCAGCTTAGCATAAAAACGGGTCACTGTGAGCAAGAAGCGAGAAGGAAAAACGTAGTCAAGAAAAGACGACGCTTCTGACGACTGAGAAGAAAAAGAGCAAGAAGTAGAAGAGGAAGAAGAGAACGATACATGAGAAGACGAGGTGTGTGCGGTTTTGAGTAAATCGAAACAGACAGAAAAAAAAACTCTGATTACAGGACATCTATGAATCTGTTTTCCGTTTTTATGGATTATCAATGGACTTATTTGGATTTAACCTGTTCTTCTTAGATTTTACGTCCTTATTCAATGGATTTTTACCATATCATTTTATACTTCTACTTTTTTTCTAGTTCCTTAGTTAGTTTACTAATCATTATGACACTTTATAAACTTTCCCTAACTGTTCGATAATTTTATGCAAATATGATTCAATTCATATTTGTAGTTTCTTTTAATTCTTTTAAGTAATCAGCAAAATTTATTGTATATTTTGCAAACCTCTTTCCACTGATGAGAAGAATTGCATTTTTCAAAACTCCACGGAATAATGTCTTTCAAATTTGTCAGATAATTAAAAATTCTGTACATCTTCTTTAAAGGTTTTAACGTTTTTTTTTAAATTTGAATTAATAAAGGTCAAATCATTGAACTTTGACCCCTTAACAGCCAAATTTCTGGCCAAAAACTGATCACAAAGATTTTCCCAAATCTCAGTACCCTGTATATCAAATTTCGAGTCTGTAGACTGAAAATTGACAGAGTTATTGCGTAGGGAAATGCACACAGACACACAGACAGACACATTCACCTGGTGTCAATTTTTACTTTTTCTTTTTGTTTACAAAGTAAAATATGCATATGTTTTTAGCAGCTTTAGAGAAATGCTGAATTTACTAGAAAAAAAAACAAAAAAAACAAACAGAAAAGTTAAAAAAAATAGAAACACAGATCGAATACAAAATTAAGACTACCCCCACCCAGCCAGGCACCTATGCATCCCTCATGCTTTTCTCCAACAAGTTGGCTATTTTAAAATTAGCGGCCTTCCTTTGGCAAGCTCACAGCAAGAGAAAAGCTAGCTTCCACCTTCACTTGAAACTGACCAAACCTAAATATTGCTTACTTTTCTGGACATACTAGCAGGTCTACCCGGCGTTGCCCGGAGCAAAAATGTAAACCATTTCTATTAAAAAAAATTATCCCTCTACCTCTCTTTATTTCCACAAACCCTTCTTTCTCCTCCACCTGGCATTCTTCTCTAGTTTGATATACACACACACACATACAACTCTCTTTTATATAGCAGATTTCTAGAAAAATTAATCTCATTTTCCTTCCAAATTAGTACATAATAACACTGAAAAATCGAACTTCACCCTCCTCTGACAGAACCCTGCCCACTTGACCCCCCCCCCGAGAATTAATATTCTTTTCTAAATTTTAGATGTTATTCATCTAGTGCAACGCCGATCAAGAGTATATCAATTTTGTGAGTGTTTGTTTTTTTAGTTTTTGACGCAAACACATATACAACTCATCTTCATATAATAGATAACGGGTATTCAAAAAGTAATCAAATCCCCCTCCCCCCAACTTTTAATCGTTTCTTTTATGTAATTACAAACAAAATTAACTTGTCCTGAAGACAGAATAATCTCAAAATAGTTTGTCATTTAAAATAAACTATACTATTTACGGAGAATGCAAGTTCAGCCTAATCAGATGTTATGCATGATTGAAAAGCTCGATTAAAAGACAGAGATCACGGCTAAATGCAATCATACAAAAAGGCAATCATGGCCTTTTGCAAAGAAACAGTTAAATCTTTAAGGACGGATGTTGCTAAATGCACCTACAAATTTCACGCGATGTTGCCCGGGATTAAATAAGGATCAACAAATGTTCCACACTTCCAACACATTTATCGTCATCAAAATTGATGAAATTGCTCAATTTTCAATCAAATTGATTGATTGCCTGCTCTAGTCAGGGACCCACAGTGGCGCACCAGCAGGAAGCTTCAGATGCATCTCTGGAGTAACTTAGTCCACAATACATTCTAGTCTACATTGCACTGCAGAGAATCTACTGTCGATTTTATCAGATTATTTTTATATAATAACATGAATTAAAATTTAATATCCAAAAGTCAATATCATGGTTTGATTGTGCTCTAAACAGGAACATCTATTTCAAACCCACCACTGTTTTATCAAAGAACCTACTGCTGATTTTATAAACCAGCCCTTTTGCTTGTGCAGTAATAAAACTTCCCAAATGCACATGATGTTAGGCTGTATTAGGGTTTTAACTTTGGTCAAAATTGCCCTGTTCTTTCTTTAATTGGATTTTTTGTGATTCTCGATTTTAAATATTTTTCGATACAAAGCCTATCTAAGAACACTTCCAGACGCATAAAGTATATTTGTATGAAATTTCAAAAAATCGACTAAGCTGTTTTAGAGTCTATAGAGAACACACACACACACACTGTCTTTTAAATATAAGTAGAGATTAGTTCTCATTTCTCAAGTTCTCAGTCTGACAATAAACCAAACAAGATGATGCTGCTGATGCTGATAAGATCAACTATAAATATATGACAGCTTTTTTTAAAAAAATGATTAAAATAAAAAATTAAAAATTAACTAATTTTCTCTTGGCTTTCTCATTTTGTTAAATAGTTGAAGGTTCTATTGTTGGCATTGGTTTCCCCGATATTTTTCTAGTGAGAATTTTTTCCAGAAAGACGTTAGGTACTTACAGGAGGAAGTATATGAAGGTTGCCAACATCCAAAATGAAAGTGATTTTTGTGGAACAAACTGGATTTGAACTTGAAACAACCAGGTCATCAGTCCGTGTTGTTAGCCATTAGACAACCCTAACCTCCCTATTATTATACTGAAGCTGCGTTAATCAATGTTTGTTTCCCTAAGGCTTTTTTCCTATATATTTTAATCACACGAAATACATGCTAAAATATTCCTTGATTCTGGGATTGACTTATGCTATTTAAAAAAAAATCCATTTTAATTATCCTAATTAGCCAAAATTTTCTCACCAAGTTATCCATCTCTTTCTAAGGTTTTGTCTATCATTCTCACCCTCTCTCTATTGTTTGAACCTGTCCAGCTATTATTTTATCCACTGTATTTATCCACTCTCGTTTCGCACTCTCAATTTAATGGTCAAAAGTAATAAAATTGGCTATAAAACAGAAAACTGAAATAACCCATTATAAACAACAGGGAATGTCACCACAAGTATTAATACTATTAATCTATCGCTAGGGATAAAAAGGTAGATATAGCGAAAAGAAAGACTAATTTTTGATTTCGTTTTTATTTTTGTCAAATTAAACTGGCTTGAACTCCTCACCCCTCCATTCCAATTCAAACAATCCAACTTTAACTCAATGGGTGACTCAGTGGATCAAGTTTTTCTCGATTAGTAATACGAATCTATTTCATTCCATAGTTGAGAAAAGCTGTTCTATTCTTCGATGACAAAAGTAACCAAACTGTGCACAGACTTACTCGTAAAAATAAGAAAGATAAGAAAAGGAAATAAATATACACATACGCACACATATACAGAAGAAGATGAGTAGTCTCAGCAATGACAACAAGTGTAAGTTCTGCAACACAGAAATAGAGAGTATGTGCCACCTGACATCCACCTGTAAAGTTCTATACAATAAGATACAATGAAGTGCGTACTCGACCGGACGATCTGAAAAATGTTGAATATCAAATGCAGCAGCAAGCCCTGGGAACATATATAAAAAAAAAACAGTTAAAAATAAATCATGCACTATCCACTATGCCATTCCTACAGCTATGTACCTAGAAAATGGATCTATTAAACCAGACATAGCGATATAAGACAAGGAGGAGAAAGAAGTAACCTTAGTAGAAGTTAGCGTTCGCAATAATGCTGTGTTAAACAGAGCTGAGAGGGAAATAACAAATTATGAAGGTCTTATGTGCGACACAAAAAGAAACTGGAATCTTAGGAAGATCTCCATCATTCCAGTAATTATAGGAGCAACTGGACTCATGAAAAAGAATTTCAAAAACTTGTAAATATACCAAGTGAACTATGTGCAAGAGAGATTCAGACAATTGTATTTAAAGGAGTGATTAAAATCTTAAAAAAAAGATCTCTTGGTTGGAATGTATGAGATATCAGGGGAATGTCTGGCATCCTATAGGATGTCACATCTCCATTTTGAATAAAATAAAATTGAAAGAAAACACCCACACAAAGAGTTTGAATTACCTACTAGTGACCATCCTCGTGTTTTCGGTCTCTCTGTACAAGTGTTTGTCAGGACCACCTTAGATGGGGATACTGCACTCTACAAATAAACTCTGACCAAATATTCAAAATAGCAGAGTATTCGAAGCCCAAATAAGGTCCCCATAACGCGGCTATACATTGGCTCTTACAAAGAATGGTATACTTTCTCCCAGTGATGCTACCTTAAGTAACAGCACAGCTGGATACTCCACCAAACCAGATGAATTCTTGTCCTAGAATCCAGTAAGGCCAAGAGACCAAAAGAAAGAATAACTAGTCAATTGGGAAGAGGAACAACCATGTTCTTTACTTCTTTACAAACTCAATGTTTGAGAGGTAGAGGAGACTCTTGACTGACCACTTAGATATCTATGTATCTCATATAAAAGTGTTAGCTCTTGAAAGGAGCCCCTTAATTTCTGAGAACTTATTGAAGTAAAATGAAAAAAAAAAAGAGAACATATGAAATTAAATACGTTAAAGAAAGTTATTATAAGTTTTAAAACAACTGATACTAGAAGAAATCCATTCAAAATTTATCGACAACAAAAGCAAAAAACTGAGTAACGCCATGTAAAAAAGAAAAGCAAATTGTAGGAAATAAACGTTATATACAAGTACATAGATCCTTAAAACAGTTGACCAAGATTCTTTAATAATGTGCATGTGACGTGCTGCTTAACTACATCCTGGAGAAGTCTGTTCCATGGAGCAGTGATGCAGACAGAGTAAACAGCCTTTTGCATGTTGAGCCAAAATGGTCAACGGAGCAGCTAGTACAAATGAGTTCAGAGATCTCAGTATGGTTCCGGGGCAAAAAAGATTACCAAGAGGCAGATTGACTTTCCCGTTCACGGCGTTGTATAGGAGCATGAGGTCACCATACAGTTTGCTGTTTAAATGGAAGAAAGTTCAGCTAAAGATTCCACTTATCTATATTATATTTATCTTAGTCTGTTTGCATGTCCGTTCAACTCTTCCTCAGAAACTACTGGGCTGATTTAGCTGAAATTTTGTGTGGACTTTTGTTATGACAAGATGTATTGAACTAAATAGTATGGCATCTATTAAATGTATATTTAAGGATTGTTATGGATTAGTATTTAAACCTTTATGACCTGGTGGAACTAATTCGTTCAATCATAAATAAATGAATATAACTGCATAAATAAAGTGGGAATTGGTTCAAACACGCCTTATACATATTAGTTCAGTATTTGGAAAGATGTCAGATACCTCCAGATTGCAACTGTCCATTACTTATATTCAGTATACCGCCATCTGTCTCAGAGAGTGGAGGATTTCGTTTGTTGTCATAAACACACTATGGATAATAATCAATGTCAGTTTATGAAATACAAAGATTCTCAGTGGTAGTTCAACTGTTGAATTTCATAATTTTTCCAATTGGAAAACAATCACAGTATTTAAAGTAGTTAAAATCAACAATAAATATTTTTAATAATCTACATTATAAAGTGTTAATGCAAAACTGAGCACAAATTTAACCATATTCAACCCACTAGGGACTCACCCTAAGTCAACGGTCTATAAGTTTTGCTCGTTTTTATTGGGCTAATAAATATAGGATACTTTTCCCGTTCTACTTTGCAGTTCATTTTGAACTCTACTATTGTGAATACTTTGAAAAATAGGCAAAGTTATGCAGATTCTCCTATATTAAAGAAAGCATTTCAGAGTTGTTTTTTCATTAACTGAAAATCAGTGAAATTTAAAAAACAAAACAAAACGCTTCAAACTGGAAAATTAAAAAGAAGCCGTATAAATCAGAATAGATAGTAGAAAGAAAAGAAAAAATTCATCATAAAAATAGATTTGTTTTCAAAATTCCCCTAAATACTTTAAATGAATTCATCCAGTAATTTATTTTCTTCACTAACCTCCCTGTGAGGAAAACCAAGCTTCCATCTTTACATCATCAACACTCTGATGCCCATCTGGCATCAACTGAAATGAATAGCTCTCGTATTGGGGAGGCTTCATGTTTTGACAAGCTTCTGAGCTTGACCTTTACTCCCAATCTTAAATGGAACATGTATATCAAATCCATTGCTAAGGTTGCTGGAAAAATGGTAGGATACTTCTACCGCTCCAGTAGATATCTCACTCCTGATGCAATTCTCTACCTATATAAAAGCCAGGTATGTCCAACGATGGAGTACTGTTGCCACATCTGGGCAGAAGCTGCTAGAAGCAGTTTATCCTGTCTTGACAGAGTTCAAAATAGACTTCGTAGCTTAGTGGGGGATGCTCTTTACTCTTCCCTGCAACCTCTTTCCTAAAGAAGAGATATTGCGAGCCTGCCTCTGCTTTATTGTTATTTTCATGGCAAGTGCTCGCCTGAGCTTCAATCTATGGTTCCCCCCTCACCAAACGTTCATGAAAATCACTCGTCTAGCTAAAACCACTATCAATAATTTCCCACACTCTTTATCTGTGCCTAAACCTAAATGTAGATTCCATGAACAAAGCTTCTTTCTTAGAACTGCACGCCTGTGGATCTCTCTTCCGTTTGCCTGCTTTTCAGCTGACTACAATCTGATTGTCTTCAAGTCCAATGTAAACAAGTTCTTGATGAACCGTTCCCCTGAGTAATCAAATTCACAAAATTTCCACTCCTTATTTTTACTACACTATAATCACATTGACTAATGTATACCCATTAACCCTTATCCTCGAGTGGCCTCCAGGCCTTGATAAATGGTGATTCCTGTGTAAAACAAAAAAAAAATTTACAAATATATGCACATAGCTCTATTATAAAATATAAGATTATATTTCGCTTATCAGTTCATTCAAAGAAATCTGCTAGCACCAAAAAATGAAATCAAAGCTAATGACACACATGGAAAGTCCAGATACAGCCACCAGACAATAACGGAAATGGAATATGCAGCAATGGTTCATTTCTCTTTTGATGTAGATATTTGATAAACTCAAGTTTTAAGTAGACTTTAATTGAGTTATTTGCAACTTTTTCAAGTTTAATGATTTCTTTGATGGCTGTTTATTTTGTAATGGAGTGTCTTTATTTGTTTCTGTGAGCTATCTTGAAATCGGAATCCAAACGAAATACAAGAAAATAGAGGGATGATACGAATTAGGAAAAAGTAAACAAAGAAAATCAAAGAAAATAAATTCTAGAGATTTGTTCCTTGCGTATGTTTTGTGTTAAAACTTAGATTACGAAAAAAATGTGCAACATAGAGACGTGCAGACATCAAACAATGCTATTTCTATGTGACAGATAAACAAACATATGAATTTAAACAATGCTATTTCTATGTGACAGATAAACAAACATATGAATTTAAACAATGCTATTTCTATGTGACAGATAAACAAATATATGAATTTAAACAATGCTATTTCTATGTGACAGATAAACAAACATATGAATTTAAACAATGCTATTTCTATGTGACAGATAAACAAACATATGAATTTAAACAATGCTATTTCTATGTGACAGATAAACAAACATATGAATTTAAACTTAAGCACAAAAGACGACAACTTAGATGAGACTGACCAATAGGCAAACCTTCTCTAAAGATATATTAGCATGGCTACCCGACATTGTTCAGCTCAAAAGTGTAGTAGATTTCCATTAAAACCTCTATCTCTCGCTTTCCCCCTTCTTTGGTTTCCCTCTCCTCACTCTGTCTTTCTTCTCTATCCAATCCATTTCTCTTTCTGAACATACACACTAGCAACTCGTTTTTATATTGCTCGAGGAAGGAGTCAGTATAAAAAAAATTAGTTACTTCCCTTTAGTTAGTAAATAATCTGACTGGAAAAACGCCCCTCCCCTCCCTGATGAAATCTGCGCCAGTTTAAAGTCAAAGAATGAATAATTTTTTTTTTTAATTTTAGATATTATTCATTCAAGGCAACACCGACTAAGAAAATACCAACTTTGTGGGTGTTTGTTTTATCATTTTTTTTTTTTTTTTACTTTTAGCTGGCCATACACACATACACACTAAGAATTGTCCTTTAAATCATAGACTAGGAGGGCATTACCTGGATCTATAAAAAAACTAAATAGAAGATCTAAATAGTATTAATTTTCTGAGCCTGCCTCTAGCTAAGAAATTCCTATTTTTTTATGTGAGGTGTGAAAAAATAAAGTTAGGTCTTTAGAGCGCTACTGAAAGCACTAAATAAGATGTAGGATGCCCCAAGAGCACTACTAAAACTAGGTTTCTCCCTCTTCTTTCTTTGTAGAGAAACTACAATAGTTAAGAAACGATAAGTTAAATTCAGAGTTTGCTTCTTTCAATTAGAAAAAATGCTGATTCATTTCCTAGGCTGTATTAATACATGAAAACATTAAAAATCGTGTTTAATTTTTTATAGCATTCATTAACACGAAAGGTTTTTTAACCCTAAACAATGAATCTGCCTTTGTTTTTTATCCATGGCAAGTACTCGTCTGAGCTCCAATCTTTGGTCCCCCTTCGCCAATCTTTCACGATAAACACCCGTCTAGCTGAAACCACTGTCATTAATTTTCCCCACTCTTAATCTGTGCCGAAATCAAAACATAGATTCCATGAACAAAGCTTCTTTCTTAGAAGTGCACGCCTGTGGAACTCTCTTCCGTTTGCCTGTTTCCCACCTGACTACAACTTGGATGTCTTCAAGTCCAACATAAACAAATTCCTGATGAATCGCCCCCTTAAGTAAGACACTTTATCAAATCTCCAATACTAACGATTACTACGCTACTATCCCAATGATTACTGTACACGCAATAAGCCTTATCCCCGAGTGGCTTCCGGGCCTTGATAAGTGGTGAATTCCATGTAAAAAAAAAAAAAAAAAAATCTTTTTTCTAAATTTTAGAAAAATTTCCAGAGTTATGCTGATTATAAAACTGCCATCTTTGTAGGGGTTTGTTGTGTATTTTTGAGGTTTTAGTTGAACGCACAAACATACAGACACACGGACAACTTCTCTTGATATTATAGATGAACACATTAAAAATAAATAAGCTGTGCTCATTCAATTTGCACATTTGATAATAAAAACGGTATTTCAAATTTAAATGTGACGGACTGATAAATAAACAAATGGATGGGCAGACCGACAGACCATCTTATAGAGATGCATGAATACATCTGAAGCAAAAAAAAAGTAAAGGACAAGAAATCAGCGTATTGAAGACACAGTTTTGTAGAAAACGTTGGATTCGTTCTTGAAAAAATAAGTAGAAGGGAAAAATTAGGTGAAAATGCTTTAATTAAATGGACTAAAATTCTTTTGAAACAAACAGAACTTTCAGTAAGAAAATGTTGAGTAGAAAATGAAAATAAAATAAATGTAAGAGAGTTTATACAAGTAAATCTATCCCTAAAACCAAATAACGTTACTAGTAAATCAATACATTTCAGGAAAAACTGTTAAAAATGTCATAGGCATACATATACAGACACACACACACACACGTATATATATATATATATATATATATATATATATATATATATATATATATATATATATACATACACACACTAGCGGCCAAAATTCTGGAACAGTTTAGTTTTTTTTCAATTTCTCCAGAACATTCGGGGGGGGGGGATTACGACTAAACTTACACACATTAACGTATCTCTTATGTTGATACACTGTATTAATTACACTTCATTCTGTATTAATTACACTTCATTATAAAGGATAGAAAAAAGTTATGAGCATTTTTTAGAACTTACTCAAGTAAAATGAAAGAAAAAATTGTATACGAACTTTAAATTTGTCTGTTTCAAAGATCAGCAGAATGTAGATTTTTTAACAAACATTTATTTGAAATGTGCTAAAACAACAACAACTATGAAGATGAGGATGACAATCCACAAATAAATAAAAATATAAAAATTACTCATCTCACAAGATTCCAATAATAAGAAATAATAATCTATATATATAAAAGCGAAAATGTATGTATGTATGTATGTACGCTTTTCCTCGATGTCCACAAAAGGCTTCTTTCAGAGAAGCGCTTGCTCGGTTCACAACTTCTTAAAACTTTTTATATATAAATTGTAATATCTCAGAGTTACCCACGGAGCTCGCCTGTCTCTTTAATTTTATTGACTTTCAAACGTTAATTATTCAACATTTCCTGCATCGGCACGCGTTACATTCGGTTTTCGGTATAAAAAAAAGCGAAACTCGACTCTCAAGAACGTTTGTTCAATGTCGACTTCGTCATATCAGACTGTAGCTTTCATTTCGCTCCTCCTAATAAACAGGGAGCCGGTTTTTAAAAACAAACAAACCGATTTATTCACCTCATTCAAAACTGTCCCGCACAAAATGCTAACTGCTGAATACCTATCGCTGTCACGTCAATCAAAAATGCGCACCTGTTTTTTTTTAAACACTTTACTATTTTCCAACTGCGTGTCGTGAAGGCTTCGTTTTTTTTTTCACGGGCACCTGTTTTTTTCACATTTTCGGAGTTTTTTCACATACCCCGAAAAACACCTGGGCAACACCGGGTACCCCTCGCTAGTCTATATATATGAAAGCGAAAATGTATGTGTGTTTGTGTGTATGTATGTATGTTTGTGTGTCTGCTAAAAACTTTCGACCGACGGAACAAAAATTCACAAACTTGGTCTCATATGAAAGCCCCACCTTCCGGACGACAAATATCGAAAAATTGGCCCAAAGTGACTATCAGAAGTGCGTCAACTGATCGATTTTCTGCAGGGGGGGGTCCCAAAAAGTGACATTTTAATGTGAAACATTACATATTTTTAAATCGATTTATAACTGCCCCAAAAAACACGGTCGCCAACTCTTCTACATAAAGTATACACGCGGCCGTTTATTTTGGGTCTTGTATTTAAAACCCGCTGAGTCATGTCACGTGATCTTGACGTCAGCAATCTCTAATGGCGGTCTGAATTTACAATTTAAAAATGTTGTTATCGGTAAAAAAAAATTAATTAAAGCTAAACTATGAACTTCTACGCTATGGCAACGTTACCAAAGTTATTACCACATTCAAAATAGTTAGATACGATAGTTAAACGAAAAATAAAGCCAAGCCAAACATGTGAAGTAAAAAAAAAATATGCTTACAAAAAATATTAACGATCGAAGTTTTTTTTTTTAAATAAAAACAGCCAGACGCCATTTTCCAGTCTTTAGAGTAAGAGAGAGAGAGAGAGTGAGAGTGTGAGAGTGAGACACAAACAGAGAGAGAGAGAGAGAGAGAGAGAGAGAGAGAGAGAGAGAGAGATGTCTAGACAGAAAACGAGAAAAACGTTAACTTTTTCACCCCGAAATCGATAATTTTCAACAGGGGGGAGAGTCAACAACGCATGCGTCAGATGACATCATGACGTCGTGACCTGATTTACTTTAAATAGTTCAAACCAAACAAACTTTAAAGACGTCGCTTTAGCTCAGGTAGTTAAGGCCTTGGATCATTATCTAAACGTTTTGGGTTTGAATCGTGGTGTGAGATGTTTTTTGTTTTTTTCGATTTTTTAAATTTAAATATTGGACCCTGTATTATTTAAGCCATTTTTCACGTAACGTTCGTTCATTTTACTGTTTTAATCGTTCGTTTGCCTTACAATATATTTTTTTTGTGTTTTACCCCCCCCCGGTTAATTAAAACGTTGTTTTCTTTTCTTACTTCGCTTATAACAATGCTTACATCATCATCGTTGTCGTCGTAACGCTCGACGACTTTCAAACATCTTTCACTTCTGGCTGGCCGATTTTATTTTCAAACTTCACCTCAGGGGTTCGGCTTCGATCCTACCTCCCCCCCCCGGCTTCTTTTTTATTTAACACCACACACCCCTACAAACACCCGGGCAACGCCGGGTACCCCTCGCTAGTAATATATAATACCATTCAGTACGGACCTGATGATAGAAAAGCAGATATAAACGAAAACTAAACGAAAATCCAACGTTGATCATACTTCAGGGCCCCTGGCACAGTTGATAGAGATGTTTAATCTCTATGATCCCAGATTTGCATTGTCTGAACATAGCAGTTTCAATCCTACCCAAAGCCAGCTGGGATTAGTTGGCCAAAAACATAGTGAGACGACAACAATTACGGAAGGTAGTAGTTACTGAGGTACAGTTAAGAGACTCAACATACCTATCTCATCGCGGTTAACCACCTGAAGAAGGCCAAAGGAATAGTTGGCCGAAACGTGGTGAAACAACAGCTATGAAGATGAGGATAACAGTCCGCAAATAAATAAACATTTATTTGATTAAAATAAAATTTTTGGCGATATAGCACCTTCTTCAGGAATAGAATCAGTTTGCTTTTCTTTTCTTTTTTTACTAGTGGCATGGTGTCCATAGAAAAGTAAAATCTGTGTGATCTTCTTTAACAGTGATATTTTCAAATGTTCAAAATGAGGAGGTATGTGTGACTGGTGTGTGAAATGCATTAATAATTCTTTTTTTTTGTCTTCGATGTAAGTGTTGTTTAAATTTAAACTGAAATTCAAAATTTTAGTTAGTACAATGCAGATCTTTTTTGAAAAAACTAAACATTTGTTTCAAATAATGTTGGGACGATAAATCAGAATCAGAATCTGGTGATTCACAACCGCTAACACTATTCTACTTCTAACTAGAAAGATATCAGGGAAACCTATGCCAACAATAGAATCCCCTGATTAACAAAAAATGAATGATGCAAACAAAAGAAAACAAAATCATAAACAAGCTTGATATTTCTACTATTATTTGCATCCTTTCAACTGTCATCCTCATCTTGCTTCTTGCCATGTTCATAACGTTTCGATCATTGTGCTCTCCAGCCTTCTTCAGATGGTCATAGAGTTACTGACTATAACAAAGAGCACTTGAAGAAGGCTACAAAAACGTGAAAACGGCAACAACCAACATGTGGAAAATAATCCAAAGCATGTACATCTATAAATATAAAAGCGAAAATGTATGTATGTATGTATAAGGCTTTTTATATCACAGATAAATCGTAATATCTCACAGTTAACAACGAAGCTCGTCTGTCTATTTAATTTGCTCGATTTCGGGAAGATAAATATTCAACATTTGTCCCTCGCCGCATGTGGGTTAGTCTTTTTCCTATAACATCTTGGGGGGGAAAAAAGCGTTCAGCAGTAAATGAAATCCCGCAGTCAAACTTGACCTCATTAACTCATTAAAACGGGCACCTGCTAAATCTAAGTAATTAAATAAATTCAAACGTGTTTCCGTTAGCATGTCGCGGTGGGGCAATGGTTAACGTCGCACTTTTTTTTTTCACACTTTAATTTACAACTTTGCCTCAAGGGTTCGGGTTCGTTCCTCATACTTACTTCTTTTTTAACCCACCCCACCCCACCCCGGAGTTTCCACACACACCTCCAAACACCCGGGCGACGCCGGATACCCCTCGCTATTATATAAAATGAAGATTGCTCCAGCAAGACATGATCTAAGGAACCAAAAAATGAAATAATATAAATTATTTTTCTTGTATATTCAATCAAACAACAAATGAATAGATTAGTCAAAAATATTAATTATTCAATTGAAAACATAGTTGGAATCATTTGTTTATAAATGCATAACACTTGTGATTAAATGTGAATATACAGATCTGTTAACACTTCTTAATTTACTTATATCGTCGACCTTCAAATAAAATTTGTAACATGCCATTTTCCATAGAATGGTTACACATCTCATTAGTGCACTAAAAATATTAGGCTATTTGCCAGTTATCTTTCATGAAACATATTTTACCAAGTCGTGCTGCCTGTATTTAATGTCAAATAATGGATACATATTTGTTATGACCTTTGGATACACGTTTTATACAGACATGCCTCATGAATGTGTAGATGATATTGCATGTGTATGTACGCAAATGTATATGCTTGCAACTATTTGTGCTCATATATATGGGTATAGGTGTTTCGTTTTTGATAGTGTGTGTGTGGTTCATTTATGGTACAATTTTCAATAACAGTTTCAAACATACACGTCATAATATCATCCATTTCACTTTGGTGGATTTTTTCACTTTGACGTTCCTTGAGGAAAAACTAATTTTCAATTTTAGATTTTCTTTTGTTTTTCTAATTTCTTAATGCTAATTTTTATTATGGTTTTAAATATTTAGGTTGAGAGATATCTATATGTAATTTTCCTTAATTTTTCATTAATAGCCTTCATCCGGACCGCAACCTGTCATTATAACATGATCCAGCCTACAGTGTTGAATGAGTTTCCAATTCCGACACTAGCCTCTCCCTCTTAGACAAAGTTAAAAAGGAAGTCTCGAATTTAATAGGTTCTACACTATTGTCCAAGCTCCAACCTCTATCCCATCACCACAATGTTGCATCCATATGTAGCATAGTGGGGGAGGGGTCATATAACTAGAACAAGACGTCGTTTATAACAGAGTACACAGCGATGATGACCCAATTATTTATAATAGGAGGTTGACATAAGGTGAAGAGATATGTAATGGACAGTTCTTTTTAATACTAAGGAAAGATACCTTATTGATGAAGGGGATACAGTCATATTTTGGATGGGGTTTCATAAAAAGTTCAGGTTGATTGGTTGGTTGTTTTTTTTATGGCATATCAACCCTTTTCAGATTATTTAATGCCGAATCCAAAGATCTTGAAGAAAAATTTTTTAATAGAATATATTTGTTGTTTTCAAGTCGGTTTCTATTTAACCCATAATTGGGACCCTAACAGGTACTACCACTTCGGGTCAGAGTGGACCTGAGAGCAATGGCAATTAAAGGGTGGCTCCACATTCTCCAAAGACCGCAAGCTGGTGCCTCACCACTGGATATAGTTTAAGGTCATATTCAGGACCATATAAAGTTCATTATACAATAGACAATACACATTACCATAAGACAAAAGTTTACATAACAATATTAAGATATTTATTTCCAGTTGGAGATGGAAACGATAGGAATTCGATGCCGTGCTAGATTTCTACATTTTGTCTTCTCCTCTCTGCCTCGCTTCCGAAAAGGGCTTAAGCTAACTCAACTCGAACTGAACTCTGGCTGATCCTCTCTGACTTTCTTTCCTCAACTTCCTCTCTCAACTCTAGTCTAACCTAACTGTATATATTAAATCTATATTTCTTTGTGACATCAGAATGCGGCCAAACGTGCCTGGTTTGCACGTTGACTGCATATGCTTCCAACATGTGTACTGGCGACACAAGAACATTCTTTAGTTTGATTGTTTATTATTCCTCTGACCTAACTTTGTTTTTATGGTTATTTCTAACTACAATGGATAATCCCACTGCATTCCTGGAATCGTGTCTAAATAGCAATATGCATTCATTTTAACTTTTGATCACTACATTCAATTCCAGCATTCTTCTTCAATAAATATTTTTTTTTATCCTATTTACTTCATTTTTCTAAAAACTGGGAGCTGCCCCCTTCAATATAAAACACATACCTGTTTTACAAGTACTTTAATAGAATGTGCTCTGATTAAATCATACCACTTTTGCTTCCTTGAAGTACATACTCCTGACTAACCTGAAAACAGTTAAATTTCCTATTCACTGTTGAGGTACCTAGATGCTGGAAAGCCTTCTACTCTAATAGTTTCTTCCCTCAGACTGCTAGACTTTGGAATTCCTCCCCGTTTCCTGCTTCCCTGACTGTACTGATATGCAGAAGTTTGAATGTAATGTGAACAGAATCTTGTTGCTTAACTTCCCACCATCCTCTGTTAGACATGATACCAAATAGTAGCCCTTTACATCCAAGTGACAACATGCCTTGTTTGCGGTAAAAAAAAAAAATGATCACATCAGATCCGATGGGATCTGATCTCAGCATTAATCTGAAATGGTCTCCATTACATCAACAATCGACCCCCTCCTTCCACTCGTTTGGATAATAGACTTCAGATGTCGGACTTGAAGCCATGCAACAAAAAGGTATTGATTTCCACGTTATGAAAATGATTCGGCAGTTAGAGGGATTTGACGGAAACAATATTTCACCAAATATACCAGTTGCACATGCAACAGTGAAATCCTTAATCTGTCCATAACAATGCAGAAACTGTATTAAACGAACAATATCACGTCACATTAGCAGAACAAGTGCTCTTAAAAGCCACATCTCCGTTGCATGTTGATATCTCACTTGCCTTAGAATGCAGTTCATTTTCACGGTGACAAACGATTACTTATTAATATCATGTGATGGTCTCATGCTATGTATTTGCTGCGGCTGGTCATTCAAAATGCGCTTTCCAGTATGTAATTGTTAAGTTTATTTTTATTGCTCGTCCACGATATATACACACTGACAGAATCTGTATGCGTGTGTGCAACTCATTGGATGTTTCTCTTCCGAGGGTTGCCTGCCAATATCCAACACTCAGCTGAAAGTGCAGAACAGAAACAATTCGATAAAAACTGGTACTGATGTTCGACACCAAATTTATAGGCAACATGACAATGGAGATGGCAAGTATTTATTGATGCAGACTCGATATGCAAAGTTTACATCATATTATATAATCTACATAATAATATGCAGATGTAATTTTATGTTTGTATGTACATTATTATCCTCTTTTAAAAGATAAGATTGCTCAATTACCCAAGATGCAATGAAAAAATAGTAATTAAAAAAATCCACCTGATGGTACTGTTCTATCGAACATGAAACTCTAACATCTTTTTGGCTTCTTAGATAGGATCAAAGTGTAGTATATGTTCTGGCCAAAGAGGGTCCAATAATAATGTGGGGTCTACATTTGCATCAGACAATCAAAAACCTCGATTCCAGTAAAGCAATTGGCCCTGATGGCATTCCTATTATAGTGCTGAAAAAGCTTCATCTAGTACTAGCTCCTATACTTACAAAGCTATTTAAGCATTGTCTTAAGGATAATTGCTTCTCAACACCCTGGAAAGCCTCACCAGTATTCCCCATATTTAAAAATTCAGGTGATTGCTCATTTCCCTCTCAATACAGACCAATCAGTCTTCTGTGCATCATGAGTAAGTTGCTAGAATCTGTGTTAAATAGAGAAGTAGTCAAGAACCTCAGCAAAAATAACCTCCTCAGTGATATGCAATATGGTTTCCATTCTGCTAGATCTACAGCTGATGTGTTAACAGTTATATCTCATAGGATTAGCAAATCCCTCGATGGAGGCTTCCTTTCTAAGGCAATTTCCCTTGACATATCAAAGGCTTTTGATAGAGTGTGGCATAAAGGTCTACTCCACAAAATCTCCAGCTATGGAATATCTGGAAACGTCTTTTCAATTATTAAATCATTTCTCTCTGATAGCTTCATAAGAGTAGTGGTTGATGGGCAAAAATTTGAAGCTCACAGAATTAATGCTGGAGTCCCTAAGGGGTCCATTCTAAGCCCAACTCTCTTTCTGATCTACATCAATGATCTCCCAAAATCACATTCTAAGATCATTCGTAGACATTTATGCTGATGACACTACCATCTATGGCAACACTTCAAAGGCTGTAAATGACTGAGTTCTTTCTGATTCTCTCTCCTCTGATCTTGAGCACGTGATGCAATGGAGAAAGAGGTAGCTGGTTAATTTTAATACATCTAAGACCAAACTTCTATCTTTACATCATCAACGCTCTGATCTCTGTCTGACATCAATTGAAATGAATGGCTTTCATCTTGAGGTGGCTCCATGTTTTGACAAACTTCTGGACTTGACCTTTACTCCTGATCTCAGATGGAACACAAACATCAAATCCATTGCCAGGGCGGCTGGGAAAATGGTGGGATCGTTCTACTGTTCTAGTAGATATCTCACTGCTGATGCAATTCTCTAAGAGCCAAATGCGTTCAAGGATAAAGTACTGTTGCCACATCTGGGAAGGAGCTGCTAAAAGCAGCTTATCCTGCCTTGACAGAGTTCAAAATAGACTTCGTAGCCTAGTGGGAAATGCCCTTTTCTCTTTCCTGGAACCTCTTTCCCACAGAACAGACGTCGTGAGGCTGTCTCTGCTTAATCGTTATTTTCATAGCAAGTGCTCGTCTGAGCAATCTATGGTGCCCCCTGGCCTAAATTTCATGAAAAACACTAGTCCAGCCAAAACCACTATCAATAATTTCCCCCACTCTTTATCTGTGCCTAAACCTAAATGTAGATTCCGTGAAAAAAACTTGTTTCTTAGAACTGCATGCCTGTGGAACTCTGTTTCGTTTTCCTACTTTCCAACTGACTACAATATGGTTGTCTTCAAGTCCAACATGAACAAATTCTTGATGAGCCATCCCCTTAAGTAATACAATTTACAAAATTTCCACTGCTAAAGATTACTGACATGTTCCTTTTGACTACTGTACACACATTGATTCTTATCCTCGGGTGGCCTGCGGGCCTTGATAAGTGGTGACTTCTTTGTAAAAAAAGAAAAAAAAAAAGACATTCACATGTTCAACACCTGCCTTAACAGCAACATGACAACGGAGGTGGTACAGTTGTAATTGATTGCGGACATGATATTCAAGGTTAGCATTCTATTATATAATCTATATATTAATACTATAGTATGTCAACGTACGTACCTACGTGTGTCACAGTTTCCCAATTATAAATTATTCGATCGGGAGATCCTATTTATCACAAAAGGAGAATAGAAGGTGATAACATATTACGAACATTAAATTAGCGGATCTATACATATATATATATATATATACATATATATATCTCTAATATAAAGCTGAACGTGTGTGTGTGTGTGTTTCTGGTCATGAATAGTCTTCTATATGACTGAATATTTTAAAAAACTGATTACATATAATGATAGAAGATGTATCGAAGATCAGGAATGGGTATGTTTAATCTGGCAGAACGGTGATTCATAAAAATTGTGGGGTCTGCGTTTGCGCCTGGCCCACAAAGTATGGAAATAAAAACTGAGAAAAAAAAAACCGTTTACAAGGGCTTTTGATATAGATGTACATATGAATACTTTGATAAGTATGCTTCAACTTAAATAGGGATGGTATGATAAAATTGTGGGGTCTGTGTTCGCACCTGTACTCTATGGAAATACGGCACAAACTTTAACAAAGACATTTCATATCTATTTGCGTAAGTATACTTTGATAATTATGTTTCAGTTTGAAGAAATATGGTATAATAAAATTATTGGGTGTTTGTTCGCGCCTGACCTCCATAGAATGTAAATATGTCACAAAATTTAACAAGGTTTTTTAAAAGGGGTGAGGGTCCACAATAACACCTTAACTTTAATCTTAATTCACGTTTGCTTTTATTTATTTTTTTTAGTTGAATCATATTGTGTCGAATAAATTCACCTCATAAATTCACTCTTATTAAAGTGAAAGCCTTCCCCCCCCCCCCAAATAGTTAGAACTTTAGACAATTCTCAACACAAATTTTGCATAACTCTGTTTTTTTCCTTCTCCACTTGCACGTGGCGCTCTTTCGAAAATAGATAAATAGATAAATAATAAAAAATAAGAACGTTACTTATTATCATGTCAAAAGAAGGAAAAAATCCTGCTCACATGTTTACGTGTCTTTTTAAAAACATTTACATAACGTTTTTATTTTTTATTTATACATATATATATTTTTTTTTTTGAAATGCATTGAATCACTACAATCAATTTATTTGCTCTATCTTGCATATCGAGCAATTCTTAATTAGATGGGATAATACTTATAGAATATTACTGCCAGTAATATTTTGTAAATCTTATAATCACAGGTTTCCATACCAACTGATTGTTAAATACAATTATTCTGAAGTATATATATATATATATATATATATATATATATATATATATACTATTTTAATGTTCGTAGTATGTCATTACCTTCTATTATCCTTTTTAATTTTTAATAAATAAGATCTACCGCTCACCGAAAAGAGAATGCAAAAAAAAATTATAATAAAAAAAATGATGTCGCTTTTGGGCTGTATGTGAAGCTAAAATATACCTTCTTGGTTTTCTGGCTAGGATCCAAGTGTAGTATCTGTTCTGTTTAAAGATGGTATAATGATATTCTGGTGTTTCCATTCGTGCCGAGCGTCCACACAATAGAAATATGTCACAGACTCCTATAATGATTTTGGAGATGAACCGTAATAACCAGATATATTCTGACACTACATTAACCAAATTAATTAGATAAATAATTTTACAGCTTTAACAAAAGGGTTACAATAATATCACCAGCTCTCTCTCTACACACTGAACACCCATAGAATGCCCAGCAGCAATATATTACATATGAAAGATGCAGCTGTGGAATTTCCACAGCCCCCACTAGTCTATATAATAATATGCAATTGCAATTTTTTATTACTTTTTTATTTTTTACTTCTGTTCACTCAAAACAAGTCATACTGTCACTTAGACTTAAGAGGTTACTATTTAGGACCATGTTTACAGGGATGCTATATAGGGAATTGAACATTAAGATGTTTGTTCACATTACCTTTAAATTTCTGTATGTTAATACAGTCAAGAGACCAGGAGGGAATTTCAAAGTCTAGCAGTTTGGGGGAAGAAACTATCAGGATAGAAGGCTTTTTGACATCTAGTGGCTTCTATAGTGAAGGGGAAGGGGTGTGATTTTGCTGCTTGTTGAGTTAGGGGTATTTATGTTGGGACACAAGTGCTACAAGTTCGTCAGATCACATTGTATCATGTCCGTACACATTTATCATCCTCCACCCTCTTTTTAAAAGATGAGATAATCTAATTTCCCAAATTATCTGATGTTATTGTGTCGGACATGAAAAATCGCGTTGCAGTTATAACTGCGTTTTTTAACTCAAAGTGAACCTTTATGTTGTCTACAAAACGGGCAGGGGGGGGGGACTTGAACAGCTGCGTAAAAAAAGGTGAGAAAGAATATTTTTAATTTTTGTTTTACACTTCTCTGTTCACGACAATAAAATAACAGTTGGTGTTACGAAAAAAAGGAACACGGATTATTTGTGTGTGTGTGTGTGTGTGTGTTTTGTTGTTGCTATTAAATATTAAAAAAACAAAAAACAAATTCTGTGCCGAGTACGTTTTTTTCCTTCAATGAAAAAAAGAAAAAAGACTTTTGCATTGGAGGAAATAGCAACTTAAAACTTCGTTTAAACTGAACACTGTTTAAATATCAAAAAGAATCTATACATACTTTGTTATCAACCACTATCGTGAATGTCCTCCAAACATATTTAGAACAGTTAGAGAAACACACAGATAAAAAAACAAAAACAAAAAAAAAACAAGCGCCAGCAATAACAATTATTTGAACACCTGAAATGTTCTGATGAAAAATTCCAACATCCACACGTTCAACAGGAAAATCAACACCATCAACTTATAAAACTACAGGTTCAGCAACAGAAAATACAAAAATAATAAAGGCGTGTTCTAACAAAATTTGTTAAAATGAACTGAGTTTAAATCTATAAAAATTAAGAAAATACTTTCATGTAATAAAATAATTAAAAAAACTGAAGATATTGAGCCTGGAGGTGTACACATAAAAAGTAACCAAACCTGAAACGCACGTAACGAATAAAACACAAGCTAGGAAAAATGGCCGCACATATCCGCAGACTTCTAAAAAGAATTTACAGAAAGAAAAATGCCAGCTCCTTTTAAGCGATATGGAAAAATTTGTATTGCGTTAGAGACAGCTCATATACGTAAAATAAATAAATAAAATATGTTTGGCATGTAAAAAAACATCGGACACAAAAGTTTCCATTGCAGAAATAAAATAATAAAAAAATAAAACGTGTGTGTTTAACGGAAACCGAAAATGAAGAAGTTTTACGCAAATGTCATGGTAAAAATTCTGCACAAAGAAATAAAAATACAATTGAACTGCAGACGATTTAACACCAGAAACGAAAACTTCAGCTACACCGCAACAGGTACCAGTCGCAACCTTATTTTTCCCAGTATTGGAGCATTATTTACCGACAGACAACGTAAATAAAAAACGTAAAAAAAAAAAAGGATATTATGTGCAACAAATTAATAGTACCCAAATGTTTTTTCCCCATAATATGGAAGAACTGCTAGTCCGTTTCGCATGGTGCTTCTTCAAAACAGAGAATTCATCGAGTTAGTAACACTCGTGGAAAGCCCCTGGGGCAGTTTCACCCCTTTATCTGATGGATAATTATAAGCAGGGTCCTAGGTGGCTTATTTGACCCTTAATTACTTATGATGGAGTCTACCCACACAAGTAATTAACTGATTTATTAAATTCTCGTGCGTCATACATGATAAATTGTTTATAAAACATTTTTCTTGGAGGTCAAAAGAAAAACATATTTTGTCCTTAACAATTAATTGTCCAGGAAATAGAGAGTACTGAAACCGTCTACGACACAATGAAAGAAATATTAATACACCTTTTCAGAGTAATCAGTTTGGGAGGGGGGGGGTTGAACTACCTGTGTTACCTACGAATGAACTAATCTATACATAATAAATACCGGAAGACAAAGCCATAAGGCGGAAGTTGATATTCGGTGGACCAACCAAGGTTGTTCGTGGCTGGATGAACAACCTTCACTTTTGTATGTTCGTGGCAATACATATTGTTACTCTATTCCCATGTTCTGTTTTCCCTGTGACCTCTTAAACAGGGTTATAACATCAAAAATGAACTGGAAGCAGATAAAATAGAGAGATTTGATTGTAACGGTTAGAAACTCGAAGGACACTGTGTATTTGGCTTCAGATCGAAAACGATGGGTATACTTTGACTGCCTCATGTGTCGCAAACCACAGAGGTTCCGAAGTCTAAGTAAGTTGGTAGATGCACATAAACGAAAGAAAATTCCCTCCGCTTATCCCAGCATTACTTCCAGTTATCTTATATTTTTCCTTGACACTGAACTTAAGTAATGTCAACTTGGGAGAAATGCGGTTGATTATTGTATAACACTTGCTTCACCATAAACTCCTTTTCTTAAAGTCACCCATGCAACGGATTTTCATTCAACATTGTTAGTCATTTTATTAATAAGTGAATTGGTTGGCCATATTAACTCAACTGTATATTTATAACGCTATTATAGCGTGTGCGTATTTTTTTGTCTTTATGTAATTTTTTCATAAGCATAAAGTAGTAGTAGTAGTGCTGGTGGTGGTAGTATTAAAGTTAATTTTTTTTAAACCGACTCGGTTCCGTCGACATTATAATCAAATTGTACTTTAGGCACGCTATGTAAACGAAGGGCCGTTCTAGGAGGGAGTTACATGCCCCCCCCCTCATTCCATTAAGTATTTTTCAGCAATGAAAAAAATGAATACTTGCTAACGGCCACTCCTGTATTTTTTAATCTAATATATAAACGGCTACCTGTCTGTCTGTCTCCATATTTTCAAACTCTATCTCCTTCGAAACTAAAAGTCGCAGAGCGACGCCAGGGGCTTCAAATGATTGAATTTTTTACATGCCGTTCTTTTTCGGGTCTTTAGCCGGTAAAAATTGTTTTAAGGGGTCAAAATGAGTCAAAATTGAAAATATCGTTAAACCCTTTGTACATTCATCTTATTTTATACTTATCTTATATTTTTCCTTAAGTAATGTCAACTCGGGGGAAATGCGGTTATTATTGCATAACACTTGCTTCAACATAAACTCCTCTTCTTAAAGTCACCCATGCAACGGATTTTCATTCAACATTGTTAGTCATTTTATTAATAAGTGAATTGGTTGGCCATATTAACTCAACTTCATATTTATAACGCTATTATAGCGTGTGTGCATATTTTTGTCGCTCGTTTATAACGGTACCGTTTTCATAGCTCTTCAACTTTTTGAGTTAAAAAGTAGAAGACTTTACTTTTGAAAACACCTGCGTATGACAAAGCGTGCTCCAGACGGCCATGCACAGTCATCGTTTATGGCAGGTAAAACTGCATTGAGGATGATGATGATGATGATGACAATGTAAAAAAAGAAAAAAAAATCTGGAGCATAAAAGGCCGTCTTTTTTTTTAATGGTACCACTCCCATCTTCATAGCTCTTCAACTTTTTGAGTTAAAAAAAGGAGGCTTTAATTTCTGAATTACCCTCATATATACTTAAGTTGAAATAGCATTTTCTTCAGAACATGTACTTATTAAATGAAAGCATCTTAAGAATCGCCACTTTTATTTTTTTTTTTAATATTTTGACGACAGTTATTCTTTAATGGAATGATTTCTTGCCAGAGATTCCATTCCCTCTGGAAATCTGATTTGCTTTTGGAAAAAAAAAAATCCTTTTGTAGTTACGCATTTCATCTGAGATTTTGTGATAAAAATTTGGTTTTTCATTCTATATTTAGGACTGTTTTCGGCATGACTTACCACGATTGAGGAAATAGGAGGCCTGCTTGAAGTGCTTCACTGTCAGCGTGAGCCTTTCACCTGCATTCTTTAGAGCTTGTACGACCTCATCATGCGTTGCAGTCTCAACACCAATGCTGTTCACCTGCACGGAAAAGAAAAAAAGAGAAAAAATGTGAAAATAATTTTAAAAAAAATGCAACTAAGAAAGTGGACCTTGTTGTAGTAGCATGGCGTGTTCGACAACATAAATTAATGAAAATAGATACCGAGTTTATTTATGTACAACCGTAGACTTTATCCAAAACAAGTAAAAATATTTATACAATTTTATACAGATAATACTTTTTGGTTGAAAATATATAAGACCATGTGCATATTGTGTATGTGTGCGTTTGCTGATCTCTGATTATGTTTGGACTAAGATCCATACAATAATATTTTGTTTAATGTGCTTCATAGATCATATAATTCGTTGTTCATGATTTTGTAAAGTTTAGCTTACCTCTGTAAGACTGTATCAGTACACAATAGTTCTTTTCATTATCAAATTGGTTTGTGTGTAAACCAGGCCATCACATTTGCATGCCACAGGAAAAAGAGAAAGAGAGAGAGACAGACAGACAAACAGAAGAGGAAAAGGGAAAGATATTTTAAACGGAAGCTAGTGCCGATGCCTGTCTGCAAGAAGCGAGGTCAAAAAGGACGATAATTGCTTATTCTTTCTCTTTTACAAATTGTGTCTGTGTGTTTGCTATGTGCAAAACTACAGACTAGTTTTTAAGCTAATGTGTCTCTACAACCTTGAGTTTACTTTTGGCAACCTCATAACTCTCACTTTCCTTATTTTGTCCTGAGATTCGGCTGGGGATTTTTATTTTCAGCCTCCAAAATCAACAGAGATTAGACCAGTCCTGTAATGATCTGGTCTCTGTTGATTGTGGAGTAATGTTGGTTCTGTGCAATCTAGGAGGTTTACCCTTCCTAGGCTTTTCCTTCTCTCTTTGAGAAGGGGTTAGTTTATTGCTAATCACCAGAGGTGCCCTGCTGGGAATACCGACAGGGCTGCACAAGCATCTTTAGCAGAGTCAGAGGGCTCTTCTTCTTGACCACTGACTTTTTCAATCTCCCTTTCTAACCCTGGTGTCACAGTTCTTGCAGTGGGAGAGAAATCCCCCCCTCTCACATTCCATGAGAAATATTTCTGACAAAGGGGAAGAATTGATGTTTTCTGGGTCAGAATTTATCCATATAACACTTATCTTTAAGCTAAATTGAATGTAACTGTTTAAACAACCTATACCTCATTTAATTCGCCTTGTATTCCTCTATAATTTTACCTGTTCATATTTTACTTTTAATTGAAGTATCCTAGTGTTCAAGTCAATTTAAAAAATTAACTTCAAATTGAGAAGGCAAAACCCCCCCCAAAAAAACCCAACTCCACACAATGGAAAATTGTTATTTAAATGTAACTTTAGAACATTAATGCAACACAAATACAACAGGTACACAATGAAGTAGGTAATATTTAGTAGCATAGCCCTTCTGCAATTTGACAGCCTGCAATATTTTGGGCATTTCTTGAATTAGTCTGTGGCAATACTCCAGTGAAAGGGCATCCTACTTCTCTTTAATTTTTGTCCAAAGTTTTTTCAGATTTGAAATTTTATTATTATGTAGCTGTTGCTTGATGTAATGCCATATGTTTTCGATAGGATTGAGGTCTGGAGATTGTGCAGGCCAATACTAATACGAAATATCATGCTTTTCAAGGAACCTCTTGACATTGTGTGAATGGGAACATTATTCTGCATGAAGATGGGATTATCATCCAAATTCCGACCAAAGTAGGGTAGAAAATGCTCAGTCAACATATTAATGTACTTGGTCGAATTAATTCGACTTTGCAAACGAACTATAGGCCTAAACCATTGGCACTCGTAATGCCCCACACTAAAACTGAACCACTACCATCTTACAGCATTGAAACCGTGCACCTAGGATTAAATTCTTTGTTCTTCCTTCGATGGACGTACTGCCTACCATCACTGCCTAGCTTATTGAACTTGCTTACATCACTAAAAATCACTTTCGACCAATATGAAGAGTCATGATTTTCATTACATCTGACAAAGTCCAGACGGTACTTTCTGTTCTTTACAGAAATCATCTGTCTGCATCTTGCAACACAGTCTCGCAAATTAAATTCCTTCAATCTGTTCTTAACTGTAGAAAGAGAGCGCTTTGTAACAAGAATACACTGTTTTTGGATGTGGGGAGCTGTTTTGAATCTGTTTTTGAGGCTACGGATCGTGATAGCATTTCTTCCCTGTAAGAAGTAACTCTAGGACGACCAGATTTAGGGGCATTACAAACACTGCCAGTGTTTTGGTGCTTTTGCACAGCCTTCATACCGTTTTCTCATCACATTTCAATCTGTTGCAAATTTATCGATTGGATAACTCAAAAAGGTGGAGATTAATGAGCTCCTGATGATCACTAAGAGAAAGTTGAAGCATATAGACTAAATGTTACATTGTATAACCTGGAACAACAATAATTACGATTAGAGATGCTTTGTTGCCTAAAAGACGGATATTTTAAGCTGATTTGTTGCTGCTTAGTTTCTTTTTGCCTTCTCGATTTGAAGTTAATTTTTTAAATTAATGTAAACACTAGCATACTTTAATTAAAAAGTCAAATATGAACAGGTAAAATTATAGAGGAATAAAAAGCGAATCAAATGAGGTATAGGTTGTTTAAAAAGTTACATTCAATTTAGCTTAAATTTGTGGGTCTTGAAAAAATGACAAGTGCAGGATTTCTTTTTGCCACCATTGTATAACAAACAAATTTGCGCTACGAAACAGGCGCTGTCAAGTACTGTCAATGTCAACGTACTTAAAGGAATAAATTGTAAGATGGTCAACATCTTGAAGTTTAGATTATAGACTTTTGCCATTTGTTTGTTATATGCTCTGTTATCACGTTGGGCTTCATAAATTAAACGATAGTATAAAGAAAGCATAAATAAAAGGTGGAATATAATTGAAAAAAAAATATTTCCACCCACACATTACCACATATGCTTCTACACGTACCCATATATACAGAGGATACGCACACACACGTTTATAAACGCAGGTACATATACACCAGGAGACTGATAAACATGATAAGCTAAGCGGGAAGTTCACACCAAAAGCTTCAACTCATAAATTTATTATGGTTCTAGGTACGAGACCGGGGTGAAAGGATACGCTGCTTGTCTGGATTGTCTACACACACACACACACACACACACACACACACACACACACACACACACACACACACACACACATTTATTTTTTTCAACCGCTTCTGTAAATTCTAGTGTCTTTCATTAATTGATATATACACACACATATAATGTTAAAAAAAATTAACGAAGAATATTCTTTTTTATGTTAATTTTTATTTACTTATTTTCTTTCTATCTTTGGTCAACCATATCAGTGTAAACCGCTTGGATTTCGGGCTGTCTTATGTATAACGTTTCTCTGTGTGTCCATATGTCTCTCCCTTTCTTCTCCCACATACATGCATACATACATACATACATACATACATACATACATACATACATAAAATGACAGATATAAGGGTAAAGCATTGTTTTTAAATTAGAAGCCATCACAAAAATTGGAAGCTTGATATGCCGGTTAGAGAAATCAGAGTTTAACATTTAATGTTGGAAATAAAACTGAAAGTTAGATATTTTGCAATGCTTAAACAAGGAGTTAAGTAATAGTAAAAATAACAGTAATAATAATAATAATAATAATAATAATAATAACAATAATAATAATAATAACAACAACAATAAATAACTTAATCCCGTATATCTTCAGAGAGGGGTACTATATTATATAGGGTTTGTGAGGTGGAATGGATAACGTACCCATGTATACACCTGTGCATTTGTGCGCGCACGTATGCGTGCTCGGGAAATGGAATTAAATATATGTTGAAAATTAAAATATGTGGAAACTAAAAAAAAACAAAGCATTGCGAAAACAAAAACCAACTCCTAGTGAGTAATGCTAAACCGTTCTTCCACCACTCTGCCCTGTACGAAAATGTCTTTGGTTGGTTTAGATTTTATAAAAAGAATACTCATTTAGCGACCCCAAATCTTTATTGAGACCGAAGATGTGGGTGTTAAATCTCAGAATGAGTTTCTTTTCATGTTGTCTTCTTTTTCTCTGTGTCCGAAAGTTGGAGGCTGTAAGTACGCATTGCATATTGTCTATGCTGTGATCTGGGAGGGTGTAGTGCATTGCTATTGTGTTCTGTGTGGATTTGTCCCTAATTGTTTGTTTGTGGTTGTTGAGTCGTAAGCGGAACTCTCGACCTGTTTCCCCCACGTAGTTACCCATTGTGCATCTGGCGCAATATATTAGGTAGACTACATTGGGACTTTCGCAGGTGAGCAGGGGGAGTTTATCCCTCCCTGTAGAAAAGTGCAAGGAATTAATGGTTTTGACCAATTTTTCGATATTTGTTGTCCGAAAGGCTGAGCTTCAAAATGATACTAATCTTATGAAAATCTGTCGCCGCAGTCGAAAGTTTTTGCAAGGCATACATATACACATACATTTAAACAGACAGGTGAGATTTTAAGTGTGTATTAAGCAAAAATAAAAAGTGGTAGTAGGCAGTCAGGCTCGAACCTGTGACGCGAAGGCAGAAAAGAAAGTGGAGGTGTGTACAAGGGTGTTGGTTGAGCAAAAAAAACAAGTGGTAGTAGGCAGGCAGGCTCAAACCCATACTGCGAAGAAGGAAAAGAAAGTGAAAAAAAAAACATGACCCATAAGCTGTTGCACCCTTCGCCAAACCGGAAGTGACATAAGTTTAAATTAAGGCTAGACAATCGAAAAGAGATGATGACTTTCGAAAATATAGGCGAAAAAAGCGACTCCTACCTGTAGAAAAGTGCCCAGTTGAGAGCGAAGGAATTAATGTTTTGGGACAATTTTTTGATATTTGTCGTCCAAAGGGTCGAGCTTCAAAAAGATACCAATCTTATGAAAATCCGTAGTCTTTGGCGAAAGTTTTTGCGAAACATATATATATACATACATATATTTAAACAGATAGGTGAAATTTATATTATAGATGAAGAGTTTTTTGGGGGGTTTCCTAGTCAAAGCTTAAGAGTCTCATTTATCCTGCTGCATTATCCATAGCTTTAGAAAAGAGTCTTGGATTAATATCTTCCCTTAGGATAACAGTGAAATTAATTCTATATACGCAATAGAATTTGAGCATAATCTTCCTAATCCACAGAACAAATATCTTTGAAGAACACACCAACGTTCTTATACCCACTTTTATTAGATTAGGAATAGGCATTCTACTATTACTGAAGCCGTTAGCAAAGGTTGTTATATATATATATATATATATATATATATATATATATATATATATATATATATATAATTTTTTCTTAAGAGCATATGGGAAAACCAATTTTCCTGAATCCTGGTGGTTATTGATACAGCATTTATGTTAGTTGAATTGAACCATTTTCCTCTGAAGGAAGCAGATTCCAAGGAATATTAAATTCGCAAATGATAACTGGTTGCATGTGTATGTAATGAATACGAATACATCCGAGTTCCTGCTCCCAAAAATATCATTGGCTAATAATTAAGCTACAAATACCGACTAGTACATAAGCTTGAAGAAAAACAGCGAAAGAATATACCAGCTTCGACCACAAACATTCGTTCTGTAAAGCAACGTATTTGATTAATATGTGAATACTGTAGAAAAGACCACTCGGCTACTTCAAACGAATATATCACTTTTGCATGAATAGTAAAAAAAAACCCAAAAAACAAGATGCAGGCATTGTTTGGAAAGTAACTGTAATGAATGCCTTTTGTTAAAACAGACAAAAAAAAAAAAAGCTGAATCAGATTTTTGTTTCTTTCCTTTTTTTTTTTGATTTGTTTGTTCCTTTGTGGTGGTGCCGGACAGTGTATGGGTCCGAGAAGTTTGAACTGTAATGATATAGTTAAAAAGTAATGGCCATGTTACATGTTAATGGCTTATCTTTTTGGAAACAATGTGTTGAGTGAAGTGAGTCAAATTTATAAATAGTGAAAGGAAGAGGTAGTAAATAAATACATTGAATCCATATACACATTAAATTACTATTTTTTTGTTTATGGAAATCGCTCTAGACAAGACATGAAGCTATTTGATGTAAGGAGCTAAAAAAAAAATTTCAAGACCAAAAAGTAGCCAATGATACATATTAATTGGATGGTCTCTACCATAAAACCAGCAATTCTTCTCCTTTTGTCAGGAACATCCTTCAGGGAATATGAGGATTAAAGGACAAAATAAGGAAAGCAAGGCTTACACGGCTACCAAAATTAAAGTTTTTATTTACATGAGAGCTACCACGTATCAAGGCCCAAAGGACACTCAAGGATAAGGGTTAACGAATGTAAGGTGTTAGTATAGTAATCATTAATGGTGTCAATTGGGTGGAATTTGATTATTTATGGGGACGACTCAACAAGAATTTGTTTACATTGGATTTGAAGGCTACTATGTTGTATTCAACAGTGTTCCTCAGGTGGACAGTTCTGGGAAAGAAGCTTTGTTCATGGGATCTGCGTTTAGATTTAGGCACAGATAGAGAGTGGGGGAAATCGTGTGTAGTCAGCTTACTACTCTCCTAAAAGTTCTTTTAAAAATTAGTCTCTATGGTCACAGTTTTAATATTTTTCTCCATCTCTCCTTAACTAAATCAGCAATTACAATGGGATTATTATAGGGGATCAAATCAGAAAACCTCCTAATCTTGTATCTTTTTTCCATTTCTCCTGAACATTAGCCGAATTCTATAATACTAAACTGTGTAATGTTGTCCAGGAACCAACACGTTGTATGCTCAGTCAAAAGGAGACAAAGAATAGGAAAGAACTTCAACTCACTTTTTGTTTTGTACAACAACATTTATTTTCGCATTCTCTCTATACCGCTGTGATGCCTCACATGTGATCGTCTTCTTGTACATACTCTTGAACGTCATCCACACCTCTACATGGTCTCGAACATTCTTTTTTTTCTTTTCATAGTTTTTTTTTCTTTACCAGTGACATCATTTCATATGCATTTGCATATGCGCGTCCATGCTAAGTCACAACTGGTCATGCCAATTAGGTACATGTTTAAAATAGAAAATATACTTCTAAATAAATGATAGTAATGTAAAAGTGTAAATGTGGTGGATAGAAAAATAGAAAAAAAAATAGTGTTGTGTTAAGTAGAAACCAGCAGAAGAAAAAGAAAAACAATGCTGAAAGAAATCAGTGAAAAAAAGACATGAAAACTCTACATGTATGCTGTCACCAGTACTTTTATTTAGGATTATCAGACTTGGCTAGTGTTTAGGAGAGCAGAAGAAAAGTATATAACTATATGTTATTATGGTCTTCCGTATAAATAAACCTAATTTTCATACTAATGTAGAATATTTACCTTTGCTGTTTTTTTTTTGTTATTTTTTTTGTTAATCTATTTTTTTTTCTTATCTACAAAGTTGTTTGCCAACTAATTACGAATAAATGTTCTGGAATTTAATTTAATTTAAGAACAGTGCGTTGAGTGAATCCAAATTTATAAAAAAATAAAGGAAGGGAAAATAAACAATATTGAATTCTATACATTTATTTATTTAAAAAAAAAAAATTACCGTTTACGCTCACAGTGGCATAAATCTTCTCAATCTTATAAATATTAATAAAGTAGTCGCAGGAATTTTCCTCTAGAAAAAAGTATCATAGGTTCGCACAACAGATGTCATATTCAAATTCAATACAGCTAGGCTAATAGACACTATCTTATATAGCTTTTGGACACCTAGGCAGACACATTCAATCGTTATAATAAAATACTACATTACATCTTAGGAGTAATACCATCACAATCGCAACATCGTTAGAGGAAGGGGTACCTATTTTTCCCTCTAAATATTTAGACCTACTACTGCCACCAGTCGACATTGAGAGGAAGTCTACATGTTCCAAAGATTCAAGGCTCACACGAGCCATAACTGGCTCATACATACACAAATATACTATTAACCTTCTCATAGTAGAATAAAAAAAAATAAAATTCTGCATTATTCTGGAATTAAATTATTCTAAACGAACACTTCAGAACATTACAATATGGCATCGCTAGGACACATAATTATTCGCATCATGTCAATTTTCACCATATAACAACAGTGAATGAATCCCTCTTCGCTTTTTATGTAACTAATAACTGTTTAGCTTTTCTGCTAAAACTAAAACATATACAAACATACATTACTAATACATACTATACGTATCTTCTACATTCTTCTTTCTTATGAGTTGTTGACCGATATTATATCAGTCGTGGTTTAATGATTGATGTTTGCTCATTTATTTTTTTCCTTTACACATCTAATTTTACACATTCACTAATTTATTAGCATAAAACTTTCTTTTCTCATTCTGATCGCCTACAAGCGGAGGACGCTGTTTATTATAGATTTTAGACTTCTGCATTTACTGAAGTTCACTTAAATAATCATGTGATTATTTAGAAACCCATTGCTGACGTGAGAATGGGATACTGTTTTGCAACTATTGCATACTTTCACCTAACAAATTAATAACAGATGCTGCAAAAACAGAAAATTAAATACTAGTAATCTTAAAATTAACCTAATGTTTCTTAAATACTGGCAACTTATTTTTAATAAGTCAGCATGTTAAGTAAACAAAATATATATATACAAAACGTCTTTTAACACTCGGTAATCGCACAAACTTATAAAATTAAATCAACTTCTAAACATGATGCAATTCTGCTAAAAATATATAGCATCTTTGAAATCTCGATAATTGCTCTATTATTAAAATTAAATACTGGAACCTTTAAAAGTTTGAGAATTACTGACATTTTGATACGCATTGCTAACTCTTTCCTTGCACACACGGAACTAACATGAAATGTAATCAAACACATATTGCTCTTTCCTTGCTCGAACGGAACACTCTCAAAATGTAAACACAGCATTGGTTTGGGAATGTACATATGCACAAAATACCGACCGCCACTAATCCCCTCTCCCATAAAGGCCATAAAATAAAATAATATTTCTTTTACGAGTACCAATTTTTAATTTTCTATTTATGAGCGATTATCAAGACTTTAATGATGCTATATTTGTTTTTTTGTTTTTTTTTCATTTTTTATTCCTATTCAAGATTAGATTTAATTTTATATTCTTGACTGATTACCTAGCCTTCAAAGCTGTGATTTATTATGTCGACACTTTCTTTAGAGCTGAATAAACGCTTTCAAATAAGTTAAAACACAAAAATATTATGCAGATAGGTTTCAAATTAAATTTTATTGTCTACGGAAACACTTATTTGTCATAGATTTTTTTTTTTATTACTTTTACTTTTTGTAGAGTATTTTATTATTTAGAAGATGTACTAGAGCTACGTTTAGAACAAAATGCATGCAGTATACCGAGAAGATAAACGATGGCCGACTTGAAAGATACTGTCATCGGTAGAAGGCAGTTATCTACCACTGATTTTGCTCAATCTAATGAGTTAATATACAGTGAGAATCGTTAACTTCGAAAGGGTCTGTTTTTACTTATTATTATTCTCATGGACTATTTTTGGTAATTTTTGGAAGTTATACTGATGTAGGCATGACAAATAAGAACGTGATAATGTTTTTCCCTTGAATACTTCTTTTAGAACCAGTCAATATCTGCAGGTTCTGACAATCACAAACAGTGTCTTCCACTAGCTTCCACTGGAAAACAATGTCCGACAGTGGAAGCCATATTATTTCATTGGGCCATGGCCACCAGCGTCCGCTATTTCCCAAGGACGACAGTGGTACCAACAACAACTGTAATTTATTTTTGAGGGGAGGGGCTCCTTTAACGATTCTGTTCTGGATTTGTGTCATGCTTCTACTGATCAATGCCAGTTAACAGGTACTGCTAGTAAAATATATTTTTGTCCATCACTCCGTAACACTAGCCCAGTTTAATAATACTAAACCAGCAGTTCCAATAGGGTTATTATAGGGATTAAATCAAAATTCTTTACTCATAGAAGTTCCATATATCTCGTCGAAGAGAGCTGGAGAAAAAGTACATAGCTATAAGTTGATATGGTCTTCCATAATTAAATAAAGTCTGATCTTCATAAATAAATCCTCGAAGAATATTTATGTTTGCCACCTTTTTAAAATATGTTTTTGGTCAAATAATTGCTTGGATCTGCTCTATCGTTACTTTCATGGCAGTCACTCGTCTGAGCCTCAATCTATGGTACTCCCACCCTGCAAAACATTCACAAAAAGCACTTGTCTAGCTACAACCACTATCAATCTGAGCCTTTCTGTGCCTAAATCTAAACACAAATTCCAGGAACAAAGCTTCTTTCCCATCACTGGCATGATTCTCTGCTGACTACACCATGCTTGTCTTCAAGTCCAATATAAACAAGTTCTTAAGTCATACCTTTAAATAAATTCTAACCAATTTCCACCACTAATGACCACGACGCTGCTCTCAAACTCATTAACCCTTATTAAGTGGCCTTTGGGTCTTCATAAGTGGTGACGCTCTCGTAAAAAAAATGCTAATAAATGTATGTTTTGAAAATTAATTTAAACAACTTAATCATCCTGATTGATTGGTGAGGAGAAGGAGGAAGAGGTTTGTTAGAGTGAGCTGTGGATTGAACTGTGGTTGGCTACAGTCTTTGATCGTCTTAAAGAGATGATGAGGGTGGAGATAAAGGTGCGGAAAAGAGCCCCCCCCACTACATTTGGCACACGTGCTTTTGATCTTGGCAAAGGTCAGGTCAAAATTATTGAGATATCGATGAGAGAGCGAAGTGCCAAGCATACTGCAATGCAAAAAGCAATCAAAATGATTTCGTCTGAATTGTTCATATTCGCAGCCACATAAACGCCCTCACCCTTAACCCCGGGGATGCTGACCAATAAATCAATCGTTAAAAATAACCAATCAAAAGTTAGATATTGGCAGTCAGGAATGATTGGGTAGTTTTCCAAACAGGAGGCAACTTTTTGGGAGGGAGAGAGAGAGAGAGAGAGAGAGAGAGAGAGAGAGAGAGAGAGAGAGAGAAACAGACAGAATAATATATGAAGAAGTAATAGTTGTAAGAGAAGAAGAAGGAGAAGAAGAAGAAATAAAAAGAGGGTATAAATACAAGAAGTAGAATAAGAAAAGGAAGTAGCATTTGTAAGGGAACAAAATGAAAGGAGAGAGAGATAGTAGTAAATGAAGAAATAATAGTCATATATAACTGGTTGTTTTGTTTTAAGGCATATCAACCCTTTTTAGGTTATTTAATGCCGAATCCAGTCATTTTGGTAAAAAAGCTTTTATGCTTCAAGTTTTAAATATTTATTCATTGTTTTTTGGTGTGGTTGTTTTGTAGAGGAAAGTTTTTGTTTTTGCAGAACAGTATTGAGTTTCGCAAAAGAAAAAAAAAACAAAACAGTAACATTAACGTTTGATGCATTTAAATCAAGATATCGTCAGACAGCCTGATTTGGTAGTGCCAGCAAAAGGGAAGAAGAAGAAGAAGAAGAAGAAGAAGAAGAAGAAGAAGAAGAAGAAGAAGAAGAAGAAGAAGAAGAAGAGCAAATAAGTAGTAGTAATACAAAAGGAAACAAATAAAGGAGGTAGAAGGAAAAAAAGCAAAAGAAAAATAAAGAAAGAAGAAAAAAGAAATGAATGGAGAAGTATTTGTAAAAAAAAAAAAAACAATTAGAAGAGGAAAACTAAGAAAAGGAAAGAGAATAAGAATAAGCAGCAGATAAGTTATGGAAAAAGAAGGAAAAGTAAACGAATAAGAAGAGGAAGAAAAACTAACACCATTACGACTGTGATGAATATTATGTTATGTTATGAATATGATAGAAAAACGTTAAATATTTATATTGAATGAAAAACATAGGGGAGGAGATAAATGAGTTGAAGAACTGAATCATAAAGAAAATTAGGAGTGACAGGAGAACAGATCAGGTACTGGAGAGTCACAATAAAATAATAATAAGAAGAAATAGAAGATAGAGAGAATTAAGAAAAAGGATTTAATAAAAGAAAAAAAAATCATAAAACTTTATAGCCATTTTCTGTTTCCCCAATAAAGGCAAAAGTCAGATGTATTTGAGCCAAGAAGAATTTAAGGGCCTTAAAAGATTTTCAGTCAAGATGTCACACTCCACTTCAAAAAATATTACACTAATGTGTTTTCGTCGATTTTTGGTCTTGTGCCATAGGAAGATAATCAGAGCAGATTTATCAGTTGGTGTATGTGACTATGACCACAAGTCTATATTATAATTGAGCAATTTTTGTCTATCTGATGGGCACTTATAGGCTCCAAAATTACCCGAGAAAATTGTACTAAATTTAGCATGAAACATCCTTCAAATATAGTGTTGGTTTGGTGTGGTTTGGTTTTTGTTTTATGACATATCAACCCTTTTTAGATTATTTAAAGCTGAATTCAGTAACAGTGAAAAAAATGCTTCAGTTTATTTATATCTTCAAATAATTATTCATGGTGTTTGGTTTGGTGGTTTTGTAAAGAACAAAATGTTTTTGCTTTTGGCTTTGCAAACCATAACTGAGTTTCACAAAGGAAAAAGAAAAAGAATAAAAAACATTACCATCAATGTTCGGAGCATTTACACGAGGAAATCAATATTTTCAGACAACCTGATCTGGTAGGACCAGATTTATTTTTTGTAAACTCTTTTTCACCCCAAAGAAGACATATTGCTACTTGGAATGTAATGGGCTACTATTTGGGATCTTATCTAATAGGGAACTATGTGAAGTTGAGCAGCGAGATGTTTGTTCACATTACATTTAAACTTTAGCAGGTTAAGACAGTCAGGGAACCAGGAAACAGTGTTAAAAGTCAATAATAATATCAGTCTTTGTTAGTATTACTCAGTTTGTTGGTGTTCAACAATTATAGCATCCTTATTACTATTGCTTCTGTTAACACTAAAAACAATAAACATTTATAGACTTTTCACTAATTGTTTTTCTAATTAAACCATAGAATTCCTTTAAATGCTATAAAGCTAAAAGTTAACTCCATATACCACACAGGAATATTAGTATAGTAAAATATTCGATAATGTTCTTATTTAAATTATTGCAAATATAAAAATTGATTAATATTTTTAACATATTACTTAGATTCTTTGGACTAAAAGAAGTCTTAAGTAAGTCCACAACGTCCCGTGGTATAGTGGATAATGTACTTGGTAAAATTCACTTTAAAAAAATTTTTTTTTACTCATATTAACCTCTAACAAGGCACATCGCCACTTGGACGCAAGATGCTACTATTTGGGATCATGCTTAGGAAAGATTAGCAAGATGTTGGTTTACATTACATTTAAACTTCTGCATATCAGTACAGTTAGGGAAGCAGGTAGCAGGAAGGAAATTCCAAAGTCTAGCTGTTCGAGGGAAGAAACTATTAGAGCAAAAAGCTTTCTGGCATTTAGGGACCTGAACAATGGAAGGGGTGAGATTTTATTGCTAAGCAGGTTTGTTGGGGATATGTATGTCAAGGGGGCACAAGTGCAGTGAGTTCATCAGAGCACATCCCATTAAAATATTTGTAAAACAGGCACAGAAATGCGATTGTTGTAAAATTACACTCATCTGGAGAGTGAAGGTTCAATCCTCAGTGCAGGCGACACTCAAAATACAATTGCAAATTACTTAGGATTTAGAGGTTTTGTGAACGGGGAAAAGAGAGAAAGATAAAGATAGAAGTTATAATAGAAATATTACATTTTAATGCTGGATAACCGTGCTAGTCTTAATTAAACCATAACCACCAGAATTCTTTATGTAAAAAATAATTTTTTAAATAATTAAGCTCATGCGTGACGGAAGTTAGCGTGCAAATGATACACGGACAGAAACAAAGCCGTCATTCACTTGTTGAACCATATGTAACATAATGTATATGAGCGCATGAGAAAATATCAGCAGCAGCAAAGAATTGCTGGCTTGTGAAGAGATTAGCAGCAGTAGTCAAAAAAGCACATATGCAATTAAGAAAGCGTGAGTGAGAAGAAAAAGGAAAAAAATGTACCATGTGGTTGGGGAAAGCAAAGTGCGCATAAAACCCTTATCCCTGAGTGGCTTCCGGGCCTTGATAAGTGGTCATCACTGTGTAAAAAAAAAAAAAAAAAAAAAGAAGTGGACGAGTAAAGTCGAGGATGAGAATGGGCCAGCTGTGGCCAGCATGTGATCGAATGAAGGAGAAACGTTGCCAAGCTAGATGGACATATGGCAGCGAGAGACCTTTTAAGTGATGTTGAAACGGCAGAGTAATGGTAATAAAAACCTTTGTTAAAAAAGAAAAAAAATGCCGACCTGGATTTTTATTTATTTCTTTGCAGTTTTATTTTTATAAATTACTAAAGTAAAGTGTAATAGCCACGTCACACATAGACCTGTACTTTGAAGACCAGTTGAGCTGACAAGCCATAAGAGTAAGAAATACTGTTTTTTTTTTAAAGGTGATTTGAAACTACAATTTGGCGGTAAAGGGTCAAGATGCGTCCATTCATTGTATCTTGCAATGAAGTATGGTTAATGGATAGACAAAGCCGGTCATAGTGATGTGAGGACGCGAAAAAGAATGACTTAAAAAGTGACATTGTTCCTTTGATAATGCATTTATGTCTTTTGAGTGATGAAGTCATGCGGATACTAATATTTTGGCTTGATCGCATAATGATAAAGAACAAAGCAACACTTTCACTCTTGAATCAGATTGATACTGTATCGTTTAGCAAACAGTTAATAATTAAATCAATTGGGTGCACCGTTCCCCGCCCACTCGGCTGGATAAAAACTTCAAAAAGATCGTAAATTTGATTAGCAAAATATTTATAGGAAATTGATTGAGCAGAGGGTTTTTTTTTTTTTTTTTTTTTTTTTTTTTAAATATAAAGCATATCTATTTATTTAGGCAACATGTGGATTTTTATGGTTGAAATTGTTATCCAATAAATCGCTCATTTCTTAAATGTCATTGTGTATGCCGAAGCTAATTGCCATAATTACTCTCTAGTGGCCTTTGGGCTTTGATAAGTGGCGGCTCCCTTATTCAAAAAAAAAAATTAATGAAACAGAAAAAGAAGATTTTCTGACTTCCCCATCCCCACCCCAAATTCTTTATAAATACAATGCATTATGACAAATTTACTTTGAAATACAAGCTCTCTCCAGATAACCAAAGTTAAGCAATGTTGAGCCTAGTTAGTACTAAGATGAGTGACAATTTGGAAATACAAGTTGTTGTATGCAAAAGCACAGTAACAAGCATCCTGTCACAGTAGATGGTTCAAGCGATTCATTAAGCTTAATAATAATTAATTATAAGAATTCCCGAGTTTGACAAGATACAGCTGAAGAAGGTTAGAGGTTACTCGTCTGAAACGTTGCAAAAATAACACTCAGGATAAAAGCAATTCTCCGAATTATCACACCTCATCTAAAAAATTTCAGAAACATAAAATGTTTAGCCCATTACAATTTCATTTTCAAAGCTCAGCTAACTCCCACTGGTTAACCATCTTTACTGGCCATGTTTCATGACTATAAACGAAGTATAATCCATGCAATAAATTGGTAGAATGCAATTTGGTTAATAATAAAATCATGCTCACTATTGTGCATTAAAAAAAGGATATAAGCATTGGCTTCATCTACTGTTAGGTTGGAAAATGGGTTTATTTTTTTTTTTAATATAACTAGTCAGCATTGCCCCGTTGTGTATTTCGTTGCGATTTGTTGTGCTTTTATTTTTCTGAAAGTAGTATTTTTTCCGCAAGTTTATTTATTTTTCAAGTAAAGTCTGTAATGAATGCAGAGTTCTTTCCCTTTTCTCTAGAATTTGTTTTATAAACAAAAGTAATGAATGAATATAAGACATCTTTAAAAAGAAATGTTAGCTATATGAAAATCCGATTAGGCAATGGCAGAGACACTAGAGGAAGACCTCCAATCTGTAGTGGAAGGGGACAAAAATGGATGGTCACATTCAATGCTGCCACGACTAAGCTTGTTTCCTTCAATAATTAGAAGAAACATTCTTAACCACCAGTAGCTATGGCTAAAGATACATTACCCGAAAGTACTTCCTCCAAACTCCTCGGCTTAACGTTCACAGGGAATATGAGTTGGGACAGATACTTCGAGAGCATTGCCAAGGCTGCTGCAATGAAGGTGGGCTCTCTCTACCATGCTAGAAAATTACTTACACCTAAAAGTATCCTGTACCTCTACAAGATCACCATTCGCCTATGTATGGAGTACTGTTTACACATTTGGGCTGGTGCATCTGCTACTAGTCTTTCACTCCTGGACAGGGTTCAAAAGAGAGTTGCCAATCTGGTAGACCCTGAACTGTAATCCCGGCTTCCGCCTTTGTTTTATCGATGGAATGTTGTATCCCTCTGCCTGTTTTACAAGTATTTTAATGGTGGATCCTCCAACAAACTACAAGCCTTTGTACTCTCTGGATGTAAATACCCCCGACAAGCAGCAAAGTCCCACCCCTACACAGTAGAGATCCCTAGATGTAAGAAAGCCTTTTACTCTAATAGCTTCTTCCCCAGAATTGCTAGACTTTGGAATTCCCTTCTAGGATCCTGCTTCCCCAACTGTACTGAAGAAGTTCAAGTGTAATGTGAACAGACATCTTGCTGCTCAACTCCCTACATAGTATCCCCACAACTTATGTTCCTGATAGTAGCCCCCTACATCAAAGTGGCAATGTACCTTGTTTGGGATGAAAAAATAAATAAATAAAATAAATTATTTTCTGTAAGAAATTAACTTGAATTACACTTTATTTTTCTTAACGTGAATCAATGTTCAACAAAATAAAGTGGCTACTCCAAATTAAATATTGATTTTTATAAGAAGGAATGAATTGATTATAAAAATCGAAATCTGACTGACTTTATTTATTTCATATGCAAGATGTATTATACATTAGGGACTTTACTTCAGTAGTGATTGTTAGCTAGTGTGAATTTTGACAAGAGTCACATTTAGTGCATGATAACCCAAATCTGTAAGACAGAATCATTCTCAGAATTCAAAGACGGTTGACATAAGGTTGAGGGAGGAAGTAGAATCAAACGCCATAGACAAAACAGAGAGACAATAAAGAATTGCATGATGTTTTTGAGTGAGAGAAAACTAAGCTTTTTAGATCATTTCTCTCTAGGAAGCCATGCAAATGTGACAAAGCCAATAATGTAGAATAATTTAAGGTGAATGTTACTTCAATGTTTGTCCATTTACATCACTCATTACTTAAGTCAAAAAGATAAGTTTAAGAAGTAAATAATTAAGATAATATTAGTTGCTCTTTTTTAAGAAAATTCTCTTCAAATAAAACCTTGAAGAAACCTCAGCAAATGTCTCCTTGTGTCTTTCTTACATGAGAAGTTTTATTAGCCTTAGTTAAATAAATAAGATGATCAAAGACCACTCATGAAATGCAACATAGTATGTCATAATCACGCTGATACACTGGTACTTGTTGGATCACTGGTTAAACAAAGCTGAGCTTGGTAAGTACCAAATGAGTGACCATTTTGGGAATACCAAGCACTGTATGTAGGAGGATGTTGACAGTTTTCTGCAAAAAGTGCAAAAACCTAACGTTTTCATCTCTCCTGACTGGAATATACATGTGACTGGGGACTGCTTGTGAACTTGATATTCCCATGAAACTTCCTCCTTCGGGGGAAGCTAGTTCAACCTATTTAGGGTGAATGCTGTTGGCATATATATATATATATATATATAAGAAATGTGGTAAATATACCAGTATAAAAACCCCTGCGCATTTATGTACAAAGACTTTTATTTAGTTTATTGATTACTCATTAGTGAAAACATTACAGATGTATGGATTAAGAAATCTGCGTTTGTTAATCTCCAGACATTCTTTACATGAAGGATGATCAACACCACACCGATCTATTCATTAGTTAGTGCACTGCATGAATATATGTGGTGCAAAACAGTTCAATAGTTCATATGAGTTCTGTTGTGGCCTTTTGTTTTGAGTTTTTTTTTTTTACATTGGTTGCTTCCCTTTGATTAAATTCGTTTTCAGGGGATTTTTGCAATTTGTTTCAGATGGAAGCAGAACCTGTATTCCTAATAGTAGTAGTACCGCTACATATGTGTTTAATTTTGTAAAAAAAAAAGAAAAAAATGCTTTTATTTTCCCCCTCCCGCATCCTTTCTCAAAAAGAATTAAAAAAAAAAAAAAAAAAAACAGAAAGAAAGAAAAAAAAAAGAATATTGAAAAACATAATTTAACCATTGTCATGTAAATCTGAACTCGCACATAAAAAAAAAAAAAAATAGCGGGAAGAAAATGTTAAAGGTTGACTGCACAAATTTTGCATATTTAACCTTGGAGAAATATTTGATTCCAGTCACATTTTCACCAACACAAATATTTCCATAATTTTATTTCAGTATTTAGAAACTTAAAAAATGTGTTGTCTACTGACAAAGGTGTAGATATATTAAATACTTACAACATTTTATATGAATTAAATGAAAACAATGGCCAAATTGAGGCAGCTTAAAGGAAGTTACGCTCTTTTAACCACAAAGTGTTATTTTGGAATCCTCAGTCAATGTAATTAGTGTTTAGGTTAAACAAAAAGTATTTAAAATATTAGTGACTATGTGCTGTTATATTTACAATATCATTAAATGTTTCTTCTTAGGTATTCGTTATTAAAGTTATATATATATATATATATATATATATATATATATATATATATATATATACATATATATATATATATATACATATATATATATATATATATATATATATATATATATATATATATATAATGGAACTGTCTACTGCAAGCCAGTCACTTCTCAAAACTTGTTTAGAACAACGAACCATCGGAAACTGTTCTGTCTACTGCAAAGCAGTCACCTCTGAAGACTTGTTTAGAACAACGAACCATCTGAAACTGTTCTGAAACTAAACATGGCTTACACTTCTAGTTATTGTTACTTATTGTTGATTTTAATATTATAATTTGACTTAGATTACTGATAAATAAAACTCATAAATATATATTAATTTATATTGAAATGTTTTAAATGTTAATATTATAATCAATTTATAATACGAATTAATAAATAAATAAATATATAATAAAATAATAATCAAACTAGATAAATATATTATTTATCAATATAATAAAAAATCGTTTAATATAACTAGGTTTGATGAAGGGAAATAACTCATTTAATTTAAATATAAAAGTGAATTATCGACCTTGAACGGTGTTTAAACAAATTACTATAAAATATTATAAAGGAAAATTTTATTTTAAAATTAAGATTAATGAAAAATAATTAAATGGCAATAAAAGGATTATAATTTATGTGATATTCATTTTTTTTATTATTTTTTTTTTTTTTATTCAATTTTCACCCCAAACAAGGCACAGTGCCACTTTGAAGTAGGGAGCTACTATCAGGGACATAATTTGCAGGAGCATTATGAAGAGAGATGAGTAGAAAGATGTTTGTTCACATTACACTTGAACTTCTGCATATCAGTACAGTTGGGAAAGCAGAATCCCGGAAGGGAGTTCCAAAGTCTTGCAGTTCTGGGGAAGAAACTATTGGAGTAAAAGGCCTTCTTGCACCTAGGGATCTCTACTGTAAAGGGGTGGGACTTAGTTGCTTGTCGGGTTTGTCGGGGGGTAGTTACGTTGAGGAGATACAAGTGTTTGCAGTTCGTCAGAGCATTCACCATTAAAGTATTTGTAGAAAAGGCTAAGGGATGCAACATCTCGTCGATGGGACAGAGGCTGAAGCCTAGATGACAGTTCAGAACCTATCAGGTAGGCGACTCTCTTTTGAACCTTGTCCAGGAGTGAGAGACAAGCAGCAGATGCACCAGCCCAAATGTGACAACAGTATTCCATACATGGGCGAATGGTGGCCTTATAGAGGTACAGGATACTTTCAGGCGTAAGTAATTTTCTAGCACGGTACAGAGAGCTCACCTTCTTTGCAGCAACCTTGGCAATGCTCTCAATGTATCTATTCCAGTTGATATTCCCTGTAAACGTTAGGCCGAGGAGTATAAAAGAAGTACTTTCAGGCAATGTGTTCTTGGCCATTGCTATTGGTGGTAGAGTAAATTTAATTAAAATAGTAATAAAAAAGAATTATACATGAATATATAATTTAGATAAATCAACAATAGGTATAACCGGAAATAAAATACTTAGATTTTGTAATTAGTTTCGTATAAAATTAAATAAATATATAGACATATATTATATATATTACAATTATTAATATTATCTAAGTAAATATATATACATTAATTATAAATAATAAATGAATAAAATACTAAATAGAATATTTTTTGTATTGTAAAAAATTTTATTAATACGGGAATTGAAATTTCAGCGACTTTACTCGAAAATTCAAAATGGCATAATAAAAGATAAAAGATAATTGCAACTTCTCTTCCAATTTTCGGATTTTGTAATCACGCCCAAATCCATTTTCTTTTAATGGATTGATAGTTGCTATTTCCTCCGAAGAGTTAAAGGCAGAACAGATTCATTGATTGATATAATAATTAATGAATGATTTTGTGCTACGACAAAGTTGCTGTCAAGAATTGTGAATGTTAATGTAATTAAAGGAATAAATTGTAAGATGGTCAACATCATGAAATTTGGAATATAGACATTTGTCATTTGTTTATTATATGCTCTATATTTCTATTGAGCTTCATAAATTAAGGAACTGTTTGCTCTTATATATATAAGGTGAAATATAATTGAATAAATCATATTTCTACAGAAATATATATATATATATATATATATATATATATATATATATATATACATACACACAGTTCTTTCACTGAAACAAGGCACAGTGCCACTTTGATGTTAAGGGCTAGGAATTGGGACTAAATATACAAGGATACTTATGTAGGAAATTGAAAAGCAAGATAGTTGTTCACATTTCACTTAAACTCTTGCATGTCAATACCATCAGGAAGCAAGGACCCTGGAGGGAGTTCGAAAGTAGAGCAGTTCGAGAGAAACTACTTGAGTAGAAGATTTTCCGGCAGCTAGGGATTTCTACAGTGTAGGAGAGATTTTGCTGCTTGGCTGGTTAGTTGGGGGTATTTATGTCAAATGGATACAAGTGATTTGAGTTCTTCAGGGCATATTCCGTTAAAATACTTGTAAAGCAGGCATAGAGATGTAATATTTCAGTGATGGAACAGAGGCTAGAGTTTGGTTGCTAGTGTGGGACTTATTAGGTTGGCGACTTTTTTTTTTTTTTTAACCCTGTCTAAAAAGGATAGACAAGTGGCAGATGCACCAGCCCAGATGTAGCAACAATACTTCATGCATGGATGAATAATGGCTCTGTAGAGGTAAAGGATACTCTCAGGTGTGAGTAACCTTTTAGCACAGTAGAGAGATCCCACCTTCTTTGCATCTTTGCGAATCTTAGGCCAAGGAGCTTAAACGAAGTATTTTCAGTTCAGGTAGTCATTAGCCATGGCAATCAATGATTGAAAAGTTTTCTTGTAATTATTAAAGGAAAGAAGCTTAGTCTTTGCAGCATTGAATATTACTATCCATTTACGGCTCCATTCCACTACAGACAACAGATCTTCCTCTAAGGTTTTAGCCATTTCCTTAGTTGTGTGTCCTGTTTTCCCCTCAAGTCTGTTATAGAGCATAGTGTCATCAGCAACTATATCCACAATTTTATCAGGAAGGTTATTTATGAATATCAGGAATACTAAAGGTTCAAGGATCGACCTGCATTTATATCATGTTGTTTTCACATGCAACCATCGAAGACAACCTAGATTTTTCTCTTATTTAAGAAGAATTTAATTACGTTAAGTCTTCATCAATTAATATCATATGATTTAATTTTCATGAGGAGACCATCGTGCCAAACCCTGTCAAAGGCCTTAGATATATCTAAGGCTACTACCCTAGCACCTCCTGCCTTGTCCAATGCATAGTATATATGTTCAGAGATTACAGTTAAGATATCTGCAGTAGGACGGGCTTGCTTAAATCCATATTGTTAGTTGGAAAGAATTTTAGTATCTATGAGGTGGTGGACTAGTGCTTGATTGATTAAGGATTCAAAAACTTTTGCGAAGAGAGGGAGGAGGCTAACGGAGCAATAATTGTAAATATATATTTTTTCTTTTAAATCTTCAAAAGTTTTGTAAGTATATTAAAAAATAAAATTGCTGGCAAATATTCGAGCATGTTTGCTATTTGACGTGTTTACAAACAACCAACGCTATGTGCGTGTGCCAATGTCAAGGTCGAATCACCGGTGTTAGTTGAAATGTGCGCTTGTCACCGCCAGGCGGCGTCGTCTGCTACAGGGTATCTATTCTTTACTTGATCCCAAATTACTATAAAATATTATAAAGGAAAATTTTATTTTAAAATTAAGATTAACGGGGCAATAATTGAGTAGGTCAGTTCTTTCCCCAGAATTCTTGAAGACTGAAACAACAGTCAGGACAGCAAGATTCGTAAAAGAGTTTGCTGAGAACTGGGGAAACCTCAGTGGAGCATTTTTTAATAGTATGGCAGGGGTGAAATCAGATCCACATGCCTTTGAGGTGTCTAGTTTTTTTTATTACATCATGAACATGGGAAGCGGTGATTTTCAGATTATCGAGTGTGACATCTACCTTATCTACATGATAAAATTGTACAGATCTATATTATAATTTAGTAATTTTTGCCTGTCTGATGGCCATTTATAGGCTCTAAAATGACTTGACAGAATTGCATCAAATTTGGTGCAAAACATTCTTGAAGTTCGCATTGAACATGCTTTCTGTGTTGACAGTGTACAAAATTGATTCTGTAATCTAATGGAAAATGATGTTTTCTTGTCCTTACAGCCTCTTTCACATAGACGAGATGTCGTTAGCCTCTCTCTACTGTATCATTATGTTCAAAGTAGGTGCTCGGATGAGCTCTATCCCTTAGTATCTTCCTGTATATGCAGAGCAGGAATTTGTCTAGCTACAACCATAGCAAAGAACTTTCCTTTCTTACTTTTCTTACCAAAAACCAAACAAAATTTCCATGAACAAAGTTTCTTTCCTTAAACATCTCACCTGTGAAACAAGATACCAATAGTCTGCTTTTCATCCAACTGCAACATAGTCGCCTTCAAGCCTAATGTGAACAAATACTTGCTAAGCCGTCAACTACGATAATCTATATCGCTTAAGAAATCCTCTCATCTCATCCATTGTCATCAATCCTCTCAAACATGCGATTATAGTTTGTTTTTTTTTAACAATCTCTTTAGCTATTATCCTTGAGTGACAATCATGTCTTGAAGAGTAATTACACAATTCTATAAAATAAAAAATAACGTAATCTTTATAGGACTGTCAGTAATTTTCCCCACTCTTTATCTGTGCCGAAATCAAAACATAGATTCCATGAACAAAGCTTCTTTCTTAGACTACAACTTGGATGTCTTCAAGTCCAACATAAACAAATTCCTGATGAATCGCCCCCTTAAGTAAGACACTTAATCAAATCTCCAATACTAACGATTACTACGATACTATCCCATTGATGACTGTACACGCAATAACCCTTATCCCCGAGTTGCTTCTGAGCCTTGATAAGTGGTGCCCCCCCCATGTTAAAAAAAAAAAAAGACTAAAACCAATAAAGGCTGCACTGTCAACTAAGCTCCAACCACTGTCCCATTACCACAAAGTGGCATCTTCGTGCTTGTTTGACGAGTACTTTAATAGAATGTGCTCCGGCAAACTGATGGCACTGGTGCCCCCTCTATGTAAATACTTTTGACACACCCGACAACTAACAAAATCCCTGTAGAAATCTCCTGGTGCCAGAGAGCCTCAAGTTCTTTATGTTTTTAAATATTTATTCATAGTGTTTATTTGCCTTTTTTTTATAGGAAACTTGTTTTGTTTTTGATTTTGTAGAACATGATTGAGTTTTGCAAAGGAAAAGGGGAAAAAAAACCCAATTGCATTAATGTTTTGGGATTTTAAGTCGAAGAGCCAGTATCCTCAGACAGTCTGATCTGGTAGCATCAGAATATTCTTGTCATGTACACGATTTATGCAAAACAACAAAATAATATTTTTTTTTTTGCTCGTTTTTTCTTTTTCATGGTTCATCCCATGAGATTGAGGAGTGGGAGGGGGTGAGCGCATTCAAATGTACGTCTCAAAGAGATAAAAAGAAGTTGTCTTTTTTTATAGTCTTTGCAAAACCGTGGGCTTATTTTGAATATCCAAACAATGGAACAACCCATCTGTTGTAATTCTTTCCTCCTAACACGGAAGAACATTATTTCCATAAGATCACGACATGTTTTTGTTGCCAACAAATTGTCCACTTTTTTGGACTTGAGTGAAAATTACAACCGAAATAAGAATTCCTTTTTTCCTTTCATAATATTATTTTTTTAAAATACTTTTATTTAACCCAAACATGGCATATTGCCATTTAAGGGTAAAGAGCTACTGTGATACAGACCAGATTTATAAGGGGGAAAACCTGTGTGGGGAGTTGAGCAGTAAGATGTTTGTTCACATTACATTTAATTTTTTGCATGTTGATACACTTAAGAAACAGGGAATAGGAAGGGACTTCCAATGTAAACAGCGTTGAGGAAATATGCTGCATAGAAAATCTTTCGGAGGTTTGTTTTACAAAAGACAGACGCACATAAACGTGGTAACAAAAACCCCAAATATATAACAAATAAATGTTTCTCTCTCTTTATATATATATATATATATATATATATATATATATATATATATATATATATATATAACAAATATATCACAAACAAACGTAATTGTGACATTTATTGGGTGGATTTCTACCAGTACTTTGTTTTATTCTTATTTTTAAGCCATTACCGAGACTTCAAAGATGTAAGAGTCACATTGTGGTCATTTTTTTCTTTTTCTCATGTAACACTCAACATTATTTGTTTTTTTGAACCGAATAAATGTTTCAAAGTAAAAACACTAAAAATTTATTCAGCTAGGTAGAAGCATAACTTTTGTTGCCTTTGGTAACATTTATTTGTTATAAATTTGTTTTTTGACCACTTTTTCATACGTCTGTCTATTGTAAAAGAAACCCTCTTTCGGTACCTAGGTAACTATATATTGAAGGGATGATATTTAAAACCTAGTTGGGTAGGTTGCGGGTACTTTTGTTTAATGGCTACTAGTGAAGAGACGATTCCAATATTTTTCCTGATTCCAATACAGTTACCGATTCCAATTCTTTATAAATCTCTAAATATTTAATAATATAATTGTTATTTATTCCCTGGTTGCTATAAAAACATATTAAAGGTGCAGATAGACGTAAAAATACACTTGTAGAGGATGATCTATCGAATTTAGTTTAACTGGTAGTTTAAATTAATAAATATTTATTATTTTATCATTATTACCAGCAATGGAAGATTTTGCTTTAAACAAAATCAATTATAAATAGACAATTCATGGAGAGTAGATAATACAGTGGATGTGTTATCGGCAGCTCCAGTAACTCTCGCTTCTCCTATTTTGTCATTCAGTCCTCATTCAATGAGTGATTTTTCTGACAAAGGGTGAAGAAAAAGCTGCTTAAAGGTCGGTAGTACTTGGTGACCAGTAGTCTGAGATGTCGGAAATTTTTCTGTCTCTATCTGTCCTTGTGGCCATTTCACTAGTAAGGGTGCTGGAGGTAAACGTTTGTCTGGGCTGACGTTATCCGCCTGATAGTCAGGGACCCGAACCTTGGATTAACCACTAAGGAGGCTGTCCTATCAGCAGGCGCAAAGTACTGGGACTGCTGTATTGCCATTTGGTGAGTGGATCTGGACCATGCAGTAGTCTCTGGTGGGGCCTCTCGATGCCATACTAGTGGGTAATTGTTACGGCTTTACCTTTTCGTGTGCCACAAAAAAAAAAAAAAAAAAAGATTTTCCTGTCTTTTTCTCTCTTACTTTCCCTCTCTGTACTGCTCTAACCAAGTATGCCGACCTATTCCACAAATCCCCAAACCTCAACATGAAATATCTCCAGAATAAAAACTCGATTAAACCTAGAACCCCATCTTCCAACGTAGACCCCTACTACCAGGTCTCCTTCTCCAACATCAGGGGTCTACGTTCCAACCTTCCAGAGGTTGAAACCCAATTACAGGAGACGAAACCGGACATATTCTTTCTAAGTGAAACTGGAATAGGGTCGACCACTTCCCTAGATGAGTTCATAATTAACGGATACTCAAATTTAACAGCTAAATCTGACCCCCAAGATCGCCATGGGCATGGAATATGTGCCTACATTAAGGATGGCTTCCCGTGTGGTAGGGATATCTCTAGAGAAGATCCTAATTTACCCTATATGTGCTTCAGGGTTGCACTTGCTAACACCACTGCATTTATATTTGCCCTCTATAGGCCCCACAACAGTGGAGTTACTATCTTTAAGAGCATATCTGAGAAAATAGACCACATACTGTCTTCACATTCCTCGGCTAACATCCACATATGTGGTGACTTCAACGTCCATAACGTGGAATGGCTACCCCACTCAAATAAGACAGATGATGAGGGGAGGTTTTGTCATGATTTTGCCATTGCTTATGATCTCACTCTGATTGTTCGCGAACCCACCCGTGTGCCCGATACACCCGGTCAATATGCAAGCCTCTTAGACCTTTTTCTCTCAACTTCCCCTGAGCTATGTTCATGTTCCGTTCATTCTCCTCTAGGATCCTCCGACCACTCAGTCGTATCAGTTAAGATAAAAACGAAATGTAAGAAGCCCCCAGACGTACCCCTCCACCGTACTGTATACCGATACTCTATGGCTGACTGGGATAGCTTCCGTACATTCATATCTGATTTACCTCTGCACTCCATGTTTAAAAAGCATGTGTCCTCTATAGTATCAGATCTGACCGAATGGTTAATTGTAGGCATAGACCAATTCATACCATCTAAAAAATTCCAACAAAAACCTAACAGCCAGCCATGGTTCTCCCCAGAATGTGCTGCTGCTATCGCGCACAGAAATCACTTTTTCCATAGCTACCAACGTAATAGATGCACTGAGACTAAAGCTGCTTTCAGGTCTGCCAGCAACCACTATAAAAGAGTAATAAAAAATGAAAGAGAGCTATATGCCCAGTCTGTTAAATCCAAGGTAGCTGATCAGCGGCTTGGATCCCACCAGTTTTGGCAAATAACAAATAGGATCCTGAACAGAAGTGTGCGTTCTATCCCAACCATTATAAATGGACCAGAGGTCATCTCGTCAGCGTCAGACAAGGCCAAACTATTTGCAAAGAACTTTGCAGCTAATTCTACCCTATGCGACGAAGGCCATCAACTCCCCATATTTCCTCCTATAACACAGAACAAGCTAGGTAACATACAAATATCCGTGCATGAGGTCGCTAAGCTAATCAAGAACCTAGATTCCAGTAAAGCAACTGGCCCTGATGGCATCCCAATTATAGTGTTAAAAAAGCTTCAACCAGAACTTGCTCCCATACTTATGAAACTATTTAAGCGCTGCCTTAAGGAGAAGTGCTTTCTGACTCCCTGGAAGACCTCATCAGTTTGCCCTGTATTTAAGAATTCAGGTGATAAGTCATCTCCCTCTCAGTACAGACCAATAAGTCTCCTGTGTGTTATGAGTAAGTTGCTGGAATCCATATTAAATAGAGAAATAGTCAACCACCTCAGCAGGAATAACCTTCTTAGTGACACACAATATGGTTTCCGCTCTGCAAGATCTACCGCAGATGTGCTGACGGTTATATCCCACAGGATTAGTAAATCTCTTGACAAAGGCTTCCTTTCTAGGGCAATTGCTCTTGACATATCAAAGGCCTTCGACAAGGTATGGCATAAGGGTCTACTTCACAAGATTTCCAGCTACGGTATAACTGGAAATGTTTTCTCAATCATTAAATCATTTCTCTCCGATAGGCTCATAAGAGTAGTGGTAGATGGACAAAAATCGGAGGCCTGCAATATAAATGCTGGAGTCCCTCAGGGGTCAATCCTGGACCCAACTCTCTTCCTGATCTACATCAATGACCTCCCTAAACACATACTTAAATCATTCGTTGACATCTATGCTGATGACACGACCATCTACAGCAACACATCAAAGGCTGTAAATGACAAAGTTCTCTCTGATTCTCTCTCCTCTGATCTCGAGCGCGTTGTTCAGTGGGGGAAGATGTGGCTGGTTACCTTTAATGCATCCAAAACCAAACTCCTATCCTTACATCATCAACGCTCTGATCCCCATCTGGCATCAATTGTGATGGATGGCTCTCGTCTGGGTGAGGCCCTGTGTTTTGACAAGCTTCTGAGTTTGACCTTTACTCCTGATCTGAAATGGAACACGTACATCAAGTCTGTTGCTAAGGTTGCTGGAAAGATGGTGGGATCCTTCTACCGCTCCAGAAGATATCTCACTACTGATGCAATTCTCTATCTATATAAAAGCCAAGTATGTCCAAGGATGGAATACTGTTGCCATATCTGGGCAGGAGCTGCTAAAAACAGCCTATCCTGCCTTGACAGAGTACAAAATAGACTTTGTGGCTTAGTGGGGGATGCCCTTTTCTCTACCCTGCAACCTCTCTCCCACAGAAGAGACGTTGCGAGCCTGTCCTTGTTTTATCGTTATTTCCATGGCAGATGCTCGTCTGAACTCCAATCTCTGGTCCCCCCTCACCAATCTTTCACAAAAAACACCCGTCTAGCTGACTCCACTGTGAAAAATTTCCCCCACTCTATATCTGTGCCTAAATCAAAACGCGGATTCCATGAACAAAGCTTCTTTCTTAGAACTGCACGCCTGTGGAACTCTGTTCCGTCTGCCTGCTTCCCTCCGGACTACAACTTGGTTGTCTTCAAGTCCAATGTTAACAAATTCCTAATGAACCGCCCCCTTAAGTAAACATTTCAGCAAATCTCCTCACTAACGTAATGTACTTGCAATAACCCTTATCCCTGAGTGGCTTCCGGGCCTTGATAAGTGGTGATCACTGTGTAAAAAAAAAAAAAAAAAAAAAAAAAATTTAAAAGCATTGTTTTGGCATCGAAAAATAGGTACAAACTTTTCTGATTCCAATACATCTAAATGTTCTGATTTTTCCGATTCCCAATTTTGATTAATCGAATGGGTACAAGTGCGCTAACTTCATAAGAGCACATTCCAGAGAAATATAAAACAGACACAGCAATGTAACACAGGGCTGGAACACGACAGATTTTTTTTTTTTTTACATTGGGGTCACCACTTATCAAGGCCCAGGAGCCACTCGGGGATAAGGGTTACTGTGTGTACAGTAATCAAAGGGATATTATCGTAGTAATAGTATTGGGGATTTGATAAGGTGTCATTACTTAAGGGGGGCGGTTCGTCAGGAATTTGTTTGTGTTGGACTTGAAGACATCCAGGTTGAATTGTGTGGGATATATTACAAATCTTTTTATGCACTTTATCCAAGAGAGGTATTCTAATGGTAGATGCACCTGCCCAGGTGGCTTTGTAGAGATATAGGATATTGACAGGTGTGGAAAGTTTTCTAGCACAATAGCGGGAATCTACCTTCTTTGCAGCAAACTTGGTAGCATCTGTACTGCACTGTACTGTACTGAAGCAGCACTAATTCGTAGGCAGGTTTAACTTGCTTCCTCCAAAGGAGGAAGTTTCATGGAAGTATGAAATTCACAAAGGGGCCCCAGTCACATGTATATCCCCGTTAGGGGAGATGACAACATTAGGTTTTTGGTGCTCTTGCAAGAGGTGTCAACATCCTCCTACATACAACGCCTGGTATTCCCAAATGGTCACCCATGCTGGTGACTAGGCTCAATGCTGCTTAACTTCAGTGATCCAATGAGAAATGGTGTGTCAATATGACTATGGTGTATATCAACATCTGTGCACTTATTCCAATTCATGTTTCATGAGAATGTCAGACTGAGGAGTTTAAAAATTGAACTATTTGAAAGGATGATCTTGGCCATAATAATCGGTGTTTAGAAAGATTTCTTATAGTTGTTAAAAGAAAGGTCTTGCTAGTATTAAATGTGACCATCCATTTTTGGCCCCATTAAAAGGAACTATCTATTTCTTAGTTTATTTATATAGAGCTAATTGCTGTTCAGATATAATAACAATACTCCATGTATGGGTGAAAGATGCTTTTATAGAGATATAGCATGCTGGTAGGTATGAGAAGTTTTATTTTTTCAAAAACGAAACGTTCATTATTTATATCGAGGAATTTATACATACGTTTTCTTTTATTGTAGCTTCTTTTTATGCAAAAACGTATGGAGACGTTTCTGTGAGATTTTCTTAATGGTTTAATTTTGGAGAGAATTAGAGAGAGAGAGAGAGACTAATGTTCTCTAAGCTAATTTATTATTTAATTTAATTAATATCTTAACCGAAGTAGTGACAATACGGACAAATATATCAAGGTAACATTTTGCAATTAGTGATTATGACATTGTTCGATATCTTCTTCTGCATGGTTCCCGTAGATCGACCCATTTGAAAATCTTTGTTTCTCCCAACTCGGACAAATATGACATAATTCGTCATGTCAAACTCATACCTTTGTTTTGTTTACACTGTTTAGTGTTGACCTTACATGTCAGCCATCTTTGATTCAATCTTGGAAATGATACCGTTTTGCAATTTTTTTTTTAACTGTTTTTTTCACCCCAAACAAGACACAGTGACACTAATTCGTACGGAGCTACTATTTGGGACTAAATTTGCAGGGATACTATCTAGGGAGTTGGGCAGCAAAATGTCTGTTCACATCATACTTGAACTTCTGCATGTCAGTACAGTCAGAGAAGCAGAAGCTTGGGAGGGAATTCCAAAGTCTAGCAGCTCAAGGGAAGAAGCTATTTGAGTAGAAGGCTTTATGACATCTAGGGATCTCTAGAGTGTAGGGTGGAATTTTGCTGCTTGTCTAATTTGTTGGAGGTATTTACCTCGAGGAAGAACTAGTGCTTTAAGCTCATCTGAGAGGCACAGGGATGTCACATTTCGACAATGAGACAGGTTGGAGTTTGTCCGATAGTGCAGGACCTATTAGGTTGGCAAATTTTTTAAAAACCCTATCTAGGAGCAACAGACTAGTGGCAGGTACACCAGCCCAGATGTGTCAACAGTATTCCATGCGAATAGTAGCTTTGTAGAGGTACAGGATATACTCAGGTGTGAATAACCTTCTAGCATGGTAGAGAGAGCCCACTTACCTTGAAGCAATCTTGGTAATTTGAGTTATCATGCACTGTGTGAACTTTGTCAAAATCCACATTAGCTAACTTCATCACTACCGATGCAGGGTCCCTAACAGTTTTCTAGCCTAATAGAGGGAGCCTATTCTCTTCGAAGAAACCTTTACCGCAGCCTTGGAAACATTTCACACCGAATTTCAAGTTTCGTTAATTGAGGTGAGTGTCTTATTTGTAAAGAATAACCCCTCCACCTTTCTCTCTTCAACCTTGCTGCAGGAAAAATCCCAACTGTATCCCTGACTTAACGATCAATAAAATCTAGTCTCTTTAATCTTGGTGTTGGTAAGAAGAATCCTGATGCAACAATCGAACGAAAACCTATTTTAAAAGGCGTGCCAAATACGATAAATAAATTCATAGAAGTCGTATTGAATAAAGTTGCACTAAAGGTTCAATCTCAATGGAACATAGGATAATTTTTTTTCTTCTTTGAGCCGAAGCAGAGATTATTGATTGATGAAGACTGTCACACGTGGTTGCATTGAATTGTCAAAGAAAAAAAGAACAGCAGGGAAGAGTAGGAAATGGTAAAGGTTGGCAAAGGAAGAACACAAGAAACAGGAAACACAATGAACACACACACAATGGATCGTAAAGTGTTATTCAAGGGAAGAAAAATGTCTGCAGATCATTCACGAAATATATAAAGGCAAAAAGAAGTAAATGCTATAATGTTGCTGTTGTTTAACGTCGTTCAAAGTTAAACAAATTGAGAAAATGTAGCAAGTATATAAAAAAGGGATAAGCATTCAAAGTCAAATCCTATACTATTGTAGCTTTTAAAAAATATGGGTTATTGTAAAAATATTTAAAAAAGAAACTGAATGCAAAACACAAAATGTAAAACAAAATAAACTTTAAAAATATTAAACATAAAAAACGTGAAAAAAACAAAACAAAAACAAATGTAAAATAGAAGGAAATGTAAAAATAGAAGGATATGTAAAAAAAAACGAAGGAAATGTAATAAAAAAAATGAAGGATATGTAAAAAAAAAAAAATAGAAGGAAATGTAAAAAAATGAAGAATATGTAAAAAAAGTGAAGGATATGTAAAAATAAAAGGATATGTAAAAATAGAAGGAAATGTAAAAAAGGAAATGTAAAAAAGATGGAAATATAAAAAAAATAGAAGGAAATGTAAAAGAAAAAATGTACAAAAGGATATGTATATAAAAAAAAAGAAATGTTTAAAAAAAAAATGAAATCTCAAAAAAGCAAAATGTTAAAAAGAATGAAATTTCAAAAAAGCAAAATGTTAAAAAGAATAAAATGTACATATTTACTTGGATAAATGTTGTTAATTTACCATTTAATTTTACTAAGAGGAGGATCGTCATACCTGGCATAACTGTATTAGTGGATAAATAAAGATTAGAGATCACATAGAATTCTAGCTTGGCATGGCCGATTCCATAGATTGCAACAATATCTAAGCCAGTCACGCACCGTCTTCTCCCTCATCTATTTTTATTCTATGTAATTCAAATGAATTTGACTGCCTTGCTGTTCTTTCAATTTCTAAAGATTTAATCATTCACCAAATAATGTAAATATCGGAGACATACTCAATTGTAAAGATGTGAAAGATATTTGGCCATTCAGATCATCATTGTTAAAAATGTCTGAATGATTGCAAGATGAATGTCATAAGAAATATGAGCCTCGCTCTGAATTAGGGATCAAGTGGTCATCATTGTTAGTTAAACCTTCTTCACATGATAAGACCTCGTTATAAATAGTCACATAAATCTGTTTGACCAATGAGAATAGAAGTACCTTTTCCAAACTTACATCACCTCTTAAGTGGCAGCAATAAAATACACAATGCAACATGACATCTACTGGTCAACAGGAAATTCTACTCAGGTTCATACATCACAAGATAATTATTATTTCAACCATTTTGATGCGTCCATGCATCTCAATGAGAGGCTTTGTCTGTTATTTCGTGTGTCTAGCATCATGACGTTCACTTCATACTTCAGTTTAGGAAAAAATTCTCAGTCTGTAACACTTCAGTTTTAAATTGTATTTACTTTGTTCTGTAATGTTTAAGTTTGAATTAGGATTTTCAGGCATTTTTAACAATAGCCAACAAAACAAAAAAAAGGGGGTGGAAAAATAAATATGCTACAAATAAATGTTACCAAAGGCAAGTTACTCTTCTACATACCTGGATAAGTTTTATTTTTTCTATTTTAACTTATTTTAAAGCATTTACTTGCAAGAACCTGTGGCGCAGTGGTTAGAGTTCTTGGAAAAATCAATTGCGAAAGTGATATTCTCCTGAAGTTTGAAGGTTCAATTCTCAGTGTGAGCGATCAAAAAATACAATTGAAAATTACTTAGGACCTCTATCCAGTCATGGCTGACGGAACAAGAACATGCTACCCCCGTGAAGTAAACCAAGGGTTCTGTTTGAAATTCCGTCTGCATTCCCGAATTCAGCAAGATACACCTGAAGAAGGTGGAAGGATACATCGACCGAAACATTGTGAAAATGACACTCATGCTGAAAAGAGTAGGCTGATAAACCCAAATAATACAAATAGCCAATCCTTATTACAATGTAGTGCCAAGTTTGTTGAATCAGAACAAAAAATAAATGGCGATTTTGTTAGTCATTTGGATAATCGATAATCACTCAAAAATCGAAAATTAAACAAAATACTGGTACCTATCTAATAAATGTCACTAATCATGTGAAAATGTAATGTTCTACCAGTATTTTGTTTAATTTTCAATTCCTGGCCGATTATCGAGGGTCTAAATGGCTGTAATAAAACCATTATATTTTTCATTCTAATTCAACATACTTGAGACTACTTTTGTTTCAAATTCGCATCTCAAAATCATGGGCTGCATTGGATTAGCTGCGGTCAGTATGGATTTCTAGGCTAACTGACAAACTGAAAAGGCAGTTCTTCAGAGCAGTGGTGGAGTCTGTCCTTGTTTATGGTGCTACAACCTAGACACTAATCAAAAGATTGGAAAGAAAGCTAAACACACATATGCTATGAACAGTGCTAAATATATCTTTGCAAGATCATCCAACAAAGCAGCAACTTTATGGCAACCTACCTGCCAAATTTATTACCATTAAGGAGCGATGTCTACGATTTGCCAGTCATTGCCAGAGGAGTAAGGAAGAGCTGGTGAGAAATGTATTGTTGTGGACTCCACAGCACAAGTGCATGAATGTAGGACAACCTAGATCCATGTACATCCAGAAAATTGCACATGCCAACTGTGATCCTAAAGATCTGAGACAGCTGATGGAAGCCGGAAATCTGGAGAGAGAGTCACGTTGGTCAGGGCAAGTATCCCGACCAGATAGATAAATAGAGATTGTTTCAAAGTAAATAAACGCTTTAAAATAAAACACAAAAAGCCTATCTAGGTAGGTAAAAGAGTAACTTATCTTGCCTTTGATGACATTTGTTGCATATTTATATTTTTCACCTCTTTTTTGTTTTGTTTGCTATAAGAAAAAAAATGTGTAGATTTTCATAGCTAAACATGCAGATTGAATGTATGCATCTTTAAATGTTTTATCATTATAAATTATAAAATTATTATAAATGTCTATCTATAATATAAAGGGCAGTTGTCTGCATGTCTAGCTAAAACTAAAAAACTAAAAAACAAACACACGAAGTTGGTACTTTCTTGATTGGAATTGCCCTGGATCAATAATATCTAAAATTAAGAAAAAAAACATTCATTCTCTTTGCCCAGAAATCGAAACATATTTCATCAAGGGGGTGGTGGTGGTTTTCCACTCAGATTATGTAACTAACTAAAGAATAGTAACTGATTTTTTTAATCAAGGAGTTGATTATGTAGACTCATTCCTCAAGGATTTTATAAAAGTGTGTGACTGTGTGCATGTGCAGAGAGACGAATGGGCTCGGTCGTGAAGAAAGAGGGAGGAGAGGAAAGGTGAAAGAGATAGAGATAAGTTTTAATAGAAATATGGTACTCTTTTGCCCCGAGCAATGCCAGGTAGTCATGCTGGTTATTTTATCAAGATTAATACCACAAACAACAGACACGATGAAGTCGAAAACATTAAGTAATTAGAAAACACGACTTTCACTGTTTTATAGAACATTTTTCATGGTTAATAATTCATGTGTACTTAATAAAGTTTTTATATTATATTTTCAGAAAAGAATATTGAAGCATATAAGCTTAAAAGAAACCAAAATCAGTAGAGTGGGCTTTCAGAGTAAATGTGCATATGATAGTCAAGTACTCATACAGTGTGATTAAGGTGGGGGTGACACTTAGGTAAATTGACGCCCTATTTAAGGAGTACATAGTTGATTAGTTAGTTTTAATCATGCTGCATAGAAAAGATTTGAAAGTTTAGTTGCTGTTGTGATTTTAGTTCAAAGGTGATGGAGGTGCTCTGACACCCTGTTGGATATCGTTTAGTTAGAATCAATTTCCAATTAAAGAAATAGGGCACAATTATATTATTTTTTTTTTTTTTTTACAACAACTTACCAAGGTCCAAAGATCACTCGAAAATAAGGGTTAATGAGTAGACGATGAGACAGCACAGAGATCGTTTTTTTTTCTTTTTACCCCAAACAAGACATATTTCCATTTGAAATGTAAGGAGCTACAATTTGGGATCGTGTCTAACAGGGGACTCTAGGGAGTTAAGCAACATGATGACTGTTCACATAACATTTAAACTTCTGCAGGTTAGTATAGCCTGGGAAGCAGGAAACAGAGAGAAGATTCCAATGTCTAGCAGTCTAAGAAAGGAAACTATTAAAGTAGGTTTTCTGGCATCTAGGGACCTCAACAGAGAAGGGGTAGGATTTTGCTGCTTGTTGGGTTAGTCAAGAGTAAGTACGTTGAAGGGAGGACACAAGTAGTACAAGTTCGTCAAGTCACATTCCATTAAAGTACTTATAAAACAAGCACAGGGATGCAATATTGGTTATGCGACAGAGGCTTGGCCGATAGTGTGTGACCTATTTGATTTGAGACTTTTTTTGGGACCCTAAGAGTGAAATACTAGTGGCAGATTTTCCAGCCCAGATGTGGCAACAATAATCCATGCATGGGCGAGTGGTGGCTCTGTAAAGATATTAGATACTCTCTGGTGTGAGTAATTTTCTATTGGTGATAATGGTGATAATTGAGCAGAATTGTTTGGACAGTGATTATTTAAGAGGGTGGTTCACCAAGAATTTATTTACATTGGACTTGAAATCAACTGCTGAATAAGATATCGTTCAAATGAAAATCGTCATCATCTCTTTCTTCAAGAACAGTTTCCGGATTCTATTTCCAAGAAAAGAATCAATAGAACACCTTCAGTCTTGGCCCAAGAAAAACGGGTCACATATAAGTCATAAAGTAAAATAGTCGACCACAGTCAATAGCGACTTGAAGGCTCCCATTTCATTAGCTATTGCACCAAGATGTAGGGGAGGGTGCTATTTCTTTTTCAAAGCGTATTACTCCACTTACTCTTGATCCTCACTTTATAATGCTTATAATTCAGTAAGGGGGCATCAAGTACATTTTTTAAAAGTCTTTAGCATGACTTGATTGAAGATTGATCCCTATCTCATTAGCGGACATTACCATTATGCCAAATGGGCCAGTTAAAGTAAGAAATATCACAATAAAGCTGATTGAAACAAGTTGATTTCTTAACAAATTCTGCCTATCAATTTTGAGTCAATCTACATTGATTTGTAATGTAAGAACGAACCACAAATGAACTCCAAGAGTAAACGATGCTTATTATTCTTGAGACTCCCCCCCCCCCAAAAAAAAATATCGCTATTTTTTTCTCCTTTTCCCTCTTGTATAAATATCGATGATTCCGTTATATATTTGTGATCAGGCTTCAATAGAACAAATTACGTAAGAGTCGATAGTTTTGGTGACTCACCTTGAGGATAGCATCTCCAACAAACAGCTGTCCTGACCGGTCAGCTGCCAGACCTTTGACAATCCGAGAGATGAGAACCGGTAACTTGTGTTCGGCCCCTCCCTTCACACTAAGTCCAAGGCCTTCATCAACCTCTTTTGTTATTGTCACAAGACGAACCTGAAAAAAAGCCAAATAATTTGTAGTAGAATTGGAAAAAAAAAAAAAATCCTTGGAAATGATGTAAAAAAAAAAAAAGAAAAAAAAAAAAACGGCCAAAATAATTCAATGTCATTTCTAGATTTTTTTTTTTTTTTTTTAAACCGAGTGTATTTCAGTACCCAAATGATACTAACAATTGGTAAGGATTTTTCTGGCATATTTAATTCAGTGAAGACTATTTTTTGCTTTTGTTTTCCTGAAATCGACAAACCCATCTCCTAACTTTACTGATATCAACTGCATCGGCTTTGTAAAAGTTCAACAGGCGCCTTTGAATGTTGATCTATTCCATTTTTTTCTGCATGGAGGAATTCAATGATGCATCTCTGCTTCTGACTTATGACAGGGGTTGTTTTCTTAGAGTCTCAGACCATCAATATCTTCAACAGAAAGCTGAAACTTGCAGTCATCATAACAGTGCAATTTGCAATTCCCTCTGATATATTCAAGTGGAATAAAAAAAATAGGAGGCATTATTTTTGGAACGCTCCTTATGTTAGTCTAGGAAATCAAATAGTTATTTAAATGTCTTTTTTTTTTTAAACAATATGCAACAATCGTTAACGTTGTGACTGATATCACATATATATAAGCAATATATAAAAAAATATGTTTCTTGAATTAACTTAAAATATGGCGTTTTAACAATTAAAACAACAAAACAAAACAAAAAAAAACAAACAATTAGTTAATTAATAAAATGTCCTTTTTAAAAGCAATATGTAAATTAGTTAACCTTCCAAATAATACCATATATACATAGTCAATATATAAAAGAAACGATGCGTTTATTGTGTAAAGTTGAATTAACTTGAAATAGGGCGTTTTGATTTTTTAGAAATAATAATTTCATAAAATGACAATGTGCAGTAAAAAAAATTATGAATAAAAATGCTTTATTTTAAAAAAATAAATTCCAAACATTCAATTATTATATTTTTAGCTTTAGTAATGTAAACATTATTAAGCTATTAACCCAACTTTTGTGCCAATTCAAAGGAATTTAAATAATATACAGCATAATCACGTTAGCACACTGGTTTTCATTAGACCACTGAAGTTAAGCAACATTGAGCCTGGTCAGTACCAGTATGAGGAGAACGTCAACACCTCCCTGCAAGAGTTGCAAAAACCTTATGTTGTCATCTCTCCTAATGGAGACATACATGCGATTAGGGACCGATTGTGAATTTCATACTTCCATGAAACTTCCTCCTTCAGAGGAAGATGGTTAAACCTGCTTAGGGCTTAGTGCTGTAGTTGTATTTTTCATGTCAACTTAAATAATATGCATCTTACAATCTATACTTAAATATAAAAGGCACTGTGTGTGTGTGTGTGTGTGTGTGTGTGTGTGTGTGTGTGTGTGTGTGTGTGTGTGTGTGTGTGTGCATGTGTGAGTGAGTACATTCCCTATGGACTCCAGAATGGCTGGGCCTATTTTTTGGAAATTTCACACAAATGTACTTTATGTGTCTTAGGTATGTTTTGTATCAGAATACCTCCAATAAGTATAAAAAATCGATAATTAAAAAAATCTGATTAAAGAAGGAACAGTAAGATTTTTACTAAAGTTAACACCTTTATATAGCCTAACATTGCAAGTGCATTTTAAAAGTTTATCACCGCACAAGCAGAAGGGCCCGGCATATAAAATTAACAGCAGGTTCTTTGATAACACAGGGGTGTGTTCGACATGAATGTTCCTGCTTAGAGTACAATTGAACCATGCATGATACTTGACTTTTGTATTTTAAACTTTAATTCAAGACATTATATAAAATAAATTTATAAAATAAACAATAGGTTCTCTACAGTGCAATGTAGACTACAATGTATTTTAGACTAAGTCCTGTAAAGCTTCCTTTTGGAAGTGTGGAACATTTGTTGACCCTCATTCAATCCTGAGCAACATTGAGTTTACCTGCAAGTAAATTTATCATTTCAAATGATGCTGATCAAATAAAGTTTAAAATAATCTTCAGGCGTCAGAAAGATCTGAACAATTCCCAAAAGTCGGAAAAATAGCCGATGAAATGGCAGAACATGATGGAGAGACATTGTGTGAAATACAAGATTTAAGTGACAAATTTCAAAGTAGTTTATTGCAAAATGTCTATAAAATAAATCCCAGAGTAAAAATCAAAAAATCAAATACTAAAGAACAACATTTAAACAAACAAGTTAATCAAACTTTTTTTTTTCTGGTTTAATCAAAAATAATGCTCAGATCTATAAATCAAGTGATCAGACGTGATATTAAAAAAGTGTCAAAACATCAGAAATGTTCAAACTCTGAACGTATCAATTGGTTTCCTTTACGAGTTGCAACATTAAGAATAATTGTTGCCACATTTGCAGAGACGTTGCACAGAGCACTCTTTGTTGTCTAGAATAGAAGGTGCTCTAACAAACTCGTAACATTCGTGCCCCCTCGATGTAAATACTCACCTTAGCAAGAGGGTATCAAGTATCATTTTTAAGTAAGTACATACAAAATGGATAGCTATTGCTCAAAACGTATAAATATTTTGACCCCTCCTTTTACTTAAAAATTCATTTGAATAAAATTTTAAAAAATGAAACTATTATTTTTCCAGGACAGTAATCTTGCAAACAAATATCGTCAGCATATTTTCTAAATTTTAATTTTTTCATTATTATTTATTATCATTATTATTATTATTGATTATTATTGATGATGATGATTATTATTACTACTACTACTACTACTACTACTACTACTACTACTAGTTCTCACATGGATCATCATCAGAGATTGCTCAGACAACAACCAGTAATGATACTGTTTGTCTGCTTTTTGGCTGAATATAACATTGTCGTCTTCAAAGCTATGAATATGCCTATGTGTATTTTTTTTTAATATGAATATATGAATATACCTATGTGTACACACACACACATATATACATATATATATACATATATGTGTGATCGTTTATGTATATTCATGTTTATTTAATTTATTTATTTGTTTGTTTTCTATTGTTATTGTTAGTTTTAAAGCTATTTTGTATCGCTATTCTAGAGTAAGTTTTATTTTGTGAACACAGTTGTTTACTATTTCTCGTCTACAGTTTAATAGATTTTGAGGTTCTTTAAAGTACAGGATAGCAAATTTTTCATGGAGTCATAATTTACATGGGTCATCTAAATGTCTGCACGTGGTAGCTTGTCTCATTATTTTCCATTCGACTACCGGCGAATGTCCTCTTTCTTTGAGTTCCCAGTATTTATTCGCTAGTGTTGTTTAAAAACACCGTATAAAAACAACACTAGCGAATAAATACTGGGAACTCAAAGAAAGAGGACATTCGCCGGTAGTCGAATGGAAAATAATGAGACAAGCTACCACGTGCAGACATTTAGACGACCCATGTAAATTATGCCTCCATGAAAAATTTGCTATCCTGTACTTTAAAGAACCTCAAAATCTATTAAACTGTAGACGAGAAATAGCAAACAACTGTGTTCACAAGTTCACAAAATAAAACTTACTCTAGGATAGCGATACAAAATAGCTTTAAAACTAACAATAACAATAGAAAACAAACAAATAAATAAATTAAATAAACATGAATATACATAAACGATCACACATATATGTATATATATATATATGTATATATGTGTGCATGTGTGTGTGTACACATAGGTATATTCATATATTCATATAAAAAAACAAAAATACACATAGGCATATTCATATATATAAAAAAAAAAAAAGAGGGAAAGATCCACCTTAAACCACTAACCTAGTTCTAAAACAGATCCTTTGTTCGATAAAATGCATGCCCACTGGCTGATAGGAGGGGGCGCGGTGGATACTAGAAAGCTGATTGGCTAACTAAAATCCTCAACATATATAAAAACAAGAAGCAACCACAAAATTTGCGCATAAGCCTGACGAATCCTACAGTGGATGAAACGCAGAATATTCAGTGTAGCTTAATCGCCATATATATTTTATAAATTACTATATATATATATATATATATATATATATATATATATATATATATATATTTCCATGTGCAAGAACGTTTTTATCTTAACTTCCATGCAATTATGAAAAATGTAGAAGCTATGTATAAATAGAATTCAGCATGGTAGTGAGATGAAACCAAGCATCAAATAAGAAGTCATAAAAAATAGCTCGTTTTTCAAAGGAATATGAAAATTTGTTAACTTTTATGTAGTCGCTTGCATATCCATGACTGAGTATATTAAGAAGTTTGTTTTAATAATGTTCAAAAAAGAAAAAGGTAGAAATAGAAAGTAGTCAGAGCGAGATACAATCTTAACTTTATAGGTATACTAGCATTTCAGCCCAGCGTTGCCCAGGTGTTTGGAGGTGTATGTTGAGCAAAAAAAAAACAAAAAAAACGCAATCAATTTTTTTAACTTTGACCCCCCTTAACATTTATTGTTTTAGGCTCAAATTAAGTTATTAAGTTAAAACCATGTCCAAGTAACCTATATCTAAAATTTCAAGTGTTTATACCCAAAATTGTCGAAGGAGTTTGGTAGAGTTCTCAAAGGTCAAATCGTTGAACTTTGACCCCTTAACAGCCAAATTTCTGGCCGTAAACAGATTACAAAAATTTTCCCAAATCTCAGTACCCTGTATATCAAATTTCGAGTCTGTATACTTAAAATTGACAGAGTTATTGCATAGGAAAATGTACACAGATAGACAGACACACACACACATTCACTTTTATAGATATATAGATCGATATACACGTGTGGTGCATTGGCGTAAAACGTACACTAATATCACCCACTGGACATGAACAGAAAAGTGCTGCGTCTTATCATTGATATGACAACTGCTTTTAGACTTTCCTTGGCAACAGTTCTAAGAATTAACAAATAATAATAATGATGATGATGATGATGATGATAATGAAGAAGAAGAAGAAGAAGAAATACAATTGCAATGGATAACAGTCATATATGAAAACTGAGTGTGGCCACCAGCGATGTCTGCCAATGAAATGGCCGATAGCAAATAAAAATCCAGAGACGAGGATCAACCTAATATAAATAAAGCAATGTGATCGGATGATTAATACGTGTTTTTGTTTGTGGAGCACGTTTATGAATAATTCATGTGAAACTTCTCTTGCTTTGCTCTCAGTCAACCATGGAAGAAAAATACGCCTCCATTTTTAATTAGGAAGTTTTGACGTTTCTGGTTAGAACACATGTTATATCCGTTGTCTCTGCAATCACTTCAATGATTTTATCTGGTATCTGGCCCTCAGTTTGGTGAACCGTGTTACCATCTTGCTTTTTATCCTTTGTAATTGGAAGCTTAGATTTGGTAGAAAAGATGAATACAAACATTACGTTTCTAATTTTTGAGATGAGGATTGATTATTCCTCTTATTTGGATTCTTCGGACTACTGTTCTCATCATTTTCACAACGCAACGAGTGTACATCCAGAAACTCATCTGGAGGTTGGAGGTTCAATCCGCAGTGCGGCGACAGTCAGAATACAAATACGAATTACTTTGGACTTCTACCCAGTCGTGCCTTACATAAAGAGACTATGCTATCTCTGTGGATTAAACAAAATGTGTTCCACTTGAGATTCTGTGCAGATTCCGGAGTTTGACAAAAAGATTCCCCAGAGTTGGACAATATACCCCTGAAGAAGATTGAAAGTTATATCGCCTGAAACCATCGTGAATATTACACTGAAAATGAGAATAATAGTCCAAAGAATCCAAATAATATGAATTAGAATTCTTGACTGAGAGTAAAGTGCTCATTTTGCAAGAAATTAGTTCCAATTATTCCCATTCTTCAAAGCTGGATTCGGTTGAAGGGATGAATGGCCACAAAACATTTTTGTATTAATTCATAATTCTTCAAGTTTCATTTCTGGCAAAGTAGATTAGTTGCATTATAGATTCCAAGAAATTTCAATTACAATTTTGGCTACAAGAAAATTAATGGTTATGCTGCTGCTGATCATTTGAAAATTTCTTTTTTTTTTTTTTCATACTTTAGCTTGCTTGACCAATCAGAGTGTCAGTTCAAAAGCCAAACAATAAGCGATTGATTTGAAATTATTATTTATTTCTTTTACAAAGGAATCACCACTTATAAAGACCCGGAGGCCATTTGAGGATAAGGGTTAATGAGTATACAGCAGTCAATGAAAAAATATCGTAGTAATCATTAGTAGTGGAAATTTGGTAAATTTAATTATTTAAGGGGACGGCTTATCAAGAACTTGTTTATGTTGAACTTGAGGACGACCATATTGTAGTCAGTTGAAAAGCAGGGAAACAGAAGAGAGTTCCTCAGGCAGACAGTTCTAAGAAGCTTTGTTCATGGAATCTACGTTTGGGTTTAGGCATAGATAAAAAGTGGGGGAAATTATTGACTGTGGTTTAAGCTAGATGAGTGTTTTTCATGAAAGTTTGGTGAGGGGAACCATAGATTGGAGTTCAGACGAGCATGTTCCATGAAAATAATGATAAAGCATGGACAGGCTCGCAACGTCCCTTCTGTGGGAAAGAGGTTGCAGGGAAGAGAAAAGGGGCATTCCTCACTAGGCTACAAAGTCTATTTTGAATTCTGTCAAGGCAGGAAAAGCTGCTTCTAGCAGCTCTTGCCCAGATGTGACAACAGTACTCCATCCTTGGACGTACAGGTAGAGAATTGCATCAGCATTTCAATTGATGCCAGACAGGGATAAGAGCACTGATGATGATGGTTTTAGATGTATCAAAATTAACCAGCCACCTCTTTCCCCATTGTACCACATGCTCAAGATCAGAGAATCAGAGAGAACTTGATCATTTACATCCTTTCAAGTGTTGCCATAGATGGTAGTGTCGTCAGCATAAATATCTACAAATGATCTAAGGATGTGACTTGGAAGATCATTGATGTAAATCAGGAAAAGAGTTAGGTCCAGAATTGACGCCTAAGGAACTCTGCCCATCAACCGCTAGTCTTATAAACTTATCAGAGAGAAATGATTTAATAATTGAGAAGACATTTCCAGCTATACTGTAGATGAAGATCTTGTGGAGTAAAAAGGCCTTTGATATCTTAAGAGCAATTGTTCTAGAAAGGGAGCCTCCATCGAGAGGTTCGCTAATCCTATGAGATATAACCGTTAGTACATCTGGTGTAGATCGAGCAGAACGGAAACCAGTGGTTGATTACTTCTCTAACACAGATCCAGCAACTTACTAATGACGCACAGGAGACTTATTGGTCTGTACTGAGAGGGAGATGACCGATCACCTGAATTCTTAAATGCAGGGCATAGTGATGAGGTTTTCCAGAGTGTTGGGAAGCAATTCTTTTTAAGACAACACTTTAAACAGATTTGTAAGTGTGGGAGCTAGTTCTGGTTGAAGCTTTTTCAGCACTATGATTGGAATGCCGTCAGGACCAGTTGCTTTACTGGAATCAAGGTTTTTGATTAGCTTGGCAACATCACTGACAGATGCTTGTATGTCGCATAGCATGTTTTCAGCCACCAGAGGAAATACGGGGGGGGGGTTGATTGCATAGAGTAGAATTAGCTGCAAAGTTCTTGGTAAATAGTTTGGCCTTGTCTGATGCTCACAAGATTACCTCACATTTATTGATGATGGTTGGGATAGAGCACACATGCTTCTGTTCAGGACCCTGTTTGTTATTTGCCAAAACTAGTAGGAATCAAGTTGCTGCTCAGCTACTTTGGGCATACAACTCTCTTGTGTTCTTTATTACTCTTTTACAGTGGTTGCTGGCAGTCCTGAAGGCGGCTTTAGTCTCAGTACATTTATTATGTTGGAAGCAATGGAAAAAGTGATTTCTGTGCACAATGGCAGCAGCACATTCTGGGGAGAGCCACAGCTGGCTGTTAGGTTTTTGCTGGAATTTTTTTAAAGAGTATGAAGTGGTCTATATTTACAATTAACCATTCCACCAGGTCTGATACTACAGAGGACATATTCTCTTTAAATATGGAATGCAGAGGTAGATCTGATATAAATGTATGGAAGCTATCCCAGTCAGCCATAGAGTATCGATATATAGTACCATGAAGAAGTACCTCTGAGGACTTATTACATTTCGTTTTTATCTTAACTGATACAATAAAGTGGTCAGAAGATCCCAGTGGACAGAACAGAGGATTAACATAGCTCAGGGCAAGTTGTGAGAAAAAGGTCTACGAGACTTGCATACTGACCGTCAGTATCAGGCACTTAAATGGGGTTGTGAACAATCTGAGTTAGGTCATAAGCAATGGAGAAATCGTGACAGAACCTCCCCTCATCATATCTTGTTTGAGTGGGCTAACCATTTCACATTGTGAACATTGAAGTCTCCACAAATGTTGAATGTTAGCCGGAGGATGAGCAAACAGGATGTGGTCAATTTTCTCAGATATGCTCTTAAAGATAGCAACTCCAATGTGGGTGGGTGGGGGGGCGATAGAGGGCAAATATAAATGCAGTCGTGTGAGCAAGTGTAACCCAGAAGCACATATAGAGTAATTTAGAGTATTCTCTGGAGATGTCCCTACCACATGGAACGCCATCTCTAATGTAGGCATATATTCCATGCCCGTGGCGATCTTGGAGGTTAGATTTTGAGGTTAAGTTAGAGTATCCTTTAATTATGAACTCATCTAGGGAAACAGTCGGTTCAATGCTAGTTTTGCTTAGGAATAATGAGTCTGGTTTGGTCTCCTGTAATTGGGTTAAACCTCTGGAAAGTTGAAACATAAACCCCTGATGTTGAAAAAGGAGACATGGTAGTGTCAGGCAGAAAAAGAAACGAAGAAATATTTTTTTGTAGCCAATGATAAGGTAAAACTGTGACAATTACCCACTAATATGGCATCAACAAGCCCCACCAGAGAAGCTACTGCATGGTCCAGAATCCATTCACCAAATGGCAATACAGCAGCCCCAGTATTTTGCACCTGCTGATAGGATGGCCTCTTTAGTGGTTAGTCCAAGGTTCGGGTCCTTATCAGGAAGATAACGTATGCCCAGATAAAACGTTTACCTCCAGCACCACACTTATTAGTGACATGGCAACAAAAAGACATAGAAACAGAAAATTTCCGACATCTCAGGCAACTGCCGATTTAGAATACAGCTTTTTCTTCCTTTGTTGGAAAAATCACCCAGTCTAAATAAGGACTGAGGGGCAAGTTAGGAGAAGCGAGAGTCACGGGAGCTGCCAATAACGCATCCACAATACACTGTCTACCGTCCATGATTATTCTTCCACATCTTTCAAAGAAATCACGATATCAAAGTTAAAGAATGTACACTTCTTTGGGGATGGGGTTGGGGGAGAAACCAAAAACAAAATGCAGATAAAATAGGCAGAGGAGACCTTTTTAACTAAGAACTGGCATCCAGTTTTCCAAATCATAACGTTTTTTTTATTAAATTACCTTTTCTTTAAAATAGCATTTTAAAAGTTATTTCAATACTTGTATGATGCGTTTGATTGCAATAAATATTCGATTAACCTTTATAATAAAAGTTAATGTCTGTGTGTCTGGCTCGCTTCAGTAATCATATATGCAAAATTAATTTTTATCGACAAAGGAATAGCTTAATCTAAATAATATATGATAATAAAAAGAAAAAGAATTACGTATGCAAGTCTAAATTTTATTAACAAATAGGAAGCGGCTTAATCTTAATAATATATGATAATCATAAAAAAGAAAGGAAAGAATCTAACACAAAAATATTCCTTTATTATTAAAACAGAACGAATGGGAAAAGGAGAGTTTTGTCTTCTTTTTCTTATCGATTAATTTTTTCTTTGTTGTCCAGAGACAGGAAATTGTGTTTTCTTTTCCTTATCGATTATTTTCGCAACTATTGCTTACAATTAGTATATCAGAATATTTTCTAGGTGATATTAAAGTTTGTTGTATTTACTTTACATATCCCATGCATTCTCTATAATTTGTTTACCCTGGGAATTCATGTTTATTTCGATTGTGTTTAGGGATTTTTAGCATGAACATTTTCGTTAATAATTACATTATATTTCACTTTCTTTCATATATCATGCTTCATTATATCCTCCTTGTGTTTGTTTTTGACAAATCTTCTCTATGAGAAATAAATCCATTTGTACATGTAAACCGACTTGTTTCTTTATTAATTTATTATTACTGTTTTTTATTCTTTACATTTCAACCTCATGCCATCCACAATAACAGAACATATTCAACATATCAGACACGTGTTGTAGAAAAGGCTCAGCCACATACATTGCAAAACAAACAATAAAATTAAATACCAAATATTCTAATTTTATAAAAGAACTACACGAATACACATACAAGAACCGATAAAATTCATAGTCTCTGTTTGGTAATGACAGACAATGGATACCTTCTGTAAAAATAGTTATATATGTAATTTTGAAGCAAGGGTTGCATAATTTTCAATCACATCTCTCCCAAATCAGTATTGCTTGATTCAAGCAGTAAAAAGTTCAGGGTGACTAGTAATAATGATGAAATAAACAGCACCTGGTATTTCCAAATGGTTTTTTGTACTAGCCAGGCTCAATGTTTTTTAACTTTGGCGATCTAAATGCAAATAAAATAGGCAGAGGGGACTTTTTTCTTCTTTTTTTTTTTAACAAAGAACTGATCTCTGGGCAACACTTTGCACTTTGAATCTGACACCCCTAAAAAGTTATCAGGAGATTCTATTATTTTTACTAGCATGAATTTGTTCTTTGATATAAATGTTTGAGATATAGTGGTTATTTTAATTTAGATGAACCAATGTTGGCTGGGAACTCTTTTACTTTTATTTTGCTTTTGTAAACGATGCTTTTTTTTTTTGCGTGTGTTTTTACAAAATTGCTGTTTCCTTAATCAGAGTATCAACTCAGTATATTCAGGAGTTATTAATCTTGAACCACATTCAAGTTATCTTCCTTGAATTAGTATGATATTGAAAAACGAGTCTTGTCCCCCATTCTGGTTCTAGCTGGGTGGACATGTTCCACTTAGCTCTATATCTTTAAATGATTTTCATTAACGATCAAATATCCTATTTCATAGTTTCGGATTTTCCAAACAATGACTTTGTGTCATTGTGACTATGCCATACTGATGAACACAATCGTCTTCAAACAGAAGAGTTTTACTCCATTTTTATGTCTTCTTACAAACAATAGAATCAGGATATAATGTTACTAACCCTTATGTCTAGAATCCTTATTACAATTTTGATCCAAATCCATTGAAACTATCCAAATTTGAAAAATCCAATTTTGAAACTAGAAAATGTCAAAAATGTAACGTTTAAATTTAATGCTGCTTAAAAAATTGAAGTGCAGGTAATCTCGTTTCAATTCTAATGACCATGAATAAAAATTAATGCAAATCTGAAACATTTGAATTTTCAAATAGGAAATGATGTCAATCTTATGCCCTCTAAAAACATTTCAAAATTCTAAGTAACTGAAATTTGAGGAATATTTATTAATTGATGTATAATATCTATTACTATTTTTACAAAAATCGATAGCATATTAATTTTCACAGACAGTTTCATCCCCTTTTTGCATGGAACTGAATTAAACTAAATATAGCCCACGTTACACACACATCTAGAAGTTACATTCCAAAATTCATAATGACTAGTTAATCAGTTTATGAGTCAATGCTATGCATACAAATATATAAACATATACATATACTTAATTTTATATTAATAGATTTGACATGTTTCTGAATTTTGAGATGAGCATTGAAGATATATATATATATAATATATATATATATATAATGCAAATAACAGATCTCTCAGATCTATTTTTATTAATATAGATATTAACATCTCTCAGGCTCCTCCATTAAATAACACAGATAATTTCAACTGTATTCAGAGATTTTTTGGATCAGACAGATATTTTGAGAGGACAAATGTTAGAAATAATTAATATGTTTTGTGTGTGGAGAGAGAGGAACATTTTGTTGGAAGAGGAAAATGTTTCTCCATTTGCGGTTCATAAATTAGTTTTACACATCACAAAGAATAAAAAATATTATGGTAATATGATCAATTTCTTTGTAAATTATTATTATAGGTCATTTATTTTGTTGACAAGTGTTTTATTCATCAGACTGTAATGTAACGAAAATGAGAAAAAAAAAAACGTTATGCTCATAGACATAATCTACATAAATAAATAAAAGCAAGAATTATTAGCATGTTTTTTTTAGATGAAGATGGATTATTCGGACTACTGTTCGCACAACATTTCGACCGATGTAACCTACGACCTTCTTCAGGTGCAATTGTGAATTACTTAAGACTTCTACTTCATCATGGCTGATGGAACCAAAACATGCTATTCCCATGGATTAAATAAAGAGTTTTATTTTAAATTCCTTGCAGGTTCCCGAGTTCAACAGAAAGATTTCAGAGTTCAATAAGATACATCTTAAGAAGGTTGGAGGTTATATCGGCCGAAACGTTGTGTGAATAACACTCAAGATAAGAACAGTGGTTTTTTATGACATAAAGCAGTTAAACTTAATGGTGTACATCTGAATAAAAATTGTTTTTTTGCAGAGTTTGTTCTGGCCATATCATACGAAGAGGATAGCATTTAATAGAAATTTAAATGCACCAAACATTCTTTGGTGCTAAACCTACTGGGTCAATCCACCAATAAAAATTCTAACAATTACTATTTTATACATAAGAGAACATTACAAGTTTTCAAGTTTATCAGCGCATGTGATATGATGCTGCAAGGACAAAGATGCATTCCGACTGGTTGTTCTGCCAATTATTCTGTCTTTACCGATCTCTTTCTAAAGAATCCCTAAAGAGTCCTTTTGGGAATTTTCGCTCAAGATAACTAACCTGATCAACTAATCAAAATTGTTTCACAATTTTTAGTTTTTATGATTTGTTAATCAATCAAAACCTTTGTTTCACGTTTCTAGAATGAGTCTCCAATCATATGACAATATAAGGATCTGGTCTATTAAAGAAACCAGTATGCTTTTAAATTTTGATTATCGGAAGTGGGCATGGTGCATTTAATTGCCTACAATATTGTAAAACTGCATTTAACCACTTGCACTAGTTAAAAATGATTTGTTTGCCTTTTTTTTTTAAATCAGAAATAAACATGACTTAAAATTATTGTTTGATAATTTAGTTTAAGTTACTCAGAATTTTACAGGTGTTTATCTGCTCGAGCCATATTCAAGTTATCTCCCTTGAAATACACTGGATAACAAGAAAATGAACACTTTAATTATCAAGTAAAAAACAAAAAGCAATTGCTCTACATATGTTCAAGATTCAAAAACAAGGTTTGTCCTCTTTCTGCTAGTTAGATAGCCTCCATTTAGCTCTACATTTTCACATGATTTTCACAACTGATGCATTTACCATCAGACATTCTATTTTTAAGTTACAACTATCGCTTAGATATAGATAGTAACTATGTTTCATTTTCTACTGATTGCAAATTTTGACTCAGAATATTCTCCAGATAATATCAAAGTCTGTTGTATTTACATATATTATGCATTCTCTGTAATTTTTTTACCCTAGCAATTCATGTTTATTTTAATTATTTTTAGGGACTTATAATGTATAATATTTCGTCTGTTATTTTTACCCCTTTTTATGGATCATGACAAACTTCATCTACAGGGATTAGTGCATGTACACATATTAACCCACCCATTTTTTCCCAATATCAGAAATATTTAAATCATATCGATTAAACTCATGCTAATTTTGAATGGCAAAGTTTAAAATCATACACTATTGCTTAAAACATGTTGATCTCTTTTTTTAAATACATAAATCGTTATTTCCATGGCAAGTGCTCGTCTGAGCCCAATCTATGTCCCCCCTCCGCTAAACACCCGTTTAGCTAAAACCACTGTCAATAATTTTCCCCACTCTTTATCTATGCCTAAACCGAAATGTAAATTCCATGAACAAAGCTTCTTTCCTAGAACTGCATGCCTGTGGAACTCTCTTCCGTTTGTCTGTTTTCCAGCTGCCTACAATTTGGTTGTCTTCAAGTCTAATGTAAATAAATTTTTTGATGAATCATCCCCTTAAGTAATCCAATTTACGAAATTTTCACTACTGACGATTACTACGAAATTATCCCATTGACTACTGTACACTCAATAACCCTTATCCTCGAGTGGCTTCCGAACCTTGATAAGTGGTGACCTCTATGTTAAAAAAAACGAAAGACATTGTTGCCTAATTAATTTAACTTAATGAACCAATATCACATCAGTCATATACCTCATCATGTCACAATAAACCTTCTGCTCACACTAATGTTGAGCCTACCTAATCAGTATACTAATAGGACTTCTGTGCAGAATTCATACTCACTGGTAACCAGTAACAAATTGTCTAATAAGACTACTTCTGGGTCAGATTCCGTGTCTCTTTAATCAATAACAATATAATTTATATTGAAATCTTATTTTTCTTTAAGTGAGAACTTTTGTTTAAAATCTCTTGCTAACAGCATGGTGTATTGAAAGTGACAAAACAGCTAATATTTTCCGTCTTAATTTTTTATAGACAACTTGAATTTTAATTTCAAGAAAATTTTAAGATTAAGATTGTGATTAATTGAAACCGTTTCCCTTTGTTTAAAGTAAAAATATTAACAAATTTCCAAAATAGGAGAGAGGTGCAGAAAGGTACTTTGTTTTAACTAGTCAAGAATATGGCTATTCAGTTTCTGTCTATATCAATGGGTTTTGTTTTTACAAAGGAATCACCACTTATCAAGGCCCAGAGGCCACTCGAGGATAAGAGTTAAAGAGTGTACAATAGTCAAAGGGACAATATCATAGTAATCGTTAGTAGTGGGAATTTGGTAAATTGGATTACTTAAGGGGAACAGTCATCAAGAACTTGTTTACGTTGGACTTGAAGACAACCATATTGTAGTCAGCTGGAAAGCAGGCAAATGGAAGAGAGTTCCACAGGTGTTCAGTTCTAAGAAAGAAGCTTTGTTCATGGAATCTATGTATCAGCTATATAAATATAGACACTTTTAAATCAGCTATGGGTCTGACGAGCTCAGCTCATTTGATGAGGCCTGCACGGGGTTGAAATAAATTTATACTGATATTGGGCTAAGTTTATGTTGGATTTTTTTCTTTCAACTCTTATGTATGCTCTGGTCCACAGTGAGCTCTCATACCTGATCCTTTTGGAGCAACACCGAATAAATCTTTTTCATTTTTTATAGGTAATATGCTATCTATTGAAATTCAAGTTAATTCTACAGAGAAAGATATATTGGTTTTATATGGTTAAGAATTTAACTGTTTGGCTTTTCAGTTAATGAGTTAATTATTCTTTTTAATCTTTGATAGTTGTGGTTTCATTGCTTTGTTTTATGGCATATCAACGCTTTTGAGTTATTTTACACTGAATTCGGTCATTTTGGTAAAAAGTTTTTATGCTTTGAGTTCTTTATATTCTAAGATATTTATTCATGGTGTTCATCATAGTTTGGTTGTTTTGTATGGGAAAATTGTTATTTTTTTTTGTTTTTAGCTTTACAGAACATTCAAAGAGTAGGGAAAAGCAATATATAAATGTTTGGTGCATTTTAGATCAGAAAACTGGTATCTTCAGACAGTCTGATCTGGTAGCACAAGTTAATTTTTGATGGGTAATATATTATTTATTCAAACAAAAGCTAATTATAAACAGAAGGGTATATTGCTCTTACCTGGTTGAGAATTTGACTGATTGGCATTTAAGTCAATGAATTAATAATCCTTTTAATATTTTATGGTTTAGTCATTTAATAAAAGTTTTTATGCTTCAAGTTCTTTATATTCTCAAATATTTTTAAGGGTGTTCGTTTTAGTTGATTTTGAGAGGAAAATTGTTGTTTTTGTTTTGGATTTGCAGAATATGATTCAGTTTTGCAAAGGGGGGGGGACAACAACGTATCAATGTTTGGTGCATTTTAGCTCAGGAAGCCAATATCTTCAGACAGCCTGATCTAGTAGGACCAGTTAATTTTTGATGGGTGATATGCTATTTATTCAAACAAAAGCTAATTATACACATGAATATATATTGTTCTTACCTGGTTGAGAATTTTATTTTCTTGATTGTTTGCTGATGTACAAACAATCTCCTCCTTCTGCACCGACAACATCCCCCCATCGGTGAGTTTGAGTCGTGCTGTGATGACACGGTTTCTTCCATCGTGAATCACGACAAGTCCTTGTTTTACCTGAAACGCCAGAGAAAAACAATAACGCTCATCAATACAGCAGCCAAGAACGACAGAGGAAATGACAAAGAACAAAGACACAGGTTTATTTTCGTCAGCAAGTCAACATTTTTCTCCGATCTCATTTTTTTTTTTTTTTTTTTTTTTTTACATTTTTTCAAGTTTATTTTTCTCTCACTTTTTTTCTTTTGTAAGTTTATTCATAATTCTTTTACAAAGGTTTGGATAGATGGAGAAGAAGTAATTGTGTATCTATACAAATCAAATAAAATATGCAAATGAATGACCAATCATTTAATAAATGAAAAATGCTATTTGACAGCATATGATTACAGGGTGGAACGATAAATTTGTCGCCCTAAAGAAAACAACATTACAACCTTATTTTAAAACTTTTATTGAAAAAAAAAAAAAATCAATTTATATAACTTGATGACGTAATCGAGCTGACATCTATTCAATGTACCTGCCTTCACCCTTAATCATCACCTCGATAAGGGTCTGGAACTGGGAGCATGCCTTTTTCACAAGCACGGCAGGAGCTTGGCAATTACTCGACAGATGGCAGCAATCAGGCTGGCTTTGGTGTTGTGGGAGGTCATGTTGGTGATGTTTTTGATGAATGACCAAACAAAGTAGTTCAGCGTGTTCAGGTGGGAGAGGGGGGCACAGTGAGAGAAGGGTAAAAAGTCATAGCACAAGCCTGGGTCTCTTTGGACTTGTGGGCCGGCGCCAAGGCCTGATGCCACACTCAAGGTCTGCCAACGGCCACTTGCTTGCACCAAAAGATCATCACATTCTTTAGCACATCCAGGTACACTTTGGTGTTGACTTTCAAGCAGACTTCAAAGATGTGAGGTGCCATGATGTGGCTCACACTTGAAACCGTACCAAAGACCATAACTGTGCCCGAAAACTTTGTTTTCATCACCCTGGGCATGTCCCTGTTATCCGTATTTTCATTTTAAGGGTGCTGGCAATGGTCCTGTTGTCATAACTTGGATCGATAGAGAGTATGAATTCTACAGCGACACATCTCTAAATTTGCTCGTATAACATTGTGCCACTTTCAGACATGATACAGAGCTCCTATCACTCTTGGGATTTGTACACAACTAGCCAACTAGTAGATGGTCTGCAACAATAAAAGAAGACCGGTTTTCATCAAATGGAAATGGAATCATGTAGTCTTTTTTAAGACGATAATTTTATCGTTCCACCTTGTATACATAAATTACCTTCAAATAAGATTATAAAAATCCTTGTTAGAGCACAAAAGTTTTACAAAGAAAAAATAATGGCTAAAACATGTCTATATTAATAGTGTTGGGATGATGAATCAGAAAAATTAGAAATTCTTAGGATGGAATCAGCATCAGAAAAAAATTGTGCTTATTTTCTGATGCTGAAACAATGTTTATTTTTCTAGTTTTAGTTTAAACTTAATACGTCATTACTGGTACTAGAGAGAATTTGAATGTCTACGAGACATTCTCATCAAGTGTCTCTCTCTACAGGGATTTTTCAGGCCAACCTGGCATAAGGCTACTTTTTGATACAAATAAACTTTGACTAAATATTCAAAATCACATAGTATTCGTGGCCCAAATAAAATTTCTTCGGTATGGCGCACCTTCTCCAAGTAGAGTTACATCAAGAAACATCACAAAGCTAGATACTCCATCAGATTAAATGAATTCTTGTTCTGGAATCCAGTAAGAGCAAGAAACAAAATAAAGGATAGAGATAATGTTCTCCAATTCTTTACTCAGTGTTTGAAAGATAAAGAAGACCTTTAATGGAACATTCAAATATTTATGTGCGTCATATAGAGATCAAGTGTAATATTAACTCCTTTCCGGTTATTTAATGCAGAATTCAGTCATTATGGTAAAAGTTTTTATGCTTCAAATGATTTATATTTTCAAATATTCATTCGTGGTGTTTGGTTCTTTTGCTTTGTAGAGGAAAATTGTTTTTGTTTTTTTTTGTGCTTTGATTAAATTTTGCAAAGAGAAAGAAAAAAAAACAATAACATCAGGAACGGCGCCACTTGATTTCTAAGAACTTCGACTGCAGTAAAATGAATAAAAAAGTACTAATTATAAAATATTTATTGATTTTAAAATACCAATAAAACTAAAATCTATAGATCATCCTTTCTCACCAGTGTATTTTTAATTTTGCGAAAATATATGCACATATTACATAGTTTAAACTAAATATATATGCACATATTACATAGTTTAAACTAAATATATATGCACATATTACATAGTTTAAACTAAATATATATGCACATATTACATAGTTTAAACTAAAAATATATGCACATATTACATAGTTTAAACTAAATATATATGCACATATTACATAGTTTAAACTAAATATATATGCACATATTACATAGTTTAAACTAAATATATATGCACATATTACATAGTTTAAACTAAAATATATGCACATATTACATAGTTTAAACTAAAAATATATGCACATATTACATAGTTTAAACTAAATATATATGCACATATTACATAGTTTAAACTAAAAATATATGCACATATTACATAGTTTAAACTAAAAATTAAAACAACAACAAGAACAATAAAAAAGTCTATAGCTAAATATTCAGAGATTTTACAAAAATTGAAATCGATAAGTGTATTGGGATTTGGGAATTTAGAACAGAATCAGTAACTGTTTTGGAATTGGGGGAAAAATATTGAAATCGCCCCATCACTACTATTGAGACTTCTTGTGTGTCTTTATGTGTGTGTTTATCGCCTCAATGTGACTTACATTATCATTTTAATTTTTTACAACTAACATGTCTGGATCATGCACTTTGCAATTTAATTTAATTTCTGTTCATTACTCGAAATCATTAAAACAAAACTAATTAATAAGGAAAAGAAAATACAATCCCCCCCTCTCTCTTTATTGCTAAGAAAGACAAAACTAATCAATAAGGCAAAACTAATCGAAAAGAAAATAAAAGAAGACTAAACTAACTGATAACTATGATGATGGTGCAGAGCGAGAGGTAAGTGGCCATGACATGCACCTGCAGCAAGGAAACAGTGGCTGGATACAGGCGCAAACATAAAACCATTTTGTTTCGATGGTTGTGACTATGCGAAATGAGCACTGTTGGCAGTCCAAAATAGTTGTAAATAATAGATTTTACAAATTAAACTAAATATATCCCACATGATCAGTTTTTATGCTGAGCAGTTACATTCCGAAATTCAGAATGATTAGTTTATTAGTTAATCCTGTCCATACAAATATATAAATATATATAAATACCTAACTTGACATAGAGATAAAAACTTGCAACAAAATATTTAAAAAAAAAAACCCAAAAAACAAACAAAAACTTTGTGACGTGGTACAGACATGCGACTACGGTTCACATATATTTAAGCAAAATTGGTTGAATTTGCAAGTCAGAATGCGGACACATACTGGTTTACTCTTAAACTCAGCAGTTGTTGCTAAACGACATGGTTTGGCTGTTTTGTTTTATGGCATATCAATCCTTTTCAGGTAATTTAATATCGAATCCAGTCGTTTTGGTAAAAAATTTTATGTTTCAAATCATTTATATCTTCAAATATTTATTCATGGCGTTTGGTTTGGTTGTTTTGTCAAGGAAAATTCTTGTTGCTTTGGGCTTTGCAAAATTTGATTAAATTTTGTAAAGAGAAAGATATAAAAGACAACAACATCAATGTTTAGTGCATTTTGGGCCAGAAAGCCAGTATCTTCAGACAACCTGACCTGGTGGCATCAGATATCCGACAAGAACTTCTATTATTGTCCCTATCCGAATAAATCTATTCTATATTTTATATCGGTTATATTTACTCGACGATACAACTGACAAATTAAAGTTATTGTTTCAAAGTAGTGACACATATCTTTGCTAATAAATAAACGCATGTGGACAACTATGTTTTTTACTCTTTTTTACTCAAAACAAGGCATATTGAACATAAGGGGCTACTATTTGAGATTGTGTCTAACAGGGGACTGTGGGGAGCTGAGCAGCGAGATGTCTCTTCACATTACATTTAAAGTTGTGCAGGTTAGTACAGTCACAGAAGCAGGAAACAAGGAAGGAATTCCAAAGTTTAGCAGTCTGTTGGGAAGAGTAGAAATCTTTTCGGTATCTAAGGACCTTAACAGTAAAGGGTTGGAATTTTGCTGCCTATTCTGTTTATTTTTAGATGTGCCCTCATGTCTGAGAAGCTTGTCAGCCGTGCTACAGTTTGAAATAGCATTTACAGCACTGAATGCAAAATTAGAATGGACGCATCTTATTAAATTAAACGTCATTTCCAAAATCAATATAGAGATTGACCTCTTTCTAAGCTTGACCTGAAACCTGTTATGAGGTATAAAACTGCGTTTGACAAGAGTAAACAAGTCATGACAGATCTCCAGGAAAAGAAAAGTTATAGAATCACTATTTACCAAAAGATAAGCATCCATTTATTTTTGTATGAAAACTTTGCATCCCCCCTCCCGCCACCTCTTCTTTTTCCAATGATAAAAATGCTTTCCCAAAGATTGCATGCCAAAAACTGAAATATTTCTGAGATAAAAAACAAACAGATGAGAGCTTGAACGGTGATTTTGATCATTTTAAAACCATTACTATTTCATTTTTTTCTCCCTCTTGAATTCACTACACTCTCACCCAATCTCTCTCTCTCTCTCTCTCTCTCTCTCTCTCCTTTCCGTTTATTTCTCTTTTTCTCTATATAATCCCCCCCCTTTAATGCTTAGTCTTTTCTTTCTTTTTCTTCTTTCATTACATCCTCATAAGGGAAAAGCATTGTTATTTTCCACTGATCGGATTGCCGTGTGTTCTTCATATATTTTTGTTCTTGTTTATTTTTTAATTTTTTTTACCCAAAACAAGACAAATTGCCATTGAGTATAAGAGCCTACTGTGAATAAGGAACCGTGCTGACAGAAACACACTAAGTAGGGAGTTGAGCAACGAGATATCTGTTCACATTACACTTCTGAATGTTAGTACAGCCGGGGAAGCAGGGTAGAGGAAAGGAATTTTGTAGAGTCTGGTAGTTTGAGGGGGAAAATTTCAGAATGACAGTGCGAACCTATTAGACTGGAAACTTTTTTCTGGACTCTTGAAGAGAGAGAGAGAGAGAGAGAGAGAGAGAGAGATAGAGAAAGAGAGAGAGCAAAATATTTGACAGGTAAGAATGGCTTTCAAAATAACGTTATTATTTCAGCATGGAACATAAGTGCACAAGTACCCAGTTATTATATTCAGCTCTATAGACATTCTTATTAAACATGTTGTTAGTCCCTAACAGAGTTATTATTTCAGCATGGAACATAAGTGCACAAGTACCCAGTTATTATATTCAGCTCTATAGACATTCTTATTAAACATGTTGTTAGTCCCTAACAGAGTTGTCAGCCATTTTACAATTTCCTTTGCAGCTAACACCAGGTGAAATGTAGCGGTTACACTGGGTTCTGATTCATAATTTTCATTGACTGGTGTTTACACAATGTCCTTTTGTCCTGTATGATTTTTGGATCTGACTATGAAGGCAGTCGACGAATGAGAGTTGTTGTTGTTGTTGTTGTTGTTATAATTGTAGCACTTTAAGTTCACAATATTTTTTGTAGGCACTAGTGTATTGTACAAGGCAATGATTTTCAGGTTTTATATGGTAAAAAGCCTAAAAAAATTATCTAAGTAGGGCTCAAACTCTTTTCTACAGAAATGATTCAGCAGTTAGCTTCAAAATATGTCCCTGGACAGCTCATGTTCACACATTTTTACGACATAGATACCCACACATCCTCAACTGCAATATCCTTAAGTGTGAATCTTTCAACGTATCTTTCAACGGCTCCCCAAAGCTGCAATACAAGTCAGTATTTATGGCTTAATCAGCCAATCATATTCTTGTGAGGAGGAACCCACATGTTCTTTTTATGCATATGGCCGATTTTAAGCTGATTAAATAGATATGTTCAAATTGGGTTCAACAAGTGCTCGTGTATGTTTACGCAATGGCCATTTCAACAATATTCAGTACATCTATACATATAAAAGCGAAAATGTTTGTTTGTGCGTGTATGTGCGTTTTCGTGTATGTCCGAGAAAAGCTTTTTTCCGAGAAGCGATCGGTCGACTCACAACTTCTTAAACTTTTTATATCACGTCAAAATCATAATATCTACGAGTTAACAACGGGGATCGCCTGTCTATTTAATTTGCCCGACTTTCAAAAGTTAAATATTCAACATTTTTCGATTGCCTCATGTGGATACAACTTTTTTGTATAAAAAAAGTGAACAGACCCGCAGTAAATAAAATACTGCCCCACACTGAAAGTTGACCTCATTAAGTCGTCAAGTACGGAGACCTGCCAATTCTTAATCTTACTTAAATAAATTCAAACATGTTTCCGTTAAACATCGCACTTTTTTTTTTTCACACTTTATTATTTTTCAACTGCGCGTCAAGGCTTCGGGTTCAATCATTCTTGCATATCTACCAAAATTTTTGTTTTTAAAACAAACACCCGCTAGTCTATTTATAAGACAGAAAGTTTATATTTCTTGTACAAAAGTGTTAGAGAGAGATAAAATTATTTTTTAAAACTAATGTCAACAATTATCAAGGTGAAAAGCCACTGGATTAGTTGCCTTGCCAAACATTTAAAGGAGTTTACAAGATTATTTCACAGATCACTGGCCAGAGGAGAGACGTATTCATAACTTTCTTAAAAGCAATATTGAAACTGATATAAAAATCCCAACAGAACTTGAACACAGCACACTGAACCCACGGTTTGTGCCGTTAACTATGCTAACTTAAAATATAAAACATTTAGATTTAGATATAAAAACATGAAAAAAAATCTATATCTCCCATGCATCGGAAATATTCTGCATATCCAAAGAAGATTTTCATTTTTATATGAATGGTGGTATATATATTGAATTCTTTTAGCGACTATTCTCATCTTAAGTGTTATTTTTACAACGTTTCAGTCGATGTAACCTCAGACCTTCTTCAAGTGAATTTTGTTGAACTCGGGAATTTTTCTGTCAAACTCGGGAATCCTTTGGTCGAACTCTAGAATTTGCACTGAATTTCGAATGGAACCCTGTATTTAATCCATGTGGGTAGCATGCTCTCATTCCATCACCCATGACTGAGTAGAAGTCTTAAGTAATTTGCAATTGTGTTGCAATATTTTGGACTTGTAATGGGGTATGATCCCACACAGTCGGACGATTCTATTTATAAATGATGCTTGCTAGGAACTGACGAATCGAATTAATTCACGTTCTGCTACCAACTAATCATAAACCAGAATTGCTTCATAAAAATTAAACTTTTTCTGGAGTAATTTCACATGTTTTTTTCCGTCTCGACATGGTAAGAATATTTTGCTCTGTGGAACTGTCTACTGCAAACCAGTCACCTCTCAAGACTTGTTTAAAACAACGACCATCTGAAACTTTTATGAAACTAAACATGGATTACACTTCTAGAAATTGTATTTTAAGTGACACCCGTACTAAGGATTGAACCATCAACCTCCCGAAGAATGTAGTTTACAACTAAATTTTATTAAAGACTTTATCCTGTACATCACAGGTTCTTGCACAAGCTTGATAGAAAAATTCTCGAGTTTGACAAGAAACATCAAAAGAAGGTCGAAGTTTACATCGACGAAAACATTGTGTGAAAATCACACACCAGATGAAAACAATAGTCTGAAGAATTGAAATAATATAAATAATCCTCATCTCCAAAACTCAGAAACATGGTATTTATTGAACGGTTTCTGCAGAAAGAACCATGCTGCACTTCCCTGGACAACATTAGAGGAAATCGAACTCCTTCCCAATTACAAAGATACACATGCTATAAAGATGCAAGAAATAGTTACATGCAACAAAACAACTTTAAAAATCCTCACGAATCTCAATATGATCGATGGGTTTTATATTCCGTTTGTCTTCAAGTCCAGAATAAGACAAAAACGTACTTGAAATCCTATTATAAGTGATGAATAACATGCAGATATTCCAGTTGGAATTGCTTGTCAGGGTAACTTCAATGACTTGACATCAGTTTCAAATGTTCAACATGCGGTGAGCATCACATTTTAGAAATACTAGCCTAGGGCCAAAACAGAGATCACTCGCAAGCAATATCAATTGCATTTCTTACTTCATTTAATCACATAAATTCATATACGAAGATATAATTTCATGTGTAAATTTTTCAGTATTTACTTCAACGGTGCTCGGTACATAGGTAGAGCTAGGTAGTAAGTTATGAAAATATATAAGCCATATATATTTTCATAACTTACTATATATATATATATACACACACACATTACTTAAAAAACTTAGACATCTACATACGTTTAAGAACGATAAAGATAACAGTAAAATTATCTATGACCTTGTGGCATAACGGATAATGCACTGGATCGTAATATATATGGTCTAAGGTTCGATATTTTCAGAATGTGAGAGAATATATAATTATTTCCACAGCCAGACAACGTCGTAATTCACAAGAGCCAAGAAAGCCGGTTTGTTGGCTTTCTTGGCTCTTGTAAGTTGCAACGTTGTCTGTCTGTGGATATATATATATATATATATATATATATATATATATATATATATATATATATATATATATATATATATATAGCATCGTGCCAACACTGAGAAGTAGGACCTCAAAACATCCATAATCTGTAGATTACTGTTTTATAAGTAAAATAAAATAATAAATAAAATATTATTTGGTTACGTCCAAATAAAATATGGGCGATTTTCTAAGAAAAAAGATCTTCGGGGTGAAGACGTTAATTAACCGCATTATCGTTTAAAAATTCAACAAGGAATATGTGTGTGTATATATATATTTATATATAAAAATATTAATTATTAATTAGTTAATTACTACGTGCATAAAAGTAAGTCATCTATATACATGCATGTTTCAGAGTTTACTCCTCATCAGTATAGCTAGACGTAATTGACAAGGATTGAACCTATAACCGCTCGATAAGTAGTCTAGTGTTTTACCACGCAACCACCGGGCCCTTGCCAATTTTTATGCACGATTTTTATCGCTATAAATGTAAGATTGTTGAATTAAAAAAAAAATTTTTATTAGCGATTCCGTACTAATTTCTTTCTTTTTTCGTTCCCTGAGCGTTTATTATAATAAACGCTCAGGGAACGAAAAAAGAAAGAAATTAGTACAGAATCGCTAATAAAAAAAATAAATTAAAAAATTCAACAATCTTTATATATATATATATATATATATATATATATATATATATATATATATATATATATATATATATATATATATATTTGAAGGCAGGCATTGTTAAAAACAACAGAAAGCTTCTTCTGCTTAGTAATAACTTTTTTTTTTTTTTTTTCAATTTTTCATATCTTTTTTTTGTATATACATCAAACGTATGGATGGTCCAAGCAATTTTTTTCTTCTCGAAGTGTCTGTGGTTTTAAATTTTCGTGAAATCGTCTTCACATCATTAAGACTAAAAAACCCGGATACCTATACAGAATCGTCAAAATCCGTAAATCCAACTCTCCTCTCCGACCTATCATTTCACAAGTCACCACCCCAGTCTATTCACTAACAAAAGTCTTACCTGAAATCATTATCCCATATCTATCCAGTAAATATAGTGTAAAATCCACACAAGAACTCTTACAAATCCTTAAATCTAAACAACTTGACAACAAAATAATCGCCTCTCTTGATGTTGGAAGCTTATTTACAAACATTCCTGTCAAAAAAAAAACAAAAAAACAAAAAAAAAAACTAATATAATCCTGTGCATATGTATATATATATATTAAAAAGTTTGACTCGTGTTCTGGTAACCTGTATCTAAAATTTCAAGTGTTTAGACCCAAAATTGGCGGAGGGGTTTGGTAGAGTCTGCAAAGGTCAACTCTTTAAACTTTGACCTCTTGGCAGCCAAATTTTTGCCCCCAAAACTGATTAAAAAGCTTGCCGCATATCTGAATACCCTTTATGTAAAATTAGAAATGTTTAGACTCAAAATTGTCTGACTAGTTTGCTAGAGACAGCAAAGGTTAAATCTTTTGAATTTTGACCCCTTTGCCAGCTTAATTTTCGGCCAAAAACCGATTAAAAAGCTTGCTCTATGTCTGAATCAACATTATGTAAAATTTCAAATATTTAGAGCAAAAAATGATAGAGTAATTTGGTAGACACTGCACAGGCCAAATTCTTTTAACTTTGAGCCCAATTTTGACCCCATAACATTTATTGTTTTGGGCTCAAATCAAATTAAAAAATTTGATCCATGCCCAAGTAACCTACATCTTAAATTTCAAGTGTTTAGACCCAAAATTGTCAGAGAAGTTTGGTAGAGTTCTCAAAGGTCAAATTGTTGAACTTTGACCCCTTGACAGCCAAATTTCTGTCTGAAAACTGATTAAAAAGATTTTCCCAAATCTCAAATCTCGAGTCTGTAGACTGAAAATTGACAGTAGTTTGGTAGAGAAATGTACACATACACACACACACACACAGACATTTTCACTTTTATATATATATACTTAGCAGTTCCCCCCAGCTTTGCCCAGGGCCCTATGTACTGTTTATAACTTTATGTGCATATGTATATATTAAAAAGTGTGAATATGTACATTAATGAATTTCTATATAATAAGCTTCCTTAACTACCATAGAGAAAAGTTGGTAGAGACCACAGACGCCAAATTTTTTAAAACTTTGACCCCAATTTTGACCTGTTAACATTTATTGTTTTGGGCTCAAATTAAATTAAAATGTTTGACCCATGTCCAAGTAATCTACATCTAAAATTTCGAGTGTTTAGACTCAAAATTGGCAGAGGAGTTTGGTAGAGTCTTCAAAGGTCAACTCTGTAAAATTTTACCTCTTGCCAACCAAATTTTCGCCCAAAAACTGATTAAAAAGCTTGCTGCAGGTCTAAATACCCTTTATGAAAAATTTCAAATGTTTAAACCCAAAATTGGCTGAATAGTTTGATAGAGATCACAAAGGTAAAATCTTTTGAACTTTGACCCCTTGAAAGCCAAATTTTCAGAAAAAAAACGATTAAAAAGCTTGCTCTATGTCTGAATACACTTTATGTAAAATTTTAAATGTTTAGACAAAAATTGGCTGAGTAATTTGGTAAAGACCGTAAAAGTCATTTTTTTTTTAATTTTACCCCAATGTTCATCCCTTAATCTTTTTAATCAGTTTTCATCTGAAAAAGAGTTAAGGGGCCAAATCGAAAAATTGGTATGCGTGAATTGTTCAATTGACAGATTCTTTAGGTTAAGAATAAGTAGGTTTAAAACACTTTGCAAAGTCGTGTCAAGCTGGGTTAATGGTTATCGTACTTAACTTACTGTCTTTAGTTTTTATTTTGATCTCAGTGCGAGTATTTTTTTTTTTACTTACAAGAAGTGAACTGTTTAGAAAAAACATAATACTCGCATGCACATGCCTCAGTCTCTTTTCATTTTTTCTTAAGGAGTTTAACGTCACGTTTACTGAACAACGCTGGGTACATCTGCTAGTATATATATATATATATATATATATATATATATATATATATTACAAAATTGAAAAAAAAATGAAAACTGATAAAAGTTTTGTGTTTTTATCAACATTTCTAGGAATCCATCTGTACTGACATGCAGAAGTTCAAGTGTAACGTGAGTAAACATCTTGCTACTCATCTCCCTTCACAGTGCCCCTGCAAATTATGTCCTCGATAGTAGACCCCTACTTTAAAGTAGCACTATGTCTTGTTTGGGGTGAAAATTGATTTTAAAAAAATCCATTTTTCTCAAAACTTGCCATAAAAAACATTAAAAAAAAAAAATCCCGCCAAAAATCCAAACTTCATAAAAAATATTTTGATTTATTTACCTTTCTTTCACATTGCTTGTCTAAATAAATATTTGCTGTCCAGATGTAGATATATATATAGAAATGAATGGCGCTTATCAGTGTAAATGGAATATGTAAGTTATGTCATGAGTTTAAAAGAGATTTCGATAAGGAACACTGTTGTAATTGCTTCATTTATTATGAAACACGCTTGGAAATGTGAATCTTTCAACGGCTCTCCAAAGCTGCAATACAAGTCGGTATTTATGGCTTAATCAGCCAATCATATTCTTGTGAGGAGGAACCCACTTCTTTTTATGCATATGGTCGTTTTTAAGCTCATTTATTATGAAACACGCTTGGAAACTCCAATCTCTGGTCCCCCCTCGCCAATCTTTCACGAAAAACACCCGTCTAGCTGAATCCACTGTGAAAAATTCCCCCCCCCTCTATATCTGTGCCTAGATCAAAACGCGGATTCCATGAACAGAGCTTCTTTCTTAGAACTGCACGCCTGTGGAATTCTGTTCCGTCTGCCTGCTTCCCACCGGACTACAACTTGGATGTCTTCAAGTCCAATGTTTACAAATTCCTAATGAACCGCCCCCTTAAGTAAACACTTCATCAAATCTCCACACTAACGTAATGTACTTGCAATAACCCTGAGTGGCTTCCGGGCCTTGATAAGTGGTGATCACTGTGTAAAAAAAAAAAAAAAAAAAAAAAAATAGATACGCCAGACCAAATTGATACAATTGTTGGGTATTTCTGCTAAAGTAAAACAAAAATGCAACCCTTCCAGTTTTAGGAGTGTCTCCACAAAACGACAAAGACTACATCTGTATTGATTTTTCACCTGCTTAAAATTATTAGAAACGCTAAAAATGAACTTATGAATGAAAAAAAAAAAACTGGTGTTTGAAGACTATATCAGTGTGGACACGAATGAAGATATAAAAGAATAATTACAATATTAAAAGGAATTTTCAATAATTTTTAATTATATTATGTTTATTTGCCAACATAATGTGTCATATAAAATGGTAGGTGTTGATGTCCTTAATTTTCAAGAGTAGGCTCTCTTCTTCAGGGAAGAAATTAAAAAGAAACATGCACACAACTGTTTGGCGAAGCTTTCCTTTCATGACTGTTACATGTGATCAAAACTGCGATGGTTTAATTGGTCTAGTGCTATCCATCAATTACCCATTATGATACTTCATTGTAATACAAATTACTGTTTCAGTAACTTTTTTCTAAGGACTATAGACTTGTGGAACTCTCTTCCTGCTGAATGTTTTCTTACTACTTACACTTTTGGTCTGTGCAAGACTAAGGTCAATAGGAATCTCCTGTCTCTGCCATAATCATCTTTTGTTCTTGTTAGTTCTTACATCAAGTGTAATGTAACGTTGCAAATGGATAAACAAATAAAGCAAATAAAAATCCAGGTCGGCATTTTTTTTTTCTTTTTTAACAAAAGCATTTACTACTGTTACTCTCCCGCTCTGACACCACTTAAAAAGTCTCTTGCTGCTACATTCCCATCTAATCTGGTAGCGTTTCTCCTTCTTCTGACCACATGCTGGCCACAGCCGGCCCATTCTCGCATTCCTTTCACACATCTGTCTCCTTTGGCATCAATTTTTTTTCTTACTGACCACATGATGGCCTTTTGTTCTTTTTCTTAAGATGCAAGCCCGAGTACACTTTGCATATGCAAACAAACGCTGCCCCTGCTGCTAATACAATCGTTTGCCATCCATCCTTCGGCTGCTGCTGCTATTTTTTCATGTGCTCATACACGCTCTGTTATATAAGTTTTTATGCCTTTCTATAAGAAAACAAAAATTTCTGCATCTATTTTGCTCAACAATAAGTCTGCTTCTTGAATCTAAGCAGAATAAAAAATATATGTACAAACTGGTTTCACGATGCTGCCATAGCATTTATATCTGTAGTACTACTATTTTCAGATCTAAAGATGTGGGTGTCTGGAATGGAATTTAGTTGGGCAAAAAAATGCAACAATATATGGAGAATATTAAAAAAAAAAAAAAAAAAAAATGTGCTTTAGCAAAGTTTATGTAAAATTGGTAATAAAACATTTTATAGAATTATTTGACTTTTTGGATAGAATTTCCGAAAATAGGCCAGATGAGAATTTAGAATGGATGGGGAGAAAATGGAAGTGTAGAGAGAGAGAGAGAGAGAGAGAGAGAGAGAGAGAGAGAGAGAGAGAGAGAGAGAGAGAGAGGGGGGGGGGGCATAAAATTATATATGACATAACTTCCTCCCAAAAATGGATCAGCAATAGAAACATTGTATGTCTGAGGCAAAAAAGGAGGGTTTTTTTGTTTGTTTTTTTAAATATGTAGAGTAAAATAATAAATTCGCTTTTCAATCCAAAACTAAGAAAGAAAAAAAAAATGTTTTTCTTAGAAATTAATTGAAAAAGAAAATTTTGAAACAAACAAAAAAATTATTCTAACACAAAAGTAAGAGTTTTTTCTTCTTCTTTTTTTTAAATAAAAGTCAGAGCAATTTAGAGAAATTATTTTACCAGTAGATCAATATTATAAATAAAAAATCAATATTCAATTCAAACAATTTCAAATAAAATAGATTTCTTAAAATAAATCTTTCTTCTTGCAAATCGAACAATGAATTAAAAAAATTATAACAACTGTGAAGAATATATAACGTATATTAGTCTGTTTGTCTTCCTGTTCCACTTTTTCTCGAAAACTACTGGACCGATCTGACTGAAATTTTGTACTGACATTTGCTATGATAAGGTGAAGCGAACTAAATATCATCGTTTCATATTCGATGAACAGTTAGGGATTAATAGGGATTAGTCACCAAAATACAACATTTACTCAAGAAGTTTTCTCAGAAACTACTGGGTTGATCAGGTTAAAACTTTGTATATACCTTTATTATGATAAGGCGCAGCAAACTAAGTATTATAGTATCCATTCAATGCACAGTTAACGATTAACATGGATTAGCATTTAATGCAAAAATGATCACAAATTAAACCATATTCAACCATTAATTTGGTATAAAGCGTTTATTCTAAATCAACAGGTTATAACTTTTGCCCGTTTTCAAAGGGCTAAAACGTTTGGAGGCATAATATGGTAGTTAACTATACCAAAAGCTATGTCACATTCTCAAAACTCTTATATCATATTTGGAGTGCAAACAATCTATTATATGATGCTGAAGAGTAGGTTTACCTTTATAAGCTGGTTTCTATCACAGACCTCACTTGATGAAACCTCGGTACACCGTTGACCTGGCTGTAGTCGCTATCTCTTTCTGAGAAAGATAGCGACTACAGCCAGGTCAACGGTCTCCCTCACAAGCCCAATAAAAGAGCAATAAAAATTGAGCATGCCAATGAATAATAAACACTTACAAGCCTCCACCCCTTGGAAAAACTGCAAATTAACTACGAAAATCGCCATTTTTACATCTCCAACACATTTGAAAATAATTTCTGACGAGGACACATCACAGAACGTCTGAAACGCGCGTAAAAACGATTTCAATGACTTAAAAACATTATTACAATGATCCAAACATAATTCTCAATGAAAAACCAAGACACGGAATAATAAAATAATGTTAAAAAATACACATTGTTGGTGACTACTCCCTTATTTAAATATACATCTTTCTTTCGTTGGAATTTCTTAACCCATTTTATATAAATATATATATATATATATATATATATATATATATAAATGGCTGGGGCTTGCTCAATATCTATACAGAAGGTGGCGGGTGTCTTGGGCAACAACAACAACAACAACAACAACCACCACCGTACTTTACTTTTTTTCACGGGGGGGGGGGGCACACACACGCTATCACCGCGCAACGCCAGTTAACGGGTACTGCTAGTTACTAATAAGGAAAATAAATGAATAAAATAAGAGCCGTTTACACGTGAGCATGTTTAGAAGTAGAAATTGATTAAAATTGCTTTGCGTTGGGAAAAAACATGGTCGTATCTACTGATTAGGATTTTCTCTTCTGTGCTTTGATATCCTAGCTCTTATAGAACTTAAAATGGAGCACTTCATATTTTGTTTTCAATCAACTTATAGTATGCTTATTGTATAAACATTATTGGTTACATATGTGCATACATTTTTCAGTGGAATCTCAATTCAGAGAAACCATCTCATCAAACTGGAAAAAAGGAGCAATATTGAAGTCAAAATCAAGATTCATTCATTTTGTACATAAACAGATACAGAATTGAAGTCACGCCCATAGTATCTTTTTATATACAAAATGAATAAATCTTGATTTTGACTTGCGCATATGTAACCAATAATGTTTCTACAATAAGCATACTATATACTTGCTCCTCTGTCCTCCATTAAGCACTTTATAATAAACACGGGGGTTTCATTAGATCTACATCTAGGAAACCAAACTATACAACCATTATATATGTGTGTGTGTGTGTGTGTGTGTGTGTGTTTTAAAAAATGACAACTGATAACGGTTTTGTTTTTATCAACATTTCTAGGAATCCATTTTTCTCAAAACTTGCCATAAAAAATCAAAAAAAAAAAAAAAAATCCAAACTTCATAAAAAATGTCTTCATTTATTTACCTTTCTTTCACATTGTTTGTCTAAATAAATATTTGCTGTCCAGATGTAGATATATATATATATATATATATAGAAATGAATGGCGCTTATCAGTGTAAATGGAATATCTAAGTTATATCATGATTGTAGAAGAGATTTCGATAAACAGCGCTCTGTTGTTATTGCTTCATTTATTATGAAACACAAATGAACGTCTGGAGAATGATGCGTACAGGCTTAATGTACAATTGCTGGACCTTTTCTCTCTCTCTCTCTCTCTCTCTCTCTCTCTCTCTCTCTCTCTCTCTCTCTCTCTCTCTCTCTAAAAAAAAAAAAAAAGCAACCCTCTCAGTTTTATGATGGTCTCCAGAAATCGACAAACACTAATTCTGTAGTATTTTTGTTATAAGTTATTTGAAGGTTACTCTCTGACTTATACCGTAAAGGCAACGATTTAAGAAGTATCATCTTTTGGATAAAGAGTAGTGACAAATCAACAAAGATGTACTTAATCAGTTCCGGTGTGGGTTTCTAAAAACAGTTAGTCTGGAAGATGTTCCTTTGGTTAACTAAGTCTGTTTAGTAGTAGAGGTGAGGTAAATTATTTTCCTCCCGTGTATGAAAGTTCCTTCATTCCTTCACTTGAAAGTTCTTTTCTTTTTTTTTTTTTTAGACTAGCCTGGGTGCCCGGCGTTGCCTGGGTGTTTGGAGGTGCGTTGAGCAAAAAAATAAAATAAAATAAAAAAAAATAAAAACATGGTAGTAGGCAGGCAGGCAGGCTCGAATCTGTACCGCGAAGGAGGAAAAGACTGTGACCCCCCCCCCCAAAAAAAAACGTGACGTCTTTGTTGTTGCGCCCATCGCCAAACCGGAAGTGGCGAATGTTTAAATTAACGCTAGTCAATCGAAAAGAGGGCATGACTTTCGAAAATATCTGCGAAAAAAGCGACCCCTCCCTGTAGAAAAGTGTCCAGTTGAAGGTGAAGGAATTAATGGTTTTAGCAAATTTTTTTATATTTGTCGTCCGAAGGGTCGAACTTCAAAACGATACCAATCTCGTGAAAATCCGTTACCTCTGTCGAAAGTTTTAGGCATACATGATGATGATTGCAACGTCTTGTCAGACGAGTGCCACTCCCTCAGACACTTAAAGTCTATGACTTCTTTTTTTTTTCTTTTTTTTTAAAGTCCTACTGGTGAATTCACACGCTCAAGCAGGCATGACACTGAAGACGGTCATTGAGATCAATTATTGCATGGTTCCAGCATTTCAAACCTCAACGCGTCACAACTTTTCCATCGCCACAGGACCATTTTTACTGAGGGAGTATCTATACACAGATGATGTTACAGACTCTTAGCTTTTCACGACAGCTAAATCTCTTACTCGGTTCAAAATGTTGAGATCCAGCAACAAGCAAGAGCAAGATAGCCAGCAACAAGTTAAACTGTAGACCAGCTTAATGCGGGTACTGGTCTCCCACTTTATGGTTTTTTAAATCCGAGATTTGCTTCTCCTTAAAAGGTTGCCTTCACCACGGCTTACGGGAGCCCTCTCCACCCCAACACATACATACATACACACAAAACACACGGTGCTAGTTGTCCGTTGACCCCGAAAAAGGGTTAATTCGCCCTTTGGAAGGTCTTGTTTTTAATCCTTCAGGGAGACTAGCTAGTCTCCTCACCAAACAAGTCTGGTAGGGGAACTAGTTTAGTCGCCGGTGACCCGACCATGAGGTAGGTAGTACTAGGTTACATGGTACCAGTAGCAGATGACATGACCTGACACACACACATACATACATACATACATACATACATATAAACAGACAGGTGAGATTTATATTATAAATAATTACTCTCAAGTAAAATGTGCATAAGTTACAAGCAACTCACATCTGCAAATTACCAAGCACAATTCAGAAAATTTTCAAGAATTTTTACCCATCTATTTCGTTTTATTTTTTAGTAAAACTAATTTAGCTAAACAAATGTATTTAATGAAATGTTATGAAACCATTTATGTGTATTATATAGCAGAAAATTAAAGGTCAGCCAAGGTCAACTTGATGTAACAGGTAAGGACTGCTAGAGTGTAGAAATTAATAGAAACAGATATAACATCACATGCCTATAGTATGGGCTGACAAGATATGATTAAACAATGATTATCAATCTGTCTGTCTTCCTTTCACTAGTCAGTAATTGTAAATAAAGATCAAGTTGAATAAACCTTCTCTGTTTTCGATCAGTTTTGTCTTGACTGAGTTATTTTGAAAGTATAAAGTTTTTTTTAGGTACACACATATATGCATATAAGGAGAATAAATAAACAAATACAGCTACCAAGGTGCAAACACAATTTGTAAAATTTAATATTTCTGCAATGATTTCATATGTTAAGTGAAATGTAATGAAATTATTTATGTGTATTAGATATAGGGCAAGTAAATCCACTAGTATATAAAATGGCCAATTGAGAATAGCAGGAAATTAAAGGTCAGCCAGAATAAACTTGATGCACCATGGATTGCTAGAGTGTAGACATTAATAGAAACAGATATCACATCGCATGACTGAAAGAGGGAGTAAGAAAGAGAACAGTACAGTTTATGTGGAAATGCATAACGTAAAATGAGACGGCTGAGAAGATATGATTAAACAATGATTATTAACCTGTCTCTTTTTCTCTCTTTCTGTGTTTTCCTCTCACTGGTCAGTGACTTTAAATGAAGATCAAGTTGAATAAACCTTCTCTGTCTTCTGTCAGTTTTGTTTTGACTTATATTAAAAGCATAAATAAAGAGCTTTTATTAGAGGACAGCAAGCCCTCAATCTCAAAAGAACACACAAGAATGTGCCCAAGCAAACTCCTCAGTCTAACATTTGCGGGCAATATGAACTGGAACAAATACATTAAAGACATTGCAAAGGCTGCTACAAAGAAGGTGGGTTCCCTTTATCGAGCTAGAAGACTAGTCACACTTAAGAGTATCCCGTATTTCTACAAGGCCACCATTTGCCCATGCATGGAGTATTGTTGCCACATCTGAGGGCTGGTACATCTACTACTACTCTGTAACTGTAAAAGAGAGAGAGAGAGAGAAAAGAGTACACTTCATTTGGAAGTGAACAATGTGTGAACATGTACAATGGTATGGGCTAACAAGATATGATTAAACAGTAATTATCAATCCGTCTCTCTGTCTTCCTCTCACTGGTCAGTGATTTTAAACAAAGATCAAGATACTCCTCTTGGATAGGGTCCAAAGAAGAGTCTTCAATCTAATAGGTCCCACTTTGTCACCTAAGCTCCAACCCGTCCCATTGCCGCAAATATTTTAATGAAATGTGCTCTGATGAACTCGTGTCACATATGCTCCCTCGACGTACATATCCCCGGCAAACCTGTTTAGCAACTGTTGAGATTCCTAAATGCCAGAAAGCTTTCTACTCTTATAGTTTCTTCCCTCAAACAGCTAGACTTTGGAATTCCCTTCCTTCTACCTGCTTCTCTGACTGTACTGATATGCAAAAGTTCAAATGCAACGTGAACCAACATCTTGTTAATCTTTCCGAGGCATGGTCCCAAATAGTAGTCCCTTATGTTCAAGCGGCGATATGCCTTGTTAGGGGTGAACATGAGCAAAAAAAAAAAATTCAACCCTACAAATGTGTCATTTTTACCCCACCTTATTTTTTCCTAATGGAAAATACTACCTATGTAAAATTTGTAAAGTTTTGAATAAATTAACTTTATCAAATATGAGAATTCTTTGGTCAGTCGATGTAGAACAGTTGAGGTAGTTAGAAAAGGGCGGCCAAGGGAAACATCAGGAGGAGTTATTAGGATGGATTTGAGAGAAAGAGAGAGAAATAAACACCTGAATAGTGATAGGCCAGTTTTTAACAATCGCCCAAAACATGCCAGCAGGTAAAACAGACGTTAAACCAAACATGATGAAATGTAATGGCTTCTACGTTAATGTTACAGAAGATAATATTTGTAAGCAAATAAATATAAATTACTTGCATTATTTTTATCAGGAAAATTATTCTGAGCCAAAATAAATTTAGAAATGTGTGTTTGCATTACGTTTAGAAGATGTGGTGTTTGAGTTATGTCAAATACCATGTTGAACTTTTGATTTTCATCTATCACCATAAGTAGGGACACATGAAAATGAATTTCAAATAAATATCTGGCAAATATACCTGGTGAACCAAGTGCAGGAGCAATTAAAACAATTGCAATTAAAGAGACGGTTAGAATCTTACAAATGATCTCTCGGCTGGAATATATAAGATAGTGGATCAATGTCTGGCATCTGTTAGGATGCATCATCCTCAACTTAAATAAACTAATAAAATTGAAAAAAAAAAAGGATTAGAAATACATCTGATCCATAAAAATATGCATACATATATAGCCTGTATAATAACCCCCCCCACCCCGATAATACCTGTTTCAGATATAAGAAACAGTCCAGTAGTGTGGAGACAGATACATAGATATCTCTTTTTTTTTTCTTTTTTTGTACCCATCTCTAAAAGACTAACGACTGAATAGACACACTTTATTTACATTAGAAAAGAAGTGGAATTTCATTCATATCAGGTACAATGTCATGCAAAATTTGCCCCTTTCAGCTGTTAAAATAATTGAGGTGATGAAGCTATATTTGATCCAATTTATGAAAAAAAAAATGAATAAGTTTATAATTTGAAAAAACTATGTTATAAAATTTCATTTTAAAAGAGGCAGAGTAAAGTCCTATTTTCCCTGAAATCATTGTTCTTAGATAGCATTTGACACCAGTAGTCAGTGTTTGTATCCAAGGAAAATTTTCATGATAATCCCAGAAATTAATTCACTAAACTCGGAAAGAGCCGAAAGTAGGAAGGAAAATGTCTGTTGATGTAGAAAACTGGATTTTACATAAGAAAACATTGAAGAGAATATTTTGAAGAAAAGGTGAAGAATGAAGTGATTTGGTTGTTTGTTCTGTTTTCCAGCATATCAACCCTTTTCGGGTTATTTAACGCTGAATCCAGTAATCTTGGAAAAAGTTTTATGCTTCAAGTTCTGGATATTTTCAACTATTTATTCGGGGAATCTGGCTTGGTTGTTTCATTTTCCAACATTTCAACCCTTTTCGGGTTATTTAATGTCAAATCCGATCATTTTTGTAAAAAATTTTATGTTTCAATTTATTTTGATTTTTAAATATTTATACGTTTAGTTTAGTTTGGTTTGGTTTGATAGAGGAAAATTTTTTTTTTTTTTTTTTGACTTGGCAGAGCATAATTGAGTTTTGCAAAGAATAAGGGAACAATAACAAAAACGCCAATGTTTGGTGCATTTTAGGTCAGGAAGTCTATTTTCAGACAGCCTGATCTGGTAGCACTAGCAGGCAGAAGTGAAAGACGATTCAAGATAAATATAGTAACCTTACTAAACAATATTAATGCATAAATAAACATAACCTTACTAAACAATATTAATGCATAAATAAACATAACCTTACTAAACAATATTAATGCATAAATAAACATAACCTTACTAAACAATATTAATGCATAAATAAACATAACCTTACTAAACAATATTAATGCATAAATAAACATAACCTTACTAAACAATGTTAATGCATAAATAAACATAACCTTACTAAACAATGTTAATGCATAAATAAACATAACCTTACTAAACAATGTTAATGCATAAATGAACATAACCTTACTAAACAATATTAATGCATAAATGAACATAACCTTACTAAACAATATTAATGCATAAATAAACATAACCTTACTAAACAATATTAATGCATAAATAAACATAACCTTACTAAACAATATTAATGCATAAATAAACATAACCTTACTAAACAATGTTAATGCATAAATAAACATAACCTTACTAAACAATGTTAATGCATAAATAAACATAACCTTACTAAACAATATTAATGCATAAATGAACATAACCTTACTAAACAATATTAATGCATAAATAAACATAACCTTACAAAACAATATTAATGCATAAATAAACATAACCTTACTAAACAATATTAATGCATAAATAAACATAACCTTACTAAACAATGTTAATGCATAAATAAACATAACCTTACTAAACAATATTAATGCATAAATGAACATAACCTTACTAAACAATATTAATGCATAAATAAACATAACCTTACTAAACAATATTAATGCATAAATAAACATAACCTTACTAAACAATGTTAATGCATAAATAAACATAACCTTACTAAACAATGTTAATGCATAAATAAACATAACCTTACTAAACAATATTAATGCATAAATAAACATAACCTTACTAAACAATATTAATGCATAAATAAACATAACCTTACTAAACAATATTAATGCATAAATAAACATAACCTTACTAAACAATGTTAATGCATAAATAAACATAACCTTACTAAACAATGTTAATGCATAAATAAACATAACCTTACTAAACAATATTAATGCATAAATAAACATAACCTTACTAAACAATATTAATGCATAAATAAACATAACCTTACTAAACAATGTTAATGCATAAATAAACATAACCTTACTAAACAATGTTAATGCATAAATAAACATAACCTTACTAAACAATATTAATGCATAAATAAACATAACCTTACTAAACAATATTAATGCATAAATAAACATAACCTTACTAAACAATGTTAATGCATAAATAAACATAACCTTACTAAACAATGTTAATGCATAAATAAACATAACCTTACTAAACAATATTAATGCATAAATAAACATAACCTTACTAAACAATATTAATGCATAAATAAACATAACCTTACTAAACAATGTTAATGCATAAATAAACATAACCTTACTAAACAATGTTAATGCATAAATGAACATAACCTTACTAAACAATGTTAATGCATAAATAAACATAACCTTACTAAACAATGTTAATGCATAAATAAACATAACCTTACTAAACAATGTTAATGCATAAATAAACATAACCTTACTAAACAATGTTAATGCATAAATGAACATAACCTTACTAAACAATATTAATGCATAAATAAACATAACCTTACTAAACAATATTAATGCATAAATAAACATAACCTTACTAAACAATGTTAATGCATAAATAAACATAACCTTACTAAACAATATTAATGCATAAATAAACATAACCTTACTAAACAATGTTAATGCATAAATAAACATAACCTTACTAAACAATGTTAATGCATAAATGAACATAACCTTACTAAACAATATTAATGCATAAATTGATAGAATTTGAATTTGGCATAGCCGATTCCATAGTCTGATACATTTCCTTTTTGGCCAATAACACATATGCAAATAAGGAGACCTCAAATGCAAAACAAAAAACAAAGAATATTTCTTAATTTAAACTTTAATCACAATTAACTATGAAGTATTTTATAAAACTTTGTTCACCATAGGGAGATATGTCATATTAGAAGTTGAGTTGCTAAGTAAAGTCAAGTCAAGCAAAATTAACATGATTTTGAGCAATTTACAGCCTCCGCCCACCCTCATAAAATGTTTTTGAAGCCATTCTATAAATCAATGTCAAGAAACATGGGAGGATGAAATTGCAATTAATGATGAAGTAAATAAGAAATTTTATGAGACTAAATCAAAGACAAATAGAAAAAGAAGCAATTCTGACAAGCTAATAATGGAGGATCATTGAAATGTTCACACATATAAAAACTTTGTTGTCTCAGGATGAATCGAGCTTTATTGTTTTTATTTTTATTTTTTTCTACTCGCGTTCACCTCTTACAAGACATATTGCAACTTGAACGTAACGGGCTACTATTTGGGACCATGCTTAAGAAAGATTAACAAGATGTTTGTTTACATTACATTTAAACTTCTGCATATTAGTACAGTTAGGGAACCAGGTAGCATGAAGAGAATTCCAAAGTCTAGCTGTTCAAGGGAAGAAACTATAAGAGTAGAAAACTTTTTGGCATTTAGGGACCACAACAGTGAAGGGGTGTGATTTTGTTGCTTAGCAAGCTTGCCAGGGATATGTACGTCGAGGGGGCATATGCGCAAGGAGTTCATCAATGCACATTCCATTAAATTACTTGTAAAATGCATACAGAGATGCAACATTATGGTGATGGGACAGAGGTTGGAGCTTATGGTGACAAGGTGGAACCTGTCAGATTAAAGATATTTTTGGATCCTATCCAAGAGGGAGAGACTAGTGGTAAATGCACTAGCCCAGATGTGGCAACAATATTCCATGCATGGGCGATTCAGGAATTAGTTGCTCTAACCAGCGTTATTAATGATGTATTGAGAACAAACATGAATAATGTATAAATACTGTATGGCCAGTGAACAGTTCTATTGTTTAGTTTTAATATGTATTTTCTTGTGTATGACACAAAATGAACAGAGGGCGCTAATAAAAGTTTAATATTTCATCAAGGTCAAAGTCGAATAGGAAAGACAGAAAAGATGAAGAAATGAAAAGAGAGGCATGAAAAGAAAAGAAAAAAATAAAAGAAAGAAAAAAAAGGAAAAGAACATACAAAATATAGAAAAAATGAAAAGGAAAGCGAAAAAAAAACGAACATGAAAAATAAAAAATAAAAACAAAAACGATGAAAAAAAAATGAAAAAATGGAAAAGATGAAAAAAAAAATGAAAAAGGGAAAAGATGAAAAAAAAATAGAAAGAAATAAAGGAAATGATAACAAACAAAAGAAAATATAACGATAGGAAAATATGAAAAGATGCATCAGAACAAATAATAAAGAAAAGTGAAAAGAAAAATGAAAAGAGAAAGAGAATACAAAGAAATGGAAAAGATAAAAATAGAGACGAAAAAGGCAAACTAAAAAAAAACAAAAAAGAAAAGGATAATAAAATAGTAAAGAAAAAAAGAAAAGGGAAAAGTAAAAAATGAAAACGAGAGAAGAGAATGGAAAGAGAAAAAGAGAAAAGGGCAAAGATTAACAAAAAAAAAAAATGTAACGAAACTATGAAAAAGGTGCATAAAAAAGAAAAGAAAAAGTAAAAAGAACACAAAGAAATTAAAAAGATAAAAATAGAAAAGAAAACGGAAAAAATAAAAAGAGGGAAAAGAAAAGAAAAGAAGAAAACAAAGCAAAACAATGACAAATAAAAGAAAAGAGAAAGAAAAGATGAAACCAAGAAAAATACAGTTTATAAACAAGTGAAGCATCCATGGTCCCCCGTGAGTGCCCAGTGAACAAGGTATAAAAATGACGAAGTTCAGCATTCCCCCAACCCCTATTTAGCCCCAAAAGTTTTCAGGGGACGTCAAATCCTAGTGAAAATGAACCAATGCAGTTTTAGGCCTTAACATATGTAAATTTGAGTTCTGTGCCATGCAAAAAAAAAGAAATGATTAAGTCCATCATTTGCCCCCCCCTCCCCGCATTTAGCCCCCAAAGGTCCCCAAGGCCTTAATATATTTAAATTTGAGTTCAGCACGATGTAAAACTGCTCACTAGACATACATAGAAAATTTTGGACAAATATGATAAAATAGTCCCAAAAATGAAGTGTTTTTATTAGTCCTAAAAGAGCCCTTGGGGCACACCCAAGAGTTATTGCAAAGTATAGACAAACAAAATTATATAGAAATCAGTTAGTTACAACTTTTCAGAAAGTTTTATAAAAATCCAAGGCATCAATTTTTTTAATAAGCACAAAAATGTCAATTTTAGCCATTTTAACCCGAAAGGCACCCCTAAGGGTCAACTGGAGTTTTCCCGAGAAATCCGTTCTGCTACTTTTTTACTTATATCATATTTAATGTTTGTGAAAAATTTCAAGACGTAGTTATTGAGAAAAGTGTGAACAGACGAACAGACAAAGGTGAATTTACAGGTCCACCATCGTTTAGTTGGGGAACCCAAAATAAGAGTAACAATAAGAGAAACTAAAATAAATTCTTTAAAGTCTCAATTTTCTTTTTAACTTCAAAATCAAAGTTAAAAAAACCCAAATCTTCATAATTTATGAAAGTTTTGATAAAGTTTTACCTGATGATGCTAAGCATATTTCATATCCTTTGTTTTTTTAGTTGTAACTTGACAAAATAGCTTGTGTCTCCAATAACCCAATGATTTATGATCCTCCATAATTTTTACTTGTCTTATTCTAATCACATCGTTATTTTCGTAGCGATATGTTTGCCCATCTTAAAATTAAACACATAAATATCTACCTCATCTGCCTTCAGCTAAGCTTGCCTTGGTCACCATTAATGGAATCAATAAAAAGAGGTTTGTCGATTATAAATCAAACAATAATCAAATAACTTTAAATCTATGATCAGACAAAGAAAAAAAAACTCTTGGCATATTAGGTTGACTTATGAATTCACCTATGATGTTTATGATGGCGGGGCTTTAAACCCTATCATGTCAATAACAGAATGTATCTATATATAAAAGAGGGAGTTTGCTTTTCTGTTCTCTATAGAAATGAAAAAGGTTGCACTAAGTAGTGAATTAGACGTAACGTTTTACAACAAATTTAATGGTGTGCCTAAAAGTTTAACAAATGGATTATATAAAAGTCAGTTTGTATGCTTGTATGTCCAGCTAAAATCTCAAAGGTACACAACAAACCCCTACAAAGTTGGTATTTTTTTAATCAGTGTAACTCTAGAAAAAGAACATCTAAAATTTAGAAAAGAAAATGGTAGGGTTCAAATGTTATCAAGAAGTAAACACAATTTTAATGTAAAATTAGACTACCCGTGACCTGTTGGGTCAGTATGCTATATTACCTATTGAATTCATGTATGAGCGTGACACTTGTGACGTAAAGAAAATAATTTTTTTTTGATAACAGAAACATTTCTATGAAAGTAAATTAAAATGAAAAAAGAATATAGATAGATTTCTACGAGTCGTTCTGTTTATTATAATTGATCATTTTTGAAAAAAAAAAAAAAAAAATTACAGTTACTGAATTATAAGTGGTTGGCCATACTTATAGGTAAATGTGCACTGAACAGATACCATAATACTTATAGTCAAATTCAAATTTTGATATATCTGCTTTTTTTATTTTTACTTTTTTTACATCGTTCATTTCTGTATTACGTTTAAATTATTTTAAACCCCACTCGTCCCATGTTAAATAATAATTTCGAAATAATAACGTTAATATTTTAGCGTCCCAATTGTTTTGTTTTTTGTTTATTTTAAACCCCACTCTTCTCATGTTAAATAATAATTTCAAAATAATAACGTTAATATTTCAGCATCCCAATTGTTCTTTTTTTTTTTTTTGCGTTTAAATTATCCAAATAAACAATTAATACTGTCTGCTTTTTTTTTTTTTTTTTACATCGTTCATTTCTGTATTACTTTTAAGTTATTTTAAACTCCACTCTTCCCATGTTAAATAATAATTTCAAAATAATAAAGTTAACATTTCAGTATGCAGGTCATGCATGCATGCGCAACCGGATGTCGTAAACCGGAAAGTGGGTTACATACATCGTTACAAGGTCAGCCATCATCTTTTTCAAATTAAAAGACGCTAAATTTGAATTTAATTTATTATTTCTTAATATGTCATTTCTCTACCAAGAAAGGGTGTGGGAGAAACTTAGTTTTAGTAGTGCTTTGGAGTTTTAATTAATTTTATTTGGCGCTTTCGATAGTGCTCTCAAGCCCTCCTAAGTTTTATTTTTTCATTCCACATGTAACTTCTCTTCTAGTAGCGGTGGGAGGAAGAGAAATTTACACTAAAGTCTTTTATTTATTTATTTTTTTTCATGACCCTGGGCAATGCCAGGTATTCCTGCTTGTTATATATAAAGAAGACCTCAGAGAGAGCCCACCACCACCAAAATTTGTTTACCTCGAATTTTAATATAATTTAAGTTATAGTTAAATTATGCAACATCCCCGAACTTCTTCCCCCCTTTTCAAAACCTAAAAGCTTTTCAGGCAGCTTAACCCTGGTTTTAGAGCTTCATATGGAATGAATATCCTGAAGTATAAACGGTGACAGGATGCTTGTCTATCACCGCTATTAAGAACGGCATCACTTTGTAACAGACCACCAAAAATGGCATCACTTTATAGTAAACTTTCAAGAATTACATCAATTTATTTTTGGCAGACAACCAAGAATCGTGCCATTTTGTTGTGTTTTATCATTATATTAATATGCTAATGCATAAGAAGCCCAACTCTTATTAAAACGTTTTTTTTTTAATCTCAATCTGAAATATTTGTGTAACTAGTCACACTGAAGAATTGTGATACAGCGAACAGTGTCCTAGAATGACTATACACTCATCTCTATCATTATGCTAAAGTTAACGTTTTTTTTCCTCACATCTTTTCCCTATATATTTCAACTAGCAGGCCGCCCAGCATTGCTCAGTCACACTAACATTTTATTTTAATTTATGTAGATTTCGTATTTATTATTCTAGGGTCAATACTCTATTGATTATTATATTGTACCCAATATGCAGTAGTGACCACTCAGCATGGCCCAAAATACACTTATATATGGTAATTTAATTTATGCAGATTTTGTATTTATTATTCTCTATAAATTATTATATTGTACCCAATATATAGTAGTGCTTTTAAAAGTAAAAGAAAAAAAATGACTAGGAGTGCCATCAGCTAGAATCGAAACCAAAACATGTAGCTCCCCAGCCTTATTCGTTACCATCTAATCCAAGTCCATATGCATAAAAAACTTTTAAAAAATAACTGTGTTAAAAATATAAATGTATATTGCACATGCCTAGAAATAACATGTTTTGTCAACGTAAGCCTGCCAAATTCCAACTATTTGTAATTTTGACCCCTACTTCGCAGACAGTGTCCCTTTTTAAATATTCTTTGATGTGCTTGATGATACTTATAAATAATAATTATTCTTTATAGTTAGAGACACCAGTGTTCCATACTTTCGTAATCATCAGTGTAGCAAGTGACAATATATATATATATATATATATATATATATATATATATATATATATATATATATATATATATATATATTGGAAGACTTTACCTTTAAAAAATTAACCGTAAGTCCTTCGTTGGAAAACTATTTTGCTTGTAAGTCAATTAATCTCTTGCAATCGCTTTATTTGTTTGATTCCAAGAATTCACTCAAGTCCTAATATTATTTTAGGGATCATCAGTTGTTTATCATGAAAAACTGTTTCGCAGATTTAAAAAAAAAAAAAGAAAAAAAAAAAAAAGAAAAGAAAGCATATTATAATATGGCTCTCTCAAACACTACCTCCCTTAAAACCAAGAACAATAACATCCTGGAGTTTTTGCACCGAATTAATTTTGCAAACTTATGACCAACACTGCTGAGAGAGCCATAGTATAATATACATGTGTCATGTCATTAAGAAAATGTCCACTCTCTCTCTCTCTCTCTATATATATATATATATATATATATATATTTTTTTTTGTATAATATATACAGGAATTTACTCAGAGTCGGCTGAAGAGAGCCTGAGGCGGACATTCAGTCCTCAACTACCGGGCTTGAAACCGTCGGTACCGACTACCGATGTAAATTCCTGTATATATTATACAAAAAAAATATATTGCTCTTATTTCGAGAAAGGTTTTTTTCCCTAATAATAGAGCACTGTATGGGATTTCTTTTTCTACAAAAAAGTACAAGTATATATATATATATATATATATATATATATATATATATATATATATATATATATATATATACACACCACCATTTTTGGTAATTTTATAAGTTTCAAATCTCAGCAACTATTGATCAGAATTTAACAAATGAAGGCTCGTTGGAAAGGTAATGACGTGAATTGTGTAGTGGGCTATATATATATATATATATATATATATATATATATATATATATATATATATATATATATTGGCAGCAAGTCGTTATCAAGGCAAGTTTGATTAAATACAACATAATTTTCTTCTTTATTTTTCTATTGATTTTCTCGATCTGGCAAGCATTTGTTCTCCCTAAAAGACAAATTAAATCAAAATAATTAAATAAATGAAATGAAACTAATAATAAAAACAAAAATAAAATTAATTACATATAAAAAGGCAACAGAAAAAAAGCCTCTTTAACAACAAAATTGCTCCTGACGATGATCAAGGATCGAAAGCAGTGGAGGAAAATGGCTGACAAAAAAATCACTCTGCAACTTAATAAACAACTTACCAACTGGAACGAGAAAAAAATGCTCAGCAGACTGAGAAAATCAACAGAAAGGTCTTCTCAATTATTATCTCTGATATTAATGCTGGAGTCCCTCAGGGGTCCATCCTGGGCCCAACTCTCTTCCTGATCTACATTAATGATCTTTCAAATCACATCCTTACATCATTCGTAGACATTTATGCTGATGACACTACCATTTATGGTAGCACATCTAAGACCGTAAATGAACAAGTTCTCTCCGATTCTCTCTCCTCTGATCTTGAGCACATGGTACAATGGGGAAAGGAGTGGCTGGTTACTTTTAATGCATCTAAAACCAAGCTTCTATCTTTACATCATCAACGTTCTGATCTCCATCTAGTATCAATTGAAATTAATGGCTCTCATCTTGGGGAGGCCTCATGCTTTGACAAGCTTCTGGGCTTGACCTTTACTCCTGATCTGAAATGGAACATATACATCAAATCTGTTACCAAGGCCGCTGGAAAAATGGTGGGATCCTTCTATCGATCCAGTAGATATCTCACTGCTGATGCAATTCTCTATCTATATAAGAGCCAGGTACGCCCAAGGATGGAATACTGTTGCCACATCTGGGCAGGAGCTGCTAGAAATTACTTATCCTGCCTTGATAGAGTTCAAAATAGACTTTGTAGTCTCGTAGGAGATATCCTTTTCTCTTCCCTGCAACCTCTATCTCACAGAAGAGATGTTGTGAGTTTGTCTCTTCTTTAACGTTATTTTCATGGCAAGTGCTTGACTGAGCTTCAATCTATTGTTCCCACTCGCCAAACTTTCACAAGAAACACTCGTCTAGCTGAAAACACTATCACTAATTTTCCCCACTCTTTATCTGTGCCTAAACCTAAACGTAGATTCCATGAGCAAAGCTTCTTTCTTAGAAGTGCACTCCTGTGGAACTGTCTTCCGTTTTCCTGCTTTCCAGCTGACTACGATCTGATTGTCTTCAAGTCCAATGTAAACAAGTTCTTGATGAGCCGTTCCACTTAAGTTAACAAATTTTACCGAATTTTCATTACTAACTATTACTATATTGTCCAATTTGCTACTGTACACTCTTAACCCTTATCCTCGATTGATCTCTGGGCCCTGATAAAGTGGTGATGTCTATGTAAAAAAAAAAAAAAGAAGACAGAAAACTCTGTCGTATTTAATCAAACGTGCCCTCATTATATATATATATATATATATATATATATATATATGTGTGTGTGTGTGTGTGTGTGTGTGTGTGTGTGTGTGCTTTGATAGAAAAATGTAAATGAACCTAGGGCAGCGTCTAGGTCAAGTAGGTGTCTAGATACACATGAAATGGATATCACTACAAATGATTTACTTCTCAAAGACAAATTTCCAATATTAACCGCAAATGATAAAAATAAGAAAAAGACAAAATCCTTATTGGAAATTGTCAACAGAAAACATTGTCATTAGCTGTCAGACATTTCGTTTTCAATTACTTGCATGGCAAGCTGTTCATTCAGAACAAAAATCGGCTCATAAAAAGCGGCTTAACTTTCGATAAATGGCTGCAACAAAGTCAAAATGACAAACATTGACAAAATGATCATTTAATAAAAATTCACTAAGGGGTAAAAAGATGGGGAAAAAAAAACATCTTAATCAAGTGTAATGATATTAAAAATACAAAACTTTCAGATCAGCCAAGTAGTTTCCGAGAAAAATTACAACTTGAATACTAATCCTTATTAATTGTTAACTGTTCACTTCATCTTACCATAGCCAAGGTCCATACAAAATTTCAACCAGTAGTTTCCAAGAAAAAGTGAAACAGGCAAACAAACAGACAGACAGACAAAGAGAAATATAATATAGATAATATAGCATACATACAATACAATGCTTCAGCAATAACAACCAATGTGTGAAGACTAAAAAAATATTTAAACATAAAAATACATCCTCAAAAAAAATGCAGAATTCTGAACCAACTAGAATTTCTTACATAAGATTACTCTCTGCAAGGATAAAACGGATAATCGATTTCACCAGTCACATGATATTGGCAAATTATGACACTTGATTGACCCCAAAAACATTAGAGAAAAAAGTGGAAAACTGTAGTTTTCCATTTTTTTCTCTAACTAGCTGAAAAATGTTTTGCTAATTACTTTTCTTGGAAAAAAAAAGAAGTTTTTAAAAATCCATGAAATTAGGAAATAATTCATTCTATTTTGTATTTTTTTATTTTTTTAAAAATAAATTTTGTAAATTTGCATAATTCTCCCCCATATCCATAAATCCATTCATACCTCAGATTGCAGATTCTTTCATTTTGACTTTAAGGAGTAAAATTTCATTGATTGCTTAATCTTTTACATTGACCTACATTTAGTTTTCTTTAATTCCACTGAAGATGCCTTTTACTTCACAAAAACAATGTTTTTGTTATAATTTTTAATTTATGCTGACCAGTAATACATTCTTTTATTACTGATTTTTATCGTCTGATAAAAAATACTTATCTTTGAAAATTTATGGGTTAAGGATTAAATATTTTTTTATTCTTGATTTTAGATTAATTAAGAAATATTGTAATTTCTTCAATTTTTATTTTCATCATCATTTTTCTTGTTTTAATTACTCTATCTAGTATATTGATCTTTCTATTATCTCTGTAGATTCTAATATAAAAATATTTGTTTATAATTTCATATATATATATATATATATATATATATATATATATATACACACACACACACACACACACACACACACATTGGGGGGAGGGGATTTGCCCGGTCGTAAAATATGCTTAAATATGATATTTGAATTTGCCCAGATTTCGTATATATTATTATAGAGTCGTGATTTTAAAAGTAAAAAAAAAAAAAAAATTATTTGGGTACCATCAGCTAGAATCGAAAGCAAAGCTGTAACATTCAAACCTGGTGATGTCACCTCTGTACCAACGTGACACGTATATGAACGGATTAAAAATTAAAAATAAACTAAGTTGAATGTACAAAATGTATAACAATTTTTTCAATTTTGACCCCTTTTTGATCCCTTAAAAACTATTTTAATCGGCTAAAGATCCATGAAAGAACAGTCTGTAAAAAATCCAATCATTTGAGGGCCCTAGCACCGCTCTGCAACTTGTAGTTTCAGTAGAGGTAGAGTTTGAAAATATGGTAACAGACAGACAGACATATAGCACTTTATATATTAGATTAGTTCTTCACACACGTGTTTTATTGTAAAAACAAATCATTTTTACCCAAACAAAAATGAATATATTAAAAACATAATATTTCCAACTTTATACATACAATTATCAATCGTTGCCTGGGTGGAACATTTAGGAAATTAAATTAAAAAAAAAAAATTCTGAACAATTAAATTTGTTCTTTTTCATGTTTATTCGCCCCCAAACAAGGCATGTTACATCTGAAAGATTGTGCAACAAGATATTTGTTCGCATTACATTTAAATTTCTGCAGTCAAGGAATCAGATTGGGGGGATAAATTCCAAAACCAAGAAGCTATTAGAGTAAAAAGCTTTCCGGTATCTATGGACCTCTAAGGCCCTCTATAGTGAAGAGATGAGATTTTGCTGCTAGTCAGGTGGGCTGGGGGTACAAGTGGCATAAGTTCATCAGAACATTTTGTGGAAGTACTTGCAAAGCAAACACAGTGATGCAAACACGGTGATGGGACAGAGGTTGGAGCTTGGTTGACAGCACGGGACCTATTAGGTTGGAGACTCTTTTTTGCATTGTCCAAGAGGGAGAGGGAGTAGTGATTGATTTACTAGCCCAGATGTGACAATAATACTCCATACATGGGAGAATGGTGACTTTATAAAAAAAAAAATAGAATACTGGCAGGTGTAAGAAGTTTTTTTTTAGCTCAATAGAGGAAGCTCGCCTTCTTTGCAGCAGACTTGGCAATATCTTCTATGTATTTATTCCAGTTAATGTTGCCTATGAATGTTTGGCAGAGAAGTGTGAATGATGGACTTCCAGCTCAGGCAATCGGTGGATAGAAAAATTCTTTATAATTATTGAAGGAAAGAAGTTTTGTCTTAGTAGCATTAAATGTTATCACCCATTTATGTCCCCATTCCACTCCTGGGATATGTGGTAACACTTATGCTAATAGGTGGTTGGAAATGTCTTTTTTTGCTTTTTTTTTTATAATTGTTAAAATAAAAGCATCTTTGTCTTGTTAGGACTGAATGCAACAATCCATTTTTGCTCCATTCTACTACAGACTGAATGTCATTTTCTAAGGATTCAGCCATTGTCTTGGGTATGTGTGTCTTTGATTTGCCCGTCTTCCAAGAATCGAGCATAGTGACATTAGCAAATATACCCGTCTCGGACGCAATTGCATCAAGAGGATCATTATGAAGAACAGAAACAATAAAGTTCCACATATCGACACCTGAGTATACCTGCATTAATATAATGATGATCAAAAACGATTTGAATCTTTTTTTTTTTTTAGCTAAGCAGTATATGATTATATCAAATATCAATTTAATGATGCTATACAAATAAGTCTTCCTGAGAAGACGTTTATGTCAAACCTTGTCAAAATACTTAGATATATCAAGTGATATCGCCTTAGTTTCACCTATCTTATCTAGTGTATGGTATATGCATACTAAGATGACTGTTAGGATACCCGCAATAAAACAGGATTGCATAAATGGATTTATGTTAAATGATATTTTGGATATTAAAACTTATTCTGAAAATGAATGTTGCTTATATGCTACAATTACAGATTTTAATTAAATTGGAATAAAAATACAAATCGATTTTATAATTAACTTTTTTTTTCAATTTCAAAAAATTGGTAGAGTTTTAAAAGCATCTACTATCTATTATATAAAAGGTAAAAGTCTGTGCATATGTATGTGTGTATATATGTTTGTATGTCTTGCTAAAAGTAAAAAAAAAAAAAAACTAATTAAAGGTTCATAAATTTATATTTTCTTGTAGTGTTAATTTTAAAGGTGCTCAATATCCTAGACAGAGTATGTGCGTTGAAATGCAGTGTTCTGTATTTCTTTAAAATGCTGTAGCATAATCCAAATTGTTCAATATAGAAGGAAGTAATCCAAAAGTGCTTAATATCCTGGATAGAGCCGGTGTGTTTAAAGGCCATGTTAACCTGGAAAATTCATATCAATATGCTTTGTTATACTATTTTATACCAGAAAATATACTCTACTTTGCCTGAAATAGTAAGTACCATATAGTAATTAAAAAAAAGCTCAATATTCTAAGTAGAGGAGGTGTATTTGAATGCAAATTCAATTCTTTTATTTATTCTTTTTTTTTTCTGACCCCAGCCAATGTTGAGTACCCATGCTAGTAAGAAATAAATTTTAATAAACAATCATTACTGAAACTAACGTTATTTTTAAGTAGTTACAAGCAATTCTTTTACACTGTAACTACCCAGTGTAATCTGGGATATGAGAACTTTGTACTTTTATTTTTTACTTTAAAATCCTAATACGACTTTAATTTGAAACATTTCGTTTGCTTAAAAATTAAACACACTTTGTGTCGTTAAAAATCACTTTCTCCCTTCTCCAAATCTGATACACCACTATCAAAGTTTGCTGTTCCAAATTCAACTTTCAGCAATGTCTGATAGACATGTTTTTTTTTTGTTTTTTTTTATTCAAACTGGCAACATCTCATTTGCATATGAGCTGAAGTGAAATCTCGTTACCTTTCAAGATCGCCAGCATATAATTAAAAGCCATTTTTTCTTTATTCTTTTTGTCTTCTACTGTACACGACAAGCTGCACAAAATCAGATTTGTACCAATTTTTAAGGCATTTAATCACGCTTTGAATATGTGTTTGCCTTTGTTTTCAAAGCTGTCTTTACTTTTATTGTTGAATAAATCTTTTATTTAAAACTGGAAATGAGTATTTTCTATTGGATTTTCACTAAATTAATTTTAAGTAGGATTTTTATTTATTTTGTTACATTTTTCATTTAAATAAATATTAAATTAACAGCAAATTAAAAAAAAATTATGTGGAAGTCACGTCTGCTCATTTTTAAGTCCTTTTTTTTATCCTTGACAGGATTAGATTTTTTCACAATATTTTATTGCTCATATCTTAATTCGACCATTCCAGCCAGGGGTTAACCCTTGACCCCAAAGCCAAGAAAGACTGCCATTATTGAAATGGCTTTTACTCTGTTGGCTGCAGTCCGGTGCAATTCTTGGAAATTCACTCTCCCATTGCTTTCGTTTTTCAGAGGGAGTAGGTTTATTGCTTGCTGCCTGAGGCGCCCCTACCGAGGAATGTCGACGGGGCTGCTAAAGCAATTTGCAACATGCTAGAGTGTTCATCCTTTAGAGGTACTGGCTTAACCTTTAGAAGAACCTTCTGATCTTGTATTTTCTCACAATGAGAAGGAAGAAAATAATATCCTAACCATCCCATATCTTCAATCACCGACCGTTTCTGATTCCTTCAAAGTTTGCGCACTTTTTGTGGACCATCTATCTCCGTTAAAACTAATTTCCTCGGATCTTCTGAAGACATCCTTTGTACACGACTAAACCAATTCAATCTTCTACTTCAGATAACTCTTTCCACATCGGTGACACTCCCAACCTTACCCTTAACTCTTCCATTGACGAATTTATTCTACCAATCACATAGACCTCTCAGTTCGTTGCACACTGGCTATGGAACCGGGCTGCTGTTTTTGGATGAATATAAAAGTACAGATAGGTTACACATGGTATACAACTGTCCTCTAAATAGTCACGAGAAACAAATACACACAAATACTGTGGTTAAATAATTAATTGTTAACTATTCTGCAATTTCCCAAATGGATTGTTAACTGTTTTTCATTTTCAAGTAACAAAGTTAAATCTAACACATTGTCGTCAAAGCTCATTGCTCCAAAATTTGCCCCGTCTCTGAAAAACAGGTTTTTCATTCAGCAGCATATCATTTGCATATGAGGTAATGAGTAGTCTTGTTATTTCATGAGATTGTCAGCATATAATTAAAAAGCGTAGCCATTTTTTTTTTCTTTATTCATTTTTGCCTGCCACCGGACGCTACATGCTACCTATTTTTAAGGCATTTAATCAAAAATACATAAGAAATGATCACACAATTATATAGAAATATTTACACAAAGTAATGTTTCACGGCAAAATAATTGCTTTGCTGAAGATTGCGATTGCAATAATGATAAAATAATCGTTGAGTCACATGTTTTTTTAATGGAAATACATTTTGATGGATATATGGAAATGATTATATATATATATATATATATATATATATATATATATATATATATAAATAATCATTTTCATATATCCATCAAAATGTATTTCCATTAAAAAAACATGTGACTCAACGATTATTTTATCGTCATTGGAAATTTTACCCTTCACCAGACTATCCATTCACGAGAAATCACTTTTTTAATCACCCTATTCCCTCTGCTTCACTTTTTGTTATCAAGTAAGATCTATGACTTACTAGTTTCATTAAATACTTTTGCAAGCAAAATCTGATCCCGGATTTTGCTAAATCCTACCCTCTGATGAGAAGGAAAGTATTTATTTAGTGTTTCCTTTTTAAAATTAAATATGTTTTTAACTCTTTTTCAAAGTGTTTTTGAACATGTTTTATTAACTACTTGTTCTTATATATATATATATATATATATATATATATATATATATATATATATATATATATATATACATATATATATATATACACACACACTTCTTCAGAATAGTGTAATGCAATAGATCTACTGGTATGGAATATATATGAAATTCAATATCCTTTTCATTTTGAACCAATATATAATTTCCCTTACTCTATGATTTAAAAACTTTTAAAAACTTTGAATTACGATTTTCTATGTTTATTGTATTTGGCAAATTAAGTATAAACCATTTATAATTTGCTAATATTTTCTCCTCTGAGGAGATGAGTAGGCATCGAAAACCTATAGGTTAAGGAGATATACTTATTGAAATTTATTGTCTTGCATATAATAAAAATTCTAGATTTGAAATTTAACCATTTCACGTTATGAAATTTAAATTATTAAATTATGATTATATATATATATATATATATATATATGTAAAAATTGCATAATAAAAGATAATTTCAACTTCTTTTCCAATTTTCAGACCCGAATGCATATTATTTTCTTTTAATGGATTGATAGTTGGTATTTCTTCTGAGAAGTTAAGGGCAAAATAGATTCATTGATTGATATAATAATCTAATGAATGATGTTGCGCCACAAAACAGTTGCTGTCAAGAATTTTCAATTATCAATTAAAGGATTAAATTGTAAGATGGTCAACATTATGAAATTTGAAATATAGACTTTTGTCGTTTGTTTGTTATATGCTCTGTAAATACATTGAGCTTCATAAATTAAGAATTGGTATAAATAAAAGGTGAAATATAATTGAAAAACAAACTATATTTCCACAAATATATATATATATAAACAGTTGAAGGTGGTATGAAAGAGCTACAGGAAGTGTCCATGTTTTCCTACATAAAATGTCTAGTATTCCCAAATCATCGAACATCTGGAACTGGCCAGAGTCAAGGTTGCTTAACTTTGGTGATCTAACAATAACTGTTGTGTCGATATGATTATGCCGCGCAAAGTAGTGCATCATGGGATTGATATCTTTTTTTTAAAATTCAGATTTACAAAAAATATGAAAAATTGAACTGATTTTCTTGATATTATTATTATTCTCAGATAGATTTCTTACAAAGTATTTAAAATTATAAGCATTTATAAGTTGAATTAGGTTAAGTAGTTTAAGATTATATCTGTGCACGAAAGAATTATATATCGGTAGATTGTGTTTAGAAAGTGTATGCATACGTGTGTAGACAAGCACCTACTCACCCACATATATCATCTTAATATAAATTAAGACACTTCCATTTCTATCTCAGTTCTTTGAAGGACTTTTGCTCAAGGGTACATGATATAAATATATACACATACACACAGATGCAAAATATATACAGCTAATTTTAACATTAAGAAAATTTTCATAAAATTGAAGCTTTCTCTCTCTCCCTATATATATATATATATATATATATATATATATATATATATATACTGTACTTTGGGGTAATTGAGCCAAGTCTGGGGTAATTGCGCCAACTAGCTAAAAGTGCTCTTTTGGCAACCAAGCATATAAAGAGCACTTTTTTTAGTTGGCGCAATTACCCCGGGCGGAGGAGTTTAAAAACTTAATTTTTGTAGTGCTCTAGCTGCCTCCTTACTTGTATTTAGTGCTATAACTTGCATTGTGGAGGCCTTCTGAGTGTTATTTTCTTCATAACTCACTTACAAAATATTTTCATTTCTAGAGTGGAGGCAAAAAATTGGTTTTATTTGTGCTCTGGGTAGGCGTGGGGGTGTCTCCTTTATTTTATTTAGTGCATTAAGTGGTGCCCCCCCCCCACTGCTGCACTTTATATTTAAGCAGATTTGACAACCGGGCAACCCCTTTCGTTGCTACAATTTCTTTTTTACGACCGAGCAACGTCCCCCTCCTGGGTAGCGTTTACTTGGTCAAAATAAAAATGTGACAGCAGAGGGGTGGTTGGCTGGGTGATAAAATCCGTTTAAATATGATAAAGTGTAACAGTGAGCTGAGGGCAAAAAAGATTGTAACAAGGAGGGGGGTATTACCTGGTCATAAAACAGAAAAACGGACTTGGGTGCCATCAGCCAGAAGATAAATCAAAAGAAAAATTTTGTACAATAGATGTTTACAAGAGCACTGCGATTACCAAATTCCTAATCACGTTATCACAATCCCCCAACACTGTCACAATTTTTTTTTTTTTTTTGACCAGGCAATGCTCCCCGCCTTCATTATCACAATTTTTTGTACAACTGGGCAACACCAAGCCCCTCTTTCCTGCTAGCTTCTTATAAGGCATCGAAATAGTTAAAAAAATATTTTTTTATAAACTTTAAACGTTTAAGTACAAGATTTGGTAGATCTTGTTTCTTGTCTAGGGCAATGAACGCCGTTTCCCCACTCCCGACACACCCCACCCCTAAAGCTGGGCACTTGAGAATGCTTGAGTACCATATATGCCTGAGCAATTAGATTGGGTTGACCTTCCTCTGATGGGTTGAGGGTACCGGATTGACAGTTATTGGCTGCTGTTTCCAACTGGTAGTACAGGAGCCCTAACTCGTTGGTAGCGCTTAGAGCGGCTTCTCCATCAACAGTTGTATAATATCGGGATGTTTGCAGTGCCATGGCATGCATGGAAAGGGACCCTGCACTCATCCCCGGTGGGCTTTCCTGAGGCTACAGTCCTAGTTGATGGAGGGTCAGCTGATGGTCTACTTGTGATGCATGTGTGATATTCTGCATAACCTCCTGTTCGGCTTCCCCTAACCTAACTGAAACTCGTTAAAAAACATGATGACAGTACAATCTAAAAATAAGCTTAAACCAGGCTTAGGGTCAAACAAATCCAACTTGCCTCCTCCCTTGAGGCTTGCATTCACAAATATCCGTGGGCTTAGAACTAATTTAGCTGATGTTGAAGCATTTCTCCTAACAAATACCCCGGATATCTTAGCACTAAGTGAGACTAACCTACACTCCTCCATCCCCTCTAACTACTTTAACATGCCTGGATATCTCCCACTCTGCCGTAAGGACTCTGACAGACATATGCACGGACTTGGAGTTTACATTCATAATACCCTTCCCTTGACTAGAGAAACAAACCTAGAAACGGATGAGCAAGCCTTTATGTGCTTTAGACTAATCATGCAACACAACATTAGCTACTTTTACTTTCTCTACCGCTCTCCCTCGACCCAAGACTGCACCATAATAAACAAAGTATCTGACAGCATAGACACAGCACTCTCCTTCGACACTAGCGCCCAAGTACATGTATTTGGCGACTTTAATGTCCATCACAAAAACTGGCTTGGATTCTCTACTTACACAGATGCAGCAGGCAGCGCAACTCATAGCTTCTCTGTATCTCACCTATCCTATCGCAAATTGTTACTTTTCCAACCCGTTTCCCTGATCAGGAAGAACAACACGCATCACTATTAGATCTGTTTTTGACCACAGTTCCTGATGATTGTGTAACGAAAGCCGACAGCCCATTCGGGAACGCTGATCATGCGGTGATAATGGTTGAAATCGCCCTAAACTCTAGAGCCAAAACTGAAGAGCCAGTGCTCAAAACAACGAGATATTATAAAAAGGCTGACTGGGAAGCCATCAGAGATCTTATCAGAGACGCCCCATGGGGAAATATTTTTTCTCTTCCTGCTGAACAGTGTGCAACCGAGACCACTGAATGGTTCAAAACTGCAATCGAAGCGCATGTTCCCATGCGGAAATTCTATAGCAAGCCCCACTCTCCCCAATGGTTTACTTCGACTTGCGCAACTGCCATTGCTCAAAGGCAGCATGCATTCCGCAGGTTTAACCGACATAAGTCCAGTTCAAACAGACAGAAGTACATAGAAGCTAGAAGTAACGTTAAGAAAGAAATAGCGACAGCTAAGAGGGAATTTACGGAAACCACTAAAAAACGCATCGAAGTACAAAAATTAGGAACTCATGACTTCTGGAAAATCTACAACAGTGTAGTAAATAATGGGCAATCAACAATTCCCCCACTAACCAACAATCACGAGGTTCTTTGCTCAGCAACCGAGAAGGCTAACATGCTTGCCAGTCGGTTTGCCTCAAACTCCACACTGGACCCTCTAAACCACCCCCTACCTTAATTTCCTATGCGGACAGACGCCACGCTAGACGATCTGATAATCACCCCTGCTCAGGTGCATGCTATCATAAAAAACCTTGACACTTCAAAAGCATGTGGACCCGACCGCATCCCAGCTGTGCTATTAAAAAAGTGCTCAGCCGAAGTAGCTCCAGTTCTCTCCAAACTCTACAACAAATGCCTTAATGAATCTTGCTTTCCGGGCTGTTGGAAAACTGCTTCTGTGGTACCAGTATTCAAGAATTCTGGCGAAAGAACTGACCCATTAAATTATCGCCCTATTAGCCTCCTCCCACTTTTTGCCAAAATATTTGAGACCTTAATTAACCATGCTCTAGTCCAGCACCTTACAGATGCTAAACTTCTGACCGACCAACAATATGGATTTAGACAAGCCCGTTCCACGGCAGACATCCTCACTGTAATCTCTGAACGCATATACCATTCACTGGACAACGCGGGAGAGGGCACAGCGGTAGCTCTAGATATATCTAAAGCTTTTGAAAGGGTATGGCATGAGGGTCTTCTCAGGAAGATTAGATCTTACGGTATCACTGGTAGAATACTTAACATAATTAAATCCTTCTTAGATAAGAGAAAAATCCAGTTTGTCCTCGACGGTCGTACATCTAAACAATATGATATAAATGTGGGAGTGCCCCAGGGATCTATCCTTGGACCTCTGCTGTTCTTGATATTCATAAATGACCTCCCCGACAAAATTGCCTCTGAGATGGGTCTATATGCTGATGACACCACACTCTATAGCAGGCATGACAGGAAAACAAATGAACATATATCTAAAGTAATGGCAGAAACACTAGAGGATGACCTCCAACCAGTAGTGGAATGGGGACAAAAATGGATGGTCACGTTCAATGCCGCCAAGACTAAACTGGTTTCATTCAATAATTACAAGAAACCTTCTCTACCACCTATAGCAATGGCCAACGACTCTTTATCTGAGAGTATGTCTCTCAAGCTCCTTGGCCTAACATTCACAGGAAACATGAGTTGGAACAATTACATCGAGGGCATTGCCAGGGCCGCTGCGAGGAAGGTGGGCTCTCTCTACCGTGCTAGAAAACTTCTAACACCCGAAAGTATCCTGTATCTCTATAAGGCCACTATTCGCCCATGTATGGAGTATTGCTGTCATATTTGGGCTGGTGCATCGGCTACTAGTCTCTCGCTCCTTGACAGGGTTCAAAAGAGAGTCGTAAATCTGATAGGCCCTAAACTGGCATCTAAGCTTCAGCCTCTGTCCCATCGTCGAAACGTTGCATCCCTCTGCCTGTTCTACAAGTATTATAATGGTGAATGCTCTGAAGAACTGCAAGCACTTGTGCCCCCACGACGTGAACACCCTCGACAGACCCGACAAGCTGCAAAATCCCACCCCCACACTGTAGAGATCCCTAGATGTAAAAGATCTTTCTACTCCAGTAGTTTCTTCCCCAGAACTGCTAGACTTTGGAATTCCATTCCAGGTCACTGCTTCCCCAACTGTACTGACATGCATAAGTTCAAGTGCAACGTGAACCAACATCTCGCTGCCCTAATCCCTACATAGTACCCCAGTAGATGTTTCCCCTGATAGTAGCCCCCTACCCCCAAAGTGGCAATGTGCCTTGTTTGGGGTGAAAATGTAGTAAAAAAATAAAAAAAAAGATTTAATTTGAAATTTATAAAATTTCAAATAAAATAAGGTACAAATATTTAATTTAAATTGAATCTTAAGATTACCTTGGATTTATTTTATGTTATGTACATTTTGTTGCAATTTAAAAAAATATTTTGTTGAAAATTATGTATCTATATCATTAATTGCTAAATCTATCTATATATCTATAAAAGTGAATGTATCTGTGTGTCTGTCTGTGTACATTTCCCTATGAAATAACTCTGTCAATTTTTAGTCTACAGGCTCAAACTTTGATATACAGGGTACTGAGATTTGGAAAAATCTATGTGATCGGTTTTCGGCCAGAAATTTCGCTGTTAAGGGGTCAAAGTTCAACGATTTAACCTTTGAGAACTCTACCAAACTCCTTCGACAATTTTGGGTCTAAACACTTGAAAGTTTAGATATAGGTTCCTTGGACATGGATCTAACTTAATGACTTGATTAGAGCCCAAAACAATAAATGTTAAGGGGTCATAATAGGGGTCAAAGTTAAAAAAATTGACCGCTTTTTTTTCTTCTTTTTTTTTTGGTCAATATACATCTTCAAACACCCGGGCAATGCCGGGCTCAAATGCTAGTACATTTATAAAACTGAAATTGTCTGCATGTGTGTGTGTCTTTGTGCGTACATTTCCCTACCAAACTACTGTGTTAATTTTCGGTTTATAGACTCAAGATTTGACATAAGAGGTATTGAGATTTGGGAAAATCTCTTTAATCGGTTTTCAGCCAGAAATTTGGCTGTCAAGTGGTTAAAGTTCAACGATTTGACCTTTGAAAACTCTACCAAACTCCTTTGCCAATTTTGGGTCTAAACACTTTAAATTTTTGGACATGGATTAAACTTTTTAATTTAATTTGAGCTCAAAGCAATAAATGTTAAAGGGGTCAAAACTGGGGTCAGAGTTAAAAAAAAATTTACCTCTGCGGTCTCTACCAAATTACTCAGCCAACATTTGGTCTAAACATTTGAAATTTTACATAAAGTGTATTCAGACATAGGTCGAGCTTCTTAATCGGTTTTTGGCCGAAAATTTGACTGCCAAGAGGTCAAAGTTCAAAAGATTTGACCTTTGCGGTTTCTAGCAAACTATTCAGCAAATTTTGGGTCTAAACATTTGAAATTTTACATAAAGGGTATTCAGACATGAAGCAAGCTTTTTGAGCAGTTTTTGAGCGAAAATTTGGCTGCCAAGAGGTAAAAGTTGAAAGAGTTGACCTTTGCAGACTCTACTAAACTGCTCCGCCAATTTTCGGTCGAAACACTTGAAATTTTAGATGCAGGTTACCTGGACATGAATCAAACATTTTAATATATATATATATATATATATATATATATATATATATATATATATATATATATATGCACATAAAGTTATGAACAGCACATAGGGTCCTCACAAGCCGGAATCTGTACAGAATTTCAAGTGCAACACTTTATTTAATCTACAGGGGTAGCTTGCTCTCGTTCTATCAGCCATAACTGGATAGAAGTCTTATGTTTTACATGGAGATTCCGGAGTTCAACAAACCAAATATCACAAATAAATATTTGAAGATATAAAGAACTTGAAGTATAAAAACGTTTCCCAAAATTACTGGACTTGGCATTAAATAACCCAGTGATATGCCGTAAAACAAAACAATCAAACAACGAGAGTTTGACAAGACGAACCTGAAGACAATTGGAGGTAACATCATCTGAAACGTTGTGAGAATAACATTCAAGATAATCGAAATAAGACATTTTTATTAATCCTCATCTAAAACATTTCGAAACACATAACTTTTCTCTTCCCTGCAACCTCTTTCTCACAGAAGAGATGTTGCGAGTTTGTCTCTGCTTTATCATTATTTTCATAGCAAATGTTCGACTGAGCACCAATCTACCCCCCCCGCTAAACTTTCACAAGAAACACTCGTCTAGCTGAAAACACTATCAATAATTCCCCCCCACTCTTTATCTGTGCCTAAACCTAAACGTAGATTCCATGAACACAGCTTCTTTTTTAGAACTGCACGCCTGTGGAATTGTCTTCCATTTTCCTACTTTCTAGCCGACTACATACAATATGGTTGTCTTCAAGTTCAACGTAAACAAGTTATGGATGAGCCGTTCCACTTAAGTTAACAAATTTACCGAATTTCCATTCTAATGATTACTATATTGTCCAATTGACTACTGTACACTCTTTAATCCTTATCCTTGAGTGGCCTCTAAGCCTTGATAAGTGGTGATACTATGTAAAAAAAAAAAAAATTAAAAGATATCAAAGTAATTCAAATGATCAGCCGCGTCCTCATCTTGAAGTGTTGATGAATTGGTGATGAGAATTGTCTCATTTGAAATAAAGACATTTCACAGACTTTTACTTGAGGCAAAACGTGTTGCTCTTGATTTTAATCAAAATATTTTTTACATTCAATGAATTTCCTGTTGATTTCTTCAATTTCTTGAATAGTGGAGTTTTTAATTTGACTAAATTTCATTCCATAGCTAAACATTTAATAGGCTTTTCAGCATTTCTAATTATTACAACAAAACTGCCCTTCATTTTTAGAGATGCATTTCTCTCTCTCTCTCTCTCTCTCTCTCTCTCTCTCTCTCTCTCTCTCTCTCTCTAGATATATAAGCAGGAAGACCCAACGTTACTTGGGATTAAATGAAAATCAACAAATGTTCCACACTTCCAATACTTTTATTGTCATTGAAATCGGTGGAGTGCCCATTTTTCAATCAAATCGATTGCATTGAGAGGAAGATTCATATTCAACCCCCCCCCCGCCTGTAGTGATATAGTTCACAATACATTGTAGTCTATATTACACTATAGAAAACCTATGGTTAATTTTATAAATTATTTTTATACTAGCATGCCCCTCACCCTCATCTCATAGAAAAATTAAAGTACGTTTGTTATCGTTGTTTTTTCCCAACCCCCAACCTCCTCATGTTAAGAACAGCTTTCGGAATAGGCCCCCCACCCAACCTCCTCATGTTAAGACCGGCTTTCGGAATGGTCACATGCAACATCCCCATGTTAAGAATAGCTTTCGGAATAGACACCCTATTTTGGTAGTGGGGGTGGCTGTCAAAATATTTGCCACAAATTTAACCTCCATAATCGCTGTCAGGATTCACACACGCAAATACTATGAACCAACAAAGAAATTTTGGGGTGGCAATGTCGATTGGATATAATTAGATTTGTTTTTAGACCATGTGTACTAATATGGCGACCAGTAATATAAAGCGCATAATACAGTTCCTTCTTTAATTAGATTTTTTCGATTATCGATTTTTGATATTTATCAGGGACATTTTGATACAAAACCTATCTAAGAACACTGTGAGATGCATACAGTACATTTGTGTAAAATTAAAAAAAAAAAAAACAGGCCAGCCGTTTTGGAGTTCATGGGGAATGAACTCACACAAAGTGGCATCTATAATACAAATCTCACCTGTCTGTTTAAATGTATGTATGGCTACCTTAAACTTTTGACAGATGCGTCGGAGCATGACAAAACCGGTATCATTTAAAACCTCGAACTTTCGGACAACAAATATCAAAAAATTGGCTAAAAACATAAATTCCTTCACCCTCAACAGGGCATTTTTCTACAAGGAGGGGTCGCTTGTTTTGCTAATATTTTCGAAAGTCATCCCCTCTTTTTGATTGATTAGCCTTCATTTAAACCTTTGTCACTTCCGATTTGGCGATGGGGGCAACGGCAAAGACGTCACTTTTTTTTCATGTTCTTTTCTTCCTTTGCGGTACACGTTCGAGCCTGCCTGCCTAGTACCACTTTTTTTTCTTTTTTTTTTGCTCGACAAAAACCTCCAAACACCCGGGCAACACCGGGCACCCAGGTTAGTTTATCTATAAGTAGAGATTATGTATATAAGTAGTAATCTAAGACTACATATCTAAAACAAGAATAGGTTTAAGGTTAAAAACGTTTATATTATCCATTTCAGCAAGAAGCTGTGGTGTAATGGATAGAGTGTTAAATAATAATCAGTCTAAATGACAGTCTTCCAGAGGTTGAAGGTTCAATCCTAAGTATGGCTGATACTAAGAAAACAGTTACAAATTATTTAAGACTTCCACCCGGCCATGGCTAACAAGATTAAATATTCCATCTGAAATTCTGAACAAATTCCAGAATTCGATACACCTGAAAAAGATTGAAAATTACATCAGTAAAAAAATTCTGAGAATAACATCAAAGATGAGTACACGTACACTTATTCAACACTTCAAGTGTGTCTTAATGTATGAACAAATGGGCTATAATTTTACAGGTCAGAGTTATTTCCCTTAGGCTTAATTTGCTTATTATTATTATTATAATTATTATTATTATTATTAACTTACTAGTGGAGGCAGGGGGGAGGGGGGCTCCCATCTTTACCCGAGCGTAAAATATGCTTAAATATGATATTTTAATTTGTTCAGATTTTGCATATATTATTATAGAGTTGTGATTTCAAAAGTAAAAAAAAAAAAAGTATTTGGATGCCATCAACTAGAATCGAAACCAAAACTGTAGCATTCAAAGCTACATAAAAGAATGGTTAGTAAAAACTTCAATCATTTGAGGATCCTCGCACAGCTCTGCGACTTTTAGTTTTGGAGGAGATAGAGTTTGAAAATATGGATACAGACAGACAGACATATAGCCGTTTATAGATTAGATTTGAATTAAACTGCGACTATGCAATGCAACAATACAGGGAACGACCCATATGAAAAGCAGCAATCAAAGAATGAAGATTAGACCACACATGTATGTATATATATATATATATAAAAAAAACGGCTTTATTAATTGATTTGTGTTTCTTGATCGCTCACTGGCAAAACCTGACAAGTGTAGCGAATATACGTTAGTGTGAAAAGACTGAGTTTATCTTCATTAAAAGTTTTTTTTGTAAAAGACACGTGCAAACCGCACGTTTAATGTTTGTTTAAAGTTGAAATGTTACCATTTAACAAGTTAATAAGTAAAATTATTAATTACGTTTTATTTTGTTTTTGTTTTGTTTTTTATTTTGTAAGCAATACAATACGGATTTGAGACACAAAATATATGAGAAATCAGTTTCTAAAATAGTAGATTCTATCACGATATAAAAGTGGTTTAAATTATTGTTTAATTTTGTAATCAACCAAATCCTGCATCATATATGACCTTAATATTTGACATTGACCTTGAAAAGTTAGATTAAGTTCGAAATTTCGATGAAATTTTAACTTCTGATTTTTACCAAATTTGATGTATGAATCTGATGGGTATTTTTTATATATAAGTAATTGCAGCCTGATCAAAATTTTTGAGTTATCAACGGTTTCATGGGTTAACTTTGTAAATACTTTATACAATATGGAGAAGTAAGCCTCAAATAAAACTTTGGTCCATACTTATGTTATCAGGTAAAATTATGCAGTTTCATAATTATATTGTGCTCTTGTTGGTGAATAATTCTATTACAAATATTAGTGTTATATGTATTTAGTAAGTATGCCTTTTTATATCACCAGTATATTTTAGTGACAAATAGGATTGGAAGCATGATGGAAAATGATCGTTTTGTTTTTAGTTGTTATTTTTTTTTTAGCAATTCTATTGACATGGTTTGGAGACATAATATATAAGAAAAGGTGAATTCTAAAACTGGATTCTATCACTGTATATACGTAGCTGAAATTATTTTCTCCATCAATCGAATTTGTAACTATGTTTGTTTATGTACAGCGTAGTGTTCATATTGCTTGACCAATCGTTACGAAATTTGGTTGAAAGAATAAAAGAAGTGCTTTTTATATATTAAATCCTAACACTGAATGAAGACATTGAAGTTCTTTAACTTAAGTTAAATAGAAATGAAAGCTCACATAAATAAAGGGTCTAAGAAAGAGGTGGGAGGGCTTGATTGGAAATGTTATTTGAAAATGTTATAAGGTACCTAAAATTATTAGTTATATAATTACTGTGAGCAGTTCTAGAGACATGGTTTTTAAACATCTAATATATAAAGAGCAGTTGTATGTGTGTATGTGTTTGCACGTCCAGCTAAAAGTAAAAAAAAAAAAAAAAAAAAACCTAAAAGTTGATATATTCTTCATCTGTGTTGTCCTAGATCTAGATCAGAGGTTTCCAAAGTTTTCGAACTGGAAGGGGAGAAATATTGGTGACTTTTTAGAGCTATGTGGGCCAAAAAAAAAAAAAAAAAAATGACCTAGACGTGTTCTATACTTGCTCATTAGCTTTGCTTTTTAGTGAAATTGGTTCTCCAAAACCTCATTTTCCAAATCATTTTCTGAACAAAAAGAAAAACCACCACACTATTTTCACACGTTTCAATTAAAAAAATTTTTTTTCCGGAATATTTTTACGTTTTCCATAAGAGCTTTACAAGACTGATTAAAAACTTTGGTGGACCGGATTAAATACTGACGGAAGGGGGGGGGGAGATTTAGCCCGTGGGCTGTAGTTTAGAGATCCTTGCCCTAGATGAGTAATAATTAAAATTTAGAAAAAAAATTTCATTTTCTGGGTGTCAACTAGGTCAGGTTTCATTGGTCGGTTTTTTAGTGTTAATATGTACTAAGTTGGAAAAAAAACTGTCAATTCTTTACTCAAGGAATCTATAATATAAAAGCGAAAATGTGTGTTAGTGTGTGCGTCTTTTGTGTATGTCTGGCAAAGGCTTTTGGAGGGGGTCGCTCGAGGGGGGGGGTCACTAATTCTTACAATTTTTTATATACTACTTAGATTATAATATCTCAGATTTACGAAAGGAGGTTGCGTCTAACTTTTATTTGAGCGACTTTTATACACTATTTTCGCGTTATTTCTTGGTCTCAGCATGTTTCTTTGGCTTTTTCATATAAACATAAAACTGATTCAAAACAGAAATCGAATCACTGGCCTTGATCACTGTGGGGAGTACCCCTTCATATCAGGCAATTGCTAGTCATTAAGACACTGCCAGAGCCACTTGAGGGAACTGATTCCCCCAACCACGGCCGAAAGAGCTTCCAGCCAAACTTAAGTGCATGATTTCATTTCTCCTGCGTGAACTCATTCACTTTCTGCATGTCAACTTTTTAATTGCTAAATCAAAACACCTTTCACTTCCTGTCCTGTTGTGGCCGAGCGGTAAGATGTCTATTTTTTACCCCCCCCCCCTTTCTTTTTCACCTTCACGCCAAGGCTCCAGTTTCGAACCTACCTGCCTACTACAGCATTTTTTTTTTCTCAACACATACCTTCAAACACCCGGGCGACGCCAGGCACCCACGCTAGTCTATCATATAAAAAGAATTGTGTGTGTGTGTGTGTGTGTGTGTGTGTGTGTGTGTGTGTGTGTGTGTGTGTGTGTGTGTGTGTGTATGCCAAGCTAGAGAGGAATAGGTTGGGTAGAGGAGAAAGAGGGTGTCGGGGAGAGAAAAATAGAACTTTTAATAGAAATAAATTACTTTTGCCCGGGCAACGCTGAGTAGGTCTGTTATTAAAAATATAAGGGAAACCTGTTTCTAAAAGCGTGAATTCTACAACGGTATGAGAGTGATTCAAATTATTAGGTGCATATTTTTTAGTAAATAATTCAATAAAAAAAATTAAATACAAGCAATAAAAGAACTAAATTTTTAAATATTGAATCCTAACACCGGATAAAAAGGGATGGAAGTTCTCCAACCAAAATTATGTTTAAAAAAAAATCCACATAAATAGAGAAAGTCTGAGAGAAAGAATGAATATTAATAACTGTGCCTAAAATTTGAAAGAGAAAATTGGCGTTAATATAATGAAAGGCAGGTTTGCCAGCTTTTAATATTAATTTTATTATGTGTGTTCATTGATCAGGAATTCAATCTCTTTAGAAGAATTGAACGTTTTCTATTGATCCTTTTGGTCGGAAGGATATCATGCATCAATTATGTGAACAACAAATGCCCCCCCCCCCCGCATGGAATGGTAAAGGCTGATCATAGTTTGTGTTTGGCCGAAGACCTGTGTTCTTCAATGAACTTGTTCAAAATCTTGTCACGTTTAAAAAATAAAAATCTGAACAATAAAAAGATAAAATAAATCTTATTTTCTTTACACATTATTCCCAAGCTATTGCGGAGTCCCCAAAATGTAAAAGTAAAACATAAAGAAGTTTTGTTTTGTTTGGCATGACCTGTTATAAAAATTTTGCCATTTTTACAATAGCCAACAAAACAATAAAGAAATGAAAAATTAAATAAATATACAACTAAATCTTACCAAACTCAAGAAGTTATTCTTCTACCTACCTGAGTAAAGTTTTTGCTTTTAAATTAATTTAAAATGTTTATTTACTTTGAAACAAAAGCAGTGTCAAGTCTGTTAAGTTAGAACAAAAAGAATGGTGGTTTCGTTACAGCCATTTAGACCATAGATAATCACTCGAAAGTTAAACAAATCCTTGTAGAAACTTATTTAATAAATGTCACTAATCATGTGAAAATGTAATGTTCTACCAGTATTTTGTTTAATTTTCGATTTTTGAGCGATTATGATGTACTTTGATCTGGCCTACTGTTCTAATGCCATTTGAAAATGAGTCAATATTTGAATTTATCACTCTGAATAGAATAAGAAAGGACGAACATCCAGACGTGTTGCACTTGACTATTCAAACATAAAGAATTGGATTGGTGATCTTGATGTTGGCAATGTGAACTTGGTAAAAAACTTGAAAATTGGACTCCTAGAATTACAGAGAGTTGCAAATGAGATTGATGCTGATTTTGAAATCAATGAACTGGAAAGGTCAAGAGTGACCCTGAAGAAGCCCAATTGATCGCTAGTATATATAAGATTCTTCCGCTGTGTTGCAAACAAATTCTTGTACTACGATCCTCCTCCTTCTTAAGAAAGAGAAGAGTTTATGCCATACCCTTCTTCTTGGTCATGTGCCGTGGTATGCACTATCTAGTGGATACATGCATTAGTTAATTAAGGGATAGTTTAAATAAATATGAAGGAATATTTTCAGAAAGCAACAATAGTCCCAAAGTAATAATAATAATACCAACAACAATAATGATAAAATCAGCCAAAATAGGGTTGAAGAGTCAAGCAGGAAGGAAGAATCGAGCAGGGGAGAGCACTAACTGAATGAGTGTCAAGAAGACTAGGATCTTGGGGAGACTTGTGCCACTTAAATTTCAGTGAAGTCCAATGATCACTGCCAGGAAGAAGTCAATGGTAAGTGGCTGTTGCGATAACGCAAACACATTTGCAAAGGTTATCAAAAAAGGTGAAGGGTACTGGAAATTTGGGGAAACTTGTCACCCAGGTTCCAGAGAGCACCATCGGTTATTGTCAGTGAGTTATCTATGACATGTGAAAACTCCTAGTGAATACAATAATGGTATTGCCTTCTATTAACGTCCAGGGTGAGAGTTCCATATATTGCCTTCTATTTAGTGTTTTAAAATCATTCAATATCTAAAAATAGATTGTTTATGATTTAACGAAAAGAACATGCCCGTCGGTAGATAACATCTCCTCTGACATATTCTGACATAACGATCATTTAGAGTAAGGGTGAATGCAAACAGAACACGGAGAAAAATGTTTGTTTATTAAAGACAGAACTGAACAGCATTATAGATAAATGATGTCTTCTCGTGAACAAAGGTCAAGGGGTCAGGTTTCTAAGCAGGAAGGTTTGAGAGAAACCTATGATTAATCTACAATTTGTATGCAAGTCGTCATGCGCATGGACATACAGACATGGACCACTAGTGCACAATTACGAGGGTGGGCAGGGGAGGGGGGGGGGACATGCGTTGCAATTTGCATGACTTGCAGGTTGAGGAGAATTACGTCGTGTTTCTCGTGAAGCAAGCTGATCGGCCGGCCGCTACTGCGGTAAATCTTGTTTTCTTTGTTGTCCAAAAACGACTTCTTTACTACAGATGAGGATGAATAAGTTTTATAGGTTTGCCCATGGCAACCACCAGTTGATATTTATTTTTTATTGATAAAGAGCGACTAGAAATTTGCGAGAAAGAAATGCCATTTTTTTTTCCTTTCATCAACAGAACGCGAACATTCTGCAAAACTAAAACTTTAATCTGATTTGCTTTTAATTTGTTTTATGGTATATCAACCATGTTTGTAGGGTATTTAATGCTGAAATACGATTATATATATATATATATATATATATATATATATATATATATATATATATATATATATATATATATATACATACGTTTTCCCGTATAACGTATTGGTGAGAAACCTTGACAGAGCAGTCAGGTTTCAATCCTCACTTGAGGTAGTTGTCTAGCCACACTGATGAGCTGTGATACAGCGAAACAGTACTGTTTGTGGATGACCATATATATATATATATATATATATATATATATATAGTAATTTATAAAATATATATGGCGACTAAGCTACACTGAATATTCTGCGTTTCATCCACTGTAGGATTCGTCAGGCTTATGTGCGAATTTTGTGGTTGCTTCTTGTTTTTATATATGTTGAGGATTACTAGTTAGCCAATCAGCTTTCTAGTATCCACTGCGCTCCCTCCTATCAGCCAATGGGCATGCATTTTATCGAAAAAAGGATCTGTTTTAGAACTAGGTTAGTGGTTTAAGGTAGATCTTTTCCCTCTTTTTTTTTTTTTTATATATATGAATATACCTATGTGTACACACACACATGCACACACATATACATATATATATACATATATGTGTGATCGTTTATGTATATTCATGTTTATTCAATTTATTTGCTTGTTTTCTATTGTTATTGTTAGTTTTAAATAATAATAATAAATAAATAGTAAATAAATAATAAATAAATAGTTTCTATTGTTATTGTTAGTTTAAAATAAAAAGATAAAAAACACCGTATAAAAACAACACTAGCGAATAAATACTGGGAACTCAAAGAAAGCGGACATTCGCTGGTAGCCGAATGGAAAATAATGAGACAAGCTACCACATGCAGACACTTAGACGACCCATGTAAATTATGCCTCCATGAAAAATTTGCTATCCTGTACTTTAAAGAACCTCAAAATCTATTAAACTGTAGACGAGAAATAGCAAACAACTGTGTTCACAAAATAAAACTCACTCTAGGATAGCGATACAAAATAGCTTTAAAACTAACAATAACAATAGAAAACAAACAAATAAATAAATTAAATAAACATGAATATACATAAACGATCACACATATATGTATATATATATATATATGTATATGTGTGTGCATGTGTGTGTACACATAGGTATATTCATATATATAAAAAAAAAAAGAGGGAAAAGATCTACCTTAAACCACTAACCTAGTTCTAAAACAGATCCTTTGTTCGATAAAATGCATGCCCATTGGCTGATAGGAGGGGGCGCGGTGGATACTAGAAAGCTGATTGGCTAACTAGTAATCCTCAACATATATAAAAACAAGAAGCAACCACAAAATTCGCGCATAAGCCTGACGAATCCTACAGTGGATGAAACGCAGAATATTCAGTGTAGCTTAGTCGCCATATATATTTTATAAATTACTAACTAGCTCTACTTACGTATTGAGCACTTTTGAAGTAAATACTTAAAGTTTACGCATAAATCTATACTTTCGTATATTAAATTTATGTGAGTAAATGAAGTAGTTATATATATATATATATATATATATATATATATATATATATATATATATAATATAATATAATATAAAGCTGAATGCCTGTGTGTGTGTGTGTGTGTGTGGTCATGAATAGGCTCCTATATGGTTGACTATTTTAAAAAACTGATTACATATAATGATAGAAGATGTATCGAGGCACAGGAATGGGTATGTTTGATCTGGTAAAATTGTGGGGGTCTATGTTCGTGCCTGGTCCACAAATATGGAAATAAAAAATTAAAAAATTAAAAAAAAACGTTTACAAGTGATTTTGATATAGATGTACATAAAATACTTTGATAAGTATGTTTTAACTTAAATAGGGATGGTATAATAAAATTGTGGGGTCTGCGTTCGCGCCTGGCCTCCATAGAATGGAAATAGGCACAAACTTTAATAAAGACTTTTTATATCTATCTGCGTAAGTATACTTTGATAATTATGTTTCAGTTTGAAGAAATATGGTATAATAAAATTATGGGTTGTTCGTTCGCACCTGACCTCCATAGAATGGAAATATGTCACAAAGTTTAACAAGGTTTTTTAATATAGATCCACAGAATATTGTGATAAGTGTTTCAGTGTGAACAGGTATGGTATAATAAATTATGGGATTTATCTATTTTATTTTTACTTTCATCATATTTTGCTTTGGTTTTGATACCCCCAAATTCGAAGTTATCTCTTTATAACCCTTCCTTTTCATAACCTATCATACTTTCATAAATCAGAGTTCATTTTCTGTAGGCTGTTTTTGAACCCAGTCAACGATGGGTACTTTTGCTAGTATATATATATTGGTTCATTTATTCAATAAGGGAATACAATCGATTAGTTGGGGATGGGACTCTTTATGTCAAGGCATTTTGAAGCAATGCTTCTCATCAAAAGAGTAGAGAAGATGCTAGGTAACATAGTGGGGATGCTGCATCAAGCGTTGGATTCATTAGGAACGAAATAGATCAAATAAAATTATTGATGATGTTTGGGGGGAATTTTATCGAATTCTAAATAAAGGAGGAGCGTATTATATATAGTGTAATGCAGAAAGGCGTATAGAGTCTTTATCATAGTCTTAAATGTATGTAGTATATGTTTTAGGGTTAACGTTGGGATATAGTGTGGATGGGTGGTAGTTCTATTTTAATGGCATGTAAGGTGTCTATTATCTATGGAGGGGCATGTTTTTACAGATGCAACCGAGGGGCAGAGTTGGATACATAAGATGTATGCAATACGAGAATGAGGTACAAAGGATTAGAATAATGTATATGCATACATACATATACACCCCCAGCCCCCCACACTCATATATATATATATATACACACACTCACCCATACACATATACATATGGGATTAGCTGGCAAAAACAAAAAGTTCGGAAAACAATATCCGGGGGGGGGGGATTTAATATATCTTTACAGGAGAAAGTCTGCAATAGTCCACAATAAAGTCATGAAATTACCCGACTGCAAATGCCAGCTATCTATGTTATTTATGAATGAGCAGGACATAAACAGCAGAGTACATACATGCTCGTTTCTAAACGAGGAAAAAGTTTTTTCCTGAGTCTCGTTTTGTTGAATTGTTTTATTATTCTTAGAGATTTGTTGAGGAGAGACATTACCTCTGTCCATTAAAATTTCCGTGTTTGTCGTTCAAATTGATATTTCTTAGTTGTGCTGGTGCGATTATTAAAAGCAACAGAAAGCTTCTATTTAGTAATACCTTTGTTTAAAATTAACTGTTTCCAAATTTGAGTAGTGGTAATCTGCCTTTTGATTTCATCGTCCAAGAAAAAATTCAGGAACAGACCAGCGAACTTAAAAACAGGTATTACTAAACATTATATATATATATATATATATATATATATATATATATATATATATATATAGAGAGAGAGAGAGAGAGAGAGAGAGAGAGAAAGAGAGAGGGAGATAAAAAAGGAATAAAGTTATGTGTTCATCAACGTTTCGTCTTTATTGTGAGACTTCTTCTGGATGAACGAAAGTAAGAAAACAAAACACCAGTACAAATATTTGAAAATATATTTTTGATGTAATAAAATGTATGACCTTGTTTCATTTCAGAAACTAAAAAAAGTCGTTGAAAATTAATTTTAATTAAAAAATGGATGTGTAACTGAAATATAATGAGTGTATCTTTGTCATGTAATTTATTGACTGCTTATATGTATTAATTATTATATGTGGTGTTTTCTATAGTGTTGGAGAGTTAACCTGTGTCTAAAATTAAATTATTTTCTTTTAATAGAAGTTTACTTATGAATAACGATAAATTATAGAAACTTGCACGTTGTTTAATTGTGCTTGACTATGCGATGAGAGCTGATTCAAGAAGTCTCCGTCACGGTTTATTTGAAATAAATTTAACTATTTTTGCTGCATGATTATGCTTCAATGAATGAGAGAATAATGCATTCAGAGAATTGCTATTTTTTATATTTCTCTTTTTTTTACATGGTAGTCACCACTTATTAAGGCCACTCGAGGATAAGGGTTAATAAGTGTACAATAGTCAATGGGATAATATCGTAGTAATCGTTAGTAATAGAAATTTGGTAAATTGGATTACTAAAGGGGGCGGTTCAATAAGAATTTGTTTATGTAGGACTTGAAGACAACCATATTGTAGTCAGCTGAAAAGCAGAAAAACAGAACAGAGTTTCACAAGCATGCAGTTTTAACGAAGAAGCTTTGTTCATAGAATGTACGTTTAGATTTAGGCACAGATAAAGAGTGGGGGAATTATTGATGGTTTTAGCTAGATGAGTGTTTTTCGTGAAAGTTTGGCGAGGGGAGGGAGCATAGATTGGGGCTCAAATGAACATTGCCATGAAAATAACGATAAAGCAGAGACAGGCTAGCAATGTCTCTTCTATGGGAAAGAGGTTGCAGGGAAGAGAAAAGGGCATCCCCCACTAGGCTGTGAAGTCTATTTTGAATTCTGTCAAGGCAGGATAAGTCCTTTCTAGCAGCTCCTGCCCAGATGTGGAAACAGTACTCCATCATTGGACCTACCTGGCTTTTACATAGGTAGAGAATTGCATTGGCAGTGAGATATCTAATAGAGCGGTAGAAGGATCCCACCATTTTTCCAGCAATCTGCACATGTTCCATGATGCACATGTTCCATTTCAGATCAGGAGTAAAGATCAAACCCAGAAGGTTGTCAACGCATGGAGCCTCTCCAAAATGAGAGTCATTCATTTCAATTGATGCCAGATGGGGATCAGAGCGTTAATGATGTAAAGATACAAGCTTGGTTTTAGATGCATTAAAAGTAACCAGCCACTGCTTTCCCCATTGTACTACGTGCTCAAGATCAGAGGAAAGAGAATCAGAGAGAACCTTTGATGTGTTGTCATAGATGGTAGTGTCGTCAGCATAAATGTCTATGAATGATCTTAGGATGTGATTTGGTAGATCATTAATATAGATCAGGAAGAGAGTTGGGGCCAGGATGGACCTCTGAGAGACTCCAGCATTAATACTGTAAGCTTCTGATATCAGTCCATCAACCATTACTCTTACTTTTATGTTCATTGAACCTTTTCTCTAATCTATGTTGGGTTTCACCAACATATATATGATGGCAATTTTGGCAAGGAACAGTGTATATCTTACTCTCTTTGACAACGCTATGCCACCACCCCCTTTTTTTAATTTCCAACCACTTTTTTCGTTTCTGAAATGGAAGAAGGTCATACATTCCATTACATCAAAAAATATATTTTCAAATATTTTTACTGGTGGTTTGTTTTCTTAATTTCATTCATCCAAAGAAAGTCTCGTAATAAAGACGAAACATTGATGAATACATTACCTTGTTTTCTTCCTTTTTTTTCTCTATTTCCTTGGAATACTATTTCCATTATTCGCACCACATATATACATACACGCACACACACACGTACGCACGTACACAGAGACTTCAACTTAAAATACACTAGATTATAAATTTATTTTGACCTTCGCGGCCTTCTCAGATCTGGATTGGTTGCATTACTATTTTTTCCTATTTGCCGGAAATCCTTTTAGAACAAAACGGAAGTTCACTCTGTGCATAGAAAAAATAATATTTATAGTTTCTCACTTCTTGACAAGCCACGTGAAAGTGAAAAGATCGTAATTGTATTCATGATACTGCACCTGGATTTCTAAATCCAAGCTGGTTAAAAACGTTTTAGCTCTCTAAAAATATCTCTTTGACCATTTTTTTTTTAAATCAAACATACACAAACATGTGCATTCTTATCAGATTTTTGTACAAATTCTTATTTAATCAACTTTATTTAATCAAACTTAACTCTAAATAGAAAACCCAAATTAGGAACATTACAAGTTAATAAAAACAACATTTGAATAATCTGACTGTGAATAAAGGATTAATTAGAAATGCTTAAATTACCAAAATATCTTTTTATTTTTATTTTTTATTACATTTTAACCCCAAACAAGACACATTGCCACTTTGATGTAGGAGGTTACTATCAGGGACATAAGCTACAGGGGTATTATGTAGGGAGTTGGGAAGCAAAATGTTGGTCCATGTTAAACTTGAACTTCTGCATGTCAGTACAGTTGGAAAAGCAGGGATCTGGAAGGGTATTCCAAAGTCTGTCGGTTCTGGGGAAGAAACTACTAGAGTAGAAGGTTCTTTTACATCTAGGGATCTCTACTGTGAAGGAGTGGGATTTAGCTGCTTGTCGGGTTTGTCGGGGTATTTACGTCGAGGGGATACAAGTGCTTGCAGTTCGTTGGAGCATTCATCATTAAAGTATTTGTAGAACAGGCAGAATGATGCAACATTTTGTCGATGGAGCAGAGGCTGAAGCTTAGATGACAGTTCAGAACCTATCAGGTTGGCGACTCTCTTTTGAACCTTGTCTAGGATGGAGAGACTAGTAGCAGATGCACCAGCTCAAATATGACAACAATACTCCATACATGGGCGAATGGTGGCCTTATAGAGGTACAAGAACTGCACGCCTGTGGAACTCTGTTCCGTCTGCCTGCTTCCCACCGGACTACAACTTGGATGTCTTCAAGTCCAACGTTAACAAATTCCTAATGAACCGCCCCCTTAAGTAAACACTTCGTTAAATCTCCACACTAACGTAATGTACTTGCAATAACCCTTATCCCTGAGTGGCTTCCGGGCCTTGATAAGTGGTGATCACTGTGTAAAAAAAAAAAAAAAAAAAAAAAAAGATACTTTCAGGCGTTAGTAGCTTTCTAGCATTGTAGAGAGAACCTACGTTCTTTGCAGCGGTCCTGGCAATGCTCTCAATGTAATTGCTCCGACTTATGTTTCCTGTGAACGTTAGGCCGAGGAGTTTAAAAGATGTACTTTCAGATAAAGAGTCTTTGGCCATTGCTATTGGTGGTAGAGACGGTTTCTTGTAATTATTGAAGGAAACATGTTTAGTCTAGGCAGCATTGAATGTGACCAACCATTTTTGTCCTCATTCCACTACAGATTGGAGGTCATCCTCTAGTGTTTCTGCCATTTCCTTCTGGATGGAATAATAGTGTTAGCACTGCACTTAGGTTAATCAAAAAAGCACCAATAACATTACCACTAATGTTGATGATGAGGACATTGGTGCAAATAAATATCTCAAAAATAATTTAAAAAAAAAATAAATAAAAATTTCACTATGAGCGATTGTACACAACACATTCAAACACATTATTTCAATCTGACATCTAGTTCTTCTGAGGAACGGCTATTATATAATGCGACACAATGGAGCGTGCAAATATCTCCACTGGGCCATCTGTAAAAAGTTGAATACTGTAATAGCAAGTCCTAGGAACATATACCAGACACAACACATATACACTATCCACTATGCGACTATGTATCTAAAAAATGGAGCTGTTGAATTGGACGTAGTAATGTGAGATAAGAGGGAGAAAGTAGCAACCTTCGATGAAGTCAGTTTCTATAATAATGCTAGTTTAAACAGAGCTGAAAGGAAAAAGATAACAAAATACCAAGGTCTGATGTACGATATGAAAAGAAACTGGAATCTTAGGAAGATATTCATCATTCTAATGATTACAGGAGCAACCAGACTAATGAAAAAAACCCAAAAAACTACTACCTGGCGAATATACACGGCCAACAAAGTGCCAGAAAGATGCAAACAATTGCACTTAAAGTGATGGTTAGAATCCCAAAATAATCTCTTGGTTGGATGTCTGAAATAGCAAGTCAATGTTTTGCATCAAGTAGGATGCCCTATCCCCAGCAAAAACAAAATGATTAAAACAATTGAATATTATATATATAGTCTTATTTATAGTGTTCCGAATTTTACTGGGTTTATATAACTGAAAATTCGGAAATCGTTCATATACCAATAAGTTATAAGTTAAAAGTTAAAATGAGATGACTTAAATTGTAAGCTACAAAATCATTATATTTCATAATTGAACATTCATATATAGTTTTAACAAAAACCAAGACTTCAAGGAATAGATTGATAGCAACAAATAGTGTATTTCATTGATGAAATACACTATTTGTTGCTATCTATTCCTTGATGTCTTCATTTTGTTAAAACAATATATATATATATATATATATATATATATATATATATATATATATATATATATAGTCTTTGAAGTTTTTAACATTTGAAACTATACAAAAAATTATTTTTTATCATTCGTTAAAAAAAAAAAAACATCTAGTCAGTAAGTCATTTAATGACCTGCAATCACTGCATCAACTCTCTCAAATTTACTATAATACCAATTTTTTTATTTTTCAAGGGATCATCAGTTGTTTACCATGAAACACTGTTTCGGAGATTTAAAAACAAAACAGTGTATTACATCATGGCTCCCCAGCAGTGTTGATCAAACACCACCACCCTTAATCTTAAGAAGAAGACAAGTTACAAAAATTTTGATCCAATTTCCTATTCTTAATTGCAATTACTAACCTTTTCATAGTATAAAAATGAATTTCTTACCTGTGCGATTCATCAATTTCCACATTTAAAATGGATACATTTTTTAATTTATCAGTCTTGTATTTATAAGATTTGGATTAATCCATTTAAGTACTTATCACCCCCACTATAGTTAGTAGTTTGTATATTTACATTCTTATTTATTTAAAATTAGATATATAAAGGTTAAAAATATTTTATTTTTACATATATACATTTTTTTTTTTTTTTATATATATATAAATTTATTATATGTAATTATAAATACATTTATACATTGCTAATATAGTTTTGGATTTCCTTTATTAATATAGTCTGGTTTATCTTAAACGATTCAAAAGCATCAGGATAACGAACAAATGCTTTATTTAACTGTTTAAATATTTTATTTTTATCTCCACCTTGTTTTATCATCCTTATTACTAAGCTAGAAACTGGTGGTATAAAATCTGTTAATTTTAGAGTAACGCGAGCTATTCTCAAAAACTCTGACATAATGGTTCCATAAAACACAAAAACAGGGCAGGTGCTATCCTTATGGGGCATACGTACTATTTTAAAGGGGAATGCGTTTCTTTTATCAAATATTTTATAAAGAAAAATCCCATCCTCAATTTTTATATCTAAATCCAGAAATGTAGCCTGTTGTCCTCTATGTTCACAATTCAATTTTAGTTCGTTTGGATATATAAGATGTTTAATTATATATATATATATATATATATATATATATATATACATACATTATTTGAGGGTAAACAGCTACAGACGGTCGTTACAAATAGCCATCTGTTTCAGTCAAAGAGACTTCCTTTTTGGCGTAGAGAGGTTCTGGGTCGTCTGAGGAAATCTCTTTGACTGAAACAGATGGCTATTTGTAGCGACCATATGTAACTGTTTACCCTCAAATAAAAAATACTTTGCTCTTTTTATTGAGCACTATCTAACAACCTTGTTATATTCATTAGTCCTGACTTTTGAACACCTAAAACCTGAATATCTATAATATAAAGCTGTGTGTGTGTGTGTGTGTGTGTGTCTGGTCACGAATAGGCTCCTATATGGTTGACTATTTTAAAAAACTGATTACATATAATGATAGATGTATCGAGACACAGGAATGGGTATGTTTATCTGGCAGAACAGTGGCAGAACAGTGATTCATTAAAATTTTGGAGTCTGCGTTTGCACCTGGTCCACAAAGTATGGAAATTTAAAAATTAAAAAAAAACGTTTACAAGTGATTTTGATATAGATGTACATAAAAATACTTTGATAAGTATGTTTTAACTTAAATAGGGATGGTATAATAGTGGTGTCTGCATTCGCGCCTGGCCTCCATAGAATGGAAATAGGCACAAACTTTCATAAAGACTTTTCATATCTATCTGCGTAAGTATACTTTGATAATTATGTTTCAGTTTGAAGAAATATGGTATAATAAAATTACGGGGTGTTCGTTCACACCTGATCTCCATAGAATGGAAATATTTCACAAAGTTTAACAAGGTTTTTTAATATAGATCCACAGAATATTGTGATAAGTGTTTTAGTGTGAATAGGTATGGTATAATAAATTATGGGGTTTATCTATTTTATTTTTACTTTCATCATATTTTGCTTTGGTTTTGATACCCCCAAATTCAACCCAAATTTACAACCCTTCCTTTTCATAAACTATCATACTTTCATAAATCAGAGTTCATTTTCTGTAAGCTGTTTTTGAACCCAGTCAACGACGGGTACTTTTGCTAGTATATGTATATATATATATATATATATATATATATATATATATATATATATATATATATATATATACATATAATTTATCATGTATTTAAATAACGGAAAACAATTTGCATATACCAGTTGTAGTAGATTAAAAAAAAAAATTATATACGTAAAAAATTTTCCTATTAAAATATTTTTTCATTGATTTTTTTTAATATAAAGCTAATAAAGCCCAAGCTCAATGAATGTCTTTTCAGAGCATATATAATGTCATATAATAGTTTTTAAAGTTCCAAAAATCAAGTTTCTTCAGTTGGTAGTTTATTACATTTCAATAGGAAATTATTACAATATTGTTTCGTTTGCAACTAACAAGTCAACAAAATTATGTCTTTGTCACATTTTTAGTCGATTACTCATCAGATATATGCCTTAAAAACATAGGAAAAACATTATTTTGAACAACTAAGTTGTTCAAAATAAGACATAATTTTCTTGACATTAGTTGCAAACAGAATAGTAATAATTTCCTTTTGAAATGTAATAAACGACCAACTGAGAAAATTTGATTTTTGTTTTAACTTTGAAAACTATTTTATATATATATTTTACATAGGCATACCACTTATCAAGGCCCAGGGGCCACTCGAGGATAAGGGTTAAAGAGTTTAGTCAATTGGACAATATAGTTATTGTCAGTAATGGAAATTCATTAAATTTGTTAACTTAAGGGGAAATGGTTTATCAATAACTTGTTAACATTGGACATGAAGACAACCATATTGTAGTCAGCTGGAAAGCAACAAAACGGAAGACAGTTCCACAGGCGTGCAGTTCTAAGAAAGAAGCTTTGTTCATGGAATCTACGTTTAGGTTTAGGCACAGATAAAGAGCTGGGGGAATTATTGATAGTGATTTCAGCTAGACAAGTGTTTCTTGTGAAAGTTTGGCGAGGGGGGGTGCATAGATTGAAGCTCAGTCGAGCACTTGCCATGAAAATAACGATATATACATATATACATATATATATATTTATATACACACACGCACACTTGTAGAATACCTATCCTAAGACGAATGTAAGCAATGAATAGAGCATCCGTTTTAAATTTGAAGGGTTCATTTTTTTCATTATTTGGGTAGTATGCTACGGTTTCGCCGACTCTGGTAAATTAATATGCCCATATTAATCACCCTTATGTCTAGAATACGGATTCCATAATTTATAATCGAAAAGTTCAACAGTTTAGGATTTTATCAAGAACACACATATTATTGACGCTCACGTGCACACACTGATCATTTTAAAAATGTATTATTTAATACAACTCAAAATTTTATGTAGAGCAAATCTTTTTTCTATTACGTTTTTTGCATCTAATTTATTTTAAGGTTTTTTTGAGGGCGCTCCTTCTATAATAGGAAAGTTTACAAAAGAAGTAATGGATCACGTTACTCAATGTGTTTCCGAGAATATATATTTCAAAATTCATAATGATCAACGCCATGATTGTAGGTTCAACCCCTGGCTAGAGAAAAGTGCTGGTCTAGCTGCACTGATGAGTTATGATACAACGAAAAAGTACTGCATGTGGATGACTATATATATATATATATATATATATATATATATATATGCACCATTAAATGTAAACATTTACAAAAAATAAAAAAATAATGTCCTCATTTTATTTACCGTTTTGCCTAAAATATGCATTTCAAAATTCATAATGATCCATTCATTCCTTTAGAAGGTTACTATATATATATATATATATATATATATATATATATATATACACACACACACACACACATACGGCATAATCACATTGACACAGTGGTTCCCATCAGATCGCTGAAGGTAAACAACGTTGAGCCTGGCTAGTACCATATGGGTGATCATTTGGGAATTCTAGGTGCTGTATGTTTTCTCTGCTTATCTCGGCATTGTTTTTAGTCGTCCTGAAACTCTACTTGCCACTGGTATTTAACAACGCAGACTTTGGAGAGGTGTAGTTGGAGATGGTGTAACTCTTGCCACAAAAATTCCATATGAACAGTGAGTATTCATAGTCTGCCAAGCTTGAAGGAAGCTACCAGGTGCTTTCAATAAATTTCCGGACTTTCTTGTTCAGGCATTTAAAATTGTCGTAGACTCTTGAAAATTCAGTAAGTTATTGCTATACATCTTTTGTGATGAGTGACCAATTTTTACAGTTTCAGGTGCAAATGCACAGCTACAGTAGGAATTGGAATACACCCTACTAAAGCTTGATTGTCACAGTTGGTGAATTACCAAAAATGCAATCTGGACGTAAAGACAAGTTAGAAGAACGGTATTTTAAACTTAGAAAAAATAATACAGAAATGTATGGAATGCTTCAGACTGCTTTTTGACCATCTTGCATGAATTGAGCATCAGTTTTTGAATGACATAAGAGATGCAAGGAAAGCAGGGAGTCTTAGAGGGATGATGAGAGGTGTGGGAGGAGTAAGGAAGTAGGAACACCAGAGCTGATTGGCCAAATAAAGAATTTCATGGATAAGGACCGTCGTGTGTCCACAGAGACAATAAGTGCACAGTTTGATGTCAGCATGATAACCGTACACACAATTATTCATAGTGCAGTCCACATCTCCATCCTTATCAGAGCCTATTTGACCAAGATGGGCATTAAGACACTTCCTCACTCTCCCTATAGTTCAGACCTTGCTTCCTGTGACTTTTGGTTATTCCCTAAGCTCAAAGAAAACCTTAGAGGCTGTCGTTATGAGACAATTGAGATGAAAGAAGCTGTGATGCTTTACACAAGAGGACTTCTATGGAGCCTTCCAAAAGTTGTTGGAACAGTATAACAAGTGGATTGCAGCCGGAAGAGATTACTTCAAAGGGTACTAGAGTTTCGTCTTTGTACTATCAATAAAAGTGTCCATACGAAAAAAAGTCTGAACACTTATTGAAGACACCTCGTAATATATTTATATATAGATAGCATAATTTTTTAAATTTTCTATTCCTACATAAATATTAACAACACAAAGTTTATTTAAATAGCTTAATAGTTCATTATTGCCTTATTTTGCCAGCAACACTTTTGAATGAAACACACTTAACCTAAATGCTGATGGGGAGCTACATATATATATATATATATATATATATATATATATATATATATATATATATATATATATATATATTTAATAGATAAATAAACATTCACAGACGCATGATGCGTTGTCATATGAAGCCAGGAGCCAGAGTCTCGAGCCTGAAACAGTACTACTGCTAGTAATGTATGCGTGTTTTGTTTTTTTTTTGTTTTTTTCTTGTCGAAGTTACTTATTAATTAATTTCGCTTGCAATACTAAACAAATGATGTCTTTAAATAAAAAGGTGATACACTGATGGAGATTGACTCACTGGCAGAGCAGCTGCCTTCAGACTGAGGCCTGTCTTTCGAATCTGATGATGAGCCAATAATGACAAAACACGTATCCATGGATAATTATATTTTAAAACTATATATCTGTTTCCCGATATTCGACACAATTCACGAACTTATAACTGGCACAAACATTTCGATCTTTTATTAATCTTATTGCTTCCTAAATGTCAATATGTTTCAAGTGATTCAAATTCTTTGGATTCTTCGGACTACTGTTTTCATCTTCAGTGTTATTTTCACAACTGAATTTTACCAAGTACTACGTCACGGGTCTTTACATGGCATAGTGGATAAAACACTTGATAAAATTCAGTTATTAGATACACTCTTCTGGAGGTTGAAGGTTCAATCCTCAGTGCAGATGGCACTCAAAATACAATTGCGAATCACTTAGGATTTTTATCCAGTTATGGTTGACGGAACAAGAGCATGCTACCCCTGTGGAGTAAACAAAGAGTTCCGTTTGAAATTCTGTGCCGATTCCCGAGTTCAATGGGATGGACCTCGAGAAGGTCAGAAGTTATATCGACCGAAATGCTGTGAGAATAGCACTCAAGATGAGAACAGTAGTCCAAATAATCGAAATAATACGAATAACCAATCCTCATCTCAAAAATTTATAAACATGTCGGTTTCTTAATTTCCGACACAATTCACGAACTTGGAACCGGCATGAATATTTTGAGCTTTTATCATTTGTACCTCTTCCTATTATTGAAGTGGTTCAAATTAATGAGCTGAATCAGCAGCTTTTGAATCTGATTCATTTTTATTTACGATATCATTTCCGTTGGGTTTGACATTTAAAACTGCCTCGTCGTATGCAATGGTTTTCTTGATTAAAAACAAATCAGGAGAGTTAAATGGCGCACACTGCATAGACGTGATTTAAAGGTGTCCGTTTTCAATTGACGGCAGAATTATAAACTATAGCGAATACAAACTTGATCTGATTAAGCAACAACGTATCTGGATTGCTTCTAAAATGCTCATCCATGAGGAGCATTTTAGAAGCAATCCAGATACAAAATGCATTTGAGCTTCTCACTAAGTGGAAAATGTCTCTAGAAAGCAAAGGTCATTCGGTACGCATAAAGTAAAATATGAGCTGACTTCGTTTGAGAAACGTTCGGTGTAAGCAGACAAACCAGAGAATTAATGGAATCAGACAACTGGCATAATAGACATGTTTATTTAGTTCATTCTTAAATAACTTTTTGTATTTTAGAAAGTTGCTATGGTGAGTTGAAAAAAAAAAAAAAGAAATAAAAAAGAAAAGAGAATAAGAGTTCCATGTGGTTTTATAGAATATATTATTATTATTATTATTATTATTATTATTATTATTATTATTAACGCAATAGATATATGGTGTTTGTCAAGATATAATTGATAAATCGATTTAAAAAAAAAAACAAAGTCTACCGCTATAGCCAACAAATATTGCAGCCATTACACAAGTAATCTAAAATATTCCTTTCGGAGTTATCGCCCCTGCGTATAGACTCCTACCGCCTACTTTATAACGTCTAAGAAAAATGCGATTTTACCCAATTTTCTACAAAAATGATTTCTAACTATAAATAACTTTCGAAATGTCGAGAGGGGACATCAATTAATGACGCTTCCTACATGGGCGTGAACTAAATTATTGGATTTATTGCTGGGTTTCAGGAAAAACGAATATGTCCTAGATGATATAAGGAAGGGCTTTTTACAACTTCACCTTAAATCGGAAGAGGATAAAACCAGATTTTGTTTTTTCCTTAAGGGTGACAGATTATGTACATACAGGTACAAAACAATTATATTTGGGTTCAATGCTAGCCTCTTCATATTGAACTTCATACTGAAATTCCATGCGGAAAAATATGTAAAGGATTCAGCTTCGCATGCTATTTTCAACAATTTGTACGTGGATGATCTTGTCACGACCAGTTGTGACAGAGAATCCTTACTATTTATAACAATGTTCGCAGCAGATTGTTAGAGGCAGGATTTGATCTGCGATCCTGCAATTCTAACTGTTTTAAGATACAAGATAAAATGTTTCCAGCCTTTAAGAAGGTATTGGGATACCAATATGATCCTATTCGGGATACGTTCAAACTTTCTCTCACTTTAGTGGACCAAATGGGGGATTCTTTCGCAAATATCAGGAGTATATGACCCTTTATAATTGCTTCTCCCTGTCACGATACAGGGGAAGATCCTTGTCAGCTTGATCTGGAAAAATAAGTTATCTTGGGATGAGCAGATTCCTGAAGAGCACAACAACCTGCGGCAAAACCATGCCAAGGATCTAAATAATTTGGGGAAATTTAAATTTCCCAGGCGTGTATTGGCAGAAAATCGTTCTGTCGAATTTATTTATTTCTGTGACACGTCGAAAAACACGTACGAATTCACCTTATATGCAAGGGAGTGAATTGTTCCCTGTTGTTAGCAAAGGCCAGAGTGGCTCCAATTAAGGGGAAGTCACTTCCCATATGGGAACTATTGATTATGTTTTTAGCCCTTAAGGTAGCCCCTCAGGTTTTGGGTGCCTTGGGGCTCCTTAACATTGATAATTTTTTTCCTGATGTCTGATTCCCAAGTTGCCCTCTCGTAGGTCCTGAACGGTAAAGGATTCAAGAAAAATATATTCATTGAAAACAGGATCGCAGAGATCAAAAAATTTTCAGAAGATATTAATATTAAATTTGGCGTTCTACCGAAATTAAAATATGTTTCCTTGTCGGAGAATCCGGCAGATCTTTGAACTAGAGGCATCAACACTTCCAAGTTTTCCCAGTTATTCAATTTCTGGATGTATGGCCCGGAATGGCTTAAAAAAGATGGCATTGATTGGCCAATCTCATCCTTACCTTGTCTAAACGAAACTAATAAAAAAATTGTTATGGGGTTAAATGGTAATAAACGAAAGGAACACAAGACTTTTAGAAACAAACATGTATTCACATATATTTCAGGCAAAGTGAGTTGGACAATACCATTCTTCATCTGTAGGGCGTTTGCACACGACCTCCTTGGCCACATGCCAATTTCTGACTGCCGGGCACTGATACTCGTTACCGGAAGTGACGTCACCAGAGCAAGTGACGTCATGAAATAGTCCATTAATCCCATGGAGGGGCGTCTCCAACAATAATTGTATCATGTTTGTACTCTCAGGAAGCACATCATTTTGAAAATACCTTCCCATTGGATATTACAAGGTATTCCAATTTAACTAAGGCAATCAACGTCTTAGAAAAAGTGTTGAAATTTTATTTTTAGTGCTGACAATTTCAATAAGGCCAAATTATTGCTATTTGCTAACATGCAAATGGAGGCCTTCTCACATGAACTAGGTTATTTGAAACAACCTTCTGATAAGGTGCCTCCCCCTAGGGTAACTGCCTTAGGATTATTCTTTGATAAAGATAGGTTAATTAGAACCAGAGGTAGGATACAAAATTCTGATATTCTTCCTTTTGAGGTGGTTTCCTCTTTTGTTGGGAAAAAATCATTATTTAACAAAACTGGCGAATAAGGAAGCTCATCTTAACTGTTGTCACATAGGGGTTAATTCAACCCTCGGTAAGTTAAGGGAGACGAGCCGTAAAAACCTTCTTGCGTACTTACATTGTATGTAAAAAAATAAATTCTCTGCCTTGTAAGGCACCTGCTGGGTCTCTATTGCCTGCTCATAGGGTGAACTTTGTTCACCCATTGAAACAAGTGGGTGTGGATTTTACCAGACAATTTTTCATAAAGGTTGGGTAGAAGTTAAAATGTACGTATTGCTCTTTACATGCATGAGTTTGCGTGCAATTTACTTAGAATTATTGCCAGACATGAGCACCCACTCTTTCATGCTGGCCTTTGTTAGGTTTACCAATTTATTTGGTATCCCTACGCATGTATATTCCGATAACGCAAAATCTTTTGTTGCATCCGGAATATTGTTGTCAAACATGCTCGAATCTGACATGCTGAAGGAACAATTTAAATCTATTCACATCATCCATCGAACAATTCCTTTTTATTCTGCCTGGCGAAGGAGGAGCTTGGAAGAGACTAATTAAAACTGTCAAGCAATGTTTGAGGAAACTATTGGGCAGAAGAAAGTTGGATTATTTTGAATTTCTGACTGCACTTTCGGATGTGCAAAAGGCAATAAATGACAGACCCCTCACTTATATTGCTTCTGCTGACAGAGGCTTTAGTATTTTAACTCCGAATCATTTTCTACAAACAGGCTATCAACCTCGTTTGCTTATTAATAATTATGATTCTGAATTATGTCCTGACCCCCAAATAGGACTGCCTTGTTACATTCCCTCGAAATGAGGAATAAATTTGTTGAAATATTCAATTGTATCTGGCACAATTAATACCTCTTGTTATTAAGAGAAGTCGATGCCAAAATTGGGAGCAGTTGTTTCCCAAGTTATCTGTTGGTGAGATAGTACTTATTAAGTCTCCCAACAAACCCAGACAATTTTGGAATTTTGATAAAATAATTAAATTAATTACTGGAAGTGACAATAATGTTCATTCTGCTGTCGTTCTTAAAGATGGGTGCGAACAGGTCTATTCCTTAAGAAATCTTGTGCCCTTGGAAATTAAGGGTAATAATGATATTGTATCAACCTAGTTTATTAAGGAAGGAGGTCACTTTTTCTGCCCAACTTGTTCAGTTTCTAATGATGGAACATCACCCATGGTGTGCTGCGATTCCTGTGACAGCTGGTACCATTTCAGCTGCATAGGAGTTAATCAGCAAGATACCTAAGGGGAGTGGCGTTGTTCTAATTGTAATGATGAAGCTCCGCAGGTCATTCTACATAATGGTCATTAACTATCTGGATGCATGAGAATTATTGAAGTTTCAGCTAGAAATTGACAGCAGACAGTGGCACACATTAACATTAAGAAGTTTTAACTGAATTAAAGTTATATAATTATTGAATCTCAATTTGAATTGTCAACAAATAAACACGTTAAAGTTAAGTTTAACTGAATTAACACATATTGAAATTTATAAATTTGTCTGAGTTAAGAGTTATGTATATTGCATTAATTTGCTATTGGTCATTTATTCGACCGCGATATTAATTAATTTGTATTGGGAAAAAGTAATGATTACCCATTACTCCTCCCCCCTCCTTCACAGTGTGTGAGAAATTCCATTTATATCGCCATGTTTCTTTTTTAAGCCTCCTACACAGTTCTAGTAGACGGCCCGTGTTTGTTTAGTTTGTATGAGTCAAGTTAATTACTTGGCGCCCTTTTTTGTATCATGCGCTCCATTTTTCAGTCCACGTTAAACCACACAGCAGGAAGGACTCACCAAAGGGCTGCTCTGAGAAGAAAGCCTTACAGAGAATGGAGCTGCCACAATTTCTTCATGTTATATCACCAAACTGTTGGTGAACAAAGGACTTACATCTCTACAAGCAAAGACACCTTTATATTATGCCGAAGATATCCTAATTACAGGATGGCATTCTTTGAACTTTTCTTCACGTTTATATCTACTAAATATTGGAACTTTTCTCAATTCAATTAGAGTCACAAGGGACTCGCTTTATGCCTAATTATAAGCACCAACATTCTTGCCGATAACACCATGAATTATCATGGATCCTTTCGAGGAAATGAAATAACACTCTTGGGAGTTTAATTACCGGCTCCCTGTTTAGGGAGGCAAAACTTGCCCACCGTTTTGCAATTGACTGTACCAGGACCAATAACTTTTCTTTGCTGTTATTATTGAATAAATTTTGAGTTTAAAGGTATGGATTTTGTAATTTGTGAATTTATTTTGCCTCTGCCAGAGAGTATTGAATTTGTGAGAATTAAATTTCTCACAATATTAATCCTGAAAAATATCGTTCAACACTATTTCAAAACCTCTTATTGAATTCAATGTTTATTAATAAGAAAAGTATGATTTATAACGATAAAAAAGAGTTAGGTCATGTTCTACAAACTTTTCACTCTTCTTAAATTGATGATTTTATTTTTCTGCAAACTTATTTGTTGGGGAGAAAATTCTTTCATAACTATAATGCATCATAAGCTCATCAGCGTACAACGGCGATCTTGAAGTATTTGATAAAGTATGTAAAAACAAGCGTAAAAAAACAATGTAAATTAATCTCCGGTTAGAAATTTAATTTAATATTAATTTAAATTCCCATCATCATAAATATTATTTAATATTTTATACCAATTTTTAACACTTCAAATTCTTTAAAGTCAAAAAATAAATTTTTTAGTTTTGTGTATTGGTGAATTCCCCTTGGCCGGGCTGCTGCTGCTGCTGTTTTATACTTTGTAAAGCCTCCACCCCGTCAAAAAATAAATAAATAAAAAATTAAAAAAAAAACGGAACGGGTCGACTATTACCAACACACCTTTTCCTACAATATCAACATGAATTAATCGCGTGGGTGAAAGAATATTACATATTAGAAACCTACGTCGTTGTCGATTAAGTTAGCTAGTGTGAATTTTGACAAGTGCATGATAATCCAGATCTGTAAAACAGAATCGTTCCCAGGGTTGAATAAAAGACAGACGATGTAAAATTGAAGTCAAACACCGGAGAGAGAGAGAGAGAGAGAGAGAGAGAGAGAGAGAGAGAGAGAGAGAGAGAGAGAGAGAGAGAGAGAGAATGAAAAATGACGTCACGTTTTCGAGTGAAGGGAAGGCCAAGTTTTTCAGATTAGTCGCTCCATGAAGCTATGTGAATGAGAAGCCACAATGAATGAAGCCATGTGAATGAGAAGCCACAATGAATGTCGAAATAATTGAAGTGGAATGTTACCGATGTCTCTCTCTGTCTGCGTCACTCATCTCAGTAAGTTAGAAAATAAAATCAACAACTAAACAATTAAATACGATAACATTAATCTCTCTCCTGAGTAATTTCTCTCCAAATAAAACCATACATGAAAACTCAGCAAACGTCTCCTTGTGTCTTTCTTCATGAAAAGAAGTTTATTTGTCTTAATCAAACAAACAAGACGATCGACGGCTACTCATGAAAAGAAGCCGCAAGCATATAAAAACAACACGTCTAAGCACCTTACATGTTTGTACAAAGAACTTCATTTATTGATAAAAAGCGAGAGAAGACAAAGACGGTGAGGAAGAACATGTATTATTTTTGCTGTGTGCATTAAATTGTGAAGTCATTTGAAGATATCAAAACTTAAAATATGTAAATAACAATAAATGTCTTGACATCGCACTTCTATATATTAGTAGGAAACGAAAATCGTCGCATGAAAAATAAACAAAACTTTTTGTTATAATAACGATAAGATTTATTTCAGTGGAAGACAGTTTGACAGTGCCCAAGTGAAGAAAAGAAAGATGGAAAGTTCTTTTCGTTGCCGAAGATCTTTTAGTAGTTATCTTTAGGCAAAGATCGTCGATGTTGAAGCGTCTAGTGGACAGGGACAGGAGAGAGATGGGATGTCTTTTCTTGTGCCTTTCACGGTTCTTTCTGCTGATTGATCATGATTACCAAAGAGGCTGAAGTAGTTCTTCAGGGGACAGATGAACCATTTGCTCTTGTACCCACTTGACGTACATATTCCCAATAAATCCTTTAGTAGCATAAAACATCTCTTCTGTGTAAACGATGCTAGAAGCTTGAAAGCCTTCCCTTCTAATAGGTTCTTCCCTCGGACTGCAAAACTTTGGAATTCTCTTTCTGTTTCCTGCTGCCCTGACAGTACTCTGCAGAAGTTTAAATGTAATGTGAACAGACATTTCGCTCATCTCTTCACATAGTCTCCTGTAGATATGGTTCCCAATAGTAACCCCTTACGTCCAACTGGCAATATGCCTTGTTTTAGGTGTATAATAGTAAAAAAAAAAAAACCCTGCAAGATAATTGGTCCGTGTGTGACCAAATCACCTAGCAGGAACATGCTATAGGCATTCTTTCATGAATACAAGAATTTTACAGATAATAAATCCAACTACTCTCCAAAGAAAGAGGCGAATACAGAGACTGAACAGATACAACACTTTTATACTAATCGGATAAAAATATAATAAAGTTTCTGCCTTTTGTTCGCTTATATGCAGAAACTACTGAGTGAATTACAACCAAACTTTGCACACAAAGAAACTATTTCCCAGGGATTGTGGGTGCTTTGATGAAATCTGAGTTACCACGCATAAAGAAAGAAAAAGAAAAGAGGTCTTTAAGAAAAAAAAGAAGAAAAAGGAAAGAGAATATGGCACTGAAAATAAAATTTAAAAAAATGAAGTTTGGAGATAAAAAAAAGAGACAGTAAAGAAAAAAGCCCGAAAAACTCACACACAAAGTCACAACATAAAAAAAGAACGCGAAAGTTTTACGTACATACAACATTTCAGAAAATGTAACTGCATGATTTTTTGTTTTGAGGTTGTTAGACTGTCCATCAAACAAAGAGGTCGTAACAAAGTTGACAAGCAATTGCCACTGTGTTATGAAATTTTGTTTTTAAAACTGCGATTTTTTGGTTTTTTGTTTCTTTTGGAAGTAATGGAAGTGAATGTTCCTTTTGTTTTCAGGCACAATGGAAGTACCCTGGATGAGAGATTTTGCGTTCGCAGTTGAGCAGAACTAGTGTTTTATTGTTTTCTCTATCAGGATCTGGGGATTTTTTTTTTATGTATGTGTGTGTTTATGAACATCCAAAGAGTCGAACTGTGTTGGTGTATACGCCTGATAAGTGTTTTATATTGTTCCTATTTACTTGCCTCCCCACGAGTGCAGAGTTAGACACAAGGTCGGTTTTTAAAGTGTTTCATATTGTTGTTATTTATGTATTCACATTCTGTGAAATTTTGTGTTTCAGCTTTGGACGACTGTATATATTTTTTCTCGGTTAGAGACAAAGAAATGTTAATTGTTATTTGGTTGTAATGCATGTATAATGTTATTTGAAATTTGCATACCCGACATGTATTATATGTATATACGTGTGCATGCCTATCTAGTCTATATAATATAAATGTGTATAAAACCGATGCTCATATCGTCTAGTGTTTATAAATGTTCGTTGTGGGTGTTTGTGTGTGTGCGTGTTGACACATATTCAAACAGGTATGTTCGCATAACATGGACAAGGTAACAGTCATTAATTTGAGACAGATTCAACAACATAACACATAAGCATAGAATGGCCGTTTGATAACGGACTATTAACCTTACATTGTGGCTCCCTTCGTCTCTCGGATATTACAAGAAAACATTTCATTATGAAACAGTTACAACAAGACTTGTTTTTTGGTTTTCCTCATTTCTTCTCATTCTCACAGATAGGTCTTTCCCTCATGTATTTACAACGTTTTCTCTTGTTAGTATTTACATTGTTTCTTAATTAACTCAGTCGAATGCTTCCACGACTGAAAAAGTCAACCTGCTCTCGTCGACGCTTCCGATCTCTAACTGATCAAATCATCGTATCTTTTCCCAAAACTCGAACTAAAGTCCATGTCATTTTAAAATGACCTCTTGAGGTCAATCTATTTTAAATTATTGTTCTGCATTCAGATGTATTAAACATCTTAACATAAACAATATTCTCTGTAAGTATTTATTTTGTTAGGCTAACATCCTATTTTTTAGAAATGTTACAACGCTCATAACAATCGACGACTAGCAATACCAATGCTATATCTTACATTCCTTGTCCATACATTTTTCTATGTCCCTTATCCTATTTCTTTTGCTTTGCATCTTTAGATCCCTAGATTTCCTCTACTCTCTTGAGCTAAGAAAAAGGTTTCCTCTACTCTCTTGAGCTAAGAAAAAGGTTTCCTCTACTCTCTTGAGCTAAGAAAAAGGTTTCCTCTATTCTCTTGAGCTAAGAAAAAGGTTTCCTCTACTCTCTTGAGCTAAGAAAAAGGTTTCCTCTACTCTCTTGAGCTAAGAAAAAGGTCAGACCCCTTACTTATTAATTTTTCTTTGGTCAGTCTTTACCCACTGACCACCGCCTTATTTCATCTAGGCAGAATCTCCTGTCTAACCTAATGCCATTTTCCTTTTGGGTGTAGGTTAATCTTCCTATGACCGACATCAGCTGTTTATTTCTAGCCACCTGCCATAGTCAAATGGAGGTCCCTTTTGCCTCTCACGAACTGGACGACTTAAAGTCCTATGGTTCCTCTGACCCTCTCTCTCCCATGGGTGCTGCTAACTTAGGCTCTTTGTATCCTAGCTATTAACTAATCATAATAATCGACCTAGCAACCCGCCGTAGCTCGAATCAATTATTAATAATAATGTTTTAACTCTTGCACTTCCTGCCACAGTTAACACAGATACTACGCTATGATCAAAGTTACATTACATACCTAGGTCAACCCTGAAGGTTATGCAAGATAATAAAATAAGCTGCAGTGTCATTTCTTATGAAAGTTTATTTAAAAAAAAAAAAAAAGGAAGAAAATCGCAAAAACTAGTACAACCTTGGAAATAGAGGATCAATTGACATCAACGTTGGTTCTTTGAAAATGATATGGCATACTTGATCAAATTGAATACTATAACTCCATAAATACAAGATTTTAAACACTAATACATACATACATACATACATACATACAGAGGAGAGAAATCGAATGCGTACTGGAGAGAACTCAAATGTCTACCAAATATTATCCTCGAGTGTCTAAGGTCTCTCTGTATAGGGATTTGTCATGACAACCTAACATGAGAATATTTCACCATACAAATAAAGCCTGACTAAATATTCAAAATCACATAGTAATCGTGGCCCAAATAAGATTATCTTGGTATGGTTACCTCACACTAGCTTCTATGAGGAATGGTGCACCTTCTCCAAATGATGTTGCCTACAGTAACAGTACGAGGCTGGGTACTTCACCAGACTAGATGAATTCTTGTCCTGGAATTCAGTAAGACCAAGAGACCATTAAAAAAAGAGATACTATTACATAGTAAACTGATCAGTTAGTGAGAGGAAAATTAGTGTTTTTCATTTCTTTACGAACCCAACATTTGAAATGTAAAGGAGAATTTCATAGAACACCCGAAAATCTATGTATTTTATACAGAGATCAAGTGTTAGACTCCAAGCAAGTGTTAGCCCCCAAGCAAGTGTTAGCCCCAAAACAAGTGTTCCTTGATTTTTTAGAAATTCCACCGAAGTAAAGTGAAATAAAACACACATGTACGTGTAGTAGACATCTACATAAATATTTTAAAAAGTAATTGTTCTTCACTCCTCAAATTCCATGAATGATGTTTCTGACAAAGAGGGAAGAATTGCTGTTTTCTGGGTCAGAATCTATTCCATCTAACACTTATCTTTGGCAAGTTTTTTTTTATCATCATAAAGTAGTATTTTTTAGCTCCTTACATCAAGTGGTTCATGCCTTGTTAGAGTGATTTCCATTTTAAAATAAATTGAACACTCATATAGGTTATGCTTTTACTCAACTTTCCTGGGGATCTTTCTGTCTTTCTAAATTCATGAAATAAAGAACAGATGAAAACAAATCTAATATTCATCTTTTATAATAAGTGTGACTTCATCAACGTTGGTTTCCCTATAGTTTTTTCCCTACATACTTTAAAATACCACAAAAATATATACTAAAATATAACTTAATTCTGAGACTGAGTTATATTCTATTTCAGTAAGATATCTAGTATTGTACTAAATGTGAATTAATCAAAGTTTCTTTCCAATTTAATAACACAAAATGCATGCTAAAATATACTTTAGTTCTGGGATTGAATTATATATGGTATAAAATATAAAGGCGAATAAAATGTAGTAGAAAACACTACTCACACAAGTGCCAGGTGACGAAATCAGGGGAAGAAAAAGAAGTAAAAAAAACAAACAAACTGTGTTTTGTAGATAGATTCTTTGTATATGTGGCATTAATTTGCATATGAGAGGAATATAGTAAAAAAAAAAAAAAAACAATCAATTAGGGAAGATAGTGAATCGAGTGTTTGACAGTCGAGAAAGAGCATAAAAGTTAAGAGTTGGTGTTGTGAATTACGGTTTAAGTTCAGAGGAGTTCTCTCAGTTTTTCTGTTGAGATTACAGAGTTGCTGTGAATTGCGGCATTAGTGAGGATGAGTTCTGTTAATTTTTAGGAAAACTACATCATGATTGAAAAAAAAAAAAAAAAAGAATAAAAATTCTGTGTTAATTATTTTAATTATTCATAATTTATAATTAAGTGAACAAGTCACCTTGTTCTCTCTTTCTTATCTACAGGGTGGTCAAAAAGTCAGGTAACATTTTAAAGAAAAACGATATTAGCAATACACGTATATTTAAGTACCATACATTGAAATATAAAATGAAACAAACATGAAATATGTTTATTTTGTTAATTGTCGTCCATTTCTCTCTATCAATTGCTGGAAGCGATTAACCACTGATTGTGTAACACGTGTAATCATGTCAGCTGATATCCGCGCAATCTCCTCTTCAATAAATAACTTTAAAGACGCTATTGTATCAGGCTTCTTGCCATAAACGCTATCCTTTACATAGCCCCAAAGCCAGAAATCAGGAGGGGTAATTTATATATTACACTCAAATATTTAAACAAATAATATTAAACGAATAGAGATTATAATGGATTATATTGTTTTTTCTACCTTTAACATGTTACCTGACTTTTTGACCACCCTGTATATATGCATATTTCTGTCTCCTCACTCTGTTGATTCAGACACTCTTAATATTTTTTAATGCCTCTGTGTGTGTTAAAAAAGACAGTGGCTTTCTTTTTCACACCGTCATCATCTTATTTATCTACAGATGTCGGTAAACACCACAAACACTTATGTAAATCAGATGACAAAATAACGAGTTTGTATTATTTGCATTGTTATTCGAGAGTAAGACATCGAAATGGTGTATATTCTTTCCTGAAGACCTGGCATTATTTGGAACCTGAAATGAAATACTCCGCATGTGAAAACAGCCAATAAACATGATTATATGCTATCCTTTTAAAACCAATATCTCTGTTGTCCATTTGCCCCCATAGCGAGTTTTTGCTACTGTTCTGATAGCAAACTTAATTCTTTGAAGATTATATTTCATAGCTTATATGCTTTACTATAATGTTTAGTGATTAAAATTCGTTTTTTTTTTTTTTAATTTGTTATATGGGCCAAAAGCACAAGTGATCTACTGCTGGGTCGAGTTTAAAGGTCCAAGTGGAGCACGGTTTTTTAGATAGTGTTAAATTGGACTTAAAATAGATCAGCTGATTCCCTTTTCCCATGGTCCATCTGATCGAGTTTGAAAACCAATTCAGTGTTGATAAACTTGCGAGTCTTGATTATCAACGATTGTTGTATATTTTCGTTCTTAGTCTAATTCGAAATCCATCGATGTGAGATAGAGTTAATTGAAGGCGATCAAGCTAACTAAAACCCATTTTTCTGACAATTGATCCATCCACTGCTCAATATTTTCCTTCAGCAATTCAACTTTATTATACAAACTAGCATTACTTTTTAGATGCGTCCATGTATTCGTAAAAAAAGCTCTGTTTGTCTGTTCATCATGTTTAAGTTTGAAACAGGCTTCTCGGTGATAAATGTATAAAATGTGCAGAGTCAATGCAATGAATGAGGAGGCGATGAAAGTAATGTAATAGATGCGTCCCTGAATAACTTTAAACGGTTCTGATTGTCCATAGATCCATCTGTCACACTCAAGTTTCGATTAGCATTTTCAGCGTTTTGTTTATGTCCAAGCATCTCTATAAGATTGTCTGCCTGTGGGTTGGTTATTTGGTTAGTTCAGTGGGCTGTCGCACTCAAGTTTGATGTGTCATTTTCTTTGACCTGTCACATTTAAGCTTGAAATAACATTTTTGCTGGATTTGTCATACTTCAGTTTGAAATAGCATTTTCCTTTGTCAAACTTAAGTTTGAAATGATTTTTTTTGTCGGTCGCACTTAGGTTTGAAATAACATTTTTCTTTTATCTGTCACACTTAAGTTTGAAATAATATTTTTGTTTGATCTCTCACACTTCAGTTTGAAATAGAATTTTCACCACTAAATACATTTTTTTTTTATATATGTCCAAACATCTGGTGTTTTTCTTCTGTTTGTAAATTTATTATTTGTCAATCCAGTTCTTAGGTTTATTTCATGTTTATTTTCTAAATAGCATTTTTCTTCATCTGTAAAGATTAGGTTTGAAAACGCATCTTTATCAGTAAATACGCAGATTAAATGGAAACATCTTAATGGAACCGTTCTTTCATGTTTGACTTGCGAGATCGTCCGACACATAATCCATGTTAATGAGCAGATAATGACAACTTGCATTTTTCACCCTTTTCTAATAAAGTTTTTAATTAGAAAATGAATCAAGAAAATAATGGAGTTTTGTTAGTTTAAATGACAAACCAAAAAAAGAACAAAATTTGCTAAGATTAGAAAATAGTCGAGTTTGAAATACGAGCCTAAAAATAAATTCTCTTATCACAGCGACTTTATCTTTCTTCGTTTTTGCACTTTCTCTGCAAATGGCAATTGTAATTGCATCCCAGCTTAACATAAATGCGCATGCATACATGTTTTGCAACGAATACTTAAAAAATATGATGCACACATAAAAGTCTCTAAAAATAAATGTGTAATTTATAGTTCAAAATTTGAAATTTGGAGCCATGTCATTATTACCTCCAAAATATTGATCTCAATTTTGGTATTTTAAATCCTTCTGTTGGATGTATTGGTGTCACATAGTTAAATCAATTAACCTGAAACAGAAAATACCTCACAAGCATAAATTACATATAATGACTAACTAGTTGGAACTACAAATATAGACATTTATTAACACATTGACAAATGCAATACTGAAAAATAACACAATATAACAGAGCAATAACTTAACCACTGGATGGAGACCTCTATCAGTGATAGGATGGATATGTTCTGCCAATGTAAGGCTTGTATCTAACATGGAGGATAGGTGTGTTTTACCCTGTGAGGTGGCATGCTTTCTCTCACATAGGTTTTCATCCAGCATACGGGAGAATGTGCTTTCTCAAAACCCTCATCAGCTATCTGCTTACCAAGCCAAGGGAAACTATTCATCGGTGTATCTACAACTAGTGTTGTTTCTCTAATTTTCCTACACTTCTGATACAATACACAATCTTTGTGGGTTGATCAACTTAATGTAAAGACAGAACTATTAAAAATATTAAACATGTTTTGCAAATGCATAGCTGAAATAAGATTACACCCAGTGAAACTTGTTGTACAGGGGAGGTAATTTTGAAAAGTATGAAATATTTTCTGCAGTAAACATCTGAAACATATACAATGTGTGAGTAGTCGTTATTACTAAGAGTATTTAGCTATTCACTGCACGTATAATTTTTTGTTTTGTTTTACAGCAAATCAACCGTTTTGGTTATCTATTGCTGAGTCAGTTTTAATTTGAGGGATATTATTTTTTAATTTTTTTGTAGATACGTAGGAGGCAGGATGGCCTGTTTATGCAATAGATGACCCCATCCTCACTGTTGTTAATGAATGGTACGTGGTTGAGTGATTGAGAAGCAAAAGGTCACATAATGATGAGAAAAACATACCGATATATATTAGTGAAAGAATGTAGATTTATTTACATAAATATACATGAGAAATATTAAGGATATAAATAGTAAGAATAAGAGTTTGTTGAGAAAGGAGTAACGTTACTCGCGGTTAATGAGATGCTGACAGGTTAGTCAAGAGCTCTGGTTGGGTGGCCAATGCCAACTGGAGCGGTTCTTGGTTACATGTTGATGGGCAGAGAGTTCAGCAGAAAAGAGAGAGAAATATAAGAAACAGGAAGTCACATGGCTGTGTCGCTCTCCGGTTATCAGAGTTAAAGGGCGACAATAGAATTAGCCTGGGAGTTTCAATTCTCACAGATATAAGTATATTAGAAGTTTATGTAGTTATATTTATATAGAAAGTGTAAATAAAAAAGAAGTTTTTGTTTGGGTAAAGGACATGTGTATGTAGTCGCCATGAATTAGATATTAGGTTTGCATTGTATGGAAGTTTAATTATGCATGACTGTGGTCAAAGTGATAGATTTATGTAAATGTTTATATATCGATGTTAAAAATATATAGTAAAATTAAATTTTGTTTAGCAGGTCTATCTGCCAAAGAAAAACTTAAATTTTTTCAGTGCTAGTATTTTCAAGTATAGTTTTTAGGTTTTGTGTTTTGTATGCATGTATAAGCCCCATGACAAGTTATACTTACTATAAATGTAATGGAAATTTTGTGACTATATGTTCTATAACAAAAAATCCTGAATATTATTTAAAAGAAATATGGTGCTAAATAACACCAGCCATTCTATATTACCACACAGGTAAATACATATAATGACCGGTGTTATTTAACACAATGTTCCTTTCAAATAATATGCACGTTTTTGGTTGCAACAATGGAATGTGTATTATTTGGATTATTCAGAATACTATTTTCATTTTTGTTGGAGACGCCCCTCTATAGGATTAATGGACTATCTCATGACGTCACTTCTTCTGGTGACGTCACTTCTGGTATCGAATACCGGTGCCCGTGGCACGCAATCAAGCAGGACATGTGCAAACGTTCTACCGTTGAGGAATGGATTCGCTTAACTCACTTTGCCTGTAATTTATGTGAATACATGTTTGTTTCCTAAAAATCCTGTGTTCCTTTCGTTCTTATTACCATTTAGCCCCATAACAATTTTGAATTTTAGTCTTACAATGTTTCGGCTGATATGATATTCAACTTTCTTGAGATGTATCTTGTTGAACTCTGGAATCTTTCTGTCAAGACTTAGGAATTTGTACAAAATTTAGAATGGGACCCCTTATTTAATCCATGGAGATAGTATGCTCTTTTTCCATCAGCTATGGCTAGTTAGAAATCTTGAGGTATTTCACAATTGCATTCTTAGTATCGCTCATAATGAGTATCAAATATTCAAATTCTAAAAGAGTGTCATTTAGAAGCGAATTTAACTTAGTATTTTTATACCACAGTCAGCCGGTCACTGGGGTGTGACCGACAGACGTGTTATAGTAAATGTCTTAAAGCGGTCTCATGAAGATATGAAGATGGGCCAGTCATTTGGGTCTGTGTAGTAAGAAGAAAATCATACCTGAGATGTTGGATCTGGGTGTGGCTGCTTTCTTTTCTCAAGATGATCTCTTCACCCTGGTGGCATTCTGGTGGGAATCTTCATCTCTTTGTCCTCAGGGCCGCCTTTCGACTTCAGACATTTATGAAGGCATTCATGGCAGACACAAGAAAAATGACACGCGACACAATTGTAATATACATAAGGTATAACTAACTATTTTATTTTACATTAGAGATACAATATATATTACAAAAAAAACAATTTACAATTAATTTTTACAATTGAAACTGGATAATAGACTTTTCGAAGCTAACTAACCTACCCTAACTAGTGTTGAGGGAGGGGGTCTCCCCCTCCCATTTACGGAGAGACAAAATATGCGTCTTCACATCATGGTGGTCGTGCAGGAAAGAGACAGAAAGATAGCACGGGGATTATGGGAAGGGGTTTCTTTGTATCTCTACGCTCATGGACAATTTACCACCCGTCCATGCTGCAGAGTGTGTTAGAAACAGTGGCACAAGGAAATAGTGCCACATCCCTCCCTATGCTATCCGAAATTTATGAGCATTCATAAATTTCAGAAGTCCCTAATTTTCCGTGAATGGTGCGTCAACCGGCCGTCAGCAATCAATGTCCCCATGCTCTACGTTCCATCAGGAACTCAGTGAAGCAAGTTATCTTTTCCACCAGGCTCCTGGTAGGCTGGTATACTGCTTCAAATACCAGAGAGGGTAATCATCCTCGCCCTCTATCGAGGCAATGGCATCACGATTTCAGTTACTGGATTTACACTTTGTTAAGCAACCAGTATAATATTTTTTTAACAAAGCCGGATTTTACGTGAGTTCATCACGCCGACCTATACGTAGTTGACTAAGCCGGATTCTATGTGAGTTTATCACGCTGACCTATACGTATTTGACTAAGCCGGATTCTACGTGAGTTTATCACGCCGACCTATACGTATTTCACTAAGCCGGATTCTACGTGAGTTTATCACGCCGACCTATACGTATTTCACTAAGCCGGATTCTACGTGAGTTTATCACGCCGACCTATACGTATTTCACTAAGCCGGATTCTACGTGAGTTTATCACGCCGACCTATACGTATTTCACTAAGCCGGATTCTACGTGAGTTTATCACGCCGACCTATACGTATTTCACTAAGCCGGATTTTATGTGAGTCTATCACGCCGACCTATACGTTTTTTTAATTTAGTCTGCATAACATTATTTCCGTAACTGGATTTACGCTCCCTTCAGCAACCAGTATAATGTATTTTAACCAAGTCGGAGTTACGTGACCTCATCACGCCGACCTATATGTATTCCAAGTTATTACTTCAGTTACTGGACTTACGCTCTCTTCAGCAACCAGTATAATGTATTTTAGATAAGTCGGGGTTACGTGACCTCATCACGCCGACCTATATGGATTTAGTAAAACCTTGGTCTTCAGAGGTTCTAATCCAATTAATTCTGTTAGAGCAAGGAGTCTGCCGCCGAGCGACCAATAAAAACTATCCACCACGGAATATTTATTAATTATATAAAGAATTAACTAAGAAGGGCACTCAGCCTTCATGAGTTAGAATACTCAATTAGGGGGAAAAAAATTTCCAAAAATAAACAATTCAGAAACCTGGTATACATTAAATCAATGAAATAGGGTGTTAACAATTTTTTTTCTTAAAAAGAAAACATTTTTAAAAAATCATTTCAGAGCACCTCGGTCACAATTAGAATTTGTTTACACAATGCAAAGGCATTTCAGTTATTACATTCATAATTAACTTTTTCCCAAATTTCAGGGTACATTTAAAAAGTATATGTATTTTTTCAAAACTTGATTTACAAAAGATCATTAAAATTTAATTCCAAAATTTAAAAATTATTTCAAGTATTTTGGTTCATCGTTAAAATCAATATATGTTAGTTAACTTCTTTCCAAAGTAAGTCATTTATTATTATAAAAACCAATCTTCTCAAAAGGTCATAAACTTCGAATAGACCCATTTTTCGTAATACAATTCAAAAATTATTCCAAACATTTGGTTCATTATTAAAATTAATCTTCCGAAAAGATCATAGAAAATTCATTTTGAATCAATTTACCCTCCACAATGAGATTCAGAAACATCCCAAATTTTTCATTTCGTAATTATTATTTTTAAAATTCAGTGTACATTTAAAGTTATTTAATTGATTCTTAAAAATCATTTCTTCTTATAGGTCATTATCAAGGTCATTTCGAATTCAGAAACATTTCACGTTAATTAACTTTATTTTCCAAAGTAATTATTTTATCATTTAAAAGCAATTCTTTTCCTAAACTCACTCACAAGGATTATTTCGAATTAATAAACTCCCGCCACACCTGGGAGTCACATTAGTTAACGACCAGTTCTGTATAGTTAACAGCTCGAAAAAATTAAAGTTTCAATTAAAGAGAGATCTTTCTAGACTGAGGAAATCTTTTTTTATTCTTAATAATTAATTCAATTTTACGTATATACTCCTCAGTCAATATTTCAGGGACCCCTATCATACGGTCCAATTTCAAATAAACCTTCAATTAAAGAATTCGCTCGAATAATTCTTCCTCAAAATCATCTTGAGTTCAGGAAAATCTCTTTCGTTAGTCAAACAATATTTCCTTAGAAATTATTAAAAATTCAGAGAATATTCGAAATGTAATAGCGTAATTTTTTTTCTTTAAGAAAAACTATGAACATTTCAGAGAACTCTTAAAAAATTAACGTAATCATGTAACAGTTGGCTTTTCCAAACACTCGAAGACTTCAAACAAGTACTTTAAGTGCTGTTTGAATAATCGTCTTAGTTTTTATTTTTAATAAAAACCAATTGAAGACATCATTTAATGTAATTTAACGAAGCATAAATAATTTTGTTCTTTAAACTTGGTAGAAAAATTTAAAAAAAACTCCAAGTTAATTCGTTATTATATGCCCTCCTGCAATCAGCCATGGGGGTTTAGCTATACAATCATTAAAACGCAAGAGTAGAGAAAGAGACTGAGGGGGGAAAGAAGGGGATAGAGACAGAGTGATGCCATTACACACCCTACGACCCTGGTGTCTAACTCTGTCCTGTGGGGAGGCATAGTAAATAGGTACACACCCTACCACCCTCATGATATCATTACGTAATAACAAAAAAATCTTCGACAATTTTCTCTCTCGTCCTCATAGACCCTAAAAGGTAAGGGAATGAGAGAGAGAGAAAGATAGAGAGAAGAAGAGAGAGAGAGAGAGGCAGATAGCATTGTTCTACCATCCATTCCTCAACACCCTCGCAAACACCATGACGAGGTCATCTTCGCTTATCTTTCCAATGTGCGGCCATTGTTTTAAAAAATGAGTGACAGGTAGACATTAAACATTTCTACGAGTTTAAAACAAATAACTAAATAGAAAAACAATCTTATTTTGAACAATTTTGTAAAATACATTCTAACACAAAACTTTCATATTATCTAACCCCCATTTTTTTTTACCAGTAACATTTTTTTTTTCTTTTTAAACAGACAAACATCAATAAAAGAAATATTATCAATTCAAAAAAAATGTCCCCTTATGTTTCAGCTTTAATGAACATGAAAAATAAACACATCAACTGTTCATGGAATAAAATGTAATGTAAAAGTTCTATTTTTTCAAATCTGAATCTAACACTTGCAAAGTCAAAAGAATGTTTTTAAAAAGTCCTATATTTTTATAAACCTGAAATAAAGATCAGATAAAAAATGTTAGGTATCCTTTATTTTCTTTCCTTTTTTTTTTTTAAATTTATTTTTCGAGCTTCGTGTTTGAAGGATTTTTTTCTTTTTTTTTTTTCATGTAATAACAAGATGCATAGATATACACACATATCGATATATATCCGGAGAGAGACAGAAAGAGAGAAAGCGTGAGAGAGAAAGAGATATTGCATATTCTAGAGACACTTTTTTTTTTCTCGTCTCTGTTTTTTTTTTTTTTTTGTGTGTGGGACACATTTCTTACTTTTTTTTCGAAGGGTTACTTTCAATACTCTTTTTTTTTAAATCGATCTTTTGTAAACTGCCTTTTTTTTTTGTAGGTGCAAGACAATTTTTTGTCCAGGTTCTGAATTTTCCTTTTTGAGTGCGTTTTTTTTTTTTTTGTGCGCGTGTGTACTGGTCTGCCATTTTTTTAAAATTTTGCCAGAAATAATAGTTTTTTCCGTTTTTAAAGACCGTGGACCATTTTTTTTATTCGATTCGTCTAGTGGTCGTTATTTTTGGTTGTGCCGTGGGTTTAAGAGTCGAAATTATTTCCATGCTGGGAAACAATATGTCTTGGTCATAGTGCATAATTTATACTGCGACACAGATGCGACGAGATCCGTCTGGTAATTAACCAGGGTCAATCCTGGTCACGGCACCATTTATACCACAGTCAGCCGGTCACTGGGGTGTGACCGACAGACGTGTTATAGTAAATGTCTTAAAGCGGTCTCATGAAGATATGAAGATGGGCCAGTCATTTGGGTCTGTGTAGTAAGAAGAAAATCATACCTGAGATGTTGGATCTGGGTGTGGCTGCTTTCTTTTCTCAAGATGATCTCTTCACCCTGGTGGCATTCTGGTGGGAATCTTCATCTCTTTGTCCTCAGGGCCGCCTTTCGACTTCAGACATTTATGAAGGCATTCATGGCAGACACAAGAAAAATGACACGCGACACAATTGTAATATACATAAGGTATAACTAACTATTTTATTTTACATTAGAGATACAATATATATTACAAAAAAAACAATTTACAATTAATTTTTACAATTGAAACTGGATAATAGACTTTTCGAAGCTAACTAACCTACCCTAACTAGTGTTGAGGGAGGGGGTCTCCCCCTCCCATTTACGGAGAGACAAAATATGCGTCTTCACATCATGGTGGTCGTGCAGGAAAGAGACAGAAAGATAGCACGGGGATTATGGGAAGGGGTTTCTTTGTATCTCTACGCTCATGGACAATTTACCACCCGTCCATGCTGCAGAGTGTGTTAGAAACAGTGGCACAAGGAAATAGTGCCACATTTTATCCATGATGCCAAATTGTAAGAATAACCCTCAAGATGAGAACAGTAGTCCAAATAATCCAAATTACCAATCCTCATCTAAAAAATCACGAAATATGTCTATAAAAGTTCATAAAAAGAAACTTTTAAGTACTTCACTTATATTTTATAGGATTTTTTTCTAATATGATACACAGTTTTAAAAGCTCATGCCCAGCAAAAGGCTAATAACCATTGTTATACAAGATAATCAGGATGATTTTCGCATTAAATCAATCAAATAACTAAACATTAACCTCAAAACTAGAATTTGGCAATTTCTTTCCATTTCCATTTTGATTTGAGATCTGCTCCGAAGTACACAATATTCCAAGAAAATATTAAAGCAAAATAACCAATATTTTTACGTGTAAATTGAAAAACAAAAAACAAACAAAACAAATAAACCATAAAAAAAACTAAATGAGCTGCATTCTGCTTTTTATTGTGAGTGGAATTAATTATGGGCATCGATTTTTCTTATCATGAACTCAGGTAAGATCGAATAAAGCAAAGGAAGTTTTAGTTAAGGTTATTTGATGCTTTTGACGTTTTCATAGAAAAGCAAACCAAAATCAATGAACTGAAAAGGGAAAAAACAATAAAATTTGTTTGCACCACAAAAAATTACAATGGTTCATTAGTCATGTTTGTTTACAGGTCGATACAAGCAGTTGGAAGCAACATGAATCTTTTTTTTCCGTTTAAGACTCCAAATGCTGAATAGATTTGAATGAAAACAGTGCTTTCAGACGTTTAAATATCTGGGGAGGAGTAGCTCAGAGCATCTTTTTTTTTGTCTTGACAGGATACAAGACCGACTTTGAAATCTAGTTGGCGATTTCCTTTATTTCTCTCTAATACCTCTCTTTCAGAGAAGAGCCGTAGCGAGTCTATCTCTGTTCTATCATTATTTTTATGGCAGTTGCTCGACTGACCTTCAATCTATGCCCCCCCCGTAAAACATTCACAACAAACACTTGTTTAATTATAACAACTGTCAACAATTTCCCTTACTATCTCTCTATATATGCTTAAAACTAAATGAAAATTCCATGAGTAAAGTTTAATTCCTTGAACCTTCCACTTGTGGAACAATACTGCAAGGCTGCTTCCCAGCTGACTATAACATGGTCGTTTCCAAGTCTAATGTAAATAAGTTCTTGTTGAACTGTCCTCTTAAATAATTAAACACAACCCAACTTCCACCATTATCGATCATCATAGTGTTGTCTTACCATCCACCCAACCCTCATTAACCCTTATCCTCGAGTGTCCTTTGAGCGTTGATAAGTAATGACACTCTAGTAAAAAGATAGTTTTCAAGTCCATCATAAACAAGTTCTTGTTGAACGTCCTCGATCAATTTCTACCCAATTTCCACCTTTACTGAGAATCAGTATTGTCTTACCTAACATTCATTAAACCTTATCCTCAAGTGGCCTTTGGGCTTTGATAAACATTCCCTAGTTATAAAAGAAAACTGAATGAAGCTCAAGAATAAAATGAGCATAAAAAGTCAGGGAAATTTTAAGAAATTTTCAAATTTGAAGTTAATGATCCCGGGTAACGCCAGGTATATTTATTAGTTGCTAATAATTCTGAGGAGAATCAAAATCATAAAACATGCAAGTATTCAGTCGTCTCTAAATTACTTTGACTATAATATTTTATACTTGTTTAAATCACATAATATTATTATTACCTCCCTTTCATCTGGTTGAGGTATCTTTTTTTTTTTCAGATCCTCAACTTATAAAAAACTAGAAATATACCTGTCCCAGAAAAGGTAAAATTAATTCCCCCAAGCACAACAGTCTATGACCACATTTATATCTCCTTACAAAGATTAAAATAAAGATATATTAATATTGAATCTTATGTCTAGAATCCTTATTCTAACTTTGATCAAAATCCATTACATGATTTTGATTTTAAAAAATATCTAAAATTTAAGGCTTGAGCTTAAGGGGTCTTAGGAAGAATAAAAAATTCAGAAAATCTTGCTTAACTGATGTCTGATAACTATGGACCAAATTCAATGAAAATATGCAATTTTCAACTGGGGTGTTGCACCAATATCGTGTACTCTAAACTCCTTAAAATATTCCAAAGAAAGTGAAAATTTGAGAATATTTAATACTTATCATTAAAATTTCACAAATGTCGGAAGTATTTTAAATTTTCCAAAAGATTTCCATTCTTTAATAAAATTAAACTAAATATAGCCTACGTTATAACCCCTTACGCCTAGCAGCTGCGTTTCAAAATTAACAATGATGAGTTACTTAGTTTAAGGAGTTAATTCTGTATATACAAATAGCTTAGTTGCTACGAATAGAAATATGCGTGTATGATACTCGAATGCATTTTTTTCTCTTTTCATTGTACAAACTTTCAGGGTAAGAATGAACATATGATGAGAGAAAGGGGGGGGGTAAGGAAGACAGTAACAGAAGAGAGAGGGTGTAAAGGGAGAAAGAGAGAGGGTGTAATGGAAGAATGAGAGAGAGGGTGTAAATGATATACCTCATATATATCTTATATCTCATAGGATTAGCAAATCTCTCGACGGAGGCAACCTTTCTAGGGCAATTGCTCTTGACATATCTAAGGCCTTTGATAGGGTATGGCATAAAGGTTTACTTCACAAGATCTCCAGCTATACCATAGCTGGAAATGTCTTCTCAATTATAAAATCATTTCTTTCTGATAGGTTCATAAGAGTAGTAGTTGAGGGGCAAAAATCAGAAGCTCACAGTATTAATGCCGGTGTCCCTCAGGGGTCCATCCTGGGCCCAACTCTTTTCCTGATCTACATTAATGATCTTCCAAATCACATCCTTACATCATTTGTAGACATTTATGCTTACATCATTTGTAGACATTTATGCTGACGACACTACCATTTATGGTAGCACATCTAAGACAGTAAACGACCAAGTTCTCTCCAATTCTCTCTCCTCTGATCTTGAGCATGTAGTACAATGGGGAAAGGAGTGGCTGGTTACTTTTAATGTATCTAAAACCAAGCTTCTCTCTTTACATCATCAACATTCTGATCCACATCTGGAATCAATTGAAATGAATGGCTCTCGTCTTGGGGAGGCCTCAAGTTTTGACAGAGTTCTGGGCTTGACCTTTACTTTTAATCTTAAATGGAATACGTACATCAAATCTGTTGCCAAGGCTGCTGGAAAAATGATGGGATCTTTCTATCGATCCGGTAAATATCTCACTGCTGATGCAATTCTCTATCTATATAAGAGCCAGGTACGTCCAAGGATGGAATACTGTTGCCACATCTGGGCAGGAGCTGCTAGAAAGGACTTGTCTTGCCTTGATAGAGTTCAAAATAGACTTTGTAGCCTTGTAGGAGATGTCCTTTTCTCTTCCTTGCAACCTCTATCTCACAGAAGAGATGTTGCGAGTTTGTCTCTGATGTATCGTTATTTTCATTAAAAGTGTTCGACTGAGCTTCAATCTATGGTCCCCCCTCGCCAAACTTTCACAAGAAACACTCGTCTAGCTGTACACACTATCAATAATTTCCCCCACTCTTTATCTGTGCCTAAACCTAAACATAGATTCCATGAACAAAGCTTCTTTCTTAGAACTGCACGCCTGTGGAATTGTCTTCCGTTTTCCTGCTTTCCGGCTAACTACAATATGGTTGTGTTCAAGTCTAACATAAATAAGTTCTTGATGAGCCGTTCTATATAAGTTATCAAATTTACCAAATTTTCATTACTAATGATTACTATGTTGTCCAATTTCTACTGTACACTCTTTAACCCTTATCCTTGAGTGGCCTCTTGGTCTTGATAAGTGGTGATGCCTGTGTAAAAAAAAAAAAAAAGGAAGAAAGAGAGAGAGAAGGTGTAAAGGAAAAAAGAAAGAGTACTGGGAAAGAGAGAGATGGAAAACGGAAGAAGAGAGACGGGAAAAAGAAGAAGAGACAGTGAAAGTGGATAATGGGAGAAAGAAAGAGGGTAATGGGAGAAAAAGAGAAGGAAATGGAGAGATAGTAAAGAGAGAGAAAGTGTGAATAAGAAAGAAAAAATCTTAAAAACTCATTTGAATGAAGAAACTTTGATGCATTGAAAATTGGATAGATTTCTTTGAAAAAAAAAAAAAATTCTGAAGACTTTTCTAAATTGGTTGTCAAGAATTTTAATACCTTCATTTTTCTCTTCTCATTTGTAAATTTAAATAAAGAAGTTCAAAGAAATTACAACAGAATCAGCATATAAGAAAAAAAACAACAAAAAAACAAAATGGAGGTATTCAATCTCAATTGAGAAAACAAAAAAAAAAAACACAAGCAAAAAAAAAGAGGAAAACATGAGAACCCTTTTTCAAAAGAAATGAAATTTTTGTTTGTTCACGTCAATCTAGAAAACAGTTCACCTATTTTTATATCTATTTATATACTACGAAAAATTTGCAGCTCGTTTGTTTACCTTTGTGCACACTTGACGGCATTATAAAAATGATGACGTCATTAAAATAGCGACGATGTCACAAAATAACATCATACATCCAATTATATATATATATATATATATATATATATATATATATATATTTATTTCTGTGGAAATATATTTCCTCATAATATATACCAATCCTTATTTAATAAGCTCAATGTAATTACAGGGCAATATAATGAATGACAAAAGTCTATATTCCAAAGTTCATGATATATTTTTTTTTTTTACATAGGCATCACCACTTATCAAGGCCAAGAGGCCACTCAAGGATAAGGGTTAAAGAGTGTACAGTAGACATTGGACAATATAGTAATCATTAGTAATGAAAATTTGGTAAAGTTGATAACTTATATGGAACGGCTCATCAAGAACTTATTTACGTTAAACCTGAACACAACCATATTGTAGTCAGCCGGAAAGCAGGGAAACAGAAGACAATTCCACAGGCGTGCAGTTCTAAGAAAGAAACTTTGTTCATGGAATCTACGTTTAGGTTTAGGCACAGATAAAGAGTGGGGGAAATTATTGATAGTGTGTACAGCGAGATGAGTGTTTCTTGTGAAAGTTTGGCGAGGGGGGACCATAGATTGAAGCTCAGTCGAACACTTTTAATGAAAATAACGATACATCAGAGACAAACTCGCAACATCTCTTCTGTGAGATAGAGGTTGCAAGGAAGAGAAAAGGACATCTCCTACGAGGCTACGAAGTCTATTTTGAACTCTATCAAGGCAGGACAAGTCCTTTCTAGCAGCTCCTGCCCAGATGTGGCAACAATATTCCATCCTTGGACATACCTGGCTCTTATATAGATAGAGAATAGCATCAGCAGTGAGATATTTACCGGATCGATAGAAAGATCCCACCATTTTTCCAGCGGCCTTGGCAACAGATACGTGTTCCATTTAAGATCAGGAGTAAAGGTCAAGCCCAGAAGCTTGCCAAAACCTGAGGCCTCCTGAAGACGAGAGCCATTCATTTCAATTGATGCCAGATGTGGATCAGAATGTTGATGATGTAAAGAGAGAAGCTTGGTTTAAGATGCATTAAAAGTAACCAGCCACTCCTTTCCCTATTGTACTACGTGCTCAAGATCAGAGGAGAGAGAATTGGAGAGAACTTGGTCGTTTACTGTCTTAGATGTGCTACCATAAATGGTAGTGTCGTCAGCATAAATGTCTACAAATGATGTAAGCATAAATGTCTACAAATGATGTAAGGATGTGATTTGGAAGATCATTAATGTAGATCAGGAAAAGAGTTGGCCCAGGATGGACGTTGACCATCTTACAAATCGATCACTTATTATATCAATCAGTGAATCTATTTTTCCCTGAACTCATCAGGAAAAAATAGCAACAATCAATCCGTCAAAAGGAGATAAAGTACGTTTTGATATGATTAAAAATCTGAAAATTGGAAGAGGAGCTGTAAATACCTTATAATATATTTACATATATAGAAAACGCACTTTATCTCCTTTTGACGAATTGATTGTTGCTATTTCTTCTGATGAGTTAAGGGCAAAATAGATTCACTGATTGATATAATAAATAAGATTGATTTTGTGCTATGAAACAGATACAATCAAGAATTGTAAATGTCAACTGAATTAAAAAAATAAACTGTAAAATGGTCAATATCATGAACTTTGGAATATAGACTTTTGTGCTTCATTATATATATATATATATATATACAGTGATGATCATATTTATTGGCACGGTAAAATAAAAGTTAAATTTTATCTAATAAATTCTAAAAAAGGGATTAAATTAAAGAAAATAACAAAGTATATTATGTATTTTTAACTGGCCTTTCCGATGCAGCAATCGGATTTTAGAAAAAATAAATAACAAAGGAACAACAAACATAATTGCAAAAACCCCTTGTTCAAAATTATTGGCACGATTTATTTAATAATCAATTGTATAGCCTTTGGCCTTGATTACCTTCCTCAGTCGCTTTTCATAGTTTACAACCAAGTTGTTGCACTCTTCAGTAGTAATTTTAGCCCACTCTTCCTGACAATAATCCTCCAATTGAATAAGATTCTTAGGCTTCCTTTGCATTACCCTCAATTTTAATGTTCTCCATAAATTTTCAATTGGATTAAGGTCTGGGCTTTGTGATGGCCACTCCAAAACATTAATATGATTGTCCTCAAGCCATTTCTTAGTCAGTTTAGCCGAATGCTTTGGGTCATTATCTTGCATGAACAACCAACGACGACCAAGTGAGAGCTCTTTAGCAGAGTCTTTCAGGTTTTCATCCAATATTTTAACATAATCTTCCTTTTTTATGCTACCTGTGACCTTAACAAGTCGCCCTGGTCCAGAGGCAGCAAAGGATCCCCAAAACATCAAACTGCCTCCACCGTGCTTCACTGTGGGTATGGTGTTCTTAGGCAGGAAAGCTTCGCCAGATTTTCTGTAAATATAAGACACTTTATTATGGCCAAATAACTCTATTTTCGTTTCGTCAGTCCATAGAACACGTTTCCAGAATGCAACATCTTTATCAATATGACGTTTTGCAAAGGCTAGCCTTGCTTTCAGGTGCATAGGCTTCAATAAGGGAGTCTTTCTCGGACGACATGCTTTTAAACCAGCTCTCTTCAAAACGCTACCAACTGTATGTCGAGATACATTCACTCCAGAGGTGCTCTGTTCATCAACAATCTCCCCAACAGAGATCCTTGGGTTTTGTTTTACTTGTCGAACAATTTTCCGTTCATCTCTTGGGGAAAGAATCCTTTTTCTCCCTCTACCCTCTAAACTCATAACGTGGCCTTGCGATTTGAACTTGTTTATTATGGCTCTAACAGTGGATTTGGGAAGGTTTAGCTTCTTTGAAATCTTATCATAGCCCTCCCCATTGGTATGGCATGCTACAACGAGCTTCCTGACGTCTTCGCTGTGTTCCTTAGTTTTAACCATGGCGATTGAAAATTATAATTTAGTCACTTATAATAGTTTAAATAAATCGCTATCTAAAAATTATCTGAAAAAAATTATTCACTGAATTAGCGTTAAACAAGCATAATATGGCTATAAAAAAGTTCAGAAAGCACGTAAACCGGAAATTGATTGATATTATACTGATACTAAAAGAAAAACAAAGCCGTGCCAATAATTTTGAACAAGGGTTTTTTGCAATTATGTTTGTTGTTCCTTTGTTATTTATTTTTTCTAAAATCCGATTGTTGCATCGGAAAGGCCAGTTAAAAATACATAATATATTTTGTTATTTTCTTTAATTTAATCCCTTTTTTAGAATTTATTAGACAAAATTTAACTTTTATTTTACCGTGCCAATAAATATGATCATCACTGTATATATATATATATATATATATATATATATATACATATATATATATACACATATATATATATATATATATATATATATATATATATATATATATCTCGAGAGAAAGAGAGATGGAAAGGAAAGGATGATTGGGAGAGAAGGGATGATTTATGACGTTTTATAGAGATAATTCGTCCAAACGCCCCCCCCCCGTGGATTGCTTGTTATTTTGCTCTCAACTCGAATGCTCCCTTTTTTTACAGATATCACATCCTTTCCTCATATGGTAGTAAAAATGTTACTGTGCATACTTCATTATATATACTTGGTATAAATGAGATTACAGTAGTATCTTTTCTCTTGCTACTGTTTCAAAGCAGTAATTGAAGCAAATGCTCCCACATGTAAGTTTAATAGCAAACCTCCCAAAAAGTTCACTTCAACTTGTGCAGCTGCCATTGCACAAAGGCAGCATGCATTCCACAGATTTATACACCATAAGTCAAGTATAAATAGGCAAAGATTTACAGATATTAGAAATAATTGTCAAGGTGAAATACTGCAGCCAAGAGAATTCATTGAAAAAATGCAATGAGTCACAGAAATTAGGAGCTCACGATTTCTGGAAAAGTTATAATAGCCTGGTGAATAATAGGCAATGAACAATTCTCTGACTATCCAACAAGCATGACAGCATTTGCACAGCGACCGTGATGGCAGACTTGCATGCCCATTAATTTGCCTCCAACTCCACCTTAGACCCAACAAACTACTCCCTCCCAAATTTCCCTTGGTAGATACAAGCCACACTAAAAACTAGTCCCCTCAAAAGCGGGTGGGCCTGATTTCATTCTTGCTATACTATTAAAAAATGCTCTTCTGAAGTAGCTCCTGTTTTCTCCAAATTCTACAACAAATGCCTTACCGAATCTTGCTTCCCTGACTGCTGGAAAATTGCTTCAGTGGTACCAGTATGCAAACATTATGGTGAAAGAACTAACCCATTCAATGATAGCCTCCTCCCTCTCTTTGACAAAATCTTTGAGTCTTTAATTAATCAAGCACTTGTCTACCATTTTGTAGATACTAAACCTTTCCGACCAATAGTATGGATTTAGGCAAGTTCGTTCTACTGCAGATATCTTAACGATAATCTCTTAAAGTATATACCACACACTGGATAAAGAAAGAAAGGCTAGGGTGGTAACCCTGTATATATCTAAAGCCTTTGACAGGGTTTAGCATGAAGGTCTTCTCATGAAGATTAAATCATAGCATATTACTCAGCAAAAACTTAATATAATCAGATCCTTCTTAGACAAGAGGAAAATCCAGGTTCTCCTTGATGGGTATACATTCAAACAGTATGATATTAATATAAGTGTGCCTCAAGGGTCGATCTTTGGACCTTTATTATTCCTATTATTCATAAACGATATCCCTGATGATATTATCTCTGAGATGGGCATATTTTATGATGACATTACGCTCTATAACAGATGCAAGGGGAATAACAAAAGTACACATATCTAAGGCAATGGCTGAAACCTCAGAGAAAGACCTTCTGTTTGTAGTGGAATGGAGACATATATGGATGTTAACCTCTTTTGGCTAGGAGCAAAGTTTACTATCTGTTCTGATACTACACTTCATCTTTTCTGTCCTCGGCTAGTGGAGAAGAAATCCTTCTAGACTGAGGCAATTTAAATTTTTGTTCCTATCCAGAGTGCCCTCATTCGGGGAGCTGGATTTTCTCGCCACATTGAAAACCGACCTTGTATCTAACTCTGCCCTCGTGGGGAGGCAAGTAAATAGGAACATTCAATGCTGCCAAATCTAAGATTCTTTCTTTAACAATTACAAGAAACTTTCTCAACCACCGATTGTCATGATTAATAATGCGCTACCTGAGAACTCTTCATTCAAACTTCCTGGCTTAACAGTCACAAGCAACATGAATTGGAACAAATACATTGTAGACATTGCTGCAAAGTTGCTCTACCATGCTAGAAAATCACTCACACCATAGAGCATTCTATATCGCTACAAAGCCAGCATTCATCCATGTATTGAGTACTTTTGCTACATTTATGATGTTGCATTTACCACTAGTCTTTCCCTTTTAGACAGAGTCCAAAAAAAAAGTCTTCAACCAAATATGTCTTGCACTATCAACAAAATTCCGATCCCTGTCCCATCACATTTATAAGTACTTTAATGGAATATACTCTGACGTACTCATGGCACTTGTGCCCCCTCAACTAATCTGACAAGCAGCAAAATCCCACCTCTTTATTGTTTAGGAACCTAGATGCCGGGAAATCTTCTACTCTAATAGTTTCTCTCTTCAAACTGACTTAAGAATTCTCTCCTGGTCTCTTGCTTTCCTGACTGTATTGATATGCAGAAGTTCAAGTGTAATGTGAACAGACGTCTCGTTGCTCAACTCCCTACATAATGTCCCTATAGATATGATCCCAAATATTAGCCCTTTACGTCCATATGGCCCTGTGCCTTGTTTGTTTGGGGGTGAAAAAAATGGTTCTCTTTACAAATTCGACTTCTGAGCCCTTGCGATAAAAAAAAAAACTGCTTTGTTATTCACTTTGCAGAACATGATTGAGTTTTGCAAAGGGAAAAGATAGAAACAATAACATCAATGTTTGGTGTATTTTAGGTCAGGAAGCCAGTATCTTCAGACACACTGATCTGGTAGCACCAGACACATTGAAAGAACGGATAAGAGTTCTAGGGTTAGTAGATGTAGAACAGTTAATATGGTAGGTTGAGTTCACAAGAGATGGCTAAGGAAAACATGGAAGGAAGTGATAATAATAGACTTGAGAGAAGGAGGGATAACCAAAGACATGACCAGATAGATTAGTTTTGTAGTAATTTCTTAGAATTGTTGCATGCATGTTAGCATGTAAAATGGACACTAAAATTGAACATGATGGGGCTGATTTCAATTTATCAAGCCTGAATCAACCTTTTTACAAAAAATCTGAACAGATTAAACATCTTAAGAGTCATACTGTTAATGTCATGTATTGTAAACGCCAAAACTGTGCCTCCCACCAGTCAACTCTGTTGCAAATATAATGGAGTTGGTCAATCTCTAATTACAAGGATATAGCAAATTCCCTAGAGTACTGTATATTCTATACACTACTTCTCTGTAGTATGCTAACATTTTTTATTCACCAATAAAACATTCCTTCAACCTCTTCAACATTTTGCACAAACAACTTAAACTTTGAATGCAGAATACACAGTGTGTTCAAAACTGACGATACCAGTATATTTATTGGTCACATGCATTTTCACCATGAAATTTAGAGTTTTTGATTTAATTTTATTTGATAAAGTTCAAACTAAAAGATTGCCATCTTGTTGCTTCAAAGCAGCTCATAGGTGTGGCACAATGATAAACACCCTTTCGAGGGAGCTAGAACTCTCTACATTTGAAAGCTTTCTGACCGACTTTTATGGTTCTCCTAAGGCGACATGTAAAATCAAAAAGGTTCTTTTGGATTATGGCGAAGACAGGAACCCTTAGCTCAACTAAAGGTGATAAAAAGTGTATCGTCAATCAGATTTGATCATTGCTGAGTTTGACTGATGTTTATCGAATCGAGGGCTGGAGGTACTGCCAAAATGTCCAAAAAGGTTGATCCCAATGAATTTGTCATCTGAGATTTATGAATTAAGAACATCAGCTACTGCAGTTTTTCTGAGTTTTTTTTTTTTTTTCGTTTTGATATGTAATCATGTTTCTCACTCTTTTGCTCTCTCGTTTTGTCACAAGAGAGAGGATTAGCAGTTGGAATTTTAATTTTGTGCATGACGGTTGATCATATGAAGCTTAGCTCTGCTGACTTTCAAATTATTATGTTCTTCTGAAATGGATAAATAGATTTGAGACATTTTATATAAAAAATATCTGTCGCTCTCTCATTTTATACTTACATTCAATTACAGCATGTTAGTTCCTTAAACTAAGATAACTAATTCTCTGAAGAGAATTAATGATACTGAAAACCCAACCAAAGACCTGTCAAGTCTAGCAACAAATCAACTCCTTCATTGAAGGATGTGTCCATTGAACCTCTCAGGGAGCTGATAGTGCAATGCCAGGCTAGAAACATTTCCAAATTACAGAAACACTGAGTTGCACTCTCTAGCCAACGGTTGGATCACTTTTAAAGTTACTTCTGATTGACTTCACTAAGAAACACACATGTACATATATATTTGCATGAATAAATGAAACAGTTTCCATTTATATCAAAACGCTATTAAATTCAATTATACAACAAACTATTTTCAAATACTGAAAACTTCTAAAAACATATAGCTATGCTTTATTTGCACATTATTTTATAGACAGTTTCTAATAAATATCCTGTATTATTTATTTGTAATTTTATTCTTCTAGTTTCACACACACACATATATATACAACACACACTCACAATTACATAAATGCAACTTTGTGTGTGTTAGTTTGTTCCTTATAGACTCCGAAATGGCTGAACAGATTTTCTTTAATTTACAGAACTTTAGTGTATAAGTCTGGGAGTGATCTTAGTTAAGTTTTTTCTCAGAATACTGCAGATAATTACGAGGGGCGTGCAATAAGTAATGCCCCTGACCCACTTCCCATAGCAGTAGAGCAACGAAACTTGGCACAGTTATTAGTCTTTCTCTACATAGGAACCACCCAGAGTTATACATTTCTCCCATCGTTTGATGCAGCTCTGGAGACCGTTTTTGTAGAACACCCCAGGTTGGTCCTCCAACCACGACGTTACTTCAGAAATCAAGGCTGCATCATCTGGGAAACGCTTTCCTTTCAAAAACAACTTCATGGCTGGGAAGAGGTGAAAGTCAGCGGGTGCAAGGTAAGGAGAGTAGGGAGGATGGGAGAGGATTTCATAACCACACGCCCGTGCTTCTGATCTGGCGACATGTGAGTTGTGGACCAGAGCGTTGTTCTGTAGGAGGAGAGTACCTTTGCTGATCTTGCCCCGCTTCTTGATTTTGATAGCTTCCCTTAATTTCCTCAAAAGTGAAGCATAATAGGCTCCTGTAATTGTGGTACCCGTTGCCAGGAAATCTGTCATCACTACTCCGTCCTGGTCCCAGAAGACTGTGAGCATGAACTTGCTAGCGGAGGGCTGCAGCCTTGCATTCTTTGGAGGTGGTGAGTCCAAATGCTTCCACTGCATTGACTGGGCTTTGGTCTCTGGATCATAGTGATGGACCCAGGTTTCATCCTGTGTAATCAGTCTTTTGAAAAACTTTGACTCATCTTCTTGGCACATCTCCAAATTCATCCTCGAGCACTCAACGCGTTCTCGCTTCTGGAATTGTGTGAGCAACCTGGGAATCCATCTGGCAGACACCTTATGCATATGCAAATGGTCATGAATGATAGTTTCCACAGACCCTGTACTAATCTTGAGATCCTGGGCTATTTGGCAAATAGTAATGCGCCGATTTTCCAAAATGGCAGCCTCAACTTGAAGAACAGATGCCTCATCGATGGAAGAATAGGGGACGACCAGGTCTGGGAGCTGTTTCCACACACTTCCAGCCATGTTTGAATTCACGATGCCAGCGTTTTACAAGGTCATATGATGGGGCATTATCACCATAAGTTTCTTTCATTTCATCAAAAGTCTTCTGTGGTGTGCGTCCTTTCAAATACAAAAACTGGATCACTGCTCGACATTCAACAGGCTCCATTTCACACCTGACTCAGTTCAAACACCTGTAAAACAGAAATCAGAATTAGTTCAGAGCTGTAATTTGCGGTATAACCCGTAGAGATATAAATCATTGCACATGCAAAATTTCAGCTAGATCAGACAACTGGAAGTGGGTCAGGGGCATACTTATTGCACGCCCCTCGTATTGATAATTGATAATTGAACCATTATTTTAATTCATCTATCATCGGTAAAGCCAGTTTTTCCATGTCATCACTCACCAACAATGATAGAACAATGGACTGTGAAAATTCTACTGTGGGTAAGTTGATAGCGTGTGTTTTTTTGTTTTTTGTTTTTTTTGCATATGATGTGGTCTGTCGGTTCAAACTGCACGTATAAATTTATTAATTGTTTTTTTCATTAACTGCAAAGAATTTTATAAGACTTGAAAATTTATGGGTTTTAAAAAATTTTTTTGCATGACGTCGTGTGTAGATTCAAACCCGCACATAAATTTCTTAATGTTATTTTTAATCAAAATATTATATTTAAGTGTATTTTATGACCGAAAAGCACCGGGCGGCCTGCTCATATATATATATAGGCGATAATTTTGAGGATATTGATATTATTATTATCATTATTAGTAGTAGTAATATTAAGTTATTTAATGAAAAATGTTCCAAACGATAATTGCTTTAAAATTCAAGTTTATGTGCGAATACATTTACATTTCAGTCATATCTACAATGCAGAATTATATCTTTAGCAGAAAAAAATGGAACTTAAAACAATTTAATATGTTTAGATTACATTCGAATAATTTCTCTTTTCTTTTAATGATTAAATTTAATTTTTTTAAAATATATTATTGTTTCTGCTGTTGGTGATGGGGGTTGGGATGATAATAATAACCATCATATTTGCAAAGAAAAAGCAAAAAAAAAGCCCCTTTTCTCTCATATTTCTAAATTACAAAAACAAATAAAATAGATTTAAACATTGGCCCATATTTTACATTCTCACTGATCTCGAATCGTTAAATTAAAAAATTTTTTTAATGCAATCAAACGGTGAAAATACTTTTTCTATTAATTCACACGTGCACATCAAGGCACAGTACCGCTGAAATAAAACTTAAACAAATCTCATTCTTTAACAAGAACAGAAGACTATGGCTGTGACATGAAAAAATATTGTCTGTATTTTCCTGATAAAGTCTATTATATGGATCATTCATTTTAATTAATTCTCTATTAGCTTTTTCGGTTTTCTTATGGGATGATCATCTAGAGTTAATTATTACGTGTAATTATATTCATGCAGATATTCTACATGATTTATACTTGCATAATATTTGCGTAAAATCTTTACAGTAACCAAAAAATTGTTTCCATATATATTTATGTATACATATATATTTTTGTTTAATCGATTAGTCTTTATATCTATAAAAGTGAAAGTGTCTGTGTGTGCGTATCTGTCTGTGTACATTTCTCTATGCAATAATTGTCAATTTTAAGTCTACAGACTCAAAATTTGATATACAGGGTGCTGAGATTTGGAAAAATCTTTGTGATCGGATTTACATAAAGGGTATTCAGAGATAGGGCAAGCTTTTTCATCGGTTTGGGTCGAACATTTTTAGTTACCAATATATAAATATATGTATGTATGTTTGCATGTCTGCCAACACTTTTGACAGAGGCGATAGATTTTCTCAAGATCAGTATCGTTTTGAAGTTAGACCTTTCAGACAACAAATATCGAAAAATTGGCTAGAAACATCAATATCTTCACCTTAAACTGGGCACTTTTCTACAGGGGAGGGGGTCGCTTTTTTCACCAATATTTTTTCAAGTCATCCTCTCCTTTCGATTGTCTAGCCAAATTAAAAAAATGTCACTTCCGGTTTGGCGGTGGTTATAACAGCATAGACGTCAGGTTTTTTCCCCGTTCTTTTCCTCCTTTGCGGTACGGGTTCGAGCCTGCCTTCCTACTACATCTTTTCTTTTTTGCTCAACATACAAATCCAAACACCCGGGCAACGCCGGGCTGAAATGCTAGTATATCTATAAAAGTGAAAGTATCTGTGTGTGTGTGTGCGTGTGTGTGTTTGTCTGTCTGTCTGTGTACATTTCCATACGCAATAACTCTGTTAATTTTAAGTCTACAGACTCGAAATTTGATATACAGGGTATGAAGATTTGGGAAAATCTTTGTAATCCGTTTTTGGCCAGAAATTTGGCTGTTAAGGAGTCAAAGTTCAAAGATTTGACCTTTGAGAACTCTACCAAACTCCTCCGACAATTTTGGGTATAAACAATTGAAATTTAAGATATAGGCTCCTTGGGCATGAATCAAACTTAATAACTTCATTTGAGCCCAAAACAAATAATGTTAAAGGGTCAAATTAGAGGTCAAAATTTAAAAAAATTACTCAGACAATTTTTGGTCAAAACTTTTGAAATTTAACATAAAGGGTATTAAGAAATAGGGCAAGCTTTTTAATCGGTTTGGGTCGAAAATTTTAAGTTACTAATATATAAATGTATGTATGTATGTTTGCATGTCTGCCTAAAACTTTCGACAGAGGCGACGGATTTTCACAAGATCAGTATTGTTTTGAAGTTTGATCTTTCAAATGACAAATATCGAAAAATTGGCTAAAAACATTAATATCTTCATCTTCAACTAGGTACTTTTCAACAGGGAGGGATCGAATTTTTTGACGATATTTTTTAAAGTCATCGCCTCTTTTCTATTGTCTAGCTTTAATTTAAACCTACATCACTTCCAGTGTGCCGGTAGTCGTAACAGCAAAGACGTCAGGTTTTTTCCCCTGTTCTTTTCCTCCTTCGTGGTACGGGTTTGAGCCTGCCTTCCTACTACCACTTTTTTAACGCCAGGCTGAAATGCTAGTACATTAGATTTAAAAAGATTCGGCATTTTGCTTGGTCTTAGAACCTTTATATATGTGAAAATACTTTTACTATTAAAATCCTATATTTCTCATTTTTTTTTTTTTTTTTTACAAAGGAGTCACTACTTATAAAGACCCGGAAGCCACTCGAGGTATCAATGGGAACATGTGGTAGTAATCGTTAGTAGTGGATATTTGGCAAATTTGATTACTTAAAGGGATGGATCATCAAGAATTTGTTTACATTGGGCTTGAAGACAACCATATTGTAGTCAATTGGAAAGCAGGAAAACGGAACAGAGTTCCACAGGCATGTAGTTCTCAGAAATAAGCTTTGTTCATGGAATCTACATTTAGGTTTAGACACAGATAAAGAGTGAGGGAAATTATTGATAGTGGTTTCAGCTAGACGAGTATTTTTCATAAAAGTCAGGACAGGGTGGACCACAGATTGGAGTTTAGATGAGCACTTGCCATGAAAATAATGGTAAAGCAGAGACAGGCTTACAATGTCTCTTTTGTGGAAAAGAAGTTGTAGGGAGGAGAAAAGGGCATCTCCCACTTGATTATGAAGTTTATTTTGAACTGTCAAGGCAGGATAAGCTGCCTCTAGCAGCTCCTGTCCAGATGTGGCAATAGTACTCCATCCTTGGACGTACTTGGCTCTTATGTAGGTAGAGAATTGCATCAGCAGTGAGATATCTACTGAAGCGGTAGAACAATCCCACTATTTTTGCAGCAGCCTTGGCAACGGATTTGATGTATGTGTTCCATCTCAGATAAGGAGTAAAGGTCAGAACTAGAAATTTATCAAAACATGGAGCCTCTCTAAGGCGAGAGCCATTCATTTCAATTGATGCCAGACAGGGATCAGAGCATTGATGATGGAAAGACAGAAGTTTGGTTTTAGATAGATTAAAATTAACCAGCCACCTCTTTTCCCATTGCCCCACGTGATCAAAATCAGAGGAAAGAGACTCAGAGAAAATTTGGACATTTACAGCCTTTGAAGTGTTGCCATAGGTGGTTGCTATGTATTTTAAAATCAATATTTTGAAAAATATAGTAATACCATTGAAAAATAACACTCAAATATCTGTTTAATTTACATAACTTCATTTTAGGTAGTCTATAATTAATGTTTGCTGTTATTCATTTGTAATTTTACTGTGTTATTTTCTCTATATATCTATAATAGTTTTGTCGATGTTAATAGTATAATTGCCAGTATATATTGAGGAAAAGTCCCTTCTGATTAATACTTATGTCATTCCAGTTTAATACTAAAAAAAAATAGTCTTCACTTTGAAAATATGTTTTAAAGTGTTTTAAAAGCCCTTCTTTTATAAAATTTTCCTTGGCGTTTTCTGGTTTTCATATAATTTTAATTTACCTACGAAATGTCTTCTAAGATGTGACAACAAGTCTCCTATTTTTAAAAATTTGCGCCAACCAGCATAATATATCCATAAATTCAGACTGACTACAATTGTTAATAAGAACAGACATTTTTTTCTTCATTCCACGAGAATTTAATCCCTAAGAATTTTAACATGAAATATTAAGAAGAAAAAAAACAACAACAAAAAGAACCCCCACTAAAAGCAACAGTCTTCTTTGACAAGGTTATCTCACACAGTAAAGAAAAAAAAAATGATTTTATCATTTAATAAAATTTTCCTTGGCATTTTCTGGTTTCCAAATAATTTTGATTTATTTATATATATTGGTATTAGGACGATTAATCGGAATTGGGAATCGGAAACATTGGAATATTTGATGGCATCAGAAAAAAAAAAAATTGTACCAATTTTCCGATGCCAAAACGATTCTTTTACTTATCTATTTTATTTGATTTTGTTTAAAGCCAAATCTTCAGTTGCTGGCAATAAGGATAAAAAAAGAAATATTTATTGATTTTAAACAACCAGTGAAGCTAAAATCAATAGATCGCCCCCCACAAGTATATTTTTACATTTAGGAAAATATTTGTACATTTAACATGTGTTTTTACGGTAATCAGAGAAAAAATACAACTATATTGTTAAATATTTAGATTTATAAAGAATCAGAATCAGTAATTGTATCGGAATTGGAAAAAATATTGGAATCGCCCATCACTAATATATATATATATATAATAGTCGGTCAACTTAGCTCTTATGCATAGATCATCGTATAACGATTAGATCACTCTCTGACTGACGTAAATGAACATTTAAAATTAAAATGTTTAAATTCAACGTTATTTCACGCGGTTAATGGTAGCCGAATGGATTAGGTCTTCGCTAAACCGAGCCAGAGATGTCTCATGATGCGGGGTTCGAATCGTTCGACTGGTATTAATCGTGACACCCTGCACTGAAGATTCCCGAAAGGATGAAACACTAGTGTCTGTAGGTATTTAATAATTATTATGGTAAAAAAATAATTATATATATATATGTATATATAAAGGAATTCAGTATAAACTCTGTAAATTAGAAATTACAATTTATTATTTGCCAAGGAATAAAAAAAAAAACACTAAAACTCTATTTTGCATATTTTTTTAACATATGTATTCCTGCATCATTATCAATTTTCATACATACTTGACTCCTTGCATAATTTGTAGTTTTCAATTTATGTGCTAACCAACAAAATTTATAGCTTACTTATGAATATTATTTTGCTAAATAATTTCCCCTGAGGATAAGTGCCATTCTTTGAAACTCCATGGAATAAAGAAGATTTTTTAGCTTTAATATTTCCTGTCGAATAATAATAATAATTTATACTGGCTTTAAGTTTACAGAATTATTCCATTTGTAAACTTGAATTTGCATATATATATATACATATATATATATATATATATATATATACGAGCAAACAGTTAATAAAACATGTTAAAAAACACTTTGAAAAGAGTTAAAAACATATTTAATCTAAAAAGGAAACACTAGACCAGTGGATAGTCCTTAATCCGCAGAGTTTCAAAGAAATACTTTCCTTCTCATCAGAGGGTAGGAATTAGCAAAATGCGGGATCGGATTTTGCATGCAAAAGTATTTGATGAAACAACAAGTAAGTCAAAGATCTTACTTGAAAACAAAAAAAGTAAAGCAGAGGGAATATGGTGAAGAAAAAGTTGATTACACATGAATGGATAGTCTGGTGGAAGATAAATAATCCAGTGACGGTAAATATATATATATATATATATATATATATATATATATATATATCTGTGGAAATATGTTTTTTTACGATTATATTTTACTTTTTATTTATACCAATCTTTACTTTATGAAGCCCAATGTAATTACAAACCATATAACAAATAAATGATAAAAGTCTATTTTCAAATTTCATGATGTTAACCATCTTACAATTTATTCCTTTAAATACGTTGACATTCACAATTCTTAACAGCAACTATTTCGTTGCACTTCTAAACAGTTGCTGTCAAGAATTGTGAATGTCATCATACTTAAAAGAAATAATATATATATATATATATATATATATATATATGTATACTAGCAGTTCAGCCCAGCTTTGCTTGGGCCCTATGTACTGTTCATAACTTTATGTGTATATATATATATATATATATATATATATATATATATATATATATATATATATGCAAAAGTTTGACTCATGTTCAGTAACCTACATCTAAAATTTCAAGTGTTTAGACCCCAAATTGCCGGAGGAGTTTCGTAGAGTCTGCAAAAGAAAACTCTTTCAACTTTGACCTCTTGCCAGCCAAAATTTCGCTCAAAAACTGATTACAAAGCTTGCTGCATGTCTGAATATCCTTTATGTAAAATTTCAAATGTTTAGACTCAAAATTGGCTGAATAGTTTGCTAGAGACCTCAAAGATAAAACTTTTTGAACTTTTACCCCTTGGAAGCCAAGTTTTCAGCCAGAAACTGATTAAAAAGCTTGCTCTATGTCTATATACACTTTATGTAAAATTTCAAATGTTTTGACCAAAAATTGGTGGAGTAATTTAGTAGAGACCGCAGAGGTCATTTTTTTTAAAACTTGGACCTCAATTTTGATCCCTTAGCATTTATTGTTTTGGACTCAAACTAAATTAAAAAGTTAGATCCATGTCCAAGTAACCTACATCTAAAATTTCAATTGTTTAGACTCAAAATTGGTGGAGGAGTTTGGTAGAGTTTTCAAAGGTAAAATCATCGAACTTTGACCTCTTGACAGCTAAATTTCTGGCTGAAGACCAATTAAAAAGATTTTCCCAAATCTCAATACTCCTTATGTCAAATCTCGAGTCTGTAGACTGAAACTTGACAGAGTAGTTTGGTAGGGAAATGTACACACACAGACACACACAAAACTTCACTTTTATATATATACTAGACCACCCGTGACCCGTTGGGTCAGTACGTTATATTAGCTATGGAATTCATGTATGAGCGTGACACTTGTGGCATAAAGAAAATAGTTTTTTTTTACATAACAGAAGCATTCCTATGAAAGTATATTAAAATGAAAAAAGAATATAGATAGATTTCTATGAGTCGTTCTGTTTATTATAATTGTTATTTTTTTTAAAATTACAGTTACTGAATTATAAGTGGTTGGTCATACTTATAGGTAAATATGCACTGAACAGGTATCATAATCCTTATTATAGTTAAATTCAAATTTTGATATATCATCTTTTAAATGAAATTGTTAGTTGAAAGTACAGAATAATAAAAAAAACACTCTCCACATGTTAATAATGGCTTTTTAAATAGAAAATGAAAATAAAATGTAACTTTTTTCATTTAATTTAAGCAAACATTCAGTACCCATTGTGTAAAGGAAAACACTATTTAATGTAATAGAAATGTGTGCATTTACCGATTCAGCTTTCCGTTTGGAAATGTAAGCAGACGACTTTAAAAAACATGGGAAGAAGAAAAAGAAATTTTTTTGTAATAACGCCCTCTAGTAAAAAGGTCTGCATTAGTTAAGGGGGATAACTCTATCCAGTTTTACATCGCTCTCTTTTTCTCTCTCTCACACATACACGTAACTATTTCTCGCGTACGTAACGAAAACAGAGGGAGTAGGAGTGTTGAAATCTATTAGAGGGAAAGTGAGAGGTGTTTTCTTTCCATAAATTGTATAGGGTAATATTTCATATTATTAATAGATTCATAGATAAATAGATTTTATAATATATATTATAATTATCTATGAATCTATGTATTATTTGTATATATAAATAACTATTTGATCAAATTAAATGAAATTGTTTGTATTAAAAGCGATATAAAAATTCCGGAATTGGAATAACGGATTGAAGACGTTGCTATTTACGCATGCGCAACCGGATGTTGAAAACCGGAAATCTGATTGCAAACATACAAGATCCATAGACTTTTAGTATTATATATATATATATATATATATATATATATATATATATATATATATATATATCCCGTGTTCTCATATTAAACAACTCAAAAAGTGTTCATGTGTTATAAACCAAGCCTAAAACTTTCCCATTCCAGCGTCTAACAATTTAAAAATAGTTAGCATACACACAGACAGATATACGTCTATAAAAGGCAAATGCCAAAAAGATCTGCACTTTGTTATAAGACAAAATGTGATGGTAAAATAGTCCAGACATGTCCGTATTTAATATTAGCTTGTAAATGCACCCAACTTGTGGTCTATCCGAAAATAGTTTGAAAATAAGAACGGCTTCCAATTCCTTAAAGTAGCATCTGATAAAAATACATCGCTAAGAGACAGGCAGACACATTTAAAGCCAAGAGTTTTATACATAAAGTTGGAAACATTTCTTAAAGAGTTTTTTTCTTTTAATATGGACAGCTTTCTTATTCATGACAACCATTTCATGTTTTAGACTTTTTGAGATTTGGATTCTTCAGACTACTGCTTTCATCTTCAGTGTTATTTTTACAAAGTGTCGGCCGATGTAACCTCCAACCTTCCTCAAGTGTATCTTGTTGAACTCAGAAATCTTTCTGTCGAACTCGAAAATTTGCACAGAATTTCGAACACAGAACCCTTTATTTAATCCACGGGGATAGCATGCTTTCATTCTGTCAGCCATGACTGGGTAGATATCCTAAGTAATTTGCAATTGTATTTTGGAAATTAAACATTCAACTTCCAGAAGAGTGTACTTACAACTGAATTTTACTAAGTATTTTATCCACTATGCCATGGGTCCATACAGACAATTCTAATATGGACTTTGGGAACTTTAACCTATTTCTGTTTTTAAAAGTACAACTTACTAATTAACACGATTTAGTACTACAGATATATATATATATATATATATATATATATATATATATATATATATATACACACACATACATACATATTATATACATATATATTATATAATTTTTTTTTATATATATATAAATTTAAAAAAATTGAATTGTATTCTTTGTTCAAATAATACATTTTTGCTTCAAAAAATTATTTTCCTGAATTAAATTTAAATATAAAAAAAATATAAATTTTATTTTGCTCTATCTAGTATATTGAGCTATTCCTTTTTTGGCTGGAATTGTCTCGCATAAAAATATTACATCCCAAAAATATTTTTTAAGACTGAATATCACAGGATTCAATAATCTGTGATCTTATTCACCTCAGTATTCTGAGAATATATATATATATATATATATATATATATATATATATATATATATATATATATATATATATATATTATCCATCTATAATGCAAATCTCACCTATCTGTTTAAATGTATGTATGTATGTATGTATGTATACCTAAAACTTTCGACATAGGCGACGGATTTTCACGAGATCGGTATCGTTTTGAAGCTCGACCCTTCGGATGATAAATATCGAAAAATTGGCTAAAAACATTAAAAACATTCCTTAACCCTCATCTGGGCACTTTTCTACAAAGAGGGGTCACTTTTTTCGCCAAATATATATAGTCTTTGAAGTTTTTAACCTTTAAAACTATACAAAAAAGATATATATTTTTTTATTATTCGTTAGAAAACCATCCAGTCAGTAAGTCATTTAATGACCTGCAATCACTGCATCAGATCGCTCTAGACTTTACTATAGCACTAATAATTTATTTTTTAAGGGATCATCAGTTGCTTACCATGGAACACTGTTTCGGGGGATTAAAAAACAAAACAACATATTACATCATGGCTCCCCAGCAGTGTTGATCAAACACCACCTCCCTTAATCTTAGGAAGAAGACATGTTACAAATATTTGATCTAATTTCCTATTCTTAATTGCATTATCTAACCTTTTCATGCTATAAAAATTAATTTCTTGCCTGTGAGAGTCATCTGTTTCCAAATTCAAAATGGATATATTTTTTAATTTACCAGTCTTGTATTTATAAGATTAGGATTAATCCATTTAACTACTTATTGTGTGTGTGTGTGTGTGTGTATATATATATATATATATATATATATATATATGCGCACACACACTTTATTTGCTTTTACAAAAGCAGTAATATGTTGCTACACAGTCATGAGCAGGTTTTAGTTAACTAGTTACCAGTAACTAGAGACCTCTTCAAGCCCTACAACTTACATGAAAGCAAAGATTGCAAACTTTGCTTTCATATACGCTATAGCGCCTGAAAAGTTCTCTAGTTACTGGTAACTGGCTGGCCGAAATATGCTCATGACTGTGTAGCAATATATTACTGCTTATGTAAAAAACAAATAAAGAGTATACCCTGCTCTACTTCGGTATCAAGGATTCTTGTATTAAACTTCATTGATTACTTAACCTCTGAAATCTCATATATATATATATATATATATATATATATATATATATATATATATATATATAACTACTTAATTTACTCACATAAAATTAATATACGAAAGTATAGATTTCTGCGTAAACTTTAAGTATTTACTTCAAAATTACTCAATACGTAGGTAGAGCTAGTTAGTAATTTATAAAATATATATGGCGATTAAGCTACAGTCCTGTTTCGTTGTATCACAACTCATCAGTGCCGCTAGACTAGCATCTCTCCCAAGCCAAGGATTGAACCTACAACCGTCGTGTTGACAGTCGGCAGTTCTCTTCCTCGACCATGGAAGCGACGCCCGTAAATAACTCGTCGGAATGTCTATTTAAATAGACACCCGCCACCACTTTTATAGTGCTCAAATCACCTGTTTGTAAACAAACAAACAACGAGCTTCGCATATATACACACACACACACATATATATATATATATATATATATATATATATATATATATACATATATATATACTAATTATTCATTGATAATTACCACATGCATAAAAGTAAGTCATCTATATGCACGTAGTAATCATCAATTAATAATTAATATTTAAATAATAAAAAAGTAAAAAAAAAAAAACGTCCTAAGATTTGGGCGAAAAAAATGTAAACGAAGGGCAAATAACTCCTTTCTTATAATAAGAGAAATCGCTAATATAAAAAATAAAATAACAATGCAAACAATCTTATATATATATATATATATATATATATATATACACACATATACATATGTATATATATATATATATATATATATATATATATAGTAATTTATAAAATATATATGGCGATTAAGCTACACTGAATATTCGCCGTTTCATCCACTATAGGATTCGTCAGGCTTATGCGCGAATATATATATATATGTATATATGCGAAGCTCGTTGTTTGTTTGTTTACAAACAGGCGATGTGAGCACTATAAAAGTGGTGGCGGGTGTCTATTTAAATAGACATTCCGACGAGTTATTTACGGGTGTCGCTTCCATGGTCGAGGAGGAGAACTGCCGACTGTCAACATGACGGTTGTAGGTTCAATCCCTGGCTTGGGAGAGATGCTAGTCTAGCGGCACTGATGCGTTGTGATACAACGAAACAGGACTGTAGCTTAATCGCCATATATATTTTATATATTACTATATATATATATATATATATATATATATATATGAGCAAACAGTTAATAAAACATGTTAAAAAACACTTTGAAATAAGTTAAAAACATTTAATCTGAAAAGGAAACACTAGATAAGTGGATAGTCCTTAATCCGCGGAGTTTCGAAGAAATATTTTCCTTCTCATCAGAGGGTAGGAATTAGCAAAATACGGGATCGGATTTTGATTGCAAAAGTATTTGATGAAACAACAAGTAAGTCAAAGATCTTACTTGAAAACAAAAAAAGTGAAGCAGAGGGAATATGGTGAAGAAAAACGTGATTACACATGAATAGATAGTCTGGTAGAAGATAAATAATCCAGTGACGGTAATGCATTTTGCATGCAAAATCCGATCCCGCATTTTGCTAATTCCTATCCTCTGATGAGAAGGAAAGTATTTCTTCGAAACTCCACAGATTAAGGATTATCCACTTATCTAGTGTTTCCTTTTCAGATTAAATATGTTTTTAACTCATTTCAAAGTGTTTTTTAACATGTTTTATTAACTGTTTGCTCGTATTATAAGCTCTATCTCCTATTTGGTTTTATCGAGCTTTTACATCTGGCTGAGATAACTTTATAAATATTAATTCTGTAATATTTATAATATACTTTAATTTTACCATCTTGGATCATTTTGGTAAATTTAATTGTAATTTTTATTTTATATATATATATATGTGTGTGTGTGTGTGTGTGTGTGATGAAAATAATGGCAATAGTATTCCGACAAAATAGAGAAATAAAAAGGAACAAACCGTATTATGTGTTCATCTACGTTTACGTTGATGAACACATAATACGGTTTGTTCCTTTATATATATATATATATATATATATATATATATATATATATATATATATATATTGCCGTTTCACCCCAAACAAGGCATAGTGCCACTTAGATATAAGGGGCTATTATTTGGGACAAAATTTGCAGGGATAGAATGTAGGGAGTTGAGTAACAAGATATATGTTCACATTACACTTAAACTTCTGCATGTCAGTACAGTCAGAAAAACGGGAACCTAGGAGAGAATTTCAAAGTCTAGCAGTTCATTCAAGGGAAGAAATTATTAGAGTAAAAGTCTTTCCAGCATCTAAGGAGCTCTACGATATAGGGGTGGGATTTTGCTGTTTGTCGGGTTAATCAAGGGTATTTTCCTTGAAGGGCTACCTTGCATTAAAATAGGCACAGGGATGCAACATTTATTGGTGGGACAGAGGTTGGAGTTTGGTTGACAGTGCAACTCTTTTTGAACCTTGTCTAAGAGTGAGAGACTAGTAACAGATGCACGAACCCAAATGTGGCAACAATACACAAATGGTGGGCATTGTAGATGAACAGGATACTCTCAGGTGTAAGTACCTTTCTAGCATGGTAGAGAGAGTCTACCTTCTTTGCAACAGTTTTGGAAATACCCTCGATATATTTGTTCCAATTCATGTTCTTTGTTAAGCCGAGAAGTTTGAATGAAGAGCTTTCAGGTAAAATATCATTAGCCATGGTTATCAGTGGTTGGAAAGGTTTTTTATCATTATTAAAGGAAAGCAGCTTCGTCTTGGCAGCATTGAATGTTACCATCTATTTATGTTACTGTAAATGTTTGCTGTCCTGTTTATTATTTATTCATTACTTTATTATTTAATCGTTTACTTCTACCTTCGTTTCTTGTTACTTTTACTACTAAGGGTACTTTTAAGTGTCTGTGTTCTTACATATATACGTGTGTGTGTATGCTCTTATGTATCTTACATGCAGTTCACTGTTATGTGTGTGTGTGTGTGTGCGCGTTCTTATCCTTACACCGTTTCTTGCCTTGGAAGGTCTCAAGACATGTATGTGCAAATAACATAATGTGTCATACCTGCTTGCCTTGGCCAGCAGATGATATTTTCTTGGACGCTGGTCTACCATCTCGTTGGGAAGTGGCCACTGCAGACAGATGCATCGATAAACAACAAGATGGATTTGAAGCTTCAATCTTTTATTTCAAGGCGAGCCTATCATCTCGAACCCTGATTGTTGGAGAGCCGAGATTTCCCGTCTGCATTCTCTGCTGCACAAAACCAACTCTACGCCCATGTGGTCGTCAACCGGAAGCCTACGACCATAATTCCCGCGTCACCCCGAATTTCCGGTGCATTCTCTCTAGATTAATACCTGTCAAACCTAACCTTTTGTGACCCTGCCAAGTCGCTGATGGGAAATGAAAATATACTTACATAACTTACTATTTCTAAAACTACCTATATAGCAATTAAGCTGGGATTCCCAATACTACATTTATGCTCCCATTCCAATACAGACAGGATGTCTTCCTCTAAGGTTTCAGCCATTTTCTTTAGATTTCTTTCATTCGTTTTCCTCTCATGTTCGTTATAGAGTGTCCTATCATCATCAAATATATTCATCTCGGAGACAATTTTATTAGGGAAGACATTCATCATTAAGAAGAATAATAAAGATCCAAGGATCGACCACTGAGGCACAGCTGCATTTATGTTATGTTGTTTTGATGTAAGACTATCGAGGGCAATCTGGATTTTTATAAATGATTGTACCAAGAATTCTTCATAAGTTTTGGTTTCGATTATAGCTAATGGCACTCCAATAATCTATTTTTTTAAAATAATTTTATCAAGAAAACTTCATAAGTCTTGGTTTCGGTTTCAATGATAGCTTAAGGAACTAAAGTTATATATATAAGTTTGGGATTCGGTTTCGATTCAAGCTGATGAACTCAAGTCATATAGATATATTTTTTATTTTTGAAATCGCAACTTTATAATATATAAAAATCGATAGAACATTAACTCTATAATAGTATATAGGAAATCTGCAAGAATTAAAATATAATACTTAAGTGTATTTTACGACCTGGCTACGCCGGGCGTCCCTGCTAGCTTGGATAAATACTTTTGCAGTTTTAACAAAAGAGCTACAATAATATCAGAGCGTTTTTATTTACGCTGAACATCTACAGAATGCCAACATCAATATATAACATATGAATCAGTCCCCTGTAGAATTTCCACAGGTTCCGCTAGTGTAAAATATTCGTCCAGTAATACCATAAGATTTAAGTCCCATATTATGTTAGATTCTATCCTAAGTCTGCTTAGTAGATGATCATTCAACAAGATACACACGGAGAAGGTCGGAGGGTACATGAACCGAAACGTTGTGCATATAAGTAAAGATGGGAACAGTAGTTTGAATAAGTCAAATAATACAAACGATCAATCCTCATCTTAAAAATTCAGAAACATATTTGAAAATTATTTGTTTATTAAAATAAGTGTACCTGTTACCCCAAAATAATTGGGGGGTGGGGGCATTTATTTTTTTTTTTCGTTTTATCTGACAGCAAAACAAAGGAAATTTATTTTTTCTAAATGAAATAATATAATTAGACAAAGTTGAATTTACTAAAATAAGCCTTAGGATAAAATGTTTGAAGAAAAAAAAAAAAGAAAGGGAAGAAATAATTAAAAGCCCCCATTGGATGTGTGTGGGGGTGGGGGGAGAAGAGTAGGAAAGGATGGAAAAGTTTGATTGAATCAATTGAAGTAATCGATAAAAGAGAACAAAGGGATGAACAGTGTAATAAAAATATGTTGATCTTCGATTTCAATTTCCTCTTCTCAGGAAGACATTTTTTTGTTGAACAAAAATTACTGACGGAAGTTGACAGTTACAAAAATCATATTCATATTCCCTTGAAAATCAATAATAGTCATATTGATAAAAACTGTCTTTACCAATTAACGCATGTAGTGTATACATATGTACGTGTCTTTACATGTGAATGCATATAAATTAAATATACACACATATATGTACAAATGTATACACACACACACACACACACATATATATAGGGTGTGGATTATAATCATAGTAGAATAAATAAATAGAAAATGCATATCCAGAACAGTTTAATAACATAGATTAGGTAAAAAGAATATTAGTTGTTTTAATTAAAAAAAAGTTATTATTTCTTAGGTTCGTGGGGTTAAGAGCATATACGCAGCAGTATAGTAAGGAGGAAGGGGTAACTATTATAGGTACCTTAATTTTTAAAGGGTGGATTCAATCCCTCTTGCTCCTTTCAAAAATAAATTAATGTCATTAGACTGCACTTTCATGACTGCTACATGTCTAAAATCTTATTTTCTGTATTAATAGCATTAGTCATAATAATAATAATAGTAATAATAATAATAATAATATAATGATAATAATAATATAATAATGATATAATAATAATATAATAATAATGATAATATAATAATAATAATAATATAATAATAATAATAATAATAATAATATAATAATAATAATAATATAATACTAATATAATAATAATAATATAATAATAATTGTAATAGTAGGAGCAGTTGATCTTCCTCCCTGTCACACCTGGCAAGTCAAGAATGTTCCATGCTATTGAGTAGTTTTGAACTCTATAAGTGATTGTCATTTTTTAGTGCTGCAGAAGACCAAGATAAAGAATAACTTGAACTCACCTTTTCGTAACAACAACATTTATTTCCTCATTCTCCCACCAGGCGTGACTTCTCATTAAGGCTGTAACGTCACTCATGTCTCTAACGTGATCGTCTTCTCTTTCTGCTTTTTATAGTCTTTTTCTTTACCTGTGATGCCATTTCGCATATGTGTGTCTGTGCTGTTACATTACCAGTAGTATTAGGTGCAAAAATAGTAGTAGTTTATGCTCTTCTATGACACAGCTAGCTTTTCAAGGATGCATGTTAAACTTTATGTGATTCTGTCAAATAACTTTCTAAGTGTTTGTTGCTTTTTAGTCTTGGTTAGGCAACTGGAGATGTCCATTTTCATTATTTGTATTATTCAGACTATACAGCATAATCACACTGACACACTGGTTCTCGTTAGATCACCTAAGTTAAGCAATGTTGAGCCTGGTCAGTACCAGATGGATGACCAATTTGGGAAATTCCAGGTGCTGTATGTAGGAAGACATTGACACCTCTCTGCAAGAATTGCAAAAACCTAACGTTATCATCTCCTCTAACGAGGATATACATGTGACTAAGGAACCACGTATGAATTTCATACTCCCATGGAACTTCCTCCTTTGGAGGAAGCCAGTTAAACCCACACAGGGTTAGTGCCATTTCCATTCCATTATTATTCAGATTATTGTTGAATGTTATTCTCACAATGGTTCAAATAATGGATTCTCCGATCTTCTTCAGGTACATCTTGTCGAACTTGGGGAATCTGTACAGGTTTTTTAATGGAACCCTTTTATGTTAATCCATGGGAGTAGCATGTTCTCGTTGTATCAGCTATGACTAGGTAGAAATCTCAAGTATTATATTCTTAGAATCAATCGCACTGAGGATTGAACCTTCGAGCTCCAGAAGAACATCACTTAGCACTGAATTTTACTTTGTACTTTATCCATTACGCCACATTGTGAGAATAGTAGTGGTGAGACAACTAAAGATGCTGCACTTCTACTAAGTGGTGTTGAGCACTGCGTTTACTTTTAATTTTTAGTGTGTAATTAAGTATAGTAAATGCTTACCTCTTTTTCCATTTGGTTACTAGCTTCTGAGTCCAGCACCACAAAATCTCTTACAAAGATTCACCTGAAAAGACAAATAAAAAGAATATCACAAATAAATTTTAAATAAATTCTTTTTTTTTAATTAAAAAAAAAAATGAATGCGTATTTGTAGATCTACATGAAAAATTATAACAAAAGAAATCTCAACATAACATGGAACATGATATTCGTTGGGACTATGTTGCTGTCAATGTCTACTATATAAGAAAAATCAACATCTATAGTGGCTGTGACTAAATGCCTAGTAGCTGCTTGTAAACAAATAAAAATTGGTACAAATTTCTGATTTTGTGCAACATGTAGGGTCCGGGAGCAAACAAAAAAAGTATAAAGAAAGAAAGAAACAAACATACAAAAAAAAAATGGTTGCTGCACCAAATTATATAGCGGCGAGTCTCATGAAGTAACGAGATTTCTCATTACCTCACATGCAAATGAGATACTGCTGGCTAGAATAAAAAGCTCGTTTTTTTTAACAAATAGTGCTAAATTTTGGAGTCGTGATAGCAGTGTGCCAAATTTGGAGTTGAGATCTTTGCCTGGAAGTACTAACAGTAATAATACAATATCATATCTGGTAAATGGTATATAATAATAAAAGAGTGCTCAGTATTCTAGATAAAGCAAAAATGTTTAAATGCAACGTTTCCGAGGAGAAATAAGTTCTTTGTCTTTTGTTATTATGTTGCATAGTACACAAAGTACACAGTGTTGTGCATGACCAATACAAGCAATAATACAATATCATGTTGGATAAGTGCTTTACATTAGTCAACTCAAAGTTCTCAATATCCTGGATATAGCAGGTATGTTTAATAGCAGTGTTGCCTGGGAAAAAACAACATCATTATGTTTCATTATGGTATTTTATACAGGAAAATCTATTCAGATGCCCTGATTGGTCATCTAAAAAGATGAAATTTCCATTTTTGAAATCATCTTCTATACATTCTTTCATTCTGACATTCTCATCCAGTAAATATTCTGAGTCGTTTAAGCATCAGGATTACCATTTTTAAATTCAAACCTATTTGATTTCTATATTTTGATTTCTAGTCCACAAATTCCAAAATTTCATCATGACAAGTTTCAAGAAAAAATACACGATTAAACCCGGTTCTCCAACTTCCAACGTAGACCCCTACTACCATGTCTCCTTCTCCAACATCAGGGGTCTACGTTCTAACCTTCCAGAGGTTGAAACCCAATTACAGGAGACTAAACCAGACCTTTTATTTTTAAGTGAAACTGGCATTGGACAGGCTATTTCCCTAGATGAGTTTGCAATTACAGGATACTCTAACTTAACTTCTAAATCTGACCCCCAAGATCGCCATGGGCATGGAATATGTGCCTATATTAAAGATAGCTTTCCATGTGGGAGGGACATCTCCAGGGAAGATCCTAACTTACCCTATATGTGCTTCCGGGTTGCTTTAGCTCACACTACTGCATTTATATTTACTCTCTATCGCCCCCACAACAGCGGAGTTACTATCTTTCAAAGCATATCTGAGAAAATTGACCAAGTCCTTTCTACTTATCCTTCAGCTAACATTCACGTATGTGGAGACTTCAATGTTCACAACGTCGAATGGTTGACCCACTCAAACAAGACCGATGATGAGGGGAGGTTCTGTCATGATTTCTCCATTGCCTATGACCTCACTCAGATTGTTCAGGAACCTACCCGTGTGCCCGATAATGACGGCCAGTATGCGAGCCTACTAGACCTTTTTCTCACAACTTGCCCTGAACTATGTTCAGTTTCTGTTCTGTCGCCTCTTGGATCTTCCGACCACTCTGTTGTATCAATTAAGATAAAAATGAAATGTAATAAGTCCCCAGATGTACCACTTCATCGTACAGTATATCGATACACTAAGGCTGACTGGGATAGCTTCCGTACATTTATATCTGATCTACCGCTGCATTCCATGTTTAAAAAGGATGTGTCCTCTATAGTATTAGACCTAACTGAATGGTTAATTGTAGGTATTGACCATTTCATACCCTCTAAAAAGTTTCAGCAAAAACCTAACAGCCAGCCATGGTTCTCTCCAGAATGTGCTGCTGCCATTGCGCACAGAAATCACTTTTTCCACTGCTTCAAACGTAATAGATGTATGGAAACTAAAGCCGTTTTCAGGACTGCCAGCAACCATTGTAAGAAAGTAATAAGGAACGCAAGAGAGTTGTATGCTCAATCTGTTAAGTCCAAAGTAGCTGAGCAGCGGCTTGGTTCCCACCAGTTTTGGCAAATAGCAAACAGAATCCTGAACAGAAGCGTGTGCTCCATCCCAACTATTATCAATGGACCTGAGGTAATCTCGTCAGCATCAGACAAAGCCAAACTCTTTGTCAAGAACTTTGCAGCTAATTCTACCCTTTGCGACCAAGACCGCCAACCCCCAATATTTCCTCCTGTATCAGAAAACACGCTATGTGATATACGTATATCTGTACGTGATGTTGCCAAGCTAATCAAAAACCTTGATTCCAGTAAAGCAACTGGCCCTGATGGTATTCCAATTATAGTACTCAAAAAACTTCAACCTAAACTAGCGCCCATACTTACAAAACTGTTTAAACGTTGTCTTAAGGAGAATAGTTTCCCATCTCCCTGGAAAATCTCATCAGTATGCCCTGTATTTAAGAATTCAGGTGATCGCTCATCCCCCTCTCAGTACAGGCCAATAAGTCTCCTGTGCGTCATGAGTAAGTTGCTAGAATCTGTGTTAAATACAGAAGTAATCAAACATCTCAACAAAAATAACCTTCTTAGTGACACTCAATATGGTTTCCGTTCTGCTAGATCTACAGCAGATGTCCTTACAGTTATATCGCATAGGATTAGCAAATCTCTCGACGGTGGCAATCTTTCTAGGGCAATTGCTCTTGACATATCTAAAGCCTTTGATAGGGTATGGCATAAAGGTTTACTTCATAAGATCGCTAGCTATGGTATAGCTGGAAATGTCTTCTCAATTATTAAATCATTTCTTTCTGATAGGTTCATAAGAGTAGTAGTTGAGGGGCAAAAATCAGAAGCTCACAGTATTAATGCCGGTGTCCCTCAGGGATCCATCCTGGGCCCAACTCTTTTCCTGATCTACATTAATGATCTTCCAAATCATATCCTTACATCATTTGTAGACATTTATGCTGACGACACTACCATTTATGGTACCACATCTAAGACAGTAAACGAGCAAGTACTCTCCAATTCTCTCTCCTCTGATCTTGAGCATGTAGTACAATGGGGAAAGGAGTGGCTGGTTACTTTTAATGCATCTAAAACCAAGCTTCTCTCTTTACATCATCAACATTTTAATCCACATTTGTCATCAATTGAAATGAATGGCTCTCGTCTTCAGGAGGCCTCAAGTTTTTACAAGCTTCTGGGCTTGACCATTACTCCTGATCTTAAATGGAACACGTATATCAAATCTGTTGCCAAGGCCGCTGGAAAAATGGTGGGATCTTTCTATCGATCCAGTAGATATCTCACTGCTGATGCTATTCTCTATCTATATAAGAGCCAGGTACGTCCAAGGATGGAATACTGTTGCCACATCTGGGCAGGAGCTGCTAGAAAGGACTTGTCCTGCCTTGATAGAGTTCAAAATAGACTTCGTAGCCTCGTAGGAGATGTCCTTTTCTCCTCCTTGCAACCTCTATCTCACAGAAGAGATGTTGTGAGTTTGTCTCTGATGTATCGTTATTTTCATGGAAAGTGTTCAAATGAGCTTCAATCTATGGTCCCCCCTCGGCAAACTTTCACAAGAAACACTCGTCTAGCTGTAAACACTATCAATAATTTCCCCCACTCTTTATCTGTGCCTAAACCTAAACGTAGATTCCATGAACAAAGCTTCTTTCTTAGAACTGCACGCCTGTGGAATTGTCTTCCGTTTTCCTGCTTTCCGGCTGACTACAATATGGTTGTGTTCAAGTCTAAAGTAAATAAGTTCTTGATGAGCCGTTCCATATAAGTTATCAAATTTACCAAATTTTCCTTACTAATGATTACTATATTGTCCAATTTCTACTGTACACTCTTTAACCCTTATCCTTGAGTGGCCTTTGGGCCTTGATAATGTGGTGATGCCTATGTAAAAAAAAAAAAAAAAAAAAAAAAAAAAAATTTGAGACACATATTTGCATGTTCCATTAAATTCTCGTTTACTGCCTAAACGTAGATTCCTATTTACAATGCCTCTCCACGGGACAAAGTTAGACACCAGGGTCGTTTTTTTAATGTGCAAAAAAAGAACAAAAATAAAAGTTGTCTCAGTCGTGTAGGATTTCTCCTCCACTGAGAGAGAACAAGAAATTGAAGTGCAGCATCTGAAGAACAGGTGCTACACTTTGATCTTCGCTCCTGTTGAATTAGTAAAAAAGTTAAGAGCATTAATTTTCCTCTTCCTTGTTGATCTGTTAACTGCGTTACTATATATCTGTCTTGTGGTCTCACTGGATTCAAGGACAATAATTCATCTAGTCTAGTGGAATATCCTGTGTGTGTGTGTGTGTGTGTGTGTGTGTGTGTGCGTGCGTGCGTGCGTGCGTGCGTGCGTGCGTGCGTGCGTGCGTGCGTGCGTGCGTGCGTGCGTGCGTGTGTGTGTGTGTAAACTTATCAAGAACTGGTCCTGAAAGTAACTTCACTCATGATCACGAATCAAACGACTTAGATTTTTCTTTGCAAACTATTTTCATTTTTGAAAGTCCCATTATATACCATTAGTTTCCACTTCTTGCGTCCAGATCACAGCTTTCAAATGTTAAATGGAATTAAATAATTACAGCATTTATGAGTTATTACTAACATTTATAGTATGATTTACGTTTGTATGCAGTGAAAATGGTATGATATTTCATTTTTCGAAAACTATCCTTTGGCAACAATTAATGAATAAAAATATTGAAAAATGGCCAAATAAATTTTAACTAAGATGAAACAAAAAGAAAAAGAGAAAACAAAGAAAAATGTTACACGAATAATTGAACAATATTAATTTTCTCCCAGAAGAGTCATTTGGGTAATTATTTGAAAATTCATGAGAATAAAATGAACGCTTATTATTCAATTACTTAATTGTAATGAGCAAATTTTTTGCAATTGAACTGACTCCACCTGCTAATAGGGGGAAAACAAAGAAAAACAAAAAACAAATTAATTCAAAAACAAATTAGCTTTTTTTTCCCCAAATAACTTAATAGTACATATTTCACTAAAATATTTTTTTAGCTTTTTTCAAGCAAACTCATTTATTAGTTTTAGTAGCACTTATTTAAATCTATATATATTTCTGTCTGTCTGTCTGTCTGTTCCACTTTTTCTCAGAAAGTACATGGTCGATCTGGCTACAATTTTGTATGGACCGTTGTTATGATGAGGTAAGGTGAATTTAGTATTATACTATTCGCTCGATGCACAGTTAAGAATCAGTAGACTAGTCACTATAATACCACATTTACTGTTAACATTTTCTTGGAAATTATTGAGTCGATCTGGCTAAAATTTTGTATGGATCTTTGTAATAATAAGGTGTAGAGAACTAAGTATTATGGTATCCATTCGATGCGCAGTTTGGGATTCATAGAGATTAATAGTGATTCGTATTTAATGCAAAAATGAGCATAAATTTAACCATATTCATCCATCAACTTGGTATAAAGCACTCATTCTAAGTCAACAATCTAGTATATATATATATATATATATATATATATATATATATATATATATATATATATATATACTAGATTTTTTAGCCTATTAAAATGAGCAAAAATTATAGATTGTTGACTTAGAATGAGTGCTATATATTAGAATGAATGATATATATATATATATATATATAATTCAAACACGGTAGTCTTTGAATATATGGCTTAGCGTTAGTTTTACTCATTTAGAACTGCTTTAAAGTTTCACTACTCATTTTGCCACTAAATTTCAAACAATTTTTACAGTTCACAGGTCACCTTCCCAACCATATTTTGAAAAAAAAAAAAAAAAATGAATTTCAATTTTCGTTTAGTAAAATTACTGTGTTCCAAAATTCTCAAGATTTGTAAGGAATGTAGCAACGGTTTTTTCTGATTGGCTGTTGGTTACCATAGCATTCAAATCTGTTACGCTATCTCAAATCGGGTGGGAACGGTGGAGATGATGATGCAACAAGATATTAAAAAAACTGTTGCTAATAATTCACCTCTGTCCCGATCTGTCGCTCAGATGTATTGTCGCTGATAATTCACCGTCACTGTGCTCAAACGCTATCCGAGCTTTGCTCGCCGGCAAAAAACTGACTACTGAATAGATGCCCCAATCCAGGGAGAAAAAAGAGAGACATCAAAGAGAAAGAGAGAGAGGTGTAACAAGCGAAATAGCGAGAAAATATTATTTCAAAGCAAAGTCTGGAAAACTCATGGATAACATAGAAAAATGCGAGCATGAAAAGTAATATGGTTAAGATTAAACTTAGAAAAGTAAAAGGACTAGTTGTTAAAAAGAGAAAAGAAAAAGACAAAATATTCTAGTAAAAAATATAATAAATTTATAACTTAAAATATTGCAGTATTAATTAAGAATTGATTATATAATGTTAAATTTAATTTTCAAAAATCTTAATGCTGCAATATTTTAAGTTATAAATTTAATATATTTTATAAGAATATCTTTTCTATTTCTTTTGCAGTTTTAACAACTAGTCCTTTTACTTTTCCATGTTTAATCTTAACCATATCACTTTTCATGCTCACATTTTTCTATGTAATATATATATACTCTTATTTTTTGTATCTAATTAACATTGATTTACCCTTTTTATAGGATTCTTTGTTAATCAAATTGTTCTAAAATGATAACTGTTAGAGCGGTAATGTTTTAATATATACCGATAAAATTATTTCCAAAACTTTCACATATAAAAAAGAAAAAAAACTTTTTGGTTCGACTGGGGCCTACGGGGAAATTAATGTATTTCTTTTAAGCTCAAATGAATAATGTTAATTTATAGTTGTCTATTAACGTTAATTCAAACCAGTAATTACTTTCAACAGTTCAACAATTAAAGACTTCAAAATAGTTTTCTAATTTTGAACTGGAATAGATTGTTGTCCATTTTCTTATTTATTAAAAACTAGCCTGGGTGGCCGGCGATTTTTTTTCACAATATAGCTGAAAAGTTGATCTATAAACTGTAATAATTGTTTGAAATTTGGCAAAAAAATTAGTGAGCGGTGAAGCTTTAAAGCAATTCTAAATGACTAAAACTGCCGTGTTTGAATGATTATATATATATATATATATATATATATATATATACATAGTGACCCCAAAAAACAAAAAACATAGAAAGTATATCTAGAACATATGCTGTAGAACGGGGAAACAAAGGCCAAAGACCCAAGTGTTTTGATGTGATGTTTTAAATATAATAAACTAGTTATGACAAAAGTTTCATTTCAGTCGGACAAAACACTAAACGGGGCCTAATTAGATTGGGGCCCGTTTTTTGGGGGGTCACCCTGTATATATATATATTAGTCATCCACATACAGTACTATTTTGCTGTTTCACAGCTCATCAGTGCGGCTAGACAAGCAACTACCTCAATCCAAGATTGAAACCCGACCGCCCAAACTCCAGGCGGAGCTTCTAACCATTGTGCTTGGCTGCTGCTATACGGGCAGTGAATTAACAATGTTTTGACATTGTCCAAATACCTAAGCTCAATTTGTTTACACAAAGAGCATCGCTTAATATGCTAATGGTAATTTGTGTATCACTTCCCAATATGCACAACTAGGGAGCATTATAGTCATCCACATGCAGTACTGCTTCACTGTTTCACAGCTCATCAGTGCGGCTAGACAAGCAACTACCACAAGCCAGGATTGAAACCCGACCGCCCAAATGACAGTTTGAACTTCTAACCGTTGCGTTATTTGATTTTTATTCTTCTTATAGACATATATTTTTTTATTCATTCATTTCCGGTTTCGATATAAGCTAATGCACACAAGTCATATGGGCATATTTTTTTTATTTTTAAAATCACAACTTTATAATACATAAGAATCAACAATTTTATAATACATAAGAACTGATAGAAAATTGACTTTATAATAAGAGATACTTAATCTGCATAAATTAAAATATCATATTTAAGCGTATTTTATGACCGGGCTATGCTGGGTATCCCTGCTAAATTAAATGAAAAAGTTTGATCCATGTCCAACATCTAAAATTTCAAGTGTTTAGACCCAAAATTGGCGGAGGAGTTTGGTAGAGTTTTCAAAGGTCAAATCGTTGAACTTTGACCCTTGGCAACCAAATTTCTGGCCGAAAACCGATTAAAACGATTTTCCCAAATCTCAATATCCCTTATGTTAAATCTCGAGTCTGTAGACTGAAAATTGACAGAGTAATTTGATAGAGAAATGTACACGCACAGACACACACGCGCAGACAGAAATTTCACTTTTATAGATATATAGATAATCTTCAGATGTCAAGTTAAAGTTCAGAAAAAAAATGTTCATCTACCTTTTCCTTTAAAAATAAATCTATGATTTTTTCCGTTTTATATTTTTATATACATTTTTGAACAGAAAGAATTATCTCCAATCAAATGGATCGTTAGGGACGTCTGTTGGACAGTGATATCGATTCCGTGAGAGGTTTCCATTGAACTATATCACTTTGGGGTCAAACATTTTCTTTCTGCATAATAATCTCTTTGGATCACCCCTCCACCCAATCGAACATTTACGACCATAGTTGTCAACTTTTATAAGACACCGATGACCTTTGATGTATGAGAGTTGCTGATGACCTTTGATGTTTCAATAAATCTTTTTGATTTTGAAGGCATGATTTCAGCTTATCGTTTTAAGGTTGAACATTTCACATAAACTTTTACTCGTCACAGGCGATACAAGTGACTTTTTTATTTGATTGCAGAAGAAATCAATAGATTGAGAAATAAAAAGAACATATGGGGAATAAATATATCGACCGAAGACGAAAGTGGAGGGGGCAGATAAAAAAAGATGTGCTAGCAAGAACGGTTTCCAAATGAAGAAAATTATGGACAAAGACACAGATTTGAATGGCACAAAGTCGAGCGCAAATTTCTACAAAGGTTCAATGGTTATATATATATATATATAAAAAAAGAAAATTAAATAATAAAAATATTTTTTTTTTAATAAATAAAATTACAATAAACATTTTTTATATTTCAATAGAAAATATATTGAGAAAAAAAAACGAAAATTATTTAAATTCTGAAAACAATCTTCAGTTCTTGTCACATAAACCAGTTAACCCCTCTCTTAAAATATAAGTTATTGTTACTGTCACAGCCAGTTGACACATTCTAAGAGAATTAACAAATTATTTTTCCCTTGTTTTATTTACATATTTTTTTAAAAAATACAACCAATTCTGTTTGGCAAACAATAATACAATCATGCTTCAATTACCATGTTGGGAAAGGGTGATAAAAATTTACACAGAAAAGGATACAGTAGTGCAGTACCTGTTCAAATTCACATTGAATTATTGGTGCATTTATTACCTCACTTAGAAGTTTATTCTAAGGTCCAGTGATTCCGATTGAGAAAGCAGCTCTTTTTTGATTGAATCAAAATAGGCAATAAAATAGTTTCTTGTAGTGCCAGTATGGATCTCTTTCTGATATAGGAGTTCTAAGGTATATCATAATGGCCACCGATGAGATTATAGGTCATTGATGAGATCATCACATTATCCTTGGTAGTCAAGGGAGAAAACCAACTTTAATTTCATAACACTCAAACCTCTACTCGATCTCAATTCAATTTATTCAGTCATAGGTTAAAACGTTACATGTTTCGTCGCCATTAAGAAGGGCTCTGGAAGAGAGAAAAGAGAGAAGGAAAGTGAACAAAGAGGGAGGGGCAACGAAATGCCGCATTTTCCATTTGCATATCGGCTCCCTGGAATAAAAATGTAAATTGTCTTAGTTCAGAAGGATTTCTCTTCACTGAATAAGGACAAGTATATTTTGCAGGTCAGATGGCGCCTCCTTTGGGGAAGGGGCGCCGACTTTTCAATTCTGCTTTCTGACTCTTGTGTTACACAGCAGTCCTGAACAAGGTTGCACATGATGGTTAACCAATCACAAATTCCACCGTCAAAGGCTGACCACTTTCGAACCAGACAATTTAACTAATCCCTCGTTGAAGGTTGTTTTCCAGGTTCACAGCTATCTTACAATATGCTTATAGGCAGAAAGACAGGGAGGATTATATTATCATATTGTGAATTAGTTGTATCTCCTGGTGGTAAACTGAATACAAAAACTATCAAAGACATTGTTGCAACAGGACAGATTGCAAAGACTTTAGATGGAGGGGTTGGTAAAGTGCAACAGTTTGAATATTGTCAACATTGTCAAAATGCAGCAGAGACAGTCACTATAAGAAACTTCCAACTTACACATGTGAACCTGTAGGAAAACGCATGACTTACCTAACTAGCATGTGTGCATAATTCAATGGGTCGGTCTTGGAATGAAATGAAGGAAGAAAAAAGAAACAAAAATGGCTGCCTTATCTCTTTATATGCCTGCAATATTACCACCTGGTATGCAGATGAGATGCTCCTGGTTGGAGATAAACGAGGGTTGATTTTTCAGAGAGGAGGTTCATTTTGAAGTTGGATTTTGAAGAAGTAAGTTCGATCAGCAGAAGTGCTTTTGGAGTTGAGAGAAGGTGCGTTATGTATACAGACGTGTGGAAGTCAGTGAAAAAGATCGTTCTGGTTGGAAGTTGGAATTTAACCAAGAAATAACACGTGGATTATTTAATTATAGAACCACAGCCTCGTAACAAGATTGCCATTTATGACTTAAATGTTTAATAACTAAAACATCTTCTCAGAAAATTTTTCCTAATTTTAAAAGACAATGTTTTTGCAACAGCATCCACTTTGGTTGAGTTGAGTTGGTTTCTTCCCTGGCCTGCACTACATCCCATATCATAGCAGCTCATGCACAGCCGTATAAAGCAAGGACACATGAGATAGCTAACTAATCACGAGTGAAGCATCAAAGTCCAACTACCTGTGGACGAGAGAGCTCTTCTAGGTTCTTCATGATAGTTGTTGTCTAGGCCCTCAGCTGTCCACCAATCTAGAAAGGTAAGGAAGATTACATTGTGAATTGGCTCTCTCTTTAGGTGACAAGCTGCATATCCAAAACATTGAAAACATTTATGCAATTGTACAAATGCCAATGACTTTACATCGAGGTGCTGGCAGAGAATAGCAGAGAACTTGGACACAATAACCCCGCAATGTAAGGTGTTGCGGAGGTAGAAATTGTCACAAATATTTGTGATTCATGGGCAGCTAAAATATCATACAATGAGATTGCATATGTAGTGACACTGGTATTAATTTAACCCCTTCCACTCTGTCTAAAATGCCATCTCTCTTTTTCTTATTGTTTAAATATCTTAAGTAGCCATAATGTAATAGATGACCTAAGAATAAAAAGAAAAAATTAAGAAAAATAAAATGAAATAATAATGCAGACTCGCTGGACCTGTAGAAATTACACAGGGGAAAGAGTCATATGTAATATACTGATGTTGGCATTCTGTAGATGTTCAGTGTAAATGGAGATGCTCTGATATTATTGTAGCTATTCTGTTAAAACTGCAAAAGTATTTATGCAAGCTAGCAGGGACGCCTGGCATAGCCAGGTCGTAAAATACGCGTAAATATGATATTTTAATTCTTGCAGATTTCATATATATTATTATAGAGTTAATGTTCTATCGATTTTTATATATTATAAAGCTGCGATTTCCAAATAATAAAAAATATATCTATATAAATTGTTCATCAGCTTGAATCGAAACCGAATCACAAACTTATAACTTTAGTTCCTGCAGCTATAATCGAAACCGAAACCGAGACTTCTGAAGAATTTTTGATAAAATTATTTACAAAAAAATGATTATTGGAGTGCCATCAGCTATAATCGAAACCGAAATCAAAACTTATGAAGAATTCTTGATAAAATTATTTATTACAAGAAATGGAAGTACATAATTAAAGAACCCGACATCTGTGTGGAACGCCATTGAAAACTTCAATTATAACCCAGAAGATGTCACTTTTGTCCATTTCTATAGATGATATGAAGATATTTTTGCATCGGATTGTGGTACATGGACAGGCATCAAAAAAGTTAGGCTTTTGCTAAGAAAATTGGGAACAGCCGAACATACAAAGTTCGTGAATTTTATTCTCCCAAAAAAGACTAGTGAGTTGAACTTCCAAGAGACAGTTACGCTACTGACAGAACTGTTTTCTACAAAAAAAATTTCTTTTTCACAGGAGATATAAGTGCATGAATGTCACTAGAAGAGAGAGAGACGACTACACTATTTATGCAAGTATAGTAAACAAGCATTGCGACGACTTTAAACTGGAGGAATTATCATCAGATAATTTTAAATGTTTAATTTTTGTGCAAGGACTGGTCTTAAATAAAGACGCTGAAATCAGGCGTTTTAAATAACCTTGAAAATGAGCCGAATTTAAAACTACAAGTCTTAGCGGAAGACTGAACAGTTTGTTGCGTTGAAACAAGAGTCGTGATATAGAGGAAAGCGGAGTATCGCACATTAAAAATATCTGGTAGAAAGAAGACATCCATTAAACTTACAAAAATTGAACCTGAAGAACGAAATATCCGGAAATATGTACAGGTTAAAATGTTTAAAAAGAAAGTAAGACTACGGCTTGATAGTGGGTCTGACATTTCAATTTTTAGTGTACATACATGGAAGAAGCTTGGGAAACCTATGATTAAATCACATGAAACTGCGAGAAGCATCAGTGACGAAAAAATCATTTTCAAAGGAGAATTATTGACGAATATTTCTTTTCGGAATAAGACCGAAAAAGCGACCATTTTTGTCATGCGGAAATCAAATAAACTCTTTGGGACTGATCTGTTCGAAAAGTTTAGACTATGGGATATACCTTTAAGTTTTTTTTACCAGAAGATTAAGGATTCGAATGTGGAGGCAGAAAAACTTAAGAGAGAGTTAAAAAAGAAATTTCCAGACGTATTTTCAGGCAGTCTTGGAAGGTGTACAAAAGCAGTAGCAAAATTTGAAGTCAAAGCAAATGAACAGCCAGTGTTCAGAAAGAAAAGGAACGTTCCATACACCGCTATAGAACAAATAGACGGTGAATTTGAAAGACTCGAAAACATGGGTGTCATTGAAAAAATTGATCATAGTGAGTGGGCTGCACCAACAGTTTACATTAAAAAGAAGAGCAAAGAGATTCGGGTTTATGCCGACTTCTTGACCAGCTTAAACAGGGCATTACAAGAGCACCATTATCCGCTTCTGAGCCCTAAAGAAATATTTGCGAAACTGAGTGGAGGGAAATATTTTTCTAAAATCGACCTCAATGACGCGTATTTGCAAGTTCCAGTCGATGAGGAATGTTCAAAGCTGCTATGTATCAAAGGATTGTACAAGTTTAACAGATTTCCTTTTGGGGTCAAAGTCGCCCCTGCGATTTTTCAGCAAATTATGGACATTATGTTAATGGATTGAATTTCGCAGTTGGGTACCTGGACGATGTGTTAATGAACAGCGCTAGCCAAGAACAACACAAGGATCATGTAAACCAAGTATTCGAAAGGATCCAGGATTATGGATTTAAACTAAAACAGGAAAAATTTACGTTTTTTCACGAGGAAAATAAAATACTTGGGGCAAATCATCGATGAACATGGAAAAAGGCCGGATCCAGATAGATCGAGTGCAATAAGAGAAATGCCTACTCCTGAAAATATTGCGTCTCTACAAAGTTTCTTAGGGTTGGCGAACTACTACAATGTATTCGTGTCAAATATGCATAAAATAAGATCACCATTAAATGAACTGTTAAGGAAGGACCAAAAATGGGTTTGGATGCAAGAGTGCGAAGAAGCATTTCAGGAAATTAAAAATATATTAACATCTGACTTGTTTCTGGCACACTATAATCTCAAGCGTAATATTGTAGTTGCAAGCGATGCCAGCACCTATGGCATAAGAGCAAGCATATTCCACAAAATAGATGATGGAAAAGTAAAACCCATAGCCCATGCATCCCAGACACTTTTGCCAGCTGAAAAAAATTACTCGCAAATTGAGAAAGAAGTGCTAGCCATTATATTCGCGGTAAAGAAATTTTATTGTTTCCTGCATGGTAGGCAATTTCTGTTACAAACAGGTCACAAACCATTATTAATGATTTTCGGATCGAAAAAGGAACTACCACAACATATAGCGAATAGACTCCAAAGATGGGGTACCATGCTTCTGAATTATAATTTTCAAATGGAGTATGTACCATTTAAATAAACTTGATCATACAGACGGGCTATCAAGGTTAATACCTAAGCAGACAGAAGGAGGATATGATAATAGCAGCTATTCAAGCAGAAGTTGAGGTAAAAAAAATACTTTATGTGACATGATAAGAGAACTTCCAGTAACGCTTGATGAGATTAAGAGTAAGGCAGAGGTAGACGAATTTATTATAAGCATGGAAGAAAAAAATCAACAATAACCAACTGGATGAGGGAATCTATTAAATTTGCGATAACGTTCTGTTATATAGTGATAGGTTGGTAATTCCTGCAATACTACAGAAAGGAATGCTCACGGAATTCCATGTAGGACATCCAGGCATATTAAGAATGAAAAGCCTTATGCGCTCTTTCATTTTTTAGCCAAACATGGATAAGAATATAGAAGAAATAGTCAGGGAGTGTAGAGAATGTGCATTAGCTATGAAAGCTCTTCCGACTCAATTCGGATCATGGGCAAAACCGAACCGATCCTGGTGGAGAATTCACTTAGACTTTGCGGGACTGCTAGAGGGGTTCTATTATCTCATTGTTGTAGACAGCCTATCTAGTGGCCGGAAGTACCCCACATCCGAGGCAACTATTAACTTCCTGTATGAACTATTCGCTAGGTTTGGGGTAGTAGACTGCATTGTCATAAACAATGGAACGCAATTCATGTCTACTAAATTAAAACATTTTTGTGAGGATCATCTAATCGAGCATACAACCATTCCACTATATCACTCGAGAAGTAACGGGCAAGCAGCGAGGTTCGTTGATACATTCAAGAGAGCTCTGAAAAAAGCTAGTGGATCACCGATGGATAAGTCAATTCAACAGTTTTTACAGGTTTACAAGGTCACGTTGAATGCAAACATCGAAATGTCGAAGACACCTGCTGAGGTCATGTTCGGACGCAAGGTTAGATCGATTTTCCACAAGTTGTTACCAAACCAGGATAGGCCAAACTTCAAAACACCGGTAAAAAAAAAAAAAACGGTATAAAGTTGGCGAAAGAGTCTTCTACAAGATTTACAAAAATAATAGGACTTTCTGGGAGTCCAGCATTGTTGAAAAACAAATAGGAAACATGCTCTATATGATTAAGGGACCAGATTTTGTGCACAAACGTCAGACTAATCAAATGCGGAAACAATACTCGAACAGTGAGGTGACCAGATCACCTGAGGAGGACATCACGGACACAGTGTTTGATACTTTTCAGGTGCCCATACCAGAAACATCTCCTGAGAATAGGTCAAAAAGAAAATGGAAATCAACTGAGTTTATTACGATGGACCCAAAACAGAAACGTTATTGATCCCCAGACGGGATATTTTCAATATACCGGCCTTTCTATGCATAAGGGAAATTACACCGGTTCTCACTATATAAATATAGTGCCAGTAATGTCTACACCGGTGAGAAGGAGCGACAGTACTCCACTGCCTAGATGAACGCTAGTCAGTTATACCCGTATTCCTACCTTTGTACCTGTGCTGTTAATACACTTCATTTGTTAAACCAACCTCGACTTGATTTTGTTCTTTTACTATTGTTACGACACAGCAGATTACAAGTGTGCAATTTTCTCCAAGACCAGTAGAAAGATATGTCTTATGCTACAAGGATGTCTGCAAGCGAGACGTGAGGGCAGGCAGCATTAGCCAGGATACTGTACAGTCACAACAGATGCTGAAATGGATTAATCTGAGATGCAGAACTCCATTGATTCCTGAGATAGACAGGTGCCAGCAACAACAATGTTCTCCCAATATATGCTTTACTAAGCCAGACACACCATTACACGCAATCATTGTACTAAAACAACGAGTTAAATAACTAAACAAAAGAATTATGAGCTTGAGTGATTGAATAAATGCAGCTGAATGTTTAGTGATAATAAAATACAAGTTTTAAGTCACTTGCTGAGAGCAGACACGAAATGCAATTAGTACGTTAAGAAAAAAACTTCATATTCGTTGATAGTAGTTGTATCCATCAATAGGATTATATGGGATTCATTCAGACGTATGCAGATTTGGTAGTGAGACGTTTCCCGCTTTCTCTAGTGACAAAGAGGGAAAGATAAACATATAGCTTTGAAACTGAGATAGAGGAGGCAGATTGGCTGTTGTTTTGATTTGCAATCGTTAGGGCTTAGGAGGAGCATTATCTCTGGCTAATCTGCAAGCAAAGAGAGATTATTAAGGAAAGAAAACACAAATTAAAAAATAACTTAAATTAATGGAAGTTGTTTTAATTTATAGTTTTTCAATAAGATGCGCTGTCCGTCTTTTCGTAGGCCAGTCATCATATTACAGTTTGAAATAACATTTTTATTGTTATGGATGTATTTTATTTTTTAAATATCCACACATCTAAAATAAGAGGCTTTGTCTGATAGTCTGCCTGTCAAGCTTAAGTTAAATAGCATTTTTGTTGGTCTGTCATGCTACAGTTTGAAAATAGCATTTCTGCTAGTCTGTCATGCTTAAGTTTGAAAAAGCATTTCTGCTGGTTTGTCAAGTTAAGTTAGAAATAGCATTTTCGTTGGTCTGTCATGCTAAAAGTTGAAATAACATTTTCGTTGGTCTGTCATGATAGTTAAAAATAGAATTCTCTATCTATGCCAAAATCTGAATACAGATTCCATGAACAAAACTTCTTTTCTAGAACTGCCCACTTGTAGAACTCTGTTCCGCTGGCCTGCTTCATTGCCAACTACAATATTATAGCCTTCGTCTAATGTAAGCAAGTTCTTGTAGAACCGTCCCCTTAAGTAATCAAATTCTATCCAACTTACACCATTAACGATTACTACACAACCACCTTACATTCATAAACCTTTATCCTCAAGTGGCTTTTGGGCCTTGATAAGTGGCGACCATCTTGTAAGAAAATAGCATTTCTGCTCTTTTGTCAAGCTTAAATTGAAATCGCATATTTCGTCTGCCAAGCTTGAAATAGCATTTTCTTGTGTCTGCCATATTAAAGTTGAAAATAGCATATATCTTCCCCCCCCCACACACACACACTAACACGAATTTAGGGTAATAAGTGCTACTAAATTTTCAGATGTTTTTAAACGCTACAGTTAATTAAACTGCTCAGTGAGTTCATATTTTTATTTAATTTTTACTTTTTTTCAGCCTAAAAAAGGTGTATTGCAAGTTGGACATAAGAGGATTATGTGTAACGGGATTGTGGGGAGTTGAGTAGTGAAATGTCACATTCCATTAAAACTTCTGTGCATCAGTACAGTCAGAGAAACAGGAAGGGTAATCCGACAGGAGACACTATGAGAATAACAAGTTTTCCGGCATCTAGGGTCCTCAACAGTAAAGGGGTATCATTTTGCTGCTTGTCGGGTTGATCGAAAGTATATATATCGAGAGGGCAAAAGTGCAAGGAGATCATTAGAGCACAAGTTTAGACAATGTGAAAGAAATCTGAAATCCAACTCTTTCTCTATCAAAATTGTTGTGGTGGCACACATTCATTTGCATATGTGGATAGTAATTACACATAAATAGGAAGACTCAGTTAGTCTGAGTGTGTGTTCACCAGAAGCCATCGAAGGCCGCCGAGAGCAGATATGTTTCTCCAGCAAAGACTCTCTTATTTGACACCATTATGTAAATATCCTGTAAATATACCTTTTCCTAATACACTTCTTATTTGATCTACCTTTGTTTGTTGAGTCGTCATTTGTATTGCTTTCTACGTTACTTGTTTCAACCTGCAACTTAACAAAAATGATTCTTTGAAGCCATTTTTATGTCAGTCCTGATTCACGGAATATCAACAACTAGAATTTCTATGAAAAAAACTTAGCCCTACCCAACACTTTTATATGATAGAAGTGTAACCGGAAGATTAATATCTATTATTATTAGTAGTAGTTTTAACTTCTTTTAGACTTTAATGAAAAATTTACCAAAAGAAGCTGTCATTTAATGGCTGGAAAAAAAAATGTATTCTTTGTAGCAATACTAAAACCTGGCTTCAAACCTAAACCTCACAATAACCAACACGAACACACAAAAATGAAGATGTCAGTAGAGTGATGCGGTTTGATATGTAAATTTGCTTTAAACACTCAGATCAAGAACTTTGAGTGCAATAAGATAGGAGATTGATGCCGAGAATAATTAATTGAAGACAAACTCTTATTTTATCCTTATGTGTCCTGCAAAATATATATTTTCGTTTCAAGTAGCTGAGTGATCTTGGCTACATTTCAATTAATAATCTAATAAGTCACTTTACTGAATAGTTGTTCATGGTCAGAGCTGGTAATAATATCTTTAGCGTGAGGCTTTCGGTGTGTCTTTCGAAGCTGCTCTACCAATCTGTATTTATAGCTCAACCAGCCAATCATATTCTTGTAAGGAGGAACACAGATGTTTTTATATTTGTTACATCATACCCATAGTTCAGTTTTTTTGTTATTTTATAAAATACTAGCCTGGATACCAGGTGTTTGGAGGTGTGTATTGAGTAAAAAAAAAAAAAAAAGTAACGTCTCTGCCGTTGCGTCCATTGCTAAATCGGAAGTGGTGAAGGTTAAATTAAGGATAGTCAATCGAAAAGAGGGGATGACTTTCGAAAATATCAGCAAAAAAGGTGACCCCCTCCCTGTAGAAAAGTACCTAGTTGAGGGTGAAGGAATTAATGCTTTTGACCAATCTTTTGATATTGTGGTCTGAAGGGTCGAGCTTCAAAACGATATCGATCTCGTGAAAATCAGTCGCCTCTGTCGAAAGTTTTAGGCAGACATACATACATTTAAACAGACAGGTGAGATTTATATTATAGATGATTAAAGTATAAATTATGACATGATTATTATTTTTTTTTCAATCATTAGAAATGGCACAATTTAAATTTGGAAAATTGATTTCATATTCATGATCAAAAGATGGTTTCCAAGTTGCCACTTTTTCCTCCAAAAAGAGAATGACGAATGAAATGCCATTAGATATTAAATATTTCATATTAGAACATTTTAATACCAAAATATCATATTTGTTAAAGACAAACTAGTTAATAATAACTATGGGGAAAATGGCGGTTACATGGGTAATTAATATAATATTCACAAGAACTTCACTTTCTACCACCATTGCAAATAACTTTTCATTCTTCCTATACATACCTAAAACCAAACCGAACTTTCATGAACAAAGTTTATTTGCAAGAATTTCCTACCTGTGGAACATAATACTATATGACTGCGTCTCTACTGACTATAACATACTCGTCTTCAAGTCCAATGGCAACAAATACTTGTAATCAAATCCTACACTTTCCACTCACCGTTTATAATCATCTAATCGTATTGTTCATCAAGCCAATTGAAAATCTTATTAACCTTTATCCTTGAATGGCTTTAGGTCTTAGGAAATAGTGATTCATTAATCTATATATCTGACATGGTTTGAAGTCAGTTGCCAGATCTGTATTTTACATCATGTAATTCATTATGTTATTCCCCAACTCACACTTTCAATCCAAGAGGAAGAAAGAAAGGGATGAGGAAGAGAGGGACGATGAAGAATAACAAATGATGCTGGCTTGTACCATTCCACAGTAGTAATTTTCTTGATGAACTGCCGTGTCCTATTTTCTGCTTCTGAACATTATATCAATCAACCAATCAGCCTAAAAAGGATCCTAGATTTAAAAATTATAGTTTCATTATAAAAAAAAAATAATAATTTAAAGTAAAGGAATTTATAAAAAAAAAATGGTATAACAATTTTTTTTCTTCAAAATCCTTCATAGAAAAGAAAATGGAAAAGGTATTTTAACCTGAAGAGAAATCGAAAGATTGAAAGAAAGAATAATCTGTACCAATTCCAATTTTCTAAATATAAAAACAAATTTCTTTTCAAATTAAAAGATTTAAGTCATAAAAAAAAGAAGATTTTTATCGGATTCTCTGTAAGAAGGTTTTGTCGATTACGAGTTAATCTGAAATAGTATTATTTTTTATCACTAACTGTACAAACTGAAAAGAAGTGATTTATTTAAGATTAGCAGGGCTACTCGACATTGCCCGGAGTCATAAAAGACAAAATAGAAGTTATATAATGTGTGTAACATTTTTATATTAAAACCTCTCTTTCTTTCTTTCTCTCTCTTTCCCTCACCCCCATTTTTCTATCCTTCTCAACCCTCTCTTCTCTGCTGAACCCATTACCCTGTCTTGTTTCAATGTGTGAACAAAATAATAATGCACTTCATTTACTATAGCTATCTTTTAAATGTAAATATTTTTTCTAAATTTCAGATATTATACATTTGGGACAACATCACCAATAATAAATTATAAACTTTGTGGGGCAATGGTTAAGTTTTTTTTTTTTTGCTTTTTATCTGAACATACACACATACAAACACACAGACAACCGCCCTTTATATAATAGATGATTCCACGCATCCCTGTGAGTAACTTTGTCTGTTGCTCAGTCTTTATCGTGAAATTTGAAACAACATTTCCGTCAGTCTGCTGTGTTTAAATGTTGAATTTGTTTTTTGTAGAAAAATGAGTTTTTACACCTTTTTAAATTACCTTGTAAATTTAATTTTTCATTATGTTGCCAAACAATATTCATGAAATTTGTAGCACATAACTAGGACTCTCAAAATGAATTGTAAAATTTAACTAATTCTAACATGACATAAATGCGGGAGTGCCTCAGGGGTCTATCCTTGGACCTCTATTGTTCCTGATATTCATAAACGACCTCCCTGATAATATTGTTTCAGAGATGGGTATATTTGCCGATGACACCACTCTCTATAACAGATATGAGGGGAAAACAAATGAACACATATCCAAGAAAATGGCAGAAACACTAGAGGATGACCTCCAATCCGTAGTGGAATGGGGACAAAAATGGTTGGTCTCATTCAATGCTGCTAAGACTAAGCTTGTTTCCTTCAATAACTACAAGAAACCTTCTCTACCACCAATAGCAATGGCCAAGAGCACATTGCCTGAAAGTACTTCTTTTAAACTCCTCGGCCTAACGTTTACAGGGAATATGAACTGGAATAGATACATTGAGAGCATTGCCAAGGCTGCTGCAAGGAAGGTTGGCTCCCTCTACCGTGCTAGAAAACTACTTACGCCTGCCAGTATCCTATACCTCTATAAGGCAACCATTCGCCCATGTATGGAGTACTGTTGTCACATCTGGGCTGGTGCATCTGCTGCTTGTCTCTCACTCCTGGACAGGGTTCAAAAAAGAGTCGCCAACCTGATAGGTCCTAAACTGTCATCTAGGCTTCAACCTCTGTCCCATCGACGAGATGTTGCATCCCTCTGCCTGTTCTACAAATACTTTAATGGTGAATGCTCTGACGAACTGCAAACACTTGTACCTCCCCGACGTAACTACCCCCGACAAACCCGACAAGCTACTAAGTCTCATCCCTTTACAGTGGAGATCCCTAGGTGCAAGAAAGCCTTTTACTCCAATAGTTTCTTCCCCAGAACTGCGGGTCTTTGGAACTCCCTTCCGGGATTCTGCTTTCCCAAATGCAATGATATGCAGAAGTTCAAGTGTAATGTTAACAAACATCTTTCTACTCTTCTCCCTTCATAATGACCCCGCTAATTAATTCCCTAATAGTAGCCCCCTGCTTCAAAGTGGCACTGTGCCTTGTTTGGGGTGAAAATTGAATAAAAAAAAAAAAAATTAAAAAAAATTATTTGACAACAGCCATCTTGAATTATAATGAAGTTGACTCTCCTCTCAGGAAAAATTTTAATTTTCTTATACACATATTAGGAATTTCTGAATTTATTGTGAATATTTATGCTGTTACGTTTTAAATTGCAAATAAATTAGTTTTGCAAAAAAATAAATTGTGAATTTTATTTTTTGAGGCCATTTTAAGCATAGAGCTAACAACCCTTAGAATTGCAAAATTCAAGATATCAAGCAAATTATAAAAAGATATCCTACCATGCTACCTTCCAAATTGCTTATCGGCATCTATAAATAAAAGACCAGATGACAGCATTTGTAATACTTTAGGGTGTGGAATCGCTAAATGTACTTACTGTAAAGATGCTTTCAATCTTCTGTGTACATTTTTTCTGTTCGTTGCTTTAAGTATTTTTTTTTTAAGTTACCGCTTATTAAGGCCTGGGGACCACTCGAGGATAAGGGTTAATGAATGTAAGGTGGTAGTGTAATAATCGTTAATGGTGTAAATTAGGTAGACTTTGATTATTTAAGAGGACGGTTCAACAAGAATTTGTTCCACAGGTGGGCAGTTCTAGGAAAGAAGTTTTGTTCACGGAATCTGCGTTTTGATTTGGATATAGAGAGTGGGGGAAATTGTTTTATAGTAGTTGTAGCTAGTCGAGAATGTTTTGTGAAAGTTTGGCAAGGTGGGCACTATAGAGCAGAGACAGGTTTGCAACATTTGTTCTGTAGGAAAGAGGTTGCAGGGAAGGAAAAAATAAGGTCGCCTACAAGATTTTGAAGACGTTTTTGAACTTTATCAAGGCAGAATAGGGCGCACCGAAGAACTCCTGCCCAGATGTGGTAACAGTACTCCATTTTAGGACGTACTTGGCTCTTATACAGATAGAGGATTGATTCGGTAGTGAGATACCTACTGGAGTGGTAGGACGATCCAACCATTTATCCAGCGATCTTGGTAACAGATTTTGAAAAATAATTTTTTGTCAACTATTCCTATCAGACTATATACAACATTTTCATAACAGAATTAGTTAAATATTGAATAACTTTTGCCACTGAACAATCAAGAAACAAATAATTTTTTTACATACATGCACGGTCATTGGTCTGCATTTTTTTATCTCCCTGTAGGTGTGATCTGTTAACTTAAGACGAATTTACTCATGCAAGGAAATACAATGGAGTCTTACAGAAATTTCAAAGATTTTATTGGAGAGAGAAAGTTTGTTGACGAGAAGGAGAGATTAAAAGAGAGGCTAAAATTAATTCCATTTTACTTGTTCTTCTATTTCAGGATTAAGAGATGCATACGACAGACATCAGGGTAACATTCATTCAGATTCTCTCTACATCTTCAGAGACATGTTGCCTCTCTAGTTTCTCGGCTCTGACTGTAGAAACTCTGTCCTGTGTCCTGCACATGATATAATCTCTGTCATATTCATTTCTAGTGCGTTTTGTCTAGGAAGATAATCTTTGAACTCTCACCTCGATCACACTAGCTGCACTGGGTCTATTTCTGTTTGCTGTCAAGCTATCTTGACATGTACTTAATGCAACCCTCACCAAAATTCATACTAGTTAACATAATCTCTATTTACTGGCATAGGGTCCCAATATATATCATACATACCCCAAATAATTGTGACTTTCACTATCTTCAAGCTCCAAACACTCCGCTTTACTCCCTCCAGCAGTCACTATATCCAATACCTGGTCAAGAGGACAGTATTTGTTAGCTATTTCCAGATAAAAAATCTGCAAAATATCCATGAAATTCAACCAAATATTGCAGCAATAACTTCCGCATCGCAATAAGCAAAACTATACCTCTGGGAATTCTCCATGACGTCATGAACACAATGTGAAATAAAAAGACAGTTTTCACTTGCCAATATGCATGTAGTATTGTCTGCTATTAGAAATGGTAGATTTGTTGCAATTTTACGACAGCAACACAGAGAATTTGAAATAGCAATTTTGTCAGTCTATCACACTTAATTTTGAAACAGCATATTTGTTGGTCTGTCATGCTTAATCTTAAATTAGGATTTTCTGTCAAATTTAAGTTTGAAATAGCATTTTTATTGCTAAAGAGTTATATTTTATTGACCGATCTTCTGACTCATTGCCGACATGTGGCATCCATGTGTCTGTTTTACAAGGTATTTTGATGGCAAGTGCTCTGCAAACTCTGAGCACTAGTATCCCCTCGACGACAATACCCTCGACAAACCCAACAAGCAGCAAAATCCCACCCCTACACTGTAAAAATCCCTAGATGCCGTAAAGCTTTCTACTCGAATAGATTTTTCCCTTGGACTGCTGCACTTTGGAATTCCCTCCCGGGCCCCTGATTCCCTGACTGTACTGACATGTAGAAATTGTGTAATGTGAACAGATATTTCGCTGCCCAAATCCGTAAATAGTATCCCTGCAAATCTGGTCCCAAATAGTAGCCCTCATGATTAAGTGGCCCTGTGCCTTGTTTGGTTGAAATGACAATTGCAAAAACGAAAAAATAATAATAATGGATCTGTTATTTGTTATTTGTTTCTGTTTTAGGACAACTCAACCCTTTTACGGTGATTTAATATCGAAATGCAATGCCTATTGTCAGAGATTACTTGCATTTGATTAAATACAATTTGTTATTTACTTATAGCTGGAGGAGATAGGGGTTCGCGACTCATTATAGTCAATTTTAGTCCTACCATGCCAATGATGAGCTCTCACCTCAGCAAATTCTTACAAAATCCCAATTCACTCATGCATAAAGTATTGTTGCCACATCTGGGCTTGTGCATCTTCCATTAGTCTCTCACTTTAGACAGGCTCAAAAAAAAAAAAAGGTCTAAAATCTAATAGGTTCCGCATTATAAGCCAAGCTCCAACCTCTACCTCATTGCTCCAATGTTGCATCACTGTCTGTTTTACAAGTACGTTAATGGAATGTGCTCTGATGAACTCCTAGCACTTGTGTGCCTCCTCTCAATGTACATACTCGCGACTAATCAGATAAGCAACAAATTCCCACACGTTCATTGTTGAGGCCTCTAAATGCCAGGAAGTTTTCTAATAGATTCTTCTCTTAGACTGATAGATTTTGGAATTCCCTCACTGTTTCCTGCTTTCCTGACTGTACTAACCAGCAGAAATTTAAAGGTACTGTGAACAAACACCTCGTTGTTCAACTCTCCATTCGACACAATCCCAAATAGTAGCCCCTTACATTACAAATGGCAATATGCCTTGTTTGAGGTGAAAAAAGTAAAAAAAAAAAATTGTTTTGTTTGTATAAACAAAAAATCTGTTGTGTTTCAGAAAAAATCTTTCAAGAGAAAGAAATCCAAAGAACTTTCGATCGAACCAATTCTAGAGGGGAAAAAGTTGGTTAAGTGTTTATTTTCTTTCCAGAAATATTGAAAAAAATGGAGAATTGTCAGATTAGTCTTAGAGAATTTTTCGTGTAGAATTATAAAAAATGGCTTCGAAAGAAGTTCAATCGTTGAGGATTTGAAGATTAAATTTGAAAAATTTTTGTAAAGTATTTCAATCTTAACCAAATTATTGAATTAAAAGATTAATTTAATAAATTAAATCATGTACATGTTTCTTGTTTTTCTCAATAAATTTTAAATCTGCATTTTTTTTTATGAGGACGTTTGTTGATCTAAACAGAACCAGTGAAATGACCTGTTTGCTTTTTTCTTTTTTTTATTTCTTCCTGTGTTTAATTGTTTTTACTTTCTGTCTCCACAACTTTTCATTTTATGATATATCATCTGTATATGTTTTTTATTTCTCTTACACACACACACACACACACACATATATATATATATATATATGACAACAATACGGATGAGAAATGAAGTCACAAAAACTATATATTGGGGGATATAGATTGGTTCATTTATTCAATAAGGGAATACAAACAACTAGTTGGGGGATAGAAGGGGCTCTTTACTCCAGCTACTCCAAAAACAATATATATATATATATATATATATATATATATATATATATTATCAGGCCGCCCGGCATTGCCCAGTTGTAAAATACACATAAATATTATATTTTAATTCATACATAAATTGAGATATGTGCATGGGAGTATTATGTTTTTTTAACAGTTTACTTCTTGTAAGTAAAAAAAAATAATTGAGCTGAAACCAAAACCTAAAAGCAGTGAGTCGAGTACGATAACCATTAGGCCAGCTTGACACGTTCTTTAAAAAGTGTTTTCAAGCTGACTTATCCTTAACATGAGAAATCTCCCATGTGAATGATTCATGCATGCGCATTCGTGAAACAGTTGACAAATAGATAAAAATCTGATGACCTCTACATACCAATTTTAAAATTTTGACCCCTTAGCAGCTCTTTTTTTCTGGATGAAAACCGATTAAAAAGTTTTCAACATGTCTGAATACCCAATCTACCAAATTCCAAGTCTGTAGATCAAAAATTCGTTGAGTATATAGGTTGAGAAGTGTCCTCATACACACACACATTCTCACTTATATGGATATATAGATTTATCATTCACTGTATTATAATTCAATGTATGCGTTTGTATGTATGTGTATACACATGAAATAACATGCTCAGGATTTTATAAACAGCTTTAATAAATATATATTGCTTGATTATTTGTTTTTAATTGGACAGTTAAAATTGGACAATAAATAAAAGCAATTAGCGACAACCAAAAGAAGTTGAAGCACTCTTTAGTCATGGTGGGCAATCATCTAGAGATAGTGTCCCAATGAAAACGCTGATCTCCATCATCTTACTAGGTTGGTGTTAGGAAGGGCATTGGGCCTATAAAAATATCTTGCTTCCATTAAAGAATTAAAGAAATTACTTCCAAAGAAACCCAGCCAGAGATAAGTTTAGTAGTAAATTTTCAAAAAGCCGTCCAACACATGCCAGCAAGTAAAATAGACGTTAAACAGAATATGATGATGAACTAGATTTTCTTTAAATTAGTAAATTTGAAATTCATATCAAGTAACAAAAAATCTAAAAAAGCTGAGTATTTTTTCAAGAAAAAAAATTCATTTCATTTGTTATGGTAATAAACTGATTAGTTCACACCAAAACCCACATATCCGTAATGACTCATTTTTATCAATCAAGATTTGATGGATATTATTTTCTTAATTAAGAAATTATCTGTTATATGCGAGTATATATCTATCCATCTATACTCCTATAAATGGTAAGGTTTTTGTGTATTGATATTCATATTAAAAACACCTTTTTCTATTTGCTTAAAAAGAAAATACAACTTTTGGGTCGTGGAACTGCATTAATCTGCAAAAGATCTAGCTAATTTGCATATTCTTTTGAAGATTCATTTTAATTAATCCCCTATTAGTTTTTTTGGTTTTCTTATGGGATGATCATCTTTAGTAAACTATTACGTGTAATTATATTCATGTAGATATTCTACATGATTTATACTTACGTAATATTTGCGTAAAAAGGTGTGTGTGTTTATATATATATATATATATATATATATATATATATACACACACACGGCACAATCACGTTGACACACCAATTCTCGCCAGATCGCTGACGTTAAGCAACGTCAACCCTAGCCAGTACCCTAGCTAACTTAATCGCTGCCATGTAAGGTCCTTATCATTGTAACACTAGCAGGGTGTCTGGTGTTGCCCAGTCATAAAATATAATTAAACATGATATTTTAATTTATGTAAATTTCGTATTTCTTCTTATAAAGCCAATTCTCTATTGATTATTACATTATATCCAATATATGGTAGTGATTTTAAAAGTAAAAAAAAAAAATTACTCCGGCACCATTAGCTAGAATCGAAACCAAAACATTTAGCACTTCAGCTTTAATTAATACTGTTTGAACTATCATCAGATGGAAAAGAAATAATTAAAGTTTAACCAACTTTAACATATATTTGTGCATGCATACAAGAGAATTTTAAGTCGACATACGTCTGTCAAATTCCATTTTTTTTTCAATTTTGATCGCTTAGCAGCTATTTTTATCGGCTGAAGACTCATAAAAAAAGGTCCACAAAAATTGCAATCATTTGACCCGCCTCGCACCACTCTGTAACCTTGTGTCTCGGATGAGATGCACTTTGAAAAAAAAATGGAGACAGATAGACATAGCTAGTTTTATAAATTAGACTCTAATATTTTTAAAACAACTTAGTTAATACTAATCCCTTTGCATTATCACAGTATCAACACAATTTCAATACATACAGTCACATTATTACTCTTATACATCCGTTATATCCAATGTTATCAATCACAATTATTGTCTTGACTTGATACTGCATTTAATTTAATAGACCATGAAAAAAAAAAGCATAGCAAAAACAATTACAGTGAATTTAGTCACTCTTCTAGAAACATTAACTTTAAGAACCTGCTTTTGTTTTGTTTTGTATTAAAACACCAATCTATATTTATGCCCTCATTATAATGTAACTAATACACAAAAAATTAAAGTAGCAGAGGGTTTTATGAATCGCATGTCAAGACAATTGGATGGACTGCCACAGCTTTATTAATCATAAAATGTACAACCGCCTGCATCCGTGTAGAATGGTTGCTAAGCCACAAGTTATTACGTGATGGCTCTCTTTATGAGATTACATTAACTGGGATAATTTCGATTAAGTGTGCATTTCCAATTTCTTCCTGTCAGTTTCTTAGAGATGGAAGATTTGAAAAAGTGTTAAAATGCCGTTGCAAAGGAATAAAAAGAAAATGCAATCAACTAAAAATGTACGCAAGAAAAGAAAAGATAGTGACTTTTTCCATTTTGGCCAAGGGAAACATTAGGTTTGTCTGATGAAAGAAAGAAGTACTTTTAATCGAAGTCATTAATAGACATAAAACAAATTGATAATTGAATTTAACTAACTTTTGAAAAATACTAAGTTTCAGTTGAATTAAAATAGTAAACAAGGGCTGATTTAGTCGTTTTGTTTTACAACATATCAACCAGTGTTGGGACGATTATCAGAATCGGAAAAATCGGAACATTTTGGGGGTATTGGAATCAGTATCAGAAAAATTTAGATTTGAAGGCTACCATGTCGCATTCAACCAGGAAGCAGGACAGCGAAAGGGTTCCACAGGTGGGCAGTTCTGAGAAAGAAGCTTTGTTCATGGAATCTACGTTTAGATTTAGGCACAGTTAGAAAGCGGGGGAAATCGTTTATTGTGGTTGTAGCGAGTGTTTTTTTGTGATGCATTGATAATCTGCAAAAACAGATGCAGTAATCTTCACCAGATTAACTAACAGATATCCAAGTATGGTAGCTACAAAATTAATTCACTTAGAAAAAAAGATTCAGCTTGTGTAAAACGATTTTCCCCTTTCAATCTTCCATATTGTTATTTGCAGAACATTTGATCATTTGTCAAATCTTTCTCAGATATTCTACTTTTTCTTTATTTTTTAAATTCAACTTGGATTTCAAATGCAAGTCTGAATATATTTCAGCTTTATAAAAGATTTACACAAAGTAAATTGCAATCTATCTATATAAAGTTATATTTATATGTTTATATATTTGTATGTGCAGGATTCATTCCTAAACGATTCACCGATCATTATGAATTTTCAGACACAGTCGCTAGGTATAAGTAGTCCAAATGTGGGCTATAGTTAGTTTGTATCAAGGTGGCCAATTCAAAACCTGACAGTGAATCAGGATGCTGAACTGATTCTGTTCATCACCTTTACGTTAGAACCGTGAATGACTTACACTCATAATGGAAGCAGCCTTGAATCGGTGTGCCTGGTCAGTCAGTGTTCGGGACATGGTAAACTTGTTGGAAAGAGCCGACCCAACCGGGCCAGGATGAATGTCGCAACCACGACTATAACATGATCATATATTTAGTTTAATTTAAAAAGAGAATAAAAAGAGGGTGGAAATCCTTTCTGAAAATTTAAAAATTTGATTTTTTTGTGAAAATTTTAACAAGAGGTATTGCACATAAATAGTTAATAATTACTGCCCATATTTTAGTTTCTTTGAAGCATTTTAAAGGAGTTTTAACGGCATAATATGGACACAAAATCTGATTTAAATATTCAAATGTTTCAAACTTGTATTGAATTTGTATTCCGTAATCATTAGACATCAAGAAATGTACCTTACTTGACTATGTCTCCAATAGTATAGATAAAGCACTTTCTTCGAACCCAAGCGCCCAAATCCATGTATTTAGAGATTTTAAGAGATTAGTTTAGTTTCTACACAGTTCCAATTTCTATCTCTGTTCTATCGTTGTTTTCATGGCAGGTGCTTAACTGAGCTTCTACCTATGGTTCCCCCTCGATGAAACATTTGTAGCAGACACTCGTCTAACTACAACAACTGCAAACAATTCCCTCATTCTCTATCTGTACCTAAAACTAAATGTAAATTCACTGATTGAAGTTACTATGGGGCTGCTTCACAGCTAACTATAACATGGCTGTTTTCAAATCAAATGTAAACAAGTTCCTGTTGTGCCGTCTTCTTAAATAAACAAACACTACTCAATCACGGTGTTGTCTCACTGGTCAATTGACGTTCATTACTCTTATGCTTAAGCAAACTTCAGATTTTGATAAGTGGTTAACCCCTAATAAAAATAAAAAAAACTATGCAAACGCCTCTTCCATTGTAATTTTCTCCAACAACGATAAAATAGAAGCAAATTGTCTTTAACTGTATCCAACCATATATATATATTTCTAAATAAAATACTTATTTGCAGACTCGTGTTTCACTATATTATGGCTCATCAGTGTGATGACTATGCCAGGATTCAAACTCATGACTATAGAGTCTGTAGTTGAGTGCATTAACCACTACATCATCAAGATTCTGACTGAAATTACACGCTAGTTTATTACTTATTAAATTATGTTGAAAAAACTGTTGCTTTTTAGTGATTGTAATGGTAGCGTAAAGTGGGAAAATGTATCCTTTGAGCTCGTTGCTGAGCTCAACAAAAAATGCAAATGTCCGCCCACGTCTGTGATATATAAAGATATCAGGGGAGATCACTATTGGTTACTTCATATTCAAGGGAGATCATCTCTGGTTACCTCATATTATCAGGGACAGGCAACAAATACCTATACATGCCCCCCCCCCCGTGACCATGAGATGAATTGTCGTGGTCATCTTTACATGCAATAGAAAACTTTTATGATTTTCCTTGCATTTGTGGTGATAGATTTCTTGGTACTCTAATTTTCCGACATGAAAAGAGAAGAGAACTGACTGGGTGTGTACATTTTCCTGTACTATCATCAACTTCCATTTCTTCTTCATGCTTGTTGGGCGATTCAACGTTGATGTCCCATTAAACCGTCATTGCCTCTTCAGGAAGTTCTTCCTATGGGGAGGGGGTCAGGGTTTGTAGACAGGTTTGAAGTTCCTGGTGTGGCATGTACAACTGGGTAGATCTTATGGAAAAACCGATGGCTGTGCAATGTTACTCTATTGCTCCCATCTACTCACACTTGGTTCTCATGTGTCTCTACGATCCACCCCGTCCTTGTCCATCCTGGCTCTGGATCTGGACAAAATCTCTGATTTGGAACTCCTGGAGTAGACGACATAGCTGGTTGTAGAAATGTTCACTCCACATGTGCCTTTTGGCCATTGCTACCTTTCTTAATTCACCTATTTCTCTCCACTGTTTCCTCGTTTGGTATTTATCCTGTAAGACAGGAAGGTAGTCTTTAATGACTCGATCATATAGCATTACAGCTGGGGAAATGTGAAACTCTTAGACAGGAGTTTTCCGATGGGTTAATAATACCTGAACAGCCCGATCATGGCATAGGCGTCCATAGCTGTCCATTCTGTCGGCTAGTGTGTGTTTTGCAGTTTTAACAGCTAATTCTGCACAACTGTTGCTTTGAGCATAATAAGCTGATGAGGTAAGTTTCAATATACCCCAGTTTCTCCAAAAGGAGTCATACTCCTGGGACTCAAATGGGAGTCCACCGTTCAAATAAATTTTTTCAACTGCATTGTAAGTACAGAACCAAGTATTCAAGGTAAACAGAAACATTAATTTCAAATGAGCCCTTGTCATATCAAAGAACCTAGTATTGATTTTAAACAGGGGCCCTTTTGTTTGTGTGGTAATAAAACTTCTCAAATACACTTATGATGTTAGACTGTATAAGGTGTTAATTTCACTCAAAATCACTTGTTCCTGCTTTCATCGGATTATTTTGATTATCGATACTTATCAAAGACATTCCGATACAATACCTATCTAAGAACACTGCCAGGCACATAAAGTACCTTCATGTGAAATTTCATAAAAATCGGTCCAGCCGTTTTTGAGTGCATCGGGTACAAACTCACACACACAAAGTTCCTTTTATGTAATAGCAGAGATAGAGATATAGAAACAGTGTTTACCTTCCCCCCCCCCACCGTAAAACACTCATAGCAAGAACCTGTCTAACTAGAACCATAGCTAAGAACTTTTCTCTATCTTTACCAAAAATCAAATGGAAATTCTATGAAGAAAGTTTTTCCATCGAACACAATTTCAAAAATCTGCTTCCCAACCGACTACAGCAACTAAATATTAAATGTTTGCATCTGAAGGATTCATGTTTGCTTGTATATCACAGAAAATTGATGGTAAATTTAATACTCTCATGATGTTCTACATATCTTCTCTGAGTGTCGGGATGTTCCCTTGTGTTTCTTATGTTTTTGTAGCCTTTAAGTGTGATGAAATATCAACTGTAATTATTCGTGGAAAGCGTCTCAAGTCTAGCGTTTCTGAATGAGCGGCCAAGAGGAAAAAGAAAATGGAGAGTTTACATGAAAAGGTCAAATTATGATTAATGTTTCTCCCAACAAAGATGGCTGCCGTGGGTGGTTGCCATTATGAAATCAACAAATCATCTATTACATTAAATACGGACAGAAAAAAAAAAGAAAAGAAAAAGATTCCTGAAACCGTCACTGAAATATCACCAAGTGGGTGTGAAGCGTATTGTTTTTCAAATTCCTTGCATGTTAAATATGGCCAGTAGGGACAAGAGCTAAGTTTAGGCATGCGAAAAGAAATCGAACAAAAGATCCGTCTGTCTCTCTCGTGCTCTACTATTTTTATTCCTGGCATTAGTCTAAAGAGTTAAAATTAGAGTCTATCGCAGGGAGTTATCCTTCAAGATTGTATATGTGTTAAGGAGTCACACGCAGGTTCATTTGCTGACCTATGAAGATATATTCGAGGTGCCAAGTTTTTTTCTATCTTGCTCTGCCCATCATGAAGCATTGAAGACCTATCATAAAACCATGTAATTCTTGCCCTGAGTGAAAAGCCAGCTCCTTTCACCAGTATTAATGTGTAGAGCAAAATTTAATAGACCTTGCGATTTTATAACATTAAAAATAATTTGATGTTGATAAATAAGAGCATATATTGCATTCTAATACATGCATATCTATCTATCTATCTATCTATCTATCATATAAAAGAAACTTTGTATGTGTGCGTAAGTTCATTTCCTATGAACTCAAAAACGGCTGGGCCGATTTTTATGGACTTTTACACAAAGGTACTTTATGTGCCTGGCAGTGTTCTTAGATAGGTTTTGTATCAGAATGTCTTCAATAAGTATTGATAATTCAAATATTCCGATGAAAGAAAAAACAGGCGATGTTAACCAAAGTTAACACCTTACACAGCATAACGTCACAAGTGCATTTGAGAAGTTTTATTACTGCACAAGACAAAAGGTCCGATAGTCATCAAAGAAGCAAGCGCCCACGTGTTTGTGCCTTGTGTGGCTGTATATAAAAATGACAACAATAACGAACTTACCTTCAAATGGGATCTGAAAGAGAGACACCATAAAGATTGACTGAGTTTTTATACCAAACCCGAGTCACATGCTTACAGGTCATGTGATGGAGGGAAAAATGGATAAAAATGGTATAAGTGGCAGAGGGGGAGAAGGAAGGAAATGACGTTAGCAGGCATTTTGTTAAACTACCACCAGGAAACAACTGTTGCAAGAACGAATTTCTTCCTTTTTTTTTTTTTTTTTTTGCAAAGGAAAAATCAGCAACTGAAGTTATTTCAACAACATAAAAAAATCAACAGTAGATTCTTTGATATGACAGGGGCGCGTTTGAAATGAATGTTTCTATTTAAAACATAATTAAAGCATGATACTCGACTTTTGCATTTTAAACTTTAATTTAAGCTATTATATATAAAAAATAATTTTATAAAATCAACAATAGTTCCTCTACAGTGCGATGTAGAATATAATGTACTTTGGACTAAGTCATTGTCAGGAGGCATGTGAAGCTTCCTCCCGGTCACCACAATGGGTCCCGAACTAGAGTAGGCAACTGATCGATTTGATTGAAAAATGGGCGATTTCACTGATTTTGATGACAATAAAATATGAGATTGTAAAACATTCGTTGATGATCATTCAATCACGAGCAACGTTGGGTGTTTCTGCTAGTATATATATATATATCCCAGGCTCCATGTTGCTTAACTTCGGTGATCTGACGAGAATCTGTGTCAATGCAATTATGCTGTGTATTAGTACCAGATGGGTGACCATTTGGGAATTCTAGGTGCTGTATGTGCTCTCCGCTTATCTCGGCATTTGTTTTCAGTCGTCTTGTACATACATTTCACTTGCCACTGGTATTTAACAATGTCAACTGAGGATAGGTGCTTTTGGAGATTGCACACCTCCTACCATAAGAAGTTAATGCGCAAGCACCCCTACGTGTCAAAAGCATCGAGCTAGTTTGATTTTCTTAATTGGTTTAGAAAGTCCAAAACCGTCAGATACTTACGCATTGTTACATAACAAATTTCTTCGGTAGTTGAATATGATGGTTTGAAAACTTATTGAGTTGAAAGCTTATTTCTGACGAGTTTATTGGCTTTACTTTGCGCAAGACTGGTGGTGATTCTTTATGGTTGTCTGTCTTTCCGGATGTAAGGACGTTTTTAATTATATTTATCTTATTATTTAGCTAGATTATTCAGAGAAAGAGAGACAGAGAGAGAGAGAGAGAGTGTTAAAATTTTTGAGCGATCTTATTTATAACTACGGTTAAGACAATCAACCAATGAGAAGTTTCAGAATGAAATTAACTTATTCCTACGTATTAGTGTTAAAATGTTTGTGATTTGTAATGAGGGTATGACTATAATGACGATCTTATTTATAACTATGGTTAGGACAATCAACCAATGAGAAGTTTCACAATGAAATTAACTTATTCCTAAGTATTAGTGTTAAAATGTTTGTGATTTGTAATGAGTGTATGACCATAATGATTTGGACGATCTTATTTATAACTATGTGTTAGGACAATCAACCAATAAGAAACCTCCGACCTCATTATAAAAATATCGAATTTTTGAGGCAAGTTAGTTTGCTATCAGTGTTCGTCTTGAAACGACTGAACCACTGCTGAACCGGACTACATTGATTCTTTGCCGCCATCTTTGTTCTAAAGAATTACTCAATACTCGAGATCGTAACTGCATGGATTCTTCGCCGATTTGATTTACTACCACCATCTTTGCTCAACATAATGATTCAACACTTAACAGAGAGAGAGAGAGAGAAAGAGAGAGAGGTTACCACTGGTTACATTCTAACACATATTTAAAAAAAAAAATTTTAGACTCCTAACATATTAATGAATAGTTGTTTTGACTTTATTTATTTCTATGTTTGTCAACTTTGAATTCTTAAAAACGTATCTTCATCAAGCCATATCGATATAGAATAATTTAAATTTTTAGAAAATTCCCAAATAGTTTAGCGTGGATCTTATTCAACAAACATCTTCAATTTATCATCGTCACATGCAAACTAATGACTACAATCTACACCATCTTTACAACAATGTGTAATAAATCAACATTCGTTATTTGTTGACTGGGTAAAATCTTAAGTTATGTTTTATGAGAAAGTTTCAATTCATACAAATATGGAGAGTAGAAAACGCATTGTGGATGCGTTATCGGCAGCTACTGTTACTCTTGCTTCTCTTTAATTGTCCCTCAGTCCTCATTTTTAATGAGTGATTTTTCTGACAAAGGGAGAAGAAAAAGCTGTTTTCTAGGTTGGCAGTATTTTTGCCTGAACAGCCGCCAGGGATGTCGGAAATTTTCTATTTCTATGTCTATCCTTGTAGCCATATCACTAGCAAGGGTGCTGGAGGTAAACGTTTTATCTGGACTGACGTTATCCGCCTGATAGTCAGGGACCCGAACCTTGGATTAACCACTAAGGAGGCTGTCCTATCAGCAGGTGCAAAGTACTGGGGCTGCTATATTGCCATTTGGTGAATGGATTCTGGACCATGCAGTAGCTTCTGGTGGGGCCTCTCGATGCCATATTAGTGGGTAATTGTTACGGCTTTACCTTTTCATGTGCTAAAAAAAAAAAAAAAAAAATCTTCATTTCTATTTCTCTCTTACTTTCCCTCTCTGCCCTGCTTCAGGCATGTTTGTCGACCTAGTTCACAAATCCCAAAACACCATCATGAAAAGTCTCAATAAAAAACACACAATTAAACCCGGATCTCCAACTTCTAACGTAGACCCCCACTACCAGGTCTCCTTCTCTAACATCAGGGGTCTATGTTCTAACCTTCCAGAGGTTGAAACCCAATTACAGGAGACTAAACGAGACATATTATTTCTAAGTGAAACTGGCATTGGACAGACCAGTTCCCTAGATGAGTTCGTAATTAAAGGATACTCTAACTTAACTTCCAAATCTGACCCCCAAGATCGCCATGGGCATGGAATATGTGCCTATATAAAAGTTGGCTTTCCATGTGGTAGGGACATCTCCAGAGAAGATCCTAACTTACCCTATATGTGCTTCCGGGTTGCACTAGCTCAAACTACTGCATTTATATTTGCTCTCTATCGTCCTCACAACAGTGGAGTTACTATCTTTAAAAGCATATCTGAGAAAATTGACCACGCCCTATCTGTTTATCCTTCAGCTAACATTCATGTCTGTGGAGACTTCAATGTTCACAATGTAGAATGGTTACATCACTCAAACAACATCAATGATAAGGGGAGGTTCTGTCATGATTTCTCCATTGATTGTTCACGAACCCACCCGTGTGCCCAATTCTGAAAGCCAGGATGTAAGTCTCCTAGACCTCTTTCTCACAACTTGCCCTGAACTGTGTTCAGCTTCTGTTCTGTCTCCACCTGGATCTTCCGACCACTCAGTTGTATCAGTTAAGATAAAAATGAAATGTAATAAGTCCTCAGATGTACCTATCCATCGTACAGTATATCGATACTCCATGGCTGACTGGATAGCTTCCGCACATTTATATAAGATCTACCTCTGTGTTCCATGTTTAAAAAGGATGTGTCCTCTATAGTATCAGACCTGACAGAATGGTTAATTGTAGGTATAGACCGTTTCATACCCTCGAAAAAATTCCAGCAAAAACCTAACAGCCAGCCGTGGTTCTCTCCGGAATATGCTGCTGCCATTGCGCATAGAAATCACTTTTTCCATTGCTTCCAACGTAATAGATGTACTGAGACTAAAGCCACTTTCAAAACTGTCAGCAACCACTGTAAAGAAGTAATAAAGAACGCAAGAGAGCTGTATGCTCAGTCCGTCAAGTCCAAAGTAGCTGAGCAGCGGCTTGGTTCCCACCAGTTCTGGCAAACAGCAAACAGAATCCTGAACAGAAGCGTGTGCTCTATCCCAACTCTCATAAATGGACCTGAGGTAATCTCGTCAGCATCAGACAAAGCCAAACTCTTTGCCAAGAACTTTGCAGCTAATTCTAACCTTTGCAACCAAGGCTGCCAACCCCCTATATTCCCTCCTGTATCAGAAAACATGCTATGTGATATACAAATATCTGTACATGATGTTGCCAAACTAATCAAAAACCTTGATTCCAGTGAAGCAACCGGCCCTGACGGTATTCCAATCATAGTACTCAAAAGACTTCATCCAGAACTAGTGCCCATCCTTACAAAACTGCTTAAACGTTGTCTTAAGAATTGCTTCCTGTCACCCTGGAAAATCTCATCAGTATGCCCCGTATTTAAGAATTCAGGTGATCGGTCATCTCCCTCACAGTAAGGCCAATAAGTCTCCTGTGCGTCATGAGTAAGTTGCTGGAATCTGTGTTAAATAGAGAAGTAATGAACCATCTTAGAAAAAATAATCTTCTTAGTGACACGCAATATGGTTTCCGTTCTACTAGATCTACAGCAGATGTGCTTACAGTTATATCTCATAGGATTAGTGGATCTCTCGACGGAGGCTATCTTTCTAAGGCAATTGCTCTTGACATATCTCTTTTTTTGTTTTTGTTTTTTTACACAGTGATCACCACTTATCAAGGCCCGGAAGCCACTCAGGGATAAGGGTTATTGCAAGTACATTACGTTAGTGTGGAGATTTGTTAACGTTGGACTTGAAGACATCCAAGTTGTAGTCCGGTGGGAAGCAGGCAGACGGAACAGAGTTCCACAGGCGTGCAGTTCTAAGAAAGAAGCTTTGTTCATGGAATCCATTTGATAGAGTATGGCATAAAGGTTTACTTCACAAGACTTCCAGCTACTGTATAACTGGAAATGTTTTCTCAATAATTAAATCATTTCTCTCTGATAGGTTCATAAGAGTAGTAGTTGATGGGCAGAAATCAGAAGCTTTTAGTATTAATGCTGGAGTCCCTCAGGGGTCCATCCTGGGCCCTACTCTCTTCCTGATCTATATTAATGATCTTCCAAATCACATCCTTACATCATTCGTAGACATTTATTTTGATGACACTACTATCTATGGTAGCACATCTATAACGGTAAATGACCAAGTTCTCTCTGATTCTCTCTCCTCTGATGTTGAGCAAATGGTACAATGCGGAAAGAGGTGGCTTGTTACTTTTAAGGCATCTAAAACCAAGCTTTTATCTTTACATCATCAACGCTCTGATCCCCATCTGGCATCAATTGAAATGAATGGCTCTCGTCTTCAGGAGGCCTCAAGTTTTGACAAGCTTCTAGGCTTGACCTTTACTCCTGATCTTAAATGGAACATATACATAAAATCCGTTGCCAAGGCCACTGGAAAAATGGTGGGATCCTTCTATCGATCCAGTAGATATCTCACTGCTGATGCAATTCTCTATCTATATAAGAGCCAGGTACGTCCTAGGATGGAGTACTGTTGCCACATCTGGGCAGGAGCTGCTAGAAAGGACTTATCCTGCCTTGATAGAGTTCAAAATAGACTTCGTAGCCTTGTGGGGGATGTCCTTTTCTCTTCCCTGTAACCTCTTCCTCACAGTTTGCGAGTTTGTCTCTGCTTTATCGTTATTTTCATGGCAGGTGCTCGGCTGAGCTCCATTCTATGGTCCCCCCTCGCCAAACTTTCACAAGAAACACCCGTCTAGCAGAGAACACTATCACTAGTTTCCCCCACTTTATCTGTGCCTAAACCTAAGCGTAGATTCCATGAGCAAAGCTTCTTTCTTAGAACTGCACGACTATGGAATTGTCTTCCGTTTTCCTGCTTTCCAGCTGACTACAATATGGTTGTCTTCAAGTCTAACATAAACAAGTTTTTGATGAGCCGTTCCATATAAGTTAACAAATTTACCAACTCTCCATTACTAACGGTTACTATATTGTCCAATTTCTACTGTACACTCTTTAACCCTTATCCTTGAGTAGCCTCTTGGTCTTGATAAGTGGTGATGCCTATGTAAAAAAAAAACAAAATACAAGGAAATTCTTCACATTCTTTCATTTTTTTTTTTGTAAGAATCTGAATATATAGAAACATAACATTTAACAGCTTATCGGCTTAAAATTCACAGGCAACATGAATCAAGGACATTGCAAAAGCTGCTACAAAAAAGTTGAGTTCCCTCTACCGTGTTAGAAAATTATTCATACCAGACAGCATCCTATATTTTTACAAAGCCATAATTCGCTTTTGTATGGAGTATTATTGCCATAACTGGGTCAGTGAATCTACCACTAGACTCTTAGACAGGGTTCCAAAAACAGTCTAAAATCTAATAAGTCCTGCACTATTGGTCAATCTCCAACTTGTCCTATCACGCAATGTTGCATCTTTATGCCTATTTTACAGGTATTTTAATTGAATGTGTTCTGATAAAATTATTGTACTTATAACTCCTTGACATACATACTCTCGACTAAGCTCACAAACAGCAAAATCCTTCTCCTGTCACTAGATGCTCAAAAGCCTTCTACTATAATAATTTCTCCTCTCGAACTGTTAGATTTTGGAACCCCCCCCCCCGGATACTTGCTTCCCTTACTGTACTCTACTGCAGAAGTTTAAATATAATGTGAACAGACATCTTGCTGCTCAATTCCCCACGATTTCAAATAGTTGCCTCTTTAGATCCAAGTGGCAATGTGTCTTGTTTGAGATTAAACATTTTTTTAAAAATCTAATAACAGTGATGTAAATGGAATTTTGCGCTTTAAAATGGTATATAACGTTAGCACATTAAAATAAGCAATTCATTTCATAATTGAGTAGAAAATTTGAATGATACAAAAGTCAACATTAACTTAAAAAAAAAAATAGTCTAAACAGGGTTAACCGCCATTTAAATCAATGGCCATGTGAATACCAAAGAATGATTCTATAAAATCATTCAGGTCTGAAATTAAGAATTAACAGTTAATTCGTTTTCTCATTGAAACGTATACGAACTGACATTCTGCAAAATCCAATTCATCATTTAAACTTCAGACAGTGAATTATGGACATGAATTTTGAAATACTTAGCAACCATTTTTTTTTTTTCATCTATTTAAAAAAAATTTTTTTCGTTAGATTTAAACAATCTGAATCATGAAATTGTTTGGAATAAACTTCAAAAGTAGTTTTTTCAATCGCTATGATTTGCTTTATTGAGTTTATAGACACAGAAAATAAATATTATAAAACAAAACATGGCACAACAGAAAACAAGATTACTCTCACAAAGGAAACATGGAACCGGAACAAAATTTTTAAAAGATAGTGAATACTTTTTTAGTTCATTTTTACAAATAAGATAAAAACAGATAAATAGATTATATTAAAATGAGATAAACCCCCCTCCCACAGCACTTAAAAAAATAAAATAAAATAAATAAAATAAATACATAAATAAAACAAAAAATAAACAAATATTGGGTGTATTACTAACTATACAAGATTTTACACCTTGCTTTGTGTAAAACATTCATTGCATAGTAAAAATTAACACCGAAAAGAGTAAAAATTATGATCTTATTTTGCAACATAAAATGCAAATTTCATACATATTAATTCTGAAATTAATCACAAGAAGTACATAAATAATATTACGTAAACTACGAAATTATACAAATTTACTTAAAAAAATATCGTCTACACTGTTGTGTTTCACACCTTCTCCGCTTACCGACAGCGGATAGCACATACAGCGCCTAGAATTCCCAAATGGTCACCAATCTGATACTAATATACGGCATAATCGCGTTGACACACAGATTCTCGTCAGATCACCGAAGTTAAGCAACGTTGAGCCTGGAATATCTATATATCTATAAAAGTAAAAGTGTGTGTGTTTGTGTTTGTGTGTCTGTCTGTCTGTGTACATTTCCCTCCGCAATAACTCTGTCAATTTTAAGTCTACAGACTCGAAATTTGATATACAGGGTATTGAGATTTGGGAAAATCTTTGTAATCCATTTTCGGCCAGAAATTTGGCTGTCAAGGGGTTAAAGTTCAACGATTTGATCTTTGAGAACTCTACCAAACTCCTCCGACAATTTTGGATCTAAATACTTGAAATTTTAGATATAGATTCCTTGGACATGGATCTAACTTAATAACTTGATTTGAACCCAAAACAATAAATGTTAAGAGGTCAAAGTTTAAAAAATTGACCGCTTTTTCTTTTGCTCAACCAACGTCAGGCTGAAATGCTAGTATATATATATATATATATATATATATATATATATATATATATATATATATATATATATGATTAGCATAGGCTATACTATTCTACTGCAAATATTTTATGGTTATCTCTGACCGCATATACCGTGCACTAAATTAGGCAAAGGAAGCCTGGGCTGTAGCCCTTGATATATCCAAAACCTTTGACAAAGTCTGGCATAAAAGACTCCTAATGAAAATTAAATCATACAGTATTACTGGACGAATCCTAAATATAATTAGATCCTTCTTAGACAAGAGAAAAATCCAGGTTGTCCTTACTGGATGTACATTCAAACAGTATAATATTTATATGGAAGTCCCTCAGGGATCGGTTCTTAGACCTCTATTAATCCCGATATTCATAAACGACTTCCCTGAATAACATTAAGTTTGAGATGGATATATTTGCTGATGATATAACGTTCCATAGTAGGTATGAGGGAAAAACAGGTGTACATATATCTAAGACAATGTAAGAATCTTTAGAAAATGACCTACAGTCTGTAGTGGAATGGGCCGTAAATATCCCAACACTAGTATCTATCTTTTCTCTTTGATGACGATAAATAAAACAATATTTTTTAAATTTTTTTATTTTAGTTCATCTCAAGCAAGGTACATTGGCCCTGTCAGAAAGAGATACCAGAAGTTCTGATTGGTTTAAAAAGAGCATGCGTTAGGAGAGAGGGTGTGTTTTAAATAGTTAGTTCAGTTGGTGTGTGTGTGTGTGTGTTTTATTTATTTTAATTCACTCCAAACATAGCACATTGATACTGAGACGTAAGGGGCTACTGTGAATTATGGACATGTTAAGTAGTTGTGCAGCTAGATATTTGTTCACATTACATTTAACTTCGCATATTGGTACATTCAAGGAAACGGGGAGAATTCCAAAGACTAGCAGGTTGGTGAAAAAAAGTTATTAGAGTAGAAAGCCCTAAAAAAAAAAGAAAAACACACACACATACACACAGATATGCAATAACAAGCTATATACCAAACTTTCACACCTTCCTGAAGATATATAAATTAATTTCCATGTATTCAACTGGTGTTGCACAAAATACTATGTGAATAGAATATGTTGTTTTTATATGAAAAATAGCAGCAGCAGTCCATACAAGGGAGATAATTACTTGAACTGTCACACAAAGAACAGAATTTTCTTTACAAATAAAATAACTGGTGCTACCAGATCAGGCCGTCTGAAGATATCGGCTTTCTGACCTAAAATGCACCCAACATTGATGTTATTATTTTTTCCTTTCCCTTTGGAAAATTCAATCATCTTCCGCAAAGCCCAAAACAATCAAACCAAACACCATGAATAAATATTTGAAGATATAAAGAACTTGAAGCATAAAACCTTCTTCCAAAATTACTGGATTTGACATTAAATAATCCGAAAAGGGTTGATGTGACGTAAAATAAAACAATCAAACTAAACCAAACCAATAAATTCAAAAGATTTTTTTAAAATTTTCTTTTAGATGCCCCTTAGATACTAAAGGATGTGTATTATTATCATCATCATTATTATTATTATTATTTTGATAAACCCATATGTCATTATCAGATGGGTTTTTAAGCCAAATCAGATATTGTCTAGATCTAACCTCTTCCAAGATAGTCGCATTTTACATTACTTATGGCCGATCATTTTATGAATATGAATATATATGAGAAATAGACCATATTCAGATCTTAAATCGACTAAAATATAAATAAAATAAAAGGGGGAAAATAGAAAAAAATAATAAAACGGGGAAATTATATATTATAAATATTCAATTGGGTAAAATGAATAAGTCGATTAAAAGAATCACGAAATGTAATGAAACCCAAAGCGCTTTTTGTCAAACCACTTTTTCAAGGACATATGTTTGAAAGAGAGAAAAGAAAACTATTTTTTGTAGAAAATAATAATACTAGTTTATTTTTTCTATTTTCTCCCTTTTATTTTATCTGTATTTTACTCCATTTAACATCTGAATATGATCCTTTTCTTCTTCATTATTTAAAAATTTTGCTATTCCAATAAAGATATATATGTCAGACCACTTTTTCAAGGACATATGTCTGAAAGAAAAAAAAAATTTTTTGTAGAAATACTAATACTAGTTTTTTTTTTTTTTTTTTTTTTTTTTAAATATTTTCCCCCTTTTATTTATAATATACATATAGTCCGCTCAAATCAATTTTTTTAAGTACGAGACTCCCACTGGGGAGTTTTCTGGAGTGTGGAGTCACCCTTTTCTTACAAAATATTCCACAGTTTACTCTGATTTGGTATGTTAATACCAGTGAAAGACCCACACAAAACAGACTAATTCACAAAATGTATGGTTTCAGTATAACAAGACCCAACAGCAGTTGACATGACGACCCGGTATTTGTACTGGGCTGGTTACTGAAGTGTGGTGTCTGCACAGATGCTACACTCAAATTAATTATCCTCAGTCAATGGAGGGAGAAACCTTTCTATACTAAGGCAATTTTATTTTTGCAAACTGTCAGAGTGACCCTTTTGAGGGGAGCTGGTTTCCTCCCAAATTAAAAACGACCTTGTGTCACATTTTGTTTTCGTGGGGAGGCAAATAAATACCCAGTTGACATGACGAAAACGCAACAAACAGCCGATATATTTATTGATTAGTGAAAATTAGAATCCAAAACATTTTGCCATGTAATACGCAGGAATGTGCGTTTTTACTTTTAAGTTCAGCAAAAAAAGGAAAGTGTAAGAGAGAAACAAACAAAAAAAAACATTTCACAAAAATAAAATAAATTAAAATAAAAACCAAACAAAACCCCAAAACATTTCACAAAATAAAATAAAATAAAAAAGTTAACAAAAACATTTTACAAAATAAAATATATTAAAATAAAAAAAGCAAACAAACACAAAAAATATTTGATAAAAAGTAAAATAAAATAAAAAAGCTAACTAAACAAAAACACTTGACAAAATAAAAATAAAGAGCCAAACAAAACAAAAAAAAAAACATTTGACAAAAATAAAAAATAAAAATAAAGAATCAAACAAAATAAAAAACATTTGAGAAAAAATAAAATAAGATAAAAAAGCTAACAAAAACCTCTCAAGTTCAGCAAAAGAGAAAACTTTGGGGAAACAAAGAAACAAACAAAAAACATTTGACAAAAATAAAATAAAACACAAAGCAAGCAAAAACAAAAACGTTTGACAAAAAAATAAAACAAAAAAGCTAACAAAGCAAAACATTTGGAAAAAAATAAAATAAAAAAAACAAACAAAAATGTCTAAAGTTCAGCAAAAGAGAAAACTTTGAGGAAACAAGCAAAAAACATTTGACAAAAAATAAAATAAAAACAAGCAAAAAAAACAAATGTCTAAAACTAAAACAAGGTAATAATCTAAAAATCAATAGTGTCCCAATAATCAATACTTTTGTTTCAACATGCAAACATCTTTGGAAAACCGGCAGACGTTGGAGAAATCTGCAATTCCACAAGAGAATCCAATTTTTCCCTTTAGGATTCATCATGAAGCAGGACAATCAATATTGTAAACATTTTTGACAATGGAAGAAATTAAAAGACAGTGAAGCTTATTGGCCAACAAGCAGGAGTACCTGGCACTATCTAGTTAAAATGTCCTAAGAATTAAATGAAATTAGAATATTCACCTAAAATGTTCTTCAAACATATAGAGGAAATGGATTAATTGCATTACCTGTTTTGTGCTATCGCAACAGCCACTTACCATTCATTTCTTGCTGGCAACGACTATTGGTCTTCTCTAGGACGGCGTGACAATATGCCCCGCCCTAATCTTGACAACAGAAACTATACTACACTACTAAATTGTTCAATATAGACGTATTTATTTTCAATCTTAAAATTTTAAGGAGGACGGCCCCAGGAATGAATGTGGTATTATGGTGATTGATGATTCTAGCTAAAAGTAGGATAGGAATTTTCTAGCTATCGTGACAAAGGATGACAAACGACACCCATTTTCTCACACTTTTGAATGGCTTTTGGCTAATTTTTTGTTAATATAAGTTGTTTATATTTTCTGCAAATAGATATTTCAAAGTGCAGTATCTGTTCTCCACATCTCAGCAACATTTCACATTTTACTAATGCCGGAAGTTTTCACATAAATTATCGATTTTGAAAATGAAATTCTAAAAATAGTTCTTCAAACGCTATTCTATTTCCATTAATAATTATAATAATGTTACCATTGATAAAACGATTGCGTATATAAAAGAAAATCTGGTAATATAAATTAGAAATATATATCACAGAATATTAATTAAAAAAATATATATCACAGAATATTAATTAAAAAAATATATATCACAGAATATTAATTAAAAAAAATATATATCACAGAATATTAATTAAAAAAAATATATATCACAGAATATTATATATAAAATATATATCACAGAATATTAATTAAAAAAATATATATCACAGAATATTAATTAAAAAAAAATATATCACAGAATATTATATATAAAATATATATCACAGAATATTAATTAAAAAAAATATATATCACAGAATATTAATTAAAAAAAAAAATGTGCAAATGAGCAATATCGAGATTTGTTTGAAGGAATTTGGAGATTACAATATTTGAAAATATATCGTAAAAAATATTTGAAAATATTCTTCTATCATTAGCATTTTAATGGTGAATGCTCTGACGAACTGCAAGCACTAGTGCCCCCACGACGTAAACACCCTCAACAAACCCGACAGGCAGCTAAATCCCATCCCCACACAGTAGAGATCGCTAGATGTAAAAGAGCTTTCTACTCCAGTAGTTTCTTCCCCAGAACCGCTAGATTTTGGAATTCCCTTCCGGATCCTTGCTTCCCCAACTGTACTGACATGCAGAAATTCAAGTGTAACGTGAACCGACATCTTGCTGCCCAACTCCCTACATAGTACTCCAGTAGCTGTTGCCCCTGATAATAGCCCTACACCAAAGTGGCAATGTGTCTTGTTTGGGGTGAAAATGTAATTAAAAAAAAATAAATAAATAAAATAAGCCCAATCAATTTTGTCACAATATTTTTGACTAATGGGGTATGGTCCTTCAGAGTTGGGAGATTCTATATACAAGTGTTGCTGTTGGGAACTGACGAATCAAATTAATTCACGTTCTGCTATCAACCAATCAAAAACCAGAATTGCTCCATAAAACCTTTTTTTAGCATCCCAGCACGCTTTTTTTTTTTTCATGTCAACATGAGAAGGATCTTTTGTTTGGCTGCAAAATTATAAAGTCCGGAACCTGTACATAACAGCTGTCCACTGAGAACTTGTCATCTTCAGGACTTGTATAGAATAACTAATCATCGGAAACTTTTCAGAAACTAAACATAGCTTACAACTCAAGAAATTTTGATGTCCATATAGTTAGGATCGATGAAAAAAGCTATCACATTCATCTATTAAGAAGTTATGTTGTCTTATTTTCAGTGGCAAACTCATCAGAATATCTGGGATTTGAGATTTTTTAAATTGATGTTCTCTAGAATTTATATAATCATAAAACTCTGTGGATCGTTCGGCTGTCCTTCTTTGCTTGCGTGCTTGAATCTTATCTTCAACGATCGGGCGATTCCATCTTTTAAAAGAGGAATGACAGAAGAATGTGTGTGTGTGTGTGTGTGTGTGTGTGTGTGTGTGTGTGGTGGGGGCGTGGCATAGAGGCTAAGGAATGAAGGTGGATAGTTGTATGTTTTGGTTTCGATTCTAGCTGATGGCATCCAAGTCATATATATATATATATTTTTTTAGTTTTGATCTCACTATTATATATTAGATTCAATATAATAATCAATAAAGAATTGTGTCTATAATAATAAATACACAATCTGCATGAATATATATATGAAATATATTTAAGCATATCTTACAACCGGGCAACGCTGTGGGTGGCTGCTAGTTTTCAACTAATATTACAATTGTGTGATGGTTAAGACATAAATTTGCCTCATGAGAAAGTGTTAAAAGATACACTAATAAAAAGTTCACTAACACACAAGGTATGAGAAGGTTGTTCTTTTCTTATCTCATACTCTGATTCAGAGGAACCTGATGGTCTGAAAAATCTTCATGAACAATTGGGAAACCAAATTTGCTATTGTCTGGCACCATATAGTTTATAATAGGGCACTGCAGAGACAGACAGCAGCAGAGATCAGCTTACAGTGGAAATAAAAGATGCGAGAAGACATCACAGTAATGGTTGCAATCTAGGACACTTACTTCATTTTAGCCCATTGCGATATAGGCATCCAGCTATGCATCAGCCTGCACGGTTAAAGAAGACAACATTGCGAGCATGCGCTGATCTAAGTAATGCACATAATCATACTCTCCAGAGCCCCAGTCGGCAATGATAATAGACAAAATAAAACACTTTAATATACAATGTATACATGAGTAAGTATATAAAAGCATTTTTCTTAAAAAATATTTCTACAACTAAAAGTTATAACCTCTTGACTTAGAATGAGTAAATGTGGTATTGTGGTGATTGTATTAAATACTAATCCATATTAGTCCCTAACTGTGCATCAAACGGGTACCACGATACTTAGCTACATCTTATCATAACAAAGGTCCATACAAAATTTCAGCCAGATCGGTCCAGTAGTTTCCAAACGGAATGAACAAGCAAACAGACAGACAGACTAAGAGAAATATAATGTAGATATTTTATTATGATACCATTCTATATTGTATACACATCTTTTAACAAAATCGACAAAATTTGTTAGATTATAAATGTTTATTTTGAAATGTTTCAGTTGGGAAATTATTGACAAAAAAGTTTAATTCATTCATTTATTTGCAGGCTGTTATCCTCATCTTCATAGGTGTTGTTGTTTCATCACATTTCGGCCAACTCATTCTCTGGCCTTCTTCAGGTGATTAACTGCGACGGGATAGGAATGCAACTAAACGCCTGCTCTGCTTTGGGTATGATTGAAACTGCTATTTTCAGACAAGAAGGCCAGAGGATGAGTTGGCCAAAACGTGGTGAAACAACAACGACTATGAAGACGAGAATAACAGTCCGCAAAAAATAAATAAATAAACAAATTACTCATCTTAAAAAGATGCCGATAAAAAATAATATATAAGAAAGTTTAAGTTAACCCTACCGTCGACCAATCAGCTTCTTTGTTTCTAAATGTTCTTTGAAACTGGATGAAACAGCAAGAGAATGGGAAAAGAAATTCATGAAATGTCATTAACATACAAATCATGCGAGATAAGCAATATTCAATGCGCATACAAAAACATCAATTGTAATTATTGCAGAGATTTGTGGTCAGAATACAAGACCGCAGATACTGAAGTATTTTTTTTATACATGTCGCATATATATATATATATATATATATATATATATATATATATATATATATATATATATATACTAGCAAAAGTACCCGTCGTTGACTGGGTTCAAAAACAGCCAACAGAAAATGGATTCTGATTTATGAAAGTATGATAGGTTATGAAAAGGAAGGGTTGTAAAGAGATAGCTTCGAATTTGGGGATATCAAAACCAAAGCAAAATATGATGAAAGTAAAAATAAAATAGATAAACCACATAATTTATTATACCATACCTGTTCACACTCAAACACTTATCACAATATTTTGTGGATCTATATTAAAAAACCTTGTTAAACTTCGCAACATATTTCTATTTTATGGAGGTCAGGCGCGGACGGACACCCCATAATTTTATTATACTATATTTCTTCAAACTGAAACATAATTATAAAAGTATACTTACGCAGATAGATATGAAAAGTCTTTATTAAAGTTTGTGCCTATTTCCATTCTATGGAGGCCAGGTACAAACGCAGACCCCACAATTTTATTATACCATCCCTATTGAAGTTAAAACATACTTATCAAAGTATTATTATGTACATCTATATCAGAAACACTTGTAAACGTTTTTTTTTTTTTAATTTTTATTTCCATACTTTGTGGACCAGGCGCGAACGCAGACCCCACAATTTTTATGAACCACCGTTCTGCAGGATCAAATATACCCATTCCTGTGTCTCGATACATCTTCTATCATATGCAATCAGTTTTTTAAAATAGTCACCCATATAGGAGCCTATTCGTGACCAGACACACACACACACACACACACACACACACACACACACACACACACACGATATCCAACTTTATATTATAGATATATTATAAAAAAAGGATTAAAAAAAAACCAACCTCGACGATATGAATCTAAAATGAAAATAAAGAAAGAACATGCTCGACGATTTGTCTGTTCCGTGTGTTTTACTCAAGAGATTGTAGGTTTGAATATAATTATGTTTTTCAACTGTTTTCAAATATGAAGTATTTTCTTTACGCTTCCAGTTAGCGTTGGGTAACCAGGATAGAAATTAAAAAAAGAGATTGTTTTGTTACCTTCCTTTTGTAGTTATTTTATTTGTAAGTTAGTTTGTACGTTATACCTCACAATTAAAAACAGCCTTCGAACTAACCTACGAATGAAATAACTACAAAAAGATGATAAAATGATCAATATTTCTATCCTGATTACCCAACAATAACTGGAAGCTGAAAAGAAACACGTCACATTGAAACACAGCTGAAAAACATAATTACAAGGTGCCTTAAAGAAGTTTCCAGACTTTTTTGTACCGGCATTTAAAACTGTTGTAGACTCTTGAAAAAAATAGTATATTATTGTTATACATTTTATGAGATGACTGACCAATTTTATGATTTTAGGTTCAAATGAACAGCTACAGCAAGAATTGGAATACACTCTACTAAAGCTTGATTGTCACAGCTTGTGAATTTCAAAAATGCAATCTGGACATGAGGAAACTTTAGAAAAAGATATGCAATAAAATTCTGTTTTAAACTTAGAAAAATGCCACAGAAACGTATGGAAGGCTTCAGACTGCTTTGGACCATCTTGCATGAATCGGGCATCAGTTTTTGAGTGGTATAAGAGATTCAAAGAAAACAGGGAGTCTGTGAAGGATGATGAGGAGTGTGGGAGGAGTAAGGAAGTCAGAACATCAGAGTTGGTTGGTCAAATAAAGAATGTCATGGATAAGGAGCGTCGTGTGTCTATAGAGACAATAAGTGCACACTTTGATGTCAGAGTGGGAATTGTACACACAATTATTTGTGAGGAACTGAAGATGCAGAAGATTTGTGCAAAGTTTGTCCCAAGGGTGCTCAGAGAAAATCAGAAAGGAAGACATTGTCACGAAAGCAGGGAAATTTTACGATGAGACAGCTGTTTCATCATTTCACTGGATTTTTAATAAAGAAATATGTTAGCCATATTGTATTACAATGATCTCATTTTTTTTCTGAAAATAAACAGAATATAAGAGTTTCTGAATTTACGAGATGAAGACGTACTATTTGGATTATTCAGACAACTGTTCTCATCTTGAAGATCCATGGTGTAGTGGATACAGTACTTGGTAAACTCCATTGTATGTTACACTCTTCTGGCGGTTGAAGTTTCGATTCGATGACAAACATACAATTGTGAATTACTTCAGACTCCTACCCAATCATGGCTGACAAAGCGAGACCATGCTACCCCCATGGATTGAATAAAGGGTTTTGTTTGAAATTCCATGCAGCTTCCAGAGTTTGACAGAAAGATTCCATACTTCTACAAGATACACCTGAAAAAGGTCAGAGGTTACATCGACTGAAAAGTTGTGAAAAAAACAGATGAAAACAGTAATCTGAATAATCCAAATAATAAGAATGTAAAAGCTTCTACATAGATGATCATGGATGAATTTAAATTGCTGTTGTATTCCACATCGAAATATAACCTCTCCTCTTTCCCTTGGTAAACAATTAATTTAAGTTGAATTCTGTTCCTAGTTTCAAATCTTCTTAGAGATGACCTTGACATTTAATTAAAAATTCCGTTGTCAATTAGTTGCAAATGCTTAGCTGCATGTACAAATATCAACCCTATGAATTATTAACATGGTGCAGAATGCAAATAAAAAGCTGTTCATGCACATCTGATTGTAGTTGTTTTGTCATACAAAGCAGAAATGTTTCTTAGTTTTGTTTTATTGTTGACATTTTTAATGTAAGCCGTTTGAAGTTAGTAATAATGTGGATAGGTTTTTAATGCAATCGATTCCCGATATTCACAGGTGGTAATTCGAATAGCATGCCCGGTAAAACTTCATGAATTATAATGTTAAACAAAGCTTTTCTTTAAACAAACAACTTATATAAATCTATGAATATATATGTGACCAGCATGCATGGAAGTGCTCAAGAACTGTGTGTCAATGGCTTCGTTGGGCCTACCTATGGTGAAAATGAATTATAAAAAGCTTAGGCCAGAATCGTTCAGCGAATGACACATGAGGTTGCTCTGGTATCATGTCTTTTTTTGACAGAGTTGTTCGGAATCGTGCTGGGTCATTTCAACTGAGTTGTTTGGGATCGTGCTGGGTCGTTTCGACTGAGTTGTTTAGGATCGTATCGGGTCATTTTGACAGATTTGTTCAGGATCACATCGGATCGTTTTGACAGAGTTGTTTGGGATCATATCGGATCGTTTTGATGGAGTTATTTAGGATCATATCAGATTGTTTTGATGGAGTTGTTTGGGATCGTGTCGTTGTTTTAATGAAGGTGTTCAGAATCATATCAAAGGAATTGTTCAGGACTGCACTAGATTGTGTGGACAGAATTGTTTGCGGCTGTGATGGATCATGTTGACAGAATTGTTTGGGGCCATGCCAGGTCATGTTGATGGATGTGTTTAGTACTGTGTCAGGTCATATCAATGGTATTTCCATGTTGGGTTGTGTAGACGGAAGCATTCAGTTTACGTTTATTGTCCAGTTGACTTGATGGTTGTCACAGTTGTACTGCTGCATGTGATAACAATATTTTTTGTGGCTGTTTTTCTTCCTTCGTAAAGCCACAAGATATTATATGCACATAAGATATGTGATAAGAAGTAAGAGTGCGATAAGATCATCCTGAATGCTGTGAAAATAACATACAAGACAGTAATCCGAATAATCAAGATAAAATATACAAAATCAAGGATTTGGATTTCAGATTTAGGATCTAGGTAATTTAAATATTCCATACCAATTAATGACAATTATAAATCGACATATTTCAGACTTAAGATCTGCATCTCTTTTCACAAATAATTTAATCCAGCAGATGAGTATAGATACCAAGTGGTGCGAAATTAAACAAAGAACAATGATCTCTAATTTTTTTTGTTTTTAGACATTTTTTTACTTTCCTGAAACCTGCTGAATATAATAATCTCTTAGACACTATTGTTCAATTTGGGTTATCTCCCCTGACGATGCAGCTCATAAGACAAAGATGGCCAATGCAGCAAACAAAGCTTCACTCTTTACTTAGTTTGACTGAAAAGACTTAATGAACAGCACACAAATCGTTTGGATATTGTTCATAATGTGACCACAAAAGTACACAATTTGGAAGGGCAAACAATTGAGCATCGTTTATGTAGAAGCTAACTTTCCTTTTCATAATGAAATAACAGTGGGATTTCATGAATGCATTGGACAACGCAAGAGAGTTATTTTCAATCAAAGACTTTGTTCTGATGTTGATCAAATAAAAGCAGTTTTATCCAGGAAAGAATGAATAGAAACTATTTCTAAGCTTCGCTCTGTATCAATAAAACAGTCAAACTTGTATATTAAAAGGACGTACCCATGGCCTTGACATTGAAAGTATTAACTACTGACTTATCTCATCGAAATTTGAAGAGAGAAATATATATACTAGAAGACCTCCCGGTGTTGCCCGGTCGTAAGATATGCTTAAATATGATATCTTAATGTATTCATATTTTATATTTATTATTATAGTCAATTCTTTATTAATTATGATATTGTACCCAATATATAGTAGTGCTTTAGCATTTTAATTATACAAAGCCTATATAAGGAAAGAAACTGCTCGCTGAGAATCCACTAGACATTTGAAATAACTTAATATTTAACGAAAAACATTTTCACTTTGAAGAATGTCATTTTTCTAACAAATTTGTCGTACAGATTTTGTTTCAATAAGTTCAAATGTTGAGTTATTCAATCGACAATATCCTTCAAAAATATTTTATATATTTAATCCATCTGTGATGTTATGATCCCAGTAACATCCCCTAGTAGAACTCTCTAATCAGAAAGGACCTAAAAAAAATTTCTCCTCTTTCCTTTCTAGCTGTTTAATAAAGAATTCCCCTTAAACTTGGAGTGATTATCAAGGGTTCTTGTGCAGGGCTTATGGGCAGCCATTTTTTTTGTTCTAATTTAACAGAGTGTACACTAAGTTTATTTTGAACTAAAAAATGCTTTAAAATAAGTTTAAACATAAATAATCTAATTCGTATACACTCGTGAACAAAAGAAAATGGGCCAAACAAATTTTATACATTTTATTGCACTAAAAGCTATATTGAACAAAGAACAATTGAACAAGGAAACTTAAACGAGACTAATAACACAAAACAAGACATTTACTTTAATGAATGCTTAGGATGGAATCTCATTCCCTTTTAATTTCTTTAAAAGATCAATCCTTTAAGACATGCTCTCAACCAAAGTGGAACACTATGAAGAGGAGATGCTATTCTATTCGCTTTGCACAGCTTCCCAAAGTTTGTCATTGTTTGAAAAGGTTCTTCCAGCCAATGCACGAGATATTATGGACCAAATATTCTCGATTGGGTTTAAATCGGGGCTTTGACATGGCCAAAATATCACATTAATTGAATTATCAAAAAACCATTTTTTTTTTTTGTGGCTTTAGCAGTGCGTGTAGGGGCATTATTATGTTGAAAAAATAATGTTCTGAGATATTCCCAGCTTCTGGATACTTGGTAACAGTCCTGTTTCTAATATTCGAATGTATTCCTTTGCATTGATTGACTTCTCACATCTAATAAGTTCCCAAACTTCTGCTGCAGTAAAAGTTCCCCATACCCTTATCTCTCCATTCCTGTGTTTAATTGTCGTTTTTATGCAACTTGGTGAAAATCTTTCTCCAGTTCTTCGATTGCACCATTCAGGAGCATCGGGAGCAACAATAACAAGACAAAATCTTGATTCATCTGATCAGAAAACATTCCTGAACCAGTCTCCATCTTTCTTGCCATAATACGAGAAAAATCTATTTCTATCATTGATGTTCTTAGATAAAAATGGCTTCTTTGCACACCTTTTAGAAGAAAATCCTATTTCTTCCATTTGTCTAGATATTATATATCTAGAAAAAGAATTTCCAGCCTCTGCTTTGAATTCTTTGTTATGGTCAACATAAGTTTTCTTTCAATCCTTCAAAACAGTTCATTTAAGCCTGTGGTTGTCCTTCAAAGTGGATGCTCTAGAGCGACCAGATCCAGATTTCCCTTTTACCAAGCATTCGACTTCGAACCTTTGACCAATTCGCTTCACTACAGAAAGAGATGTTTACACTTTTTCTTTTCTTAAAATATCAAAAATCTTCTTGTAAGTCATTTTGGACTGCCTTAATCCTGCAATTCGGTTTTTATATCCTCACCAAGACGCAGTTCTACCATATTTAAGATTAATTTTTCCACTTAGTATTATATGTTATAATAATAATGATCTGCAAAATATAAATTTTCAGTTAAAACAAAAATTCATGGAAAAATATTGAAAAATCGATTTCTTCCTTCTTTCACTTTTAACCTGTTTTTTTTTTTTTTTTTTTTTTTTTTTGCTCATGAGTGCAGGTAGACGAGTTAACTTATCTTGCATTTGGTAACATATATTTGTTGCATATTTGTTTTTTTATTTCTTCTTTTTCTGTTAGTTACATTAACAAATGCCCTAATCTCATCCTTTCTTTTTTGGGGGTGAGGTGGCGGTTACGTTTAAATGTAGATATAATTTATTTTTTTAATTTGACAAACTTCTAAATGCTTTCTCTTTATATATTTTATCCAATATTTTTATAAACTCATAGTGAGATTTACAGCAATATATTTTTTACTTGTGGTCAAAGCGAAAAAATACAATAAAACATTAATGATTTCAGAAGCTGACTCAAGCAAAATTGAAAAAAACTTGTCCAGAGCATTTTAAATCTTTCAATAATCAACTGCGATAGATGCATTTAGAAAATAAGTGCAAAAAAAGTTTACTCAGAGAATAGGCAAATGAACTCTAGAATGTTTACTTTATTTACCATAATTGACCAATAGAAAGTATAAATTAGATTTAGAGAGTTAATGCTAAATTTGTGAAGGAGATTTATAACCTATGGTTGCTTAGTATTATGTTGTAACGAACAATTAACAAATGAATACTTATGTGTCTGTTTCATTTTTTTTTTTTGTCAAGAAAGAAAGTAAAGAAATCGTTTTTGAAATCGGAAATTTCCAATTCTGATACCAATTCCGAAACCGATTCACATGAGATTTCGATATAAAATGAAACTAAAGAAACAAATAAAAACTTACATTGTTTTGAAATTGATGGATAGGAGTATTTTCTTAAACTGTTTGACTCACCTAGAAAATGAAAAATGGAAAAAGAAATTAATTTTATTTCAAGTATTTATGTAGAAATTATTTTCAGAAAATTAACATTTGCAAAAAATGGAGTTAAAACAAAAGCGTATATTCTTAAGAAAACGTGCCTCTTCAATCTGCATATATTTCTAGTCATGAAAATAATATGAGAAACTTATGACAGAGGTACTTATAGAGATGTACGGTTGCATTTGAAAATGCTGACTTGCAGTCCATAATAGAATCAGACCAAAAACGGATGGTCACATTTAATGCTACTAAGACAAAGCTCCTTTCCTTTAACCATTATAAGACAACATTCCAATCACTGACTGTTATGGATGATAGTATTATTCTCAAGAGTTTAATGTTTAACTCCTTGACGTGAAATACTCTGCCAAAATAAAGGGGAACAAGTACATTGAAGATGCTACTAAATCTATTGCAAAAAAGGTAAACTCCCTCTATCAGACTAGAAAACATCTCACACCTGGCAGTATCCCATACTTCTTTAGTCACTATTTGCCCATGCATTGGTTGCCATATGTGGGCTGGTGCACCAACCACTAGTCTCTTCATTTTGGATAAAATGCAAAAAAATAATTTCTAAAATAATAAGTCACTCATTGTCTACCAAGCTCCAACCTGTGTCGCATCACCACAGTATTGTATTCTTGTGCTTGTGCTAAAGAACTTACCGTACTTGTATACCTTCAACATAAATACCTTAACTAGCAGCAAAATCACATACCTTCCTAGAGGCTGGCAGATTTTCTTATCTAATAGCTTCTTTCCTTGGACCACTTGCTTTTGAAATTTCTTTTATGTCAGCAGACTGTACAAACATATAGAAATTTAAATATAATATGAAACAAAGATCTTGTTGTTCAAGTCTCCACTCAGGTTGCTTCTTCGAAATTTGGCCGCTATCACAGTATCAGTATACCTTGCTTGGGGTGGGCAAAAGAAAGAAAAAAAGTGTGACAGACCAGCAAAAAAGGAAAAGAGAAAGATGAAGCAAGAGAGAGGTAGAAAGAGAAATAAAATATTGATGAAAATCCCTGTCCCATCACTGAAATGTTGCATCCCTGCGCTTTCTTTACAAGTATTTTAACATAACTACTTCTGATTAACCCGACAAGCAGCAAAATCACACACCTTCACTATAGAAGTCCCCCGATGTCAGAGAGCCTTCTACTCTGAAAGTTTCTTTCCTCTAACTGCTTGACTCTGGAATTCCCTCCCTGCATTCTGTTTCCCTGACTGTACAAACATGCAGAATTTCAAGTGTAATGTGAACAGAGGTCTCAGAGCTCAACTCCTTACTTTGGAATTCTCTTCCAGGTTCCTGTTTCCCTGACTGTACTGATATGCAGAAGTTCAAGTGTAATGTAAACAGACATCTTGCTGCTCAGTTCCCTACATAGTAACTCCTACAATGTGCCTTATTTGGAGTGAAAATGCAATAAAAAAATAGTTTAAAACTGTGTCCCTGTAAGCATGGTCACTAATTCACATCTCAGTGGTAATTTGTCTTGTTTAAGGTGAATACGATTTTAAAATAAAATAAAGGAAGTATGAATCTTGCTATTTGAGCAGAAATCCTTTTTCTGAATAAAAGAAAAAAAGCAAATTACTACAAAAGAGTAGAGAACTCACATTTCTGATTAATACATACTATGAATCCATTTATCTTCCCTCAACGTAGGAGTTATATAGTAATCTATAATATAAATCTCACCTGTATGTATGAATGTATGTATATATGTTTACCTAAAACTTTCGACAGAGGCGACAGATTTTCACGAGATCAGTATCATTTTGAAGCTCAACCCTTCGGACGACAAATATCGAAAAATTGGCCCAAAACATTAATTCCTTTCGCCTCAACTAGGCACTTTTCTACGACGGTGGGGAGTGGGCTTTTTTTTTTTTTCATCGATATTTTCGAATGTCATCCTCTCTTTTTGATTGTCTGGCCTTAATTTAAACCTACATCACTTCCGGTTTGGCAATGCGCGCAACAGTAAAGATGTCACGTTTTTTTTTTTTTTCACATTCTTTTCATGCTTTGCAGTACGGGTTTGAGCCTGTTTGCCTACTACCAACTTTTTTTTTTTTTTGCTCAATACACACTTCCAAACACCCGGGCAACGCCAGGCACCCAGGCTAGTGTTAGATAAAGGCTTAAGCCATGTCAAGGCAACTCATCTAGAAGAAAGAAACTTGAAAATAATTTCACTTTGGTAGTTCTAAATATCGATAACTCCTTTGCGTAATATTTGCGTAAAAAGGTTACAGTAAACACAAACCTCTTTCTATATATATTTATGTATGCATATATATATATATATGTTTAAAAAATCTTGCCTACCAAACTCCTGTCAGTTTTTGGCCTACACAGATAGAAAATTAATATATAGGGTATTTAACCCCATGCAAAACTTTATATTTGGGTTTTAGTTGGGGAAAATCCATGCAAAAGTGTGAAAATTAAAAAAATGGAATTTGCCAGGTGAAGATATGCATGCGTAACGTAATAGCTATTGGTTGAGGTTTTAATTTTTAGCCTCACAGCAAACATGTCTTCATAGCTCAGGCATTAACATCAAAGGAAAAAGTAAATCGTAAGCTAATCGTTTTGGTTTTGATTCTGGGTGGTGGCACACGAGTCATTTTCTTTAACTTTTTAAATCATTACTATATATTGGGCCTAATATAATCTATAAATATAAAAGTGAAAATGTATGTAAGTATGTTTGTGTGTCTGCTAAAAACTTTCGACAGACAGAAGAAAAATTCATAAATTTGGTCTCATATGAAAGCCCCATCCTTCGCCCGACAAATATCGAAAAATTGGTCAAAAACGTTAATTTTACCCTGAAATCAACACTTTTCTACAGGGGGGGGGGTCAGCAAAAACCATCCTCTCATGACGAGATCAGTTCTACCCATGCATCAGACGACGTCATGACCTGATTTAAATGCCAACATAGTGCCCCAGTAGTTGCTGCCCCTGATAGTAGCCCCCTACACCAAAGTGGCAATGTGCCTTGTTTGGGGTGAAAATGTAATAAAAAAAAAAAAAATACTTGAAGAACTGAGAGAATTTCATGTGTGTCGTGTTAGCTCAGTTGGTTAGAGCGTTAGGTAATTATCTAAAGGTTTTCGGTTCGAATCATGGTATGAGATTTTTTTTTTTTTTTCGATTTTTTAAATTTTAATATTGAAGCAGTGTTATTTAGCCATTTTTCACGTAACGTTCGTTTTTCTGGGTTTTTTTTACTTCACTTCTTAGGTTTTCATTAACACCCCCGACCGACAACACACACACATCAAAAAACACTCGGGTACCCACCGATTTTTTAAATTTTAATATCGAAACAGGCTTATTTAAGCCATTTTTCACGTTTTCTTTTTTTTTTTGGGGGGGGGGGTTATTTTTCAGATTTTTGAAAGAAGTTTTAACGTCCGTTTTTCTGTTTTCTTTTGGTTTTTTTCGATTTTTACATTTAACATCGTTCGTTTGCCTTACGTTAGTTTTTTTGTGTTTTTTTTCGATGTTTTGATTACCCCCCCCCCCCGCTTAAATTTTAACGTCCGTTTTTCTGTTTTCTTTTTTTACTTCGCTTATTCTTAGGTTTTCATTAACACCCCCACCCCCGCCCAACCACACACACCTCCAAACACTCAGGCAACGCCGGGTACCCCTCCCCCCGCTAGTATAATAATAAATATAAAATCCGCATTAATCAAAATATCATATTTAAGCGCATATTTTATGACTGGTTAATGCCGGATGGCCTGCTAGTATATATATATATATATATATATATATATATATATATATATATACTAGCAAAAGTACACGTCGTTGACTGGGTTCAAAAACAACCTGCAGAAAATGGATTCTGATTTATGAAAGTATGATAGGTTATGAAAAGGAAGGGTTGTAAAGAGATAGCTTCGAATTTGGGGATATCAAAACCAAAGCAAAATATGATGAAAGTAAAAATAAACTAGATAAATCCCATAATTTATTATGCCATACCTGTTCACACTCAAACACTTATCACAATATTCTATGGATTTATATTAAAACTAGCTAAACTTTGTGACATATTTCTATTCTATGGAGGTTAGGTGCGAACGAACACCCCATAATTTTATTATACTATATTTCTTCAAACTGAAACATAATTATCAAAGTATACTTAAGCAGATAGATATGAAAAGTCTTAATTAAAGTTTGTGCCTATTTCCATTTTATGGAGCCCAGGCGCGAACGCAGACCCCACAATTTTATTATACCATCCCTATTTAAGTTAAAACATACTTATCAAAGTATTCTTATGTACATCTATATCAAAAACACTTGTAAACGTTTTTTTTTAATTTTTTATTTCCATACTTTGTGGACTAGGCGTTAACGCAGACCCCACAATTTTAATGAACCACCGTTCTGCCAAATCAAACATACCCATTCCTATGTCTCGATACATCTTCTATCATTATATGTAATCAGTTTTTTAAAATATATATATGTGTGTGTGGTCGTTTTAATAGAAACTGTAGACGAGAAATAGCAAACAATTGTGTTCACAAATTAAAACTTACTCTAGGATAGCGATACAAAATAGCTTTAAAACTAACAAAAACAAACAAACAAATAAAACAAACAAATAAATTAAACAAACATGAATATACATAAACGACCACACACACACACACACATATATATATATATGTATGTATGTGTGCATGCATGTGCGTACACATATGTATATTTATGTATATAAAAAAAAGAGCAGAAATGAGGAAAATCGTCTGCCTTAAACCACTAACCTAGTTCTAAAATAGATCCTTTGTTCGATAAAATGCATGCCCATTGGCTAATAGGAAGGGGCGCGGTGGATACTAGAAAGCTGATTGGCTAACTAAAATCCTCAACATATATAAAAACGAGAAACAACCACAGAATTCGCACATAAGCCTGACGAATCTTATAGTGGATGAAACACCGAATATTCAGTGTAGCTTAATCGCCATATATATTTTATAAATTACTATATATATATATATATATATATATATATATATATATATATATATATATATATATATATATTATAGCAATATATATATATATATATATATATATATATATATATATATATTGCACACACACTGTTGCTATTCCTTCTCTTGTGAGCATATCCGTTACCACGATATAGAATAAATGCGGTATTGTGGTAAGAGTAGAGCAAAAACGCTTTCTCCTCTTTGTTGTTATAACATTTTCACTCTTAGCAACAACAGAAGCATCAAACAACTTTACATCTGTAGCAACAAGTTCGAGCCCAGCTGAATTGCCTTTCTTATGCCGACTATTTAAGCGAGTGAATTGCATCCATGGTGATTTGAATAAATCCAACCAGTCAGCAGAATCTTGGATTATGTTGAATTCTTTTCCACATTTACTGATACAAGCATCATAACCAGAGGATTTGGTTTGCTGAAACTGCGACCTGTAATAAATGATTACTTTGAAGATTTGTTTTTGTGTAATTGGCACTTTGCTGAATTCTTCTTTCTTATGTAAATATTGATGTCATAAAACAATTATTGCAACAAAAAACATTGAAGAAGAAAGTTTAAATGATATAAAGGAAAGTTTAAACAAAAGAAAACCAAGGAAATCCCAAACGGACACAGAGAACTCCTCCATGGACAATTTTCAATTTTTGGAAAACGAGTATGTTACAGTTTATCCAAAATAACAAGTAAACTTAACATAGCGTGCATTCAACATGTTTGAGGCATACTGTTTTTTGAAAACCGACTTAAATATTTGGGGCTATCAAAGCAATCAGCAGAAAATTTATTTATAAATGTGAAAAGTTTTTCTATTTGAACACATAATTGCGAAAAGAATTGGGAAAATCTTTTAATATTTCTAAAATTTTTCTTGTATCCAAAGAATATTTCAAGGTAAATTATTCTGCAAATGACTAAATCTCACATAAATCTGTTTATTGCATCAGATAGCTCATAAAGCAAAGACTTCAACAAGTATATACTCTAATATGTGAGTTTCAGCCCTTTTGAAGATATTTTGCAATTTATGCAAAAAACAAAAACAAACAAAAAAAAACAATAATCAGGGTAAAAAATGTACAATTTTGGTATGTTTTTTTTACAAAGAATGAAAATTATACTCAATTTTTCTGGAAATGTTTATTTATTACAATTTTATGAGTTGATAAGTTAATTCTCAACATTATCAAATCGAACAAACAAGGAGTGTGTTTTTAAGAATTTTCTTCTATTTTTGAGAGTTTTATGAGGTTGGTACAATTTTACTTATGAAAAACTGAGCTTGACAAATGTTGCTGATTCCTGCAACTTCAAAATCTTATAAAATCACTAAAAATGGTGCAATTGACATTACTTTTTTTTTCTTGTTTTGTCAGAAATTTATTTTACTTTTTTTTTTTTATTAAATTCAGAAAATTAAAAGAAGACATCAATTTTTTTTACCTACTTCCACCACTGGGCTCACTGTGTATCAATAACCCGGATTTGTTTTGTAGAGGAATGCCACACATTTGTTCAAAACAGCAAGAAACCAGGTTGAAGGATCGCCACAATTGAAACAAAGTTAGCAGTAATAGAGCTAAAGACGGTGAAATCTTGTTGGTTGTTTTCTTGTGATCACATTTTTGCAGACAAATAAGTGTTATCTTATTTAATTATATTTCCTGTCAATAAACACTTTTTTCCACCTACCAACAGTGTTTCATTAAGATTGCAACATGATGGTAAGAATAAGACATATCAGAACTTCTAAATCTAATAGAAAAAACTTCTAAATAAATAATAAGACATATCAGAACTAAAGATTGCAACAGGATGGTAAGAATAAGACATATCAGAACGTCAAACATCTTATTATCCAACTACTGAGATTCGTCCCGGCGTTGCCTGGAAAAATTTAATAACTTATGATACTTCTGCTCCCATTCTTTAATCCCATATTACAAATTTTATTATTTTTTATTATTCATAAATAAAAATTTTCAAAATAAATTGAAAGAAAGCTGCCGCATTATATAATAATTACTTAAAAGTAAAATCCATGAGATTTTCTGTAAATGTATCTTTGATCCCCAAAAATGTTTGAGGCATACTGTTTTTTGAAAACCGACTTAAATATTTGGAGCTATCAAAGCAATCAGCAGAAAATTTATTTATAAATGTGAAAATTTCTTGTAAAATATTTATTAAATTTTCTCTACATATATTTTCAATCAGAGATCATGTTTTTATACATGTTAGATTTTTCCACAATGCCCCCTCCCTTCCTTACACTCATATTAAAAACTGGTTCATAAGTTCTTGGACGTGCACAAAGTTATTTAGATTTCGTTGATCACAATTTAGAACAGGTATTTTTTCTACGTAGAGGACATATTTAACAAATTGTGTTTTCTTATTCATTTTAAGAATCAAAAAAGAAAATAGTTTAAAAAAATACAAATACATAACTATTCATTTCAGCATGAATAAAGATTGACAATGAAAGAAAAAAGAAAACGTAAAGAAAGTAAATCAATTTATTTAAAAAAAAAAAACTCAGTTACTTCCCTTTGTGATTTCATTTCAATTCTCCGAAGAGGTCAAGAAAATTATTGGCTGCATCTTATCTTTTATTCAAAAATTAATTTTTCCTGTCTTTGACAAATTTAAATTTTTTCTATCTCATCTTTTCTTTCTACTGCACTTTCACTAAAACGTTGAGTATCTGCACTCAGCATCATTGATGATGAAAATAAAGAACAAGATTCTGGACAATGGGTGGGGGTGTCAGGTTAATTAAAATAAAGCTGCAGGTAAACACATCCAACCGCAACGGAAATGTAGTCTAAGAATTCAGCAATTTGCCTAGGTTATGTAAATAGAAAAATTAGTAACTTAGTCTATTCATTTAAAGACTAGATTGAATGAAAACGCTAAAGCAGAAGTCGAGAACACACTAGCAACAAAGGCAAGGCATCGGGAAAGGAAGGGAAAAACAAAAACAACAAAAAAAACAAACAACAAAAATGAATGAAATCAAATAAGAAAAACACTTGCAAAAAGAAATTTCTAAATTAACAGCTAATGAAACTGAACTTGATTTTTATTGGTTGTTGTTAGCAAGGCAACTTCCTCTCCGCATCAAGTGTCATGGAAGCTTGACAATAACGTTCATCTATTATCAAATAATGGATTTAAAAAATTAAAGCAACTGAATAAAATGCCCCCTTCCCCAGTTGTTCTTGTCACGGTATCAATTCCACTAAAATTACTTAAGAGGTAATTATGATGATTTTCAACCGTTAAATCAAAACAAGTTAACAAATGATAGGCTCATCTATATTATATAAATGCCAATATCTGTGAGTGTGTGTGTGTGTTCCCTATAGAAAGAAAGATGAGAGAATCAAAATAAAATCTAAAATTATATTCATATGTCTCGAGTGCAAAACCATTCTTATCATAGAAAAATGATCCAAAAACGAATGGCAAAAGAAATAACTATTGTAAAGAAAATTATCCAATTATGATGATCACTGTTCAAAGCAAAAAAATTGTTAGCATTAATCCAGTCAGAGAAGCTTTGAATTGTAAAGAATTCCAGGTAAAGAATGGTAGTAATATTCCAGTGAATGTCTTTCTCCCTGTGTCAAGATGAAAAGATGTGACTGAAAAATTTAAAGAGATTCAGTAAGCTTTTTACAGCGATTCTAGTAGCTCATTATTCCATCCATATTACACCTGGCTATAAATATAATCGTCTAATTCTTTGTGATCATACCAAGAATATTATGTCAAAACTTTGCAAGATTTTCTAGGGACGAAAATGGAAATCGTTCTGTATGTATCCCCTCTAAGAGAACTATGGCGCCAGATCCCTCTTCAAATTTTTAGTACATATCAAATTTTAATGAAATTTAAATCATATATATGATACTAACTCAGTTTTCAAAATTTCAATTTCTTCGACTATATTAGGAGTAATTGCATAAAAAAAGAGACTAATTGTGTAAAAAAAAAAAAAAAAAAGAGAACGACTGATATGATAGTGCAAAAGTGCATAGTGCAAAAGAACATTCTGCATTGAATCCCGAAATCATAACCCACTCTCTCCATCAGGTGAGTGATGATTGTACAAAGGGGTGGCACAATTTGCAACACATGACAGACCTACCTGGTTGCAAGTATATCAGTTTTCCTACTCCAGTTGCGTTAACCAACATGATTCCCTATTCATTTTCCTCCCCCGAGGGCAGAGTTAGTCACGAAGGCAGTTTTTAATGTGGAGAAAATTTAGCCCCCACCCCTTCAACTTTTGACTTTTTGTTAAAGTCAATTTACATTGATTTAGACAGAAATCAAAATTACCACAGTCTAGAAGGATTTATCCTTTACTGACCAGAAACAGAAAAAATGACGTGTATCAGAACAAGCACTACATTCTGCTCATAACCAATAAAAGGGAAGGACTTGAGAATATAATCAATCAACCAATCAAATCAAGAATTTTTGTTGGATTCGCCCGATTATTCCCCTCCAACCATCTTGGATTCAAACCTGGCACCCTTAGATTTTCAATGCGTGTCTTTAACAACTTAGCCACTATCACAAGCAAACGTATTTCTTAGCAAGACCGAGACAGAAGGAAGATATCCAGAGATTTAAATCAGAGTTTAAACTGGCCTACAACTTCATCAATAGTTGGAATGAGGGGAGGGGGTTATAATAATCTTATCAGAACATTTTTTTTTTTTTTTTTTACACAGTGATCACCACTTATCAAGGCCCGGAAGCCACTCAGGGATAAGGGTTATTGCAAGTACATTACGTTAGTGTGGAGATTTGATGAAGTGTTTACTTAAGGGGGCGGTTCATTAGGAATTTGTTTACGTTGGACTTGAAGACATCCAAGTTGTAGTCCGGTGGGAAGCAGGCAGACAGAACAGAGTTCCACAGGCGTGCAGTTCTAAGAAAGAAGCCTTGTTCATGGAATCCACGTTTTGATTTAGGCACAGATAAAGAGTGGGGGAAATTTTTCATAGTGGATTCAGCTAGACGGGTGTTTTTCATGAAAGATTGGCGAGGGGGGGGGACCAGAGATTGGAGTTCAGACGAGCACCTGCCATGAAAGTAAAGATAAAACAAGGATAGGCTCGCAACGTCTCTTCTGTGGGAGAGAGGTTGCAGGGTAGAGAAAAGGGCATCCCCCACTAAGCCACGAAGTCTATTTTGTACTCTGTCAAGGCAGGATAGGCTGTTTTTAGCAGCTCCTGCCCAGATATGGCAACAGTATTCCATCCTTGGACGTACTTGGCTTTTATATAGATAGAGAATTGCATCAGTAGTGAGATATCTTCTGGAGCGGTAGAAGGATCCCACCATCTTTCCAGTGACCTTGGCAACAGACTTGATGTACATGTTCCATTTCAGATCAGGAGTAAAGGTCAAACCCAGAAGCTTGTCAAAACATGGGGCCTCACCTAGACGAAAGCCATCCATCCCAATTGATGCCAGATGGGGATCAGAGCGTTGATGATGTAAGGATAGGAGCTTGGTTTTAGATGCATTAAAGGTAACCAGCCACGTCTCCCCCACTGAACCACGCGCTCGAGATCAGAGGAGAGAGAATCAGAGAGAACTTTGTCATTTACAGCCTTTGATGTGTTGCCGTAGATGGTCGTGTCATCAGCATAGATGTCAACGAATGATTTAAGTATGTATGTATGACCAATTCATACCATCAAAAGTGTCCTGAATTGATAATGTTTTAATAAATTTAATAATAATAATAACTGTAGAACAGAATGCCAACAGTTTATCCCAATAAGCACAACACAACAATGCTATTTTCATAAATATTAGTGTATTGAGATTATCTTAACTCATATTACCACATTAGGTCTATAGTCATTAGTTGAGTGATATATATCTTTTAAAACTCTTTTTTTATTTCACTCTAAAGAAAGCATATTACCACTTGTAAAGTAATGCAAGGACGTGCAAATGCACCTGCCTCTTTTACTCCTGTTTTAAAAGTGCCCTTTTTAGAGGAATGTATTATAAGCCTGTGCCCCGCCGAGACGGTGTTCATTACTATATTTTTGCTGTTTCTTTCCCTTTGAGCATCTGCCTTAAAAAAGTTCTCTGCACGTCACTGATGTAATGAGCTACTATTTGGGATTATGTCTAGCTGGGGATTATGAGGAATTGAGTAGAAAGATGTCTGTTCACATTACATTTAAACTTTTGCAGATTAGTACAGTCAGGGAAGCAGAGAGAGAATTTCAAAATCTAGCAGTCCAAAGAACAAACTATTAGAGTAGAAAGATTTCCAGAGTCTAGGGATCTGAACAGTGAAGGAGTGGGATTTTGCTGCTTGTTTAGGTGGTCGGAGGTATGTATGTCGAGGAAGCGCAAGTGCTATGTGTTCACCACTGCACATTCCATTAAAGTACTTGGAAAACAGATGCAATACTGCAACGATGGGACAGGCAGCCTGATCTGTTAGCACAAGATACTCAAACAGATATTACCATTCTAGATCAAAGTGGATCTGGGAACATGGGTAACTAAGGGGAAACTCCATATTCTGCACAACTCCCAAATGAGACCTCACCATTGGATGTACTTTAAGGTCATACCCAGGATCGAAAGAAAAAGGAAAATAGCAGGCTGAGAATGCAAGGTCCTCCTCCACGAATGAAAAATTTACTTTCACCATGACTAATGTTTGTGCAAAATTTTTAAAAAAATCCAAGGAGTGATTATTAAGAAAAGTGTGAACAAACAAATGGACGAACGATTTGGGAGCAATTTTACCCCTATAATGGCCCCCCCTAAGGGGTGGGGGGAAACAAACTGGCAAAAATTTACTTTCACCATGACCAATGTTTGTGCAAAATTAAAAAAAAAAAATCCAAGGTGTGGTTATTGAGAAAAATGCAAACAAACGAACACACGAACGGGAGTGTCCAATCCTTCTTTTGTTGGGAGACCGAAAAGAATAGCAAAGTTTTTACATTATCTTGTGTTGTAATGTTAGGTCTTTAAACAACCTCAAAGAAAACGTCTTTTAGATATGAGATTAGTTACTAAGATTTTTTTTTTTTTACACAGTGATCACCACTTATCAAGGCCCGGAAGCCACTCAGGGATAAGGGTTATTGCAAGTACAACAAAAATCTCCACTTATATATAATAAGGCACTTTGTGTGTGTGTGTGTGTGTGAGTTCATTCACTATGGACTCCGAACTGGTTAGACCCATTTTTTGCAATTTCATGAGTGTTCTTAGATAGGTTTTGTAGTGAAATACCTCCAATAAGTAGCGGAAATAAAAAAAAAAAACCATTATTGAAAGAACAGTCTAATGCTGTTCAAAGTTAATACCCTTATACAGCCTAATATCACAAGTGTATTTGAGAAATTTTATCATCACACAAGCAGAAGGGGTCAGTGTATAAAATTAACAGTAGGTTCTTTGGTAGGAAAGGAGCGCTTTCTGTTGAGAGCACAAGTGAACCATGAAACTTGACTTTTGCATTTTAAACTTTGATTTAAGCAAATAAACAAATAATTTTATAAAACCAACAATAGGTTCTCTACAGTACAATGTAGACTACAATGTTTTGTAACTGTCACTGCGCTGAAGTATGTGAGTCTCCTCCCGGTGCACCACAGTGGGACACCGACTAGAGCAGACAATAAATTTCATTGATATAGGACGATTTCAATGATTCCGATGACAATACAAGTAATTGAAAGTGCAGCATTCATTGTTCCTCATTCAAGCCCAGGCAACGTCTGGTCTCTCTGCTAGTAAAAACTAAAAGTAGACTTCCATTTCGACTTTGTACAAGACTGGATCAACACAGACATGAAAAGTTGTCTTGATTTTTCGGCTGAGATTGAAAAAAAAAAGAGTAAATATTGTTGCATTAAATAATAAATAGAAAATGTTTACATCATTGAATTAACACATTCTTTGTGATATATGAACCAGAACGTTGCTTTAGCTTTCAGACACCATCTTGCTTTTCATGATAAGACAATGTCCTGATATTGTGATTGGTCTGTTCATGTAAAACGAAGTTTATTATTGAATTAACAATTGCTTTAAAAGAAAATATCCACCTGAAAAATCAACAGAAATGGAACAATATTTACTTATCATAATCTCAGCCGAAAAATCAAGACAACTTTTCATGTCTGTGTTGATCAAGTCTTGTACAAACTCAAAATGGGAATTGTGTATACAAAATGGCTGAATAATCGATGCATTTCTGATTAAAGTCATCATCATCATCACTACCAACATCCGTTTTTAGTATTTACAGCAATTCAAGTGTCCTGGGCAACACCAGACAACACCTCACACTTGCTCCCCATGTGGTTCAATCCAAACATCTATATCAGTCATGTAGGTCTTCTTCAGTCTACTATTTTCCTTAGTGCCTGGAATATCCAGGCATATGATGGACTTGACGCAATCCTCTACCTGTATATGAGCCAAATACATCCTAAAATTGAGTACTGTTTCCACATCTTGGGAAGAGCTTCTCGATTTCCTACCTTCACAGGGTTCAAAATCGGCCTGGAAACCTAGTAGGTGATACCCTTTTCTCCTCCCTATACCTCTTTCTCACAGAAGAGATGTTGCGAGGTTATCTCTGCATCTTCATTATTTTCATGGCAAGTGCTCGACTGAGCTTCAATTTATGGTTCCTCATTTTTACAAAACTTTCACAACAAGTACTATCAATAATTTTCCCAACTCTCTATCTGTGCCAAAGTCTAAATGAAAATTCCATGAACAAAGTTCCTTTCCTAGAACTTCCTGCCTGTAGAACTCTGTGCTGTGGGCTTTCTTTCCAGTTGACTACAACATGTTCGTTTTCAAGTTCAATGTAAACAAGTTTTGTCTCCACAAATAATCAAATTCTACCACATTTCTACTCGTACCGATCACTATACAGTTGTCTCACTGACCACCTTTCGGGCCTCGATAAGTGGTAAATTCCTTGTATGAAAAAAAAAAGAAGTGGCATACTATACATAACCAAACCATCTGAGACATTGAGCACTTAAGTCATCCATAAATGAAATGCTTGATGAAGTATGGTTGATACAATTTTTTTTTTACAGTTTGTGCCTAGATATAAAGATTGGGGAATTTAAGTCAGATAGGAGGCAATTCGATCATGGCATATTTCAGGAAACCGAAACTCGTTTCAAGACCAAAAAGAAAATAGTTTTAAAAAAATTTAATGATCAGACAGAATAAGTTCTTTGTTGCGTATTTTGGTTAGGTCACGAAATACAAACAATGCCTGAAAGTATTCTGAGATACAGCAGGTTTACTCTAATTAGGTTTGTTTGTTTAATTCTATGGCATATGAATCCTTTTTTTTTTTTTTGTCGCATCCTTTGTGTTTGCTGGCAGCAGTTCATCAAATGCCGTTGTTCGTTCTTGCTGAAGCAAGTTCTACTCTTGAAATGTCTTCACTGGTTTGATCACATTCTTCATCGTCATCCAAATGATTTCATCCACAAAGTCATTTGAACCAGTCCTTCCTCAAGGTGGGGAAAAAACGATACAGAGATCAGCTGAATACCTGCCTCAAATCAGTGAAACATGATACCGAGCTGATCCTGTGCCCTCACCTGAGGTTTGCTGCTAGAACCGGAATTGGTTAACCCTTGTATCTGCTGCTGTAATGGACTATCATGCGAGGTCAGCAGTAAATTCTCTAAAAAAAGCCGAACCAACCACTCCAGGTTGAATGCCAAATTCGTATTATTTGGATTCTTCGGATTATTGTCCTCATCTTGAGTGTCATTTACACAACGTTTTGGTCGTGGTAACTTTTCGACCTTCTTCAAGTGTAGCTGGTCGAACTCGGGAATGTTACTTAAGACCTCTATTCAGTCATGGCTGATGGGATAATAGCATGCTAGCTCCATGAAGTAAATAAAGGGTTCTGTTCAAAATTCTGTTTAAATTCCCAAGTTCAACAAGATACACCTAAAGAAGGTCAGAAGTTACATCGACTGAAACGTTGTATAAATGACACTCAAGATGAGAACAATAGTCTAATGAATCCAAATAATACAAATAAGCAATCCACATCTAAAAAATTTAGAAAAATAAGTACAAGTTTTCTGTTATTTAATATCAAATTTAGTAATTTTGGCCAAAAGTTTTTATACATCAAATTCTTAATACGTTATAATATTTATTCCATTTTTTATATGAACGATTTGTAGATTAATTTCTTTTATAGACATACATTTTCTAAAAGCTTCGGAAATCATAACTTATATTTGAACTATTTGAATTTGAACTATTTGAATTTGAATTTGGAGATGTGCTAAGATGTTGAGTTAAAGTTTTTCAAAAGACTAATTATACAGATGAAACCTGAGTCTATCACTATGATCCAGAGACCAAAGCCAAGTCAATGTAGTGGAATTACTTAGACTCACCACTTCCGAATAAGGCAAGAGCATAGCCCTCCACTGGCATGGTCATACTATCAGGAGACTATGATGCTTCACTTTTGAAGAAATTAAGAGAAGCTATCTAAATCATAGTTGGGCAGATTGCTGAAACAATCATCCACTTGGTGATACAAACACCAAAATTGAAATTTGTCAGGTTTGCTTCTGCAGACATCTTGAAAACTGGCAGCCATCTTGCATTTTCTGATGGCTAACATTCTTTTCTTAAAATGTATGTCTGAACGTCATTTTTGCCAATTTTGGTGCTTGTATCACTAAGTGAAAGATTCTTATGGAATATTGAGATAACCTGCCTCACTACAAGAGATGGGGAAATATTAGCAAATTTATACCTCTCCTGCATGATAACATTATGGTCTACAACATGCATGTCATTGGATCAGAAGCATGGACATGTGTCTATGATATCCTCATCCATCTCCCTACTCTCCTAACCTTGCACACACTGACTTTCACTTCTTTCCATGAAGATTTTTTAAAGGAAAACGTTTCCTAGATGATGTAGCCTTGCCTTTCAAAGTCAAGTCGTAGTTGGAGGATCAACCTGGAGTGTTCTACAAAAAATGGTTTCCAGAGCTGCATTATGTAACTCTGTGTCATTCCTATGGAGAGAAAGACTAATAAGTGTGCCAAGTTTCATTGTTTCATTGTTATGAGAAGTGGGCCAGGGAAATTATTTATTGAACGCTTCTTGTATGATCCAAAAATAGGAATCGGTATTCTTTTAGTTTTATATAAACCTAGAAATGTTTCAAAATTTTAAAAGGAGCATCCACTAGCCAAATAAAAAGGGATATCCACTAACCAAATGAAAAGGGATATCCACTAGCCAAATGAAAAGGGATATCAACTAGCCAAATGAAAAGGGATATCCACTAGCCAAATGAAAAGGGATATCCACTAGCCAAATAAAAAGGGATATCCACTAGCCAAATAAAAAAAGGGCATCCACTAACCAAATAAAAAGGGATATCCACTAGCCAAATAAAAAGGGGCATCCACTAACCAAATGAAAAGGGATATCCACTAACTAAATAAAAAGGGATATCCACTAGCCAAATAAAAAGGGACATCTACTAACCAAATAAAAAGGGACATCCACTAGCCAAATAAAAAGGGACATCGACTAGCGAAATATAAAGGGACATTCATTAGCCAATCATCACAGTAACTGAAAGAAAATTATGATGAAGATAAACTCGGAGGTCATGTGGTTTAATTGCCATATTAGTCGCAATTGAGAAGACAGAAGGGAAAAATAAACTCTACAAATTTTTCATGAACAAAAAATGTAAAAATGGAATTCATTCAAATTATTTTTTCAGATGCAAATAAACCTGTTTTATTGGATTTGATGAATACGGATTAAAAAAAAAAAAAAAACGTCGCATACAAATTGCAACATCTTTTTTTTTTCTAACGTATAAATGTATAAAAAGAGAAAATCAATTTCCTTATACAAGGATTTCTTGATGATCAATTAAAAATATAATGAAATTCACAGTCATTTAAGATAACATTATTATGTGCAAGGTTTCAATTGCGTCAAATTATTATCAAGATAGTCATATATTAAGAGCAGTATTTACAACCTTCTATGGAAATCTAATAAATGTGATTGAAGCGATTTATCTGTTTCTATCTACTTCTTGAAACCAATCTCTCTCTCTCTCTCTCTCTCTCTCTCTCTCTCTCTCTCACACACACACACACACACACATCATGATATATGAATATATAATACACTGCTCTCCTAAAAAAGGAGGTTATGCCTTGAAGGATTGTTTCATGCAACAAAACAGTTACCACACTGCAAAGGAGAAGGTAATTCCTAGGAAGATGGTATTATGACAACAGAATAGACACTACACTACCCTCCCACCCCGAATTGAGCATGGAAAGATGTTACATTAGTCAGAAAGTGTAAACTGGGGCATTAAAACAGAGTACAATATGAATAAAAGTAATAGACAGACAGATACTAAATCTTCATTAGTAATAGAAAAAGCTAAAGGTAAATTATTTTTATTATTTGAAAAAAGGAGGGGGGGATAAAGAAATCCACATTCAGTGATCTAATCCCAAATATCTTCAGTGTAAACTAATATTTGCTCCACAATCCTCACATTTGGCATATTCATTTGGTATTTAGAAACATTTCTTCATTTATAAATATATCTTTAAATGTTGGAATTGATTTTTCATGCATAAGTTTAAAAATTAAATTGTAATTGATTTATTTTAATCAACCGTGGAATTTTTCAGTGCTTGTGAAAGAAAATGTTGAAGAAGTAGAATATTTGATATTTTTTCCATGTTTTTTATACAACCATGTGTGTGGGTTTCTTTCTAAACAAGTGGTCGCCATTTTGTATGCTGTTATGAGTACAGATGAGGTTCGGAAATAAATGAAGGGGAAAAATAATGATGAAGGAAAATGATAAAATAACAAAAAAAAAAAAAAACACTTGGATATATGTATTCTCACAGAAATAATTTATGAAGGACAAACATAAGAAGGACATGATACGTGATGAAGTGAAAATTGCAAAAGTAATCATTAAAGATGAAGTTACATTAATGTAGTGACACAATTGAAGTATATGTATTGCCAAGGTAAACGAACAGAGAGCGAGATACAATGAATTATATACAAGTAAATAAAACTTTGTTGTACACGTACTAAGATCCAGAAGTAAAAAAAAATCTGACAAGAATAGTGTCAAAGTTGTTAAGGCAGTGTAAAGAGCAAAGCGAACTGCATCTACCAGGCTTGAAGCCAAATCAACAAAGAGAAAGATGAAAGGAGTTGTATTTGAAGGCTATAACAATGTAGTCTTGTAGGAAAACACCACAGACACTGTTGTATACTGTGGTCTAAAACGAATATATTACATAGTCGTCTATATGATAAGTGTATAACCGTTTGTCATCAAAGGTTCATGTATTTACGTGCCTATTGAATATGTCTAATGTTCATATATTTATGACAGCGTCTCTATTGATCGTCTGGAAATGTTCGTTGCGGTTTTATTCTGATGGATCTTGGAAGTTGAAATGAAGATTCATCCCAAGAAAACGACCAGAAATCTCTGGAATAGTGTCAGAGTTGTTAAGGCCATGTGAAGATGATAGGCCAAACGAACCATGTCTACTATGGCTTCCTTTCTAGGGCAATTGCTCTTGACATATCAACAGCCTTCGACAAGGTATGGCATAAGGGCCTACTTCACAAGATCTCCAGCTACGGTATAACTGGAAATGTTTTCTCAATCATTAAATCATTTCTCTCTGATAGGCTCATAAGAGTAGTGGTCGATGGACAAAAATCAGAGGCCTGCAGTATTAATGCTGGAGTCCCTCAGGGGTCAATCCTGGGCCCAACTCTCTTCCTGATCTACATCAATGCTCTCCCTAAACACATACTTAAATCATTTGTTGACATCTATGCTGATGACACGACCATCTACGGCAACACATCAAAGACTGTAAATGACAAAGTTCTCTCTGATTCTCTCTCCTCTGATCTTGAGCGCGTGGTTCAGTGGGAGAGACGTGGCTGGTTACTTTTAATGCATCTAAAACCAAACTCCTATCTTTACATCATCAACGCTCTGATCCCCATCTGGCATCAATTGAAATGGATGACTCTCGTCTCGGAGAAGCCCCATGTTTTGACAAGCTTCTCGGTTCGTCCTTTACTCCTGATCTGAAATGGAACACGTACATCAAGTCTGTTGCCAAGGTCACTGGGAAAATGGTGGGATCCTTCTACCGCTCCAGAAGATATCTCACTACTGATGCAATTCTCTATCTATATAAAAGCCAAGTACGTCCAAAGATGGAGTACTGCTGCCATATCTGGGCAGGAGCTGCTAAAAACAGCCTATCCTGCCTTGACAGAGTACAAAATAGACTTTGTGACTTAGTGGGGGATGCCCTTTTCTCTTCCCTGCAACCTCTCTCCCACAGAAGAGACATTGCGAGCCTATCCTTGTTTTATCGTTATTTCCATGGCAGGTGCTCGTCTGAGCTCCAATCTCTGGTCCCCCCCTTGCCAATCTTTCACGAAAAACACCCGTCTAGCTGAATCCACTGTGAAAGATTTTCCCCACTCTTTATCTGTGCCTAAATCAAAACGTAGATTCCATGAACAAAGCTTCTTTCTTAGAACTGTATGCCTGTGGAACTCTGTTCCGTCTGCCTGCTTCCCACCTGACTACAACTTGGATGTCTTCAAGTCCAACGTAAACAAATTCCTAATGAACCGCCCCCTTAAGTAAACACTTCATTAAATCTTCACACTAACGTACTGTACTTGCAATAACCCTTATCCCTGAGTGGCTTCTGGGCCTTGATAAGTGATGACCACCGTGTAAAAAAAAAACAAAAACAAACCAGGGTTGACGTTAAGCCAACAAATAGAAAGATGAAAGGAGTTATGTTTGAAGGCTATGATAATGCAGTCTTGTAGAGAGACACTGTAGACACGAGCCAATGAAATAAAAGAGTAATGACAATATTAAAGGAATTTCAACAATTTTCAATTATAATATATTTATTTATCAGTACAAATAAAAATAGATATCCGTTTTTAAATTCATATTGATATAATGTTGATTTTTGAACAACGACAATGCCTTGGCCTTCTGGACAGAAGCAAATCTTAATATACTGCATACAAGTCTTTTCTGTCCTTTGTGAGTGAAGAAAATGTTCTTCTAGACTAGGGTAATTTTTATTTGTTTATTCCAATCCAGAGTGCCTGTTTTTGAGGAGTTGGATTTTCCCCACATTAAAAACCGACCTTGTTCTCGTGGGGAGGCAAGTAAATAGGAATAATGATAAGTATTTATTGATTTTTGAATCAAAGATGACCATGTTGTATCCTGCAGGGAAGTAATTCTTTGGTCAAAGACATAATGTCTTAGAAACAGTTGATAGATGACAAGATTGTATTCTGCAATATTCATAGAAAACTTTTGATGAAGCTGAAATGATTATGATTTGTCGAAAATTGATTTGATGAGGAGTATTAAATCAACCTCCTTTATTATAATTTTAATTTTTCATCTTTATATTTCATGCTGAGGTTAGACATCACATGAAGGACCTTCAACTTCTATCTGCTGCTTATGTCACCTGCTAGGATCAGGTCTTTTGTTTCAAAATTTTTTATATGAGAATTGATAATCTGAATTATTCAGACTACTACTGTTTTGATCTCGAGTGTTATTTTCACAACGTTTTGGTCGATAACCTCTGACCTTCTTGAGGTATATCTTGATGAACTCGGGAATCTTTCCAGTATGAATTTTAGGTTGTTTTTTTTTTGTTTTACAGTATATCAACCCTTTTCAGGTTATTTAATGCCGAATCCAGTGATTTTGAAGAAAAAGTTTTTAATAGAATATATATATATATATATATTTTTTTTTTTTAAGCCAGTTTCTATTTAACCCATAGTTGGGACCCTAATAGGTACTACCACTCCGGGTCAGAGTGGACCTGGGAGCAATGACAAAGGGTGGCTCCACACTCCCCAAATCCCGCAAGCTGGGTCCTCACCATTGGATATAGTTTAAGGTCATATCCAGGACCATGAATTTTAGGAACCATATATATACCTATTTTTGTTTTCAGATTTCCATACTTATTAACTAATGGCCATTCTTTTCATTAGTATACTCACTGATACTGAGAGTGAATGCCTCAATAATACTGATCTCCATATTATTCAGATTAGTCGAACTACTGTTCCTATCTTGAGTGATATTTGCACAATGTTTCGTTTGATGTAACCCCCGACCTTCTTCAGATTTATCTTGTCAAACTCAGAAATCTTCATGTCAAACTTAGGAATCTGCATGGAATTTTGAACAGAACTCTTTGTTTAATCCATGGGGGAGGGGATTAGTTACGACTTCTACCTGATTATGGCTGATGGAATAAAAGCATGGTAACACCCATTGATTACATAAAAGGTTCTGTTCGAAGTTCCATTCGAAATTCTGTGCAGATTCTCAAGTTTAATGCAAAGATTCCTGAATTCAAAAAGATAAAATGAAGATGAGAGGTTACATCTGTTACATGATAAGGGCTGTCCCCTTTTCATGTAAGTATAAAAATCGAGAGATTTAGTTAAAATGAAAATGAAATAGCATAGACGAAATTCGAACCTCGTAATTTAGGTTTAGAAATAGATTATGTGTGAGAATTAGAAAATGGAATGTAAAACAAACGATTGTTTAGCTTAGAGATAAAATAGTTTCAAGAAAAGAATGTGCACTGTCAATTTTGTTATGAAAATTCAATTGAAAGAATGCAGCTACAAGATAATTTAATAAACATGTTTTTAACATATTGGAAATATAGGTTACTGAGAATATAGGTTAAAATTCCTTTTGTAAAAAAAAGGAAAAGTTTTGAACACGCATGTCCAGAACACGTGAAAGAAGACACATGTTTTAACATGTGTATGATGTCATGGAAAAATGGGAAGTTCTAGATATAGTTAGAAAACTTTAGAGTTAAGGAGAAACTGGGAGAAACTCAGAGAGAGTCTAAGGGGGACAGACGACAGTAGAGTTGGCATTCGAACGTCTAGAAGCGAGACGGTCATTTTTGAAACTTAGAATGTGAAGCTTTGAATTCTTGATGATGAAAACCACGGCCGGTCGTGAGAAGAAATAAACCCATCATGTGTTTTTATAAACGTCGTCTTTGTGTTGTGATTCTACCGAAAGGTAAAGTGAAAATTCTTATTATATGTCTATATATCTGTGTTATAAAATGTCATGACATACACATCTTACATACACGTCTCGACATCTCATATCTACAATGTGAACTCTACATCTCATATCTACACTAAGACACACTGAACACTGTCTCCTCACTCTAAGAGCTTCTCCATAGCAACACTTCTAAGAAAGAACATTTTAATATATATGAATCGTCATAAAATGAACAATCTCTCTCTTACAACAACAATCTTACAACAACATCCCTCTTAATAAAACTCTCTCTAAAACTCTCTAAGACTGCACTTTAATAAGATTCTAAGACTCTCAACAACAAACTCTTTTAATAAGAAAATATAACACATCGTCTGAAACGTTGCAAAAATGACACTCAAGATGAGAACAATAGTGGATTATCAACATCAATGTGAGACACTTTGGAGTGTTTCGGATGACTGACAATGGGTGATGTGGCCCGAACAATTGAAATATAGTTGTATAATGTAATTTCCTATAGAATTAGATTAATAGAGTAAGCCTTCTGTCTTTCCTGGTGATTTGTTCCCACATAAAAGAATTACAAAAGGATATGTTTTCTCTCATGTGTATTGGTATGCAAGTAATTGTTTTGTTTTTTGTTTTTTAAAATTATTGAAAATTATTTTCTTAAAGAGAGTTGGAATACAAACATTACCGATGGTAACTCTGAAGAATATTAAATGAAAAAGATGAAAAGCAGTGTCTTTAATATACTGCAAGTAACGTGTTGAAACAAACTGTAAAAAGATGGATGCCTGGAAAATAAAATAACAAACTCCGAGATGAATCCTTAGATGCCGAATGTGTTATTTTGTTAGAAAAAAAAGAAAGAAAGAAAATATAGATCAATATTCTGACTGCAGGATGTTTGCGAGAAACTTGCGGAAGAACACGATAAGTGAAAAAGCTTAAGGACTACTTGCAAAGCTGGGTTTAGAATTTGAGAGGAATCGGTGGCACAGTAAATGTAGGGGTCTTTATTAAAGTTGTATGAACAGACATGGTTGCAATAAATATAGTCGCAGTACAATTCTACCTTGAGTCAAGAAAAAGAACAAAACTTTTTGGCAGATCAACCATTTTTCTCGTATTTAATGCCAATTCCAGTAATTTTGAAAAAGTTTTGTTGCTTCAAGTTCTTTATATCTTCAAATATTTATTCATAGAGTTTGGTTTGGTTTGTTTTGTTTTACAGTATATAAATACTTTTTTGAATTATTTAATGTTGAATTTAGTAATTTTGGAAAAATTTCTAAGTTCTATTCTTCAAATTCTTTAGGTCTTCAAATATTTATTCATGGTGTTTGGTTTGATTGTTTTGTAAAAGACAATTGTAGTTTTTGTTTTTTTACTTTGCAGAACATGATTGAATTTTACAAAAGGAAATAAAAAAAAAAACAATAACATTAATGCTTGGTGCATTTTTGGTCAGGAAGCCAGTATCTTCAGACGGTCTGATCTGGTAGCACCAAATGCATTAACAGTTATTAACACTCCGTTTCCGTTGTGACTGAAATAGTGGCATTTGTGAGTGATTTTTTAAAGTGGCGATTAGAAAAAATAAAATGCTTATCTTTTAGTGATTGAGTTTTTTACATTGACAATCTTCCAAAGCTTATTACTGAGTGAAAAATGTATTTTCAATCTTTACTTGTGTGACCCGATGGTGACCGAGCGATGCAGAGAGACCTTGCTAGTTGATTAAGGAACAACTTGTCGCCTGGGTAGTCTCATTGACACGAATTCAGAGGAATTCACACGGCTGAATTCTAATGATGATGATGATGGTTTGATGTTGTTTTAAACAGAAATGTCTATGGGATTTTGTCAGAAAGAGAAGAAAACAAATAATAATTGTTTTTATCTCATTGTTGTTATATATCTGTTAACATGAAAAGTTGTTTTTAAAACCTCTGTTGAGAGGTATGAAGAGATCCAGATATCCTTAGCTGAGTAAGGCTGACAACTTAGAATGGAGGTCAAGGGTAAGGGTCGCCGCCAAGCATTGTTCGACCTTGGTAGAGATAAGTTCAAAGAGGAGTAGAAATTAGGGAAACAGAGAGAGAGAGGTGTTGAGTGGACAAGACGAAGGGTAAGCATTGTTCGACCTGGAATGACTAATCACTCCTAATTTGATAAGTAAAAACCTCAGTGCAATGAGGGTTAAAATTTGGTAGAGATAAGTTCAGAGAGGAGGAGTAGAAATTAGGAGAGAAGATGAGAGGGGAAAATCTTTTTTTTCCTTTTCTTTCTGCTTAGATAAATGAAAGGGTTGCTTTATTATTATCTCTTCTTTCGCTTCGGCAACCAAGCAAGCCCTTACTGCCCCCTCCCCCCTCCAAACAAAGGTGCGGCCGCTGATTGGTTGACCGCCACTTTTGGGGCATACTTGGAGGGGTGAGGGAGGTTACAGCTAGCGTTTTTTATAAAGCAAGGTGAGAAAGGGGAGAGAGAGCAGATTCTTTTTCGAGATTCTTTTTGCGACACGTTCCAATACGCGCGTCTCTGGCAGATGATCCATTCCCGTGGACTGATGGTAGATAAAGAACGAAGAACTTGGTAAAGGAAAGAAAACTGCCAGCTCCCTAAGTTGCATGACTAGGCCAGTGTGTAACTATTATTTGTAAAGTCGAAGACAATAATCAATTTTATGTTAAGAAAAACCAATTAAGTTTTGACTTTCTTTTCTTTAATTGGAAACGCCGTTGTGAATGCAATATATTTCTCCGATAACCCAGGTGATATTTGTAAGCTGATTTGAAAGCGGAACTGGAGAGCGACCGACGAAAACGAATTCGACCACTAGACGAAAATATGGTGATGCCACAGGTATCGGCTACAGCTGCATCTCAACCACAAGCGTATGCACCTGAGCTGCCCTGAAAGGGTTACACTTGTTTTTTAATAAAACGAACAAGATAAAAGGTTTACTAGAACAATATATGCTTTTTTTGAATGACGACTGTTTAAAAAATATCTGAAAAAATTTTAATGTTCATACCTTCAAGCTTCAACATAAAATTTGGTGAATATTTGGGAATACACTTATTTAAAAAAAATACAAAAAAAAATCTTTATAATGTATGTACCTGTCATGGAACGAAGATATCATATTCCAAAAATCACGTGAGTTTGCCTCGTAACTTTTCAGTTTGGCTAGTAAACGAAAATATTTTATGCTAAAGGTCAACTAAAGATAAATTTGTCCATAGAACCCTAAAAAAGATAAATAAAAAAAAAAAAAACCCAAAAAAAACTTTTGTATGTATGCAATATTAGTGGTGCAGGTTTTTTTTTTTTAGTAAATTTAATATTTTTGTTTAAACTTTTCTACTCTATCCAAATAAATTATAAAGTAATCATTACTATTGTATTTAATTAAATTTTTTAGAGGGATGTGAATAGAAAATGCCAAAAACAAATCTGAAATCGAGATGAATTTCTTAACCTGGTGGTCCACAGCCTCCATCAATTTCTCAAACTAGGTGATTAAAGTGTTCATTAATAATTGCCTAAAAAATCTCATCCTTACAGTGATATGTGATTTCACGAAGAATGTTAATATACAATACCTTTTTTCATACTGTATGTATCAACTGGTGTTTTAAGGGATGCAGGAAAACATTCATTGATGAAACAAAAGTCTTCTACCTAGCCTACACATGAATTGTTTGAAGTATGGCAAAATTAACATTTTCAGAGAAAAAAGAAAGGGAGACAAAGAAGGGCAAGACAAAACATGTCAGAAAAAGAAAGAAAGAAAAACAGGAAAAGAGGAAGAAAGATAAAGCATGAGAAAGAGGAAGTAAGAAAAGAGAAATGGAATTGAGTCAAACACTGATTTGGCCTCTTCTTATATGTAAAAAAAAAAACAAAAAAAACGGAATTCCGCGTTTTGTGAATTACTAGAAAGTAGAAAACTCAAATTCTTATTTTTATAAGATTTCTGCTTCTTAAACTTTATGAAGACAATCATAAAATAAAGTTTACTTTAACAAAAATAAGGAGAAAAGACTGATCTTAAAAAAAAAGACTGATCTTAAAAAAAAGACTGATCTTTAAAAAAAAGACTGATCTTAAAAAAAAAGACTGATCTTAAAAAAAAAGACTGATCTTAAAAAAAAAAGACTGATCTTAAAAAAAAAAGACTGATCTTAAAAAAAGACAAGCAAATGAAAGAAAACAAAAGATCTTTGTTGAATTATTGGAATGTCAGATTTTGATATTTTGTAAGAAAAATAAATGAGTAATCGATATTCTGGGTTATGGATGGAGGATGGTAAGTGAGCGAGAAAAAAGTTTGATGAGGACTTTTGAGAAGAGAAACCTGTTTGAGTGGCGTTTGATAAAACTGTTAGGAAACGAATGCCAAAAAGTTAAGGAGTTTATCAATAAAACTTTGCAGTGATCAATTTGTGAATTATTAATTCAGATCTGAGATGATTTATGACGGAAAAAGTTGCAACTATCAAGACAAAAGATAAACCAGAACCGACATTCTTAAAATGCACTCATTCAACATTCAATCAATGAAGAAGAAGAAGAAGAAGAAGAAGAAGAAGAAGAAGAAGAAGAAGAAAAACAACAACAACAATAAGAACAACACCTCCTCCTCCTTCAAAAAATCCACAACACTACATCATAGACTGGTTCAAAGTCTGAGAAGATGTATCTGCAAAACAGAAGCACATGAATGGATGATCAAATGAAGAACTACGTTAATACAAAAAAAGATGCAGAAAAGAGGACGACTCCAAGCAACTACAGACCGATAACCTGCTTGCCAACAAGCAGATCTACCACTCCCTTACTCCCTTAACACTCATCAACTGCTGCCTAAAAAACAAAAAGCATGCCGGAAAGTCAAAAGAGGGAAACATGACTTATTATACCAAGATCAAAAGATGTTGAAAGAGGTAAAAAGCAGGAAAAAGAACATAGCCATGCAATGGATTGATTACAAGAAAACCTGACAGAATCCCTCAAGCATGGATAATCGAATGCTCAAGAATGTATAGGTATCCAACAAGATGATGATCATTATTATTATTATTATTATCATCAAGAAGAAAGCAATGAAAATAGAGATAGGAACTGACAGCTGGAAGACAATATCTGAATGAGATAGGAATACAGAAACTCATTATCCAAGAAGACTCACAATCATTATTACTGTTTCTCATGGCCATGATGCCACTCAATTACATACTTAGGAAATGTAATATCGTATACAAGTTTACAGGTACAGAATAAAGAATAAACCACATCATGTGTATGGATGACCTGAAACTATTTGCAAAAAGCAAAAAGGAACGAGAAAGCAGAATATTCAACCAGGACATTGAGATGAAATTTGGAATAGAGAAATGTGCACTACTAAAGATGAAACTGGGAAAATTAGATACATCAAAGGGATTGCTTCATTAAGAGGAGATGAGGTGCTCGGTGAAGATGACACTTACAAATATTTGGGTGTTCTGGGAAGCAGACACCATCAAATCTACAGAAATGAAAAAGAAGATTGGAAAAGAGTACTCAAGAAGAACAAAGAAAC